>NW_027136328.1:608581-1217163 GCF_039906515.1 Pseudorca crassidens | reverse complement strand
GATACTTACTAGTCAGGTACATTCTTAGGCATTTAATATGCGGTGTTGAGTCCATTTCGTTGAGCAAGGAGTAGCTCTTGTCTATTCCATATTTGGCTTAAGGAACTTTATCTGTGCTCATTTCAATCTCTGGTTTTATGCAGCACCCCAACTCACCTTTCCCCTTAAGCAAGCATAAGTTGGTTTTCTAAATTTGAGACCCTGTTCTGTTCTGTAATTCAGTTCCTGTGTAGCCAAGTTTACATTCCGTGTATTACTGATATCTTATGATGTTTCTTTTTCTGTGTGACTTATTTCAGTTAGAATCATCATACCTGAATCCACTCATTGTGCTGCTAAGGGCCTGATGACATAGATTTCATTGCTGAGTGATATTGCTTTGTAAGTAAATACCACAACTTCTTTATCCATTTTTCACTTTCTGCGATGTTGAACTTGTACTGTAAACGAGGTTCTTGTAAACAGAGGCGTCCCAAACTTTGGGGTGGCTGTGTCTTTTTGATTTTAATTTCCCTAAGCTATAGGACCATAAGTGGAAGTGCCCTAGGCTCTGTTGCTTTGTTTTTTAGATGTTTCAGGAAACACCATACACTTCTCCCGAGTGTCTGTTGGCAATTTACATCCCGCCCATCAGCATAACAAGGCTCCCAGTTCTCCATGGCCTGTCCTGCCTTTCTGGATTTTACACTTTTTTCAGATGGCCCTTTTGACCGGGGGGAAGTGAGACTTCATTGTAGTGCAGATTTCCTTTGCAAGCTTGCTTGGTTGGCCAAAAAGGGCGTATGCGTTTTTTCCTGAATATATTCAGGAAAAAACGCATACGCCCTTTTTGGCCAAGTGCATCATTGTGGACGTTCTGCCTCTTTTCCTATGCTTTCAATGCAATTCCAGTCTGCCTCCTGAAATCGGTTTCCTGCAATTCTGCCCTGCTTTCAAGTCCTCTTGGCAGCCTTACTTCAGTATATTTTTGGACGATAGCTGTCATTTATAACTCTGCAGGTTTGTGAATTACAGTGCCCCTGAGCTCCTTTCTTCAACTCGCTTTCTTTTGAGCTGGCCGCAACACCGCAGGATGGCTTCAGGCCCTAATCTGGTTCCGGCACGGCACGCTGAGCCTTTGGTTAATTCCTCTTCCTGGTGGGAAATGAGAGTTAAATTTGCCCGTCCAGACACCTCCAGCTAGTCTCTCATTGGTTCTCGCTATTCCTGTTCATCTTCCGCAGAAATTGCAAACTGGGCCAAACAGGAGGTTAAAGGGACTGACTCTCCAAGTCGGGAGGGTGTTAGTAAAGCGTCTGGAATGTTGCACCCGAGTACCAGGGTACGAAAACTGAGACATATTTGAACACGTCTCCCGATCACATGGTTGATCATACTCTAGGTTCCACATGCATGTTTTAGCTGAAGGAAGAATACCTTAAACCTGGGTAGTTGAAACCCGTGGAATGGGTACCATGCAATATGACTTCAAAGGGTCTTCATTTGCTCACCGAACCTCTCCAATCCTATCACTGCTGCGTTTATGCCCCTGTACACATGCTTGATTCTCTTTCGGAGACATAGCAATCCATAGGTTTTAAGATACTTACTAGTCAGGTACATTCTTAGGCATTTAATATGCGGTGTTGAGTCCATTTCGTTGAGCAAGGAGTAGCTCTTGTCTATTCCATATTTGCTTAAGGAACTTTATCTGTGCTCATTTCAATCTCTGGTTTTATGCAGCACCCCAACTCACCTTTCCCCTTAAGCAAGCATAAGTTGGTTTTCTAAATTTGAGACCCTGTTCTGTTCTGTAATTCAGTTCCTGTGTAGCCAAGTTTACATTCCGTGTATTACTGATATCTTATGATGTTTCTTTTTCTGTGTGACTTATTTCAGTTAGAATCATCATACCTGAATCCACTCATTGTGCTGCTAAGGGCCTGATGACATAGATTTCATTGCTGAGTGATATTGCTTTGTAAGTAAATACCACAACTTCTTTATCCATTTTTCACTTTCTGCGATGTTGAACTTGTACTGTAAACGAGGTTCTTGTAAACAGAGGCGTCCCAAACTTTGGGGTGGCTGTGTCTTTTTGATTTTAATTTCCCTAAGCTATAGGACCATAAGTGGAAGTGCCCTAGGCTCTGTTGCTTTGTTTTTTAGATGTTTCAGGAAACACCATACACTTCTCCCGAGTGTCTGTTGGCAATTTACATCCCGCCCATCAGCATAACAAGGCTCCCAGTTCTCCATGGCCTGTCCTGCCTTTCTGGATTTTACACTTTTTTCAGATGGCCCTTTTGACCGGGGGGAAGTGAGACTTCATTGTAGTGCAGATTTCCTTTGCAAGCTTGCTTGGTTGGCCAAAAAGGGCGTATGCGTTTTTTCCTGAATATATTCAGGAAAAAACGCATACGCCCTTTTTGGCCAAGTGCATCATTGTGGACGTTCTGCCTCTTTTCCTATGCTTTCAATGCAATTCCAGTCTGCCTCCTGAAATCGGTTTCCTGCAATTCTGCCCTGCTTTCAAGTCCTCTTGGCAGCCTTACTTCAGTATATTTTTGGACGATAGCTGTCATTTATAACTCTGCAGGTTTGTGAATGACAGTGCCCCTGAGCTCCTTTCTTCAACTCGCTTTCTTTTGAGCTGGCCGCAACACCGCAGGATGGCTTCAGGCCCTAATCTGGTTCCGGCACGGCACGCTGAGCCTTTGGTTAATTCCTCTTCCTGGTGGGAAATGAGAGTTAAATTTGCCCGTCCAGACACCTCCAGCTAGTCTCTCATTGGTTCTCGCTATTCCTGTTCATCTTCCGCAGAAATTGCAAACTGGGCCAAACAGGAGGTTAAAGGGACTGACTCTCCAAGTCGGGAGGGTGTTAGTAAAGCGTCTGGAATGTTGCACCCGAGTACCAGGGTACGAAAACTGAGACATATTTGAACACGTCTCCCGATCACATGGTTGATCATACTCTAGGTTCCACATGCATGTTTTACCTGAAGGAAGAATACCTTAAACCTGGGTAGTTGAAACCCGTGGAATGGGTACCATGCAATATGACTTCAAAGGGTCTTCATTTGCTCACCGAACCTCTCCAATCCTATCACTGCTGCGTTTATGCCCCTGTACACATGCTTGATTCTCTTTCGGAGACATAGCAATCCATAGGTTTTAAGATACTTACTAGTCAGGTACATTCTTAGGCATTTAATATGCGGTGTTGAGTCCATTTCGTTGAGCAAGGAGTAGCTCTTGTCTATTCCATATTTGGCTTAAGGAACTTTATCTGTGCTCATTTCAATCTCTGGTTTTATGCAGCACCCCAACTCACCTTTCCCCTTAAGCAAGCATAAGTTGGTTTTCTAAATTTGAGACCCTGTTCTGTTCTGTAATTCAGTTCCTGTGGAGCCAAGTTTACATTCCGTGTATTACTGATATCTTATGATGTTTCTTTTTCTGTGTGACTTATTTCAGTTAGAATCATCATACCTGAATCCACTCATTGTGCTGCTAAGGGCCTGATGACATAGATTTCATTGCTGAGTGATATTGCTTTGTAAGTAAATACCACAACTTCTTTATCCATTTTTCACTTTCTGCGATGTTGAACTTGTACTGTAAACGAGGTTCTTGTAAACAGAGGCGTCCCAAACTTTGGGGTGGCTGTGTCTTTTTGATTTTAATTTCCCTAAGCTATAGGACCATAAGTGGAAGTGCCCTAGGCTCTGTTGCTTTGTTTTTTAGATGTTTCAGGAAACACCATACACTTCTCCCGAGTGTCTGTTGGCAATTTACATCCCGCCCATCAGCATAACAAGGCTCCCAGTTCTCCATGGCCTGTCCTGCCTTTCTGGATTTTACACTTTTTTCAGATGGCCCTTTTGACCGGGGGAAGTGAGACTTCATTGTAGTGCAGATTTCCTTTGCAAGCTTGCTTGGTTGGCCAAAAAGGGCGTATGCGTTTTTTCCTGAATATATTCAGGAAAAAACGCATACGCCCTTTTTGGCCAAGTGCATCATTGTGGACGTTCTGCCTCTTTTCCTATGCTTTCAATGCAATTCCAGTCTGCCTCCTGAAATCGGTTTCCTGCAATTCTGCCCTGCTTTCAAGTCCTCTTGGCAGCCTTACTTCAGTATATTTTTGGACGATAGCTGTCATTTATAACTCTGCAGGTTTGTGAATTACAGTGCCCCTGAGCTCCTTTCTTCAACTCGCTTTCTTTTGAGCTGGCCGCAACACCGCAGGATGGCTTCAGGCCCTAATCTGGTTCCGGCACGGCACGCTGAGCCTTTGGTTAATTCCTCTTCCTGGTGGGAAATGAGAGTTAAATTTGCCCGTCCAGACACCTCCAGCTAGTCTCTCATTGGTTCTCGCTATTCCTGTTCATCTTCCGCAGAAATTGCAAACTGGGCCAAACAGGAGGTTAAAGGGACTGACTCTCCAAGTCGGGAGGGTGTTAGTAAAGCGTCTGGAATGTTGCACCCGAGTACCAGGGTACGAAAACTGAGACATATTTGAACACGTCTCCCGATCACATGGTTGATCATACTCTAGGTTCCACATGCATGTTTTAGCTGAAGGAAGAATACCTTAAACCTGGGTAGTTGAAACCCGTGGAATGGGTACCATGCAATATGACTTCAAAGGGTCTTCATTTGCTCACCGAACCTCTCCAATCCTATCACTGCTGCGTTTATGCCCCTGTACACATGCTTGATTCTCTTTCGGAGACATAGCAATCCATAGGTTTTAAGATACTTACTAGTCAGGTACATTCTTAGGCATTTAATATGCGGTGTTGAGTCCATTTCGTTGAGCAAGGAGTAGCTCTTGTCTATTCCATATTTGGCTTAAGGAACTTTATCTGTGCTCATTTCAATCTCTGGTTTTATGCAGCACCCCAACTCACCTTTCCCCTTAAGCAAGCATAAGTTGGTTTTCTAAATTTGAGACCCTGTTCTGTTCTGTAATTCAGTTCCTGTGTAGCCAAGTTTACATTCCGTGTATTACTGATATCTTATGATGTTTCTTTTTCTGTGTGACTTATTTCAGTTAGAATCATCATACCTGAATCCACTCATTGTGCTGCTAAGGGCCTGATGACATAGATTTCATTGCTGAGTGATATTGCTTTGTAAGTAAATACCACAACTTCTTTATCCATTTTTCACTTTCTGCGATGTTGAACTTGTACTGTAAACGAGGTTCTTGTAAACAGAGGCGTCCCAAACTTTGGGGTGGCTGTGTCTTTTTGATTTTAATTTCCCTAAGCTATAGGACCATAAGTGGAAGTGCCCTAGGCTCTGTTGCTTTGTTTTTTAGATGTTTCAGGAAACACCATACACTTCTCCCGAGTGTCTGTTGGCAATTTACATCCCGCCCATCAGCATAACAAGGCTCCCAGTTCTCCATGGCCTGTCCTGCCTTTCTGGATTTTACACTTTTTTCAGATGGCCCTTTTGACCGGGGGGAAGTGAGACTTCATTGTAGTGCAGATTTCCTTTGCAAGCTTGCTTGGTTGGCCAAAAAGGGCGTATGCGTTTTTTCCTGAATATATTCAGGAAAAAACGCATACGCCCTTTTTGGCCAAGTGCATCATTGTGGACGTTCTGCCTCTTTTCCTATGCTTTCAATGCAATTCCAGTCTGCCTCCTGAAATCGGTTTCCTGCAATTCTGCCCTGCTTTCAAGTCCTCTTGGCAGCCTTACTTCAGTATATTTTTGGACGATAGCTGTCATTTATAACTCTGCAGGTTTGTGAATTACAGTGCCCCTGAGCTCCTTTCTTCAACTCGCTTTCTTTTGAGCTGGCCGCAACACCGCAGGATGGCTTCAGGCCCTAATCTGGTTCCGGCACGGCACACTGAGCCTTTGGTTAATTCCTCTTCCTGGTGGGAAATGAGAGTTAAATTTGCCCGTCCAGACACCTCCAGCTAGTCTCTCATTGGTTCTCGCTATTCCTGTTCATCTTCCGCAGAAATTGCAAACTGGGCCAAACAGGAGGTTAAAGGGACTGACTCTCCAAGTCGGGAGGGTGTTAGTAAAGCGTCTGGAATGTTGCACCCGAGTACCAGGGTACGAGAACTGAGACATATTTGAACACGTCTCCCGATCACATGGTTGATCATACTCTAGGTTCCACATGCATGTTTTAGCTGAAGGAAGAATACCTTAAACCTGGGTAGTTGAAACCCGTGGAATGGGTACCATGCAATATGACTTCAAAGGGTCTTCATTTGCTCACCGAACCTCTCCAATCCTATCACTGCTGCGTTTATGCCCCTGTACACATGCTTGATTCTCTTTCGGAGACATAGCAATCCATAGGTTTTAAGATACTTACTAGTCAGGTACATTCTTAGGCATTTAATATGCGGTGTTGAGTCCATTTCGTTGAGCAAGGAGTAGCTCTTGTCTATTCCATATTTGGCTTAAGGAACTTTATCTGTGCTCATTTCAATCTCTGGTTTTATGCAGCACCCCAACTCACCTTTCCCCTTAAGCAAGCATAAGTTGGTTTTCTAAATTTGAGACCCTGTTCTGTTCTGTAATTCAGTTCCTGTGTAGCCAAGTTTACATTCCGTGTATTACTGATATCTTATGATGTTTCTTTTTCTGTGTGACTTATTTCAGTTAGAATCATCATACCTGAATCCACTCATTGTGCTGCTAAGGGCCTGATGACATAGATTTCATTGCTGAGTGATATTGCTTTGTAAGTAAATACCACAACTTCTTTATCCATTTTTCACTTTCTGCGATGTTGAACTTGTACTGTAAACGAGGTTCTTGTAAACAGAGGCGTTCCAAACTTTGGGGTGGCTGTGTCTTTTTGATTTTAATTTCCCTAAGCTATAGGACCATAAGTGGAAGTGCCCTAGGCTCTGTTGCTTTGTTTTTTAGATGTTTCAGGAAACACCATACACTTCTCCCGAGTGTCTGTTGGCAATTTACATCCCGCCCATCAGCATAACAAGGCTCCCAGTTCTCCATGGCCTGTCCTGCCTTTCTGGATTTTACACTTTTTTCAGATGGCCCTTTTGACTGGGGGGAAGTGAGACTTCATTGTAGTGCAGATTTCCTTTGCAAGCTTGCTTGGTTGGCCAAAAAGGGCGTATGCGTTTTTTCCTGAATATATTCAGGAAAAAACGCATACGCCCTTTTTGGCCAAGTGCATCATTGTGGACGTTCTGCCTCTTTTCCTATGCTTTCAATGCAATTCCAGTCTGCCTCCTGAAATCGGTTTCCTGCAATTCTGCCCTGCTTTCAAGTCCTCTTGGCAGCCTTACTTCAGTATATTTTTGGACGATAGCTGTCATTTATAACTCTGCAGGTTTGTGAATTACAGTGCCCCTGAGCTCCTTTCTTCAACTCGCTTTCTTTTGAGCTGGCCGCAACACCGCAGGATGGCTTCAGGCCCTAATCTGGTTCCGGCACGGCACGCTGAGCCTTTGGTTAATTCCTCTTCCTGGTGGGAAATGAGAGTTAAATTTGCCCGTCCAGACACCTCCAGCTAGTCTCTCATTGGTTCTCGCTATTCCTGTTCATCTTCCGCAGAAATTGCAAACTGGGCCAAACAGGAGGTTAAAGGGACTGACTCTCCAAGTCGGGAGGGTGTTAGTAAAGCGTCTGGAATGTTGCACCCGAGTACCAGGGTACGAAAACTGAGACATATTTGAACACGTCTCCCGATCACATGGTTGATCATACTCTAGGTTCCACATGCATGTTTTAGCTGAAGGAAGAATACCTTAAACCTGGGTAGTTGAAACCCGTGGAATGGGTACCATGCAATATGACTTCAAAGGGTCTTCATTTGCTCACCGAACCTCTCCAATCCTATCACTGCTGCGTTTATGCCCCTGTACACATGCTTGATTCTCTTTCGGAGACATAGCAATCCATAGGTTTTAAGATACTTACTAGTCAGGTACATTCTTAGGCATTTAATATGCGGTGTTGAGTCCATTTCGTTGAGCAAGGAGTAGCTCTTGTCTATTCCATATTTGGCTTAAGGAACTTTATCTGTGCTCATTTCAATCTCTGGTTTTATGCAGCACCCCAACTCACCTTTCCCCTTAAGCAAGCATAAGTTGGTTTTCTAAATTTGAGACCCTGTTCTGTTCTGTAATTCAGTTCCTGTGTAGCCAAGTTTACATTCCGTGTATTACTGATATCTTATGATGTTTCTTTTTCTGTGTGACTTATTTCAGTTAGAATCATCATACCTGAATCCACTCATTGTGCTGCTAAGGGCCTGATGACATAGATTTCATTGCTGAGTGATATTGCTTTGTAAGTAAATACCACAACTTCTTTATCCATTTTTCACTTTCTGCGATGTTGAACTTGTACTGTAAACGAGGTTCTTGTAAACAGAGGCGTCCCAAACTTTGGGGTGGCTGTGTCTTTTTGATTTTAATTTCCCTAAGCTATAGGACCATAAGTGGAAGTGCCCTAGGCTCTGTTGCTTTGTTTTTTAGATGTTTCAGGAAACACCATACACTTCTCCCGAGTGTCTGTTGGCAATTTACATCCCGCCCATCAGCATAACAAGGCTCCCAGTTCTCCATGGCCTGTCCTGCCTTTCTGGATTTTACACTTTTTTCAGATGGCCCTTTTGACCGGGGGGAAGTGAGACTTCATTGTAGTGCAGATTTCCTTTGCAAGCTTGCTTGGTTGGCCAAAAAGGGCGTATGCGTTTTTTCCTGAATATATTCAGGAAAAAACGCATACGCCCTTTTTGGCCAAGTGCATCATTGTGGACGTTCTGCCTCTTTTCCTATGCTTTCAATGCAATTCCAGTCTGCCTCCTGAAATCGGTTTCCTGCAATTCTGCCCTGCTTTCAAGTCCTCTTGGCAGCCTTACTTCAGTATATTTTTGGACGATAGCTGTCATTTATAACTCTGCAGGTTTGTGAATGACAGTGCCCCTGAGCTCCTTTCTTCAACTCGCTTTCTTTTGAGCTGGCCGCAACACCGCAGGATGGCTTCAGGCCCTAATCTGGTTCCGGCACGGCACACTGAGCCTTTGGTTAATTCCTCTTCCTGGTGGGAAATGAGAGTTAAATTTGCCCGTCCAGACACCTCCAGCTAGTCTCTCATTGGTTCTCGCTATTCCTGTTCATCTTCCGCAGAAATTGCAAACTGGGCCAAACAGGAGGTTAAAGGGACTGACTCTCCAAGTCGGGAGGGTGTTAGTAAAGCGTCTGGAATGTTGCACCCGAGTACCAGGGTACGAGAACTGAGACATATTTGAACACGTCTCCCGATCACATGGTTGATCATACTCTAGGTTCCACATGCATGTTTTAGCTGAAGGAAGAATACCTTAAACCTGGGTAGTTGAAACCCGTGGAATGGGTACCATGCAATATGACTTCAAAGGGTCTTCATTTGCTCACCGAACCTCTCCAATCCTATCACTGCTGCGTTTATGCCCCTGTACACATGCTTGATTCTCTTTCGGAGACATAGCAATCCATAGGTTTTAAGATACTTACTAGTCAGGTACATTCTTAGGCATTTAATATGCGGTGTTGAGTCCATTTCGTTGAGCAAGGAGTAGCTCTTGTCTATTCCATATTTGGCTTAAGGAACTTTATCTGTGCTCATTTCAATCTCTGGTTTTATGCAGCACCCCAACTCACCTTTCCCCTTAAGCAAGCATAAGTTGGTTTTCTAAATTTGAGACCCTGTTCTGTTCTGTAATTCAGTTCCTGTGTAGCCAAGTTTACATTCCGTGTATTACTGATATCTTATGATGTTTCTTTTTCTGTGTGACTTATTTCAGTTAGAATCATCATACCTGAATCCACTCATTGTGCTGCTAAGGGCCTGATGACATAGATTTCATTGCTGAGTGATATTGCTTTGTAAGTAAATACCACAACTTCTTTATCCATTTTTCACTTTCTGCAATGTTGAACTTGTACTGTAAACGAGGTTCTTGTAAACAGAGGCGTCCCAAACTTTGGGGTGGCTGTGTCTTTTTGATTTTAATTTCCCTAAGCTATAGGACCATAAGTGGAAGTGCCCTAGGCTCTGTTGCTTTGTTTTTTAGATGTTTCAGGAAACACCATACACTTCTCCCGAGTGTCTGTTGGCAATTTACATCCCGCCCATCAGCATAACAAGGCTCCCAGTTCTCCATGGCCTGTCCTGCCTTTCTGGATTTTACACTTTTTTCAGATGGCCCTTTTGACCGGGGGGAAGTGAGACTTCATTGTAGTGCAGATTTCCTTTGCAAGCTTGCTTGGTTGGCCAAAAAGGGCGTATGCGTTTTTTCCTGAATATATTCAGGAAAAAACGCATACGCCCTTTTTGGCCAAGTGCATCATTGTGGACGTTCTGCCTCTTTTCCTATGCTTTCAATGCAATTCCAGTCTGCCTCCTGAAATCGGTTTCCTGCAATTCTGCCCTGCTTTCAAGTCCTCTTGGCAGCCTTACTTCAGTATATTTTTGGACGATAGCTGTCATTTATAACTCTGCAGGTTTGTGAATTACAGTGCCCCTGAGCTCCTTTCTTCAACTCGCTTTCTTTTGAGCTGGCCGCAACACCGCAGGATGGCTTCAGGCCCTAATCTGGTTCCGGCACGGCACGCTGAGCCTTTGGTTAATTCCTCTTCCTGGTGGGAAATGAGAGTTAAATTTGCCCGTCCAGACACCTCCAGCTAGTCTCTCATTGGTTCTCGCTATTCCTGTTCATCTTCCGCAGAAATTGCAAACTGGGCCAAACAGGAGGTTAAAGGGACTGACTCTCCAAGTCGGGAGGGTGTTAGTAAAGCATCTGGAATGTTGCACCCGAGTACCAGGGTACGAAAACTGAGACATATTTGAACACGTCTCCCAATCACATGGTTGATCATACTCTAGGTTCCACATGCATGTTTTAGCTGAAGGAAGAATACCTTAAACCTGGGTAGTTGAAACCCGTGGAATGGGTACCATGCAATATGACTTCAAAGGGTCTTCATTTGCTCACCGAACCTCTCCAATCCTATCACTGCTGCGTTTATGCCCCTGTACACATGCTTGATTCTCTTTCGGAGACATAGCAATCCATAGGTTTTAAGATACTTACTAGTCAGGTACATTCTTAGGCATTTAATATGCGGTGTTGAGTCCATTTCGTTGAGCAAGGAGTAGCTCTTGTCTATTCCATATTTGGCTTAAGGAACTTTATCTGTGTTCATTTCAATCTCTGGTTTTATGCAGCACCCCAACTCACCTTTCCCCTTAAGCAAGCATAAGTTGGTTTTCTAAATTTGAGACCCTGTTCTGTTCTGTAATTCAGTTCCTGTGTAGCCAAGTTTACATTCCGTGTATTACTGATATCTTATGATGTTTCTTTTTCTGTGTGACTTATTTCAGTTAGAATCATCATACCTGAATCCACTCATTGTGCTGCTAAGGGCCTGATGACATAGATTTCATTGCTGAGTGATATTGCTTTGTAAGTAAATACCACAACTTCTTTATCCATTTTTCACTTTCTGCGATGTTGAACTTGTACTGTAAACGAGGTTCTTGTAAACAGAGGCGTCCCAAACTTTGGGGTGGCTGTGTCTTTTTGATTTTAATTTCCCTAAGCTATAGGACCATAAGTGGAAGTGCCCTAGGCTCTGTTGCTTTGTTTTTTAGATGTTTCAGGAAACACCATACACTTCTCCCGAGTGTCTGTTGGCAATTTACATCCCGCCCATCAGCATAACAAGGCTCCCAGTTCTCCATGGCCTGTCCTGCCTTTCTGGATTTTACACTTTTTTCAGATGGCCCTTTTGACCGGGGGGAAGTGAGACTTCATTGTAGTGCAGATTTCCTTTGCAAGCTTGCTTGGTTGGCCAAAAAGGGCGTATGCGTTTTTTCCTGAATATATTCAGGAAAAAACGCATACGCCCTTTTTGGCCAAGTGCATCATTGTGGACGTTCTGCCTCTTTTCCTATGCTTTCAATGCAATTCCAGTCTGCCTCCTGAAATCGGTTTCCTGCAATTCTGCCCTGCTTTCAAGTCCTCTTGGCAGCCTTACTTCAGTATATTTTTGGACGATAGCTGTCATTTATAACTCTGCAGGTTTGTGAATGACAGTGCCCCTGAGCTCCTTTCTTCAACTCGCTTTCTTTTGAGCTGGCCGCAACACCGCAGGATGGCTTCAGGCCCTAATCTGGTTCCGGCACGGCACACTGAGCCTTTGGTTAATTCCTCTTCCTGGTGGGAAATGAGAGTTAAATTTGCCCGTCCAGACACCTCCAGCTAGTCTCTCATTGGTTCTCGCTATTCCTGTTCATCTTCCGCAGAAATTGCAAACTGGGCCAAACAGGAGGTTAAAGGGACTGACTCTCCAAGTCGGGAGGGTGTTAGTAAAGCGTCTGGAATGTTGCACCCGAGTACCAGGGTACGAGAACTGAGACATATTTGAACACGTCTCCCGATCACATGGTTGATCATACTCTAGGTTCCACATGCATGTTTTAGCTGAAGGAAGAATACCTTAAACCTGGGTAGTTGAAACCCGTGGAATGGGTACCATGCAATATGACTTCAAAGGGTCTTCATTTGCTCACCGAACCTCTCCAATCCTATCACTGCTGCGTTTATGCCCCTGTACACATGCTTGATTCTCTTTCGGAGACATAGCAATCCATAGGTTTTAAGATACTTACTAGTCAGGTACATTCTTAGGCATTTAATATGCGGTGTTGAGTCCATTTCGTTGAGCAAGGAGTAGCTCTTGTCTATTCCATATTTGGCTTAAGGAACTTTATCTGTGCTCATTTCAATCTCTGGTTTTATGCAGCACCCCAACTCACCTTTCCCCTTAAGCAAGCATAAGTTGGTTTTCTAAATTTGAGACCCTGTTCTGTTCTGTAATTCAGTTCCTGTGTAGCCAAGTTTACATTCCGTGTATTACTGATATCTTATGATGTTTCTTTTTCTGTGTGACTTATTTCAGTTAGAATCATCATACCTGAATCCACTCATTGTGCTGCTAAGGGCCTGATGACATAGATTTCATTGCTGAGTGATATTGCTTTGTAAGTAAATACCACAACTTCTTTATCCATTTTTCACTTTCTGCGATGTTGAACTTGTACTGTAAACGAGGTTCTTGTAAACAGAGGCGTTCCAAACTTTGGGGTGGCTGTGTCTTTTTGATTTTAATTTCCCTAAGCTATAGGACCATAAGTGGAAGTGCCCTAGGCTCTGTTGCTTTGTTTTTTAGATGTTTCAGGAAACACCATACACTTCTCCCGAGTGTCTGTTGGCAATTTACATCCCGCCCATCAGCATAACAAGGCTCCCAGTTCTCCATGGCCTGTCCTGCCTTTCTGGATTTTACACTTTTTTCAGATGGCCCTTTTGACCGGGGGGAAGTGAGACTTCATTGTAGTGCAGATTTCCTTTGCAAGCTTGCTTGGTTGGCCAAAAAGGGCGTATGCGTTTTTTCCTGAATATATTCAGGAAAAAACGCATACGCCCTTTTTGGCCAAGTGCATCATTGTGGACGTTCTGCCTCTTTTCCTATGCTTTCAATGCAATTCCAGTCTGCCTCCTGAAATCGGTTTCCTGCAATTCTGCCCTGCTTTCAAGTCCTCTTGGCAGCCTTACTTCAGTATATTTTTGGACGATAGCTGTCATTTATAACTCTGCAGGTTTGTGAATTACAGTGCCCCTGAGCTCCTTTCTTCAACTCGCTTTCTTTTGAGCTGGCCGCAACACCGCAGGATGGCTTCAGGCCCTAATCTGGTTCCGGCACGGCACGCTGAGCCTTTGGTTAATTCCTCTTCCTGGTGGGAAATGAGAGTTAAATTTGCCCGTCCAGACACCTCCAGCTAGTCTCTCATTGGTTCTCGCTATTCCTGTTCATCTTCCGCAGAAATTGCAAACTGGGCCAAACAGGAGGTTAAAGGGACTGACTCTCCAAGTCGGGAGGGTGTTAGTAAAGCGTCTGGAATGTTGCACCCGAGTACCAGGGTACGAAAACTGAGACATATTTGAACACGTCTCCCGATCACATGGTTGATCATACTCTAGGTTCCACATGCATGTTTTAGCTGAAGGAAGAATACCTTAAACCTGGGTAGTTGAAACCCGTGGAATGGGTACCATGCAATATGACTTCAAAGGGTCTTCATTTGCTCACCGAACCTCTCCAATCCTATCACTGCTGCGTTTATGCCCCTGTACACATGCTTGATTCTCTTTCGGAGACATAGCAATCCATAGGTTTTAAGATACTTACTAGTCAGGTACATTCTTAGGCATTTAATATGCGGTGTTGAGTCCATTTCGTTGAGCAAGGAGTAGCTCTTGTCTATTCCATATTTGGCTTAAGGAACTTTATCTGTGCTCATTTCAATCTCTGGTTTTATGCAGCACCCCAACTCACCTTTCCCCTTAAGCAAGCATAAGTTGGTTTTCTAAATTTGAGACCCTGTTCTGTTCTGTAATTCAGTTCCTGTGTAGCCAAGTTTACATTCCGTGTATTACTGATATCTTATGATGTTTCTTTTTCTGTGTGACTTATTTCAGTTAGAATCATCATACCTGAATCCACTCATTGTGCTGCTAAGGGCCTGATGACATAGATTTCATTGCTGAGTGATATTGCTTTGTAAGTAAATACCACAACTTCTTTATCCATTTTTCACTTTCTGCGATGTTGAACTTGTACTGTAAACGAGGTTCTTGTAAACAGAGGCGTCCCAAACTTTGGGGTGGCTGTGTCTTTTTGATTTTAATTTCCCTAAGCTATAGGACCATAAGTGGAAGTGCCCTAGGCTCTGTTGCTTTGTTTTTTAGATGTTTCAGGAAACACCATACACTTCTCCCGAGTGTCTGTTGGCAATTTACATCCCGCCCATCAGCATAACAAGGCTCCCAGTTCTCCATGGCCTGTCCTGCCTTTCTGGATTTTACACTTTTTTCAGATGGCCCTTTTGACCGGGGGGAAGTGAGACTTCATTGTAGTGCAGATTTCCTTTGCAAGCTTGCTTGGTTGGCCAAAAAGGGCGTATGCGTTTTTTCCTGAATATATTCAGGAAAAAACGCATACGCCCTTTTTGGCCAAGTGCATCATTGTGGACGTTCTGCCTCTTTTCCTATGCTTTCAATGCAATTCCAGTCTGCCTCCTGAAATCGGTTTCCTGCAATTCTGCCCTGCTTTCAAGTCCTCTTGGCAGCCTTACTTCAGTATATTTTTGGACGATAGCTGTCATTTATAACTCTGCAGGTTTGTGAATGACAGTGCCCCTGAGCTCCTTTCTTCAACTCGCTTTCTTTTGAGCTGGCCGCAACACCGCAGGATGGCTTCAGGCCCTAATCTGGTTCCGGCACGGCACACTGAGCCTTTGGTTAATTCCTCTTCCTGGTGGGAAATGAGAGTTAAATTTGCCCGTCCAGACACCTCCAGCTAGTCTCTCATTGGTTCTCGCTATTCCTGTTCATCTTCCGCAGAAATTGCAAACTGGGCCAAACAGGAGGTTAAAGGGACTGACTCTCCAAGTCGGGAGGGTGTTAGTAAAGCGTCTGGAATGTTGCACCCGAGTACCAGGGTACGAGAACTGAGACATATTTGAACACGTCTCCCGATCACATGGTTGATCATACTCTAGGTTCCACATGCATGTTTTAGCTGAAGGAAGAATACCTTAAACCTGGGTAGTTGAAACCCGTGGAATGGGTACCATGCAATATGACTTCAAAGGGTCTTCATTTGCTCACCGAACCTCTCCAATCCTATCACTGCTGCGTTTATGCCCCTGTACACATGCTTGATTCTCTTTCGGAGACATAGCAATCCATAGGTTTTAAGATACTTACTAGTCAGGTACATTCTTAGGCATTTAATATGCGGTGTTGAGTCCATTTCGTTGAGCAAGGAGTAGCTCTTGTCTATTCCATATTTGGCTTAAGGAACTTTATCTGTGCTCATTTCAATCTCTGGTTTTATGCAGCACCCCAACTCACCTTTCCCCTTAAGCAAGCATAAGTTGGTTTTCTAAATTTGAGACCCTGTTCTGTTCTGTAATTCAGTTCCTGTGTAGCCAAGTTTACATTCCGTGTATTACTGATATCTTATGATGTTTCTTTTTCTGTGTGACTTATTTCAGTTAGAATCATCATACCTGAATCCACTCATTGTGCTGCTAAGGGCCTGATGACATAGATTTCATTGCTGAGTGATATTGCTTTGTAAGTAAATACCACAACTTCTTTATCCATTTTTCACTTTCTGCAATGTTGAACTTGTACTGTAAACGAGGTTCTTGTAAACAGAGGCGTCCCAAACTTTGGGGTGGCTGTGTCTTTTTGATTTTAATTTCCCTAAGCTATAGGACCATAAGTGGAAGTGCCCTAGGCTCTGTTGCTTTGTTTTTTAGATGTTTCAGGAAACACCATACACTTCTCCCGAGTGTCTGTTGGCAATTTACATCCCGCCCATCAGCATAACAAGGCTCCCAGTTCTCCATGGCCTGTCCTGCCTTTCTGGATTTTACACTTTTTTCAGATGGCCCTTTTGACCGGGGGGAAGTGAGACTTCATTGTAGTGCAGATTTCCTTTGCAAGCTTGCTTGGTTGGCCAAAAAGGGCGTATGCGTTTTTTCCTGAATATATTCAGGAAAAAACGCATACGCCCTTTTTGGCCAAGTGCATCATTGTGGACGTTCTGCCTCTTTTCCTATGCTTTCAATGCAATTCCAGTCTGCCTCCTGAAATCGGTTTCCTGCAATTCTGCCCTGCTTTCAAGTCCTCTTGGCAGCCTTACTTCAGTATATTTTTGGACGATAGCTGTCATTTATAACTCTGCAGGTTTGTGAATTACAGTGCCCCTGAGCTCCTTTCTTCAACTCGCTTTCTTTTGAGCTGGCCGCAACACCGCAGGATGGCTTCAGGCCCTAATCTGGTTCCGGCACGGCACGCTGAGCCTTTGGTTAATTCCTCTTCCTGGTGGGAAATGAGAGTTAAATTTGCCCGTCCAGACACCTCCAGCTAGTCTCTCATTGGTTCTCGCTATTCCTGTTCATCTTCCGCAGAAATTGCAAACTGGGCCAAACAGGAGGTTAAAGGGACTGACTCTCCAAGTCGGGAGGGTGTTAGTAAAGCATCTGGAATGTTGCACCCGAGTACCAGGGTACGAAAACTGAGACATATTTGAACACGTCTCCCAATCACATGGTTGATCATACTCTAGGTTCCACATGCATGTTTTAGCTGAAGGAAGAATACCTTAAACCTGGGTAGTTGAAACCCGTGGAATGGGTACCATGCAATATGACTTCAAAGGGTCTTCATTTGCTCACCGAACCTCTCCAATCCTATCACTGCTGCGTTTATGCCCCTGTACACATGCTTGATTCTCTTTCGGAGACATAGCAATCCATAGGTTTTAAGATACTTACTAGTCAGGTACATTCTTAGGCATTTAATATGCGGTGTTGAGTCCATTTCGTTGAGCAAGGAGTAGCTCTTGTCTATTCCATATTTGGCTTAAGGAACTTTATCTGTGTTCATTTCAATCTCTGGTTTTATGCAGCACCCCAACTCACCTTTCCCCTTAAGCAAGCATAAGTTGGTTTTCTAAATTTGAGACCCTGTTCTGTTCTGTAATTCAGTTCCTGTGTAGCCAAGTTTACATTCCGTGTATTACTGATATCTTATGATGTTTCTTTTTCTGTGTGACTTATTTCAGTTAGAATCATCATACCTGAATCCACTCATTGTGCTGCTAAGGGCCTGATGACATAGATTTCATTGCTGAGTGATATTGCTTTGTAAGTAAATACCACAACTTCTTTATCCATTTTTCACTTTCTGCGATGTTGAACTTGTACTGTAAACGAGGTTCTTGTAAACAGAGGCGTCCCAAACTTTGGGGTGGCTGTGTCTTTTTGATTTTAATTTCCCTAAGCTATAGGACCATAAGTGGAAGTGCCCTAGGCTCTGTTGCTTTGTTTTTTAGATGTTTCAGGAAACACCATACACTTCTCCCGAGTGTCTGTTGGCAATTTACATCCCGCCCATCAGCATAACAAGGCTCCCAGTTCTCCATGGCCTGTCCTGCCTTTCTGGATTTTACACTTTTTTCAGATGGCCCTTTTGACCGGGGGGAAGTGAGACTTCATTGTAGTGCAGATTTCCTTTGCAAGCTTGCTTGGTTGGCCAAAAAGGGCGTATGCGTTTTTTCCTGAATATATTCAGGAAAAAACGCATACGCCCTTTTTGGCCAAGTGCATCATTGTGGACGTTCTGCCTCTTTTCCTATGCTTTCAATGCAATTCCAGTCTGCCTCCTGAAATCGGTTTCCTGCAATTCTGCCCTGCTTTCAAGTCCTCTTGGCAGCCTTACTTCAGTATATTTTTGGACGATAGCTGTCATTTATAACTCTGCAGGTTTGTGAATGACAGTGCCCCTGAGCTCCTTTCTTCAACTCGCTTTCTTTTGAGCTGGCCGCAACACCGCAGGATGGCTTCAGGCCCTAATCTGGTTCCGGCACGGCACGCTGAGCCTTTGGTTAATTCCTCTTCCTGGTGGGAAATGAGAGTTAAATTTGCCCGTCCAGACACCTCCAGCTAGTCTCTCATTGGTTCTCGCTATTCCTGTTCATCTTCCGCAGAAATTGCAAACTGGGCCAAACAGGAGGTTAAAGGGACTGACTCTCCAAGTCGGGAGGGTGTTAGTAAAGCGTCTGGAATGTTGCACCCGAGTACCAGGGTACGAGAACTGAGACATATTTGAACACGTCTCCCGATCACATGGTTGATCATACTCTAGGTTCCACATGCATGTTTTAGCTGAAGGAAGAATACCTTAAACCTGGGTAGTTGAAACCCGTGGAATGGGTACCATGCAATATGACTTCAAAGGGTCTTCATTTGCTCACCGAACCTCTCCAATCCTATCACTGCTGCGTTTATGCCCCTGTACACATGCTTGATTCTCTTTCGGAGACATAGCAATCCATAGGTTTTAAGATACTTACTAGTCAGGTACATTCTTAGGCATTTAATATGCGGTGTTGAGTCCATTTCGTTGAGCAAGGAGTAGCTCTTGTCTATTCCATATTTGGCTTAAGGAACTTTATCTGTGCTCATTTCAATCTCTGGTTTTATGCAGCACCCCAACTCACCTTTCCCCTTAAGCAAGCATAAGTTGGTTTTCTAAATTTGAGACCCTGTTCTGTTCTGTAATTCAGTTCCTGTGTAGCCAAGTTTACATTCCGTGTATTACTGATATCTTATGATGTTTCTTTTTCTGTGTGACTTATTTCAGTTAGAATCATCATACCTGAATCCACTCATTGTGCTGCTAAGGGCCTGATGACATAGATTTCATTGCTGAGTGATATTGCTTTGTAAGTAAATACCACAACTTCTTTATCCATTTTTCACTTTCTGCAATGTTGAACTTGTACTGTAAACGAGGTTCTTGTAAACAGAGGCGTCCCAAACTTTGGGGTGGCTGTGTCTTTTTGATTTTAATTTCCCTAAGCTATAGGACCATAAGTGGAAGTGCCCTAGGCTCTGTTGCTTTGTTTTTTAGATGTTTCAGGAAACACCATACACTTCTCCCGAGTGTCTGTTGGCAATTTACATCCCGCCCATCAGCATAACAAGGCTCCCAGTTCTCCATGGCCTGTCCTGCCTTTCTGGATTTTACACTTTTTTCAGATGGCCCTTTTGACCGGGGGGAAGTGAGACTTCATTGTAGTGCAGATTTCCTTTGCAAGCTTGCTTGGTTGGCCAAAAAGGGCGTATGCGTTTTTTCCTGAATATATTCAGGAAAAAACGCATACGCCCTTTTTGGCCAAGTGCATCATTGTGGACGTTCTGCCTCTTTTCCTATGCTTTCAATGCAATTCCAGTCTGCCTCCTGAAATCGGTTTCCTGCAATTCTGCCCTGCTTTCAAGTCCTCTTGGCAGCCTTACTTCAGTATATTTTTGGACGATAGCTGTCATTTATAACTCTGCAGGTTTCTGAATTACAGTGTCCCTGAGCTCCTTTCTTCAACTCGCTTTCTTTTGAGCTGGCCGCAACACCGCAGGATGGCTTCAGGCCCTAATCTGGTTCCGGCACGGCACGCTGAGCCTTTGGTTAATTCCTCTTCCTGGTGGGAAATGAGAGTTAAATTTGCCCGTCCAGACACCTCCAGGTAGTCTCTCATTGGTTCTCGCTATTCCTGTTCATCTTCCGCAGAAATTGCAAACTGGGCCAAACAGGAGGTTAAAGGGACTGACTCTCCAAGTCGGGAGGGTGTTAGTAAAGCGTCTGGAATGTTGCACCCGAGTACCAGGGTACGAAAACTGCGACATATTTGAACACGTCTCCCGATCACATGGTTGATCATACTCTAGGTTCCACATGCATGTTTTAGCTGAAGGAAAAATACCTTAAACCTGGGTAGTTGAAACCCGTGGAATGGGTACCATGCAATATGACTTCAAAGGGTCTTCATTTGCTCACCGAACCTCTCCAATCCTATCACTGCTGCGTTTATGCCCCTGTACACATGCTTGATTCTCTTTCGGAGACATAGCAATCCATAGGTTTTAAGATACTTACTAGTCAGGTACATTCTTAGGCATTTAATATGCGGTGTTGAGTCCATTTCGTTGAGCAAGGAGTAGCTCTTGTCTATTCCATATTTGGCTTAAGGAACTTTATCTGTGCTCATTTCAATCTCTGGTTTTATGCAGCACCCCAACTCACCTTTCCCCTTAAGCAAGCATAAGTTGGTTTTCTAAATTTGAGACCCTGTTCTGTTCTGTAATTCAGTTCCTGTGTAGCCAAGTTTACATTCCGTGTATTACTGATATCTTATGATGTTTCTTTTTCTGTGTGACTTATTTCAGTTAGAATCATCATACCTGAATCCACTCATTGTGCTGCTAAGGGCCTGATGACATAGATTTCATTGCTGAGTGATATTGCTTTGTAAGTAAATACCACAACTTCTTTATCCATTTTTCACTTTCTGCGATGTTGAACTTGTACTGTAAACGAGGTTCTTGTAAACAGAGGCGTCCCAAACTTTGGGGTGGCTGTGTCTTTTTGATTTTAATTTCCCTAAGCTATAGGACCATAAGTGGAAGTGCCCTAGGCTCTGTTGCTTTGTTTTTTAGATGTTTCAGGAAACACCATACACTTCTCCCGAGTGTCTGTTGGCAATTTACATCCCGCCCATCAGCATAACAAGGCTCCCAGTTCTCCATGGCCTGTCCTGCCTTTCTGGATTTTACACTTTTTTCAGATGGCCCTTTTGACCGGGGGGAAGTGAGACTTCATTGTAGTGCAGATTTCCTTTGCAAGCTTGCTTGGTTGGCCAAAAAGGGCGTATGCGTTTTTTCCTGAATATATTCAGGAAAAAACGCATACGCCCTTTTTGGCCAAGTGCATCATTGTGGACGTTCTGCCTCTTTTCCTATGCTTTCAATGCAATTCCAGTCTGCCTCCTGAAATCGGTTTCCTGCAATTCTGCCCTGCTTTCAAGTCCTCTTGGCAGCCTTACTTCAGTATATTTTTGGACGATAGCTGTCATTTATAACTCTGCAGGTTTGTGAATGACAGTGCCCCTGAGCTCCTTTCTTCAACTCGCTTTCTTTTGAGCTGGCCGCAACACCGCAAGATGGCTTCAGGCCCTAATCTGGTTCCGGCACGGCACGCTGAGCCTTTGGTTAATTCCTCTTCCTGGTGGGAAATGAGAGTTAAATTTGCCCGTCCAGACACCTCCAGCTAGTCTCTCATTGGTTCTCGCTATTCCTGTTCATCTTCCGCAGAAATTGCAAACTGGGCCAAACAGGAGGTTAAAGGGACTGACTCTCCAAGTCGGGAGGGTGTTAGTAAAGCGTCTGGAATGTTGCACCCGAGTACCAGGGTACGAAAACTGAGACATATTTGAACACGTCTCCCGATCACATGGTTGATCATACTCTAGGTTCCACATGCATGTTTTAGCTGAAGGAAGAATACCTTAAACCTGGGTAGTTGAAACCCGTGGAATGGGTACCATGCAATATGACTTCAAAGGGTCTTCATTTGCTCACCGAACCTCTCCAATCCTATCACTGCTGCGTTTATGCCCCTGTACACATGCTTGATTCTCTTTCGGAGACATAGCAATCCATAGGTTTTAAGATACTTACTAGTCAGGTACATTCTTAGGCATTTAATATGCGGTGTTGAGTCCATTTCGTTGAGCAAGGAGTAGCTCTTGTCTATTCCATATTTGGCTTAAGGAACTTTATCTGTGCTCATTTCAATCTCTGGTTTTATGCAGCACCCCAACTCACCTTTCCCCTTAAGCAAGCATAAGTTGGTTTTCTAAATTTGAGACCCTGTTCTGTTCTGTAATTCAGTTCCTGTGTAGCCAAGTTTACATTCCGTGTATTACTGATATCTTATGATGTTTCTTTTTCTGTGTGACTTATTTCAGTTAGAATCATCATACCTGAATCCACTCATTGTGCTGCTAAGGGCCTGATGACATAGATTTCATTGCTGAGAGATATTGTTTTGTAAGTAAATACCACAACTTCTTTATCCATTTTTCACTTTCTGCGATGTTGAACTTGTACTGTAAACGAGGTTCTTGTAAACAGAGGCGTCCCAAACTTTGGGGTGGCTGTGTCTTTTTGATTTTAATTTCCCTAAGCTATAGGACCATAAGTGGAAGTGCCCTAAGCTCTGTTGCTTTGTTTTTTAGATGTTTCAGGAAACACCATACACTTCTACCGAGTGTCTGTTGGCAATTTACATCCCGCCCATCAGCATAACAAGGCTCCCAGTTCTCAATGGCCTGTCCTGCCTTTCTGGATTTTACACTTTTTTCAGATGGCCCTTTTGACCTGGGGGAAGTGAGACTTCATTGTAGTGCAGATTTCCTTTGCAAGCTTGCTTGGTTGGCCAAAAAGGGCGTATGCGTTTTTTCCTGAATATATTCAGGAAAAAACGCATACGCCCTTTTTGGCCAAGTGCATCATTGTGGACGTTCTGCCTCTTTTCCTATGCTTTCAATGCAATTCCAGTCTGCCTCCTGAAATCGGTTTCCTGCAATTCTGCCCTGCTTTCAAGTCCTCTTGGCAGCCTTACTTCAGTATATTTTTGGACGATAGCTGTCATTTATAACTCTGCAGGTTTGTGAATTACAGTGCCCCTGAGCTCCTTTCTTCAACTCGCTTTCTTTTGAGCTGGCCGCAACACCGCAGGATGGCTTCAGGCCCTAATCTGGTTCCGGCACGGCACGCTGAGCCTTTGGTTAATTCCTCTTCCTGGTGGGAAATGAGAGTTAAATTTGCCCGTCCAGACACCTCCAGCTAGTCTCTCATTGGTTCTCGCTATTCCTGTTCATCTTCCGCAGAAATTGCAAACTGGGCCAAACAGGAGGTTAAAGGGACTGACTCTCCAAGTCGGGAGGGTGTTAGTAAAGCGTCTGGAATGTTGCACCCGAGTACCAGGGTACGAAAACTGAGACATATTTGAACACGTCTCCCGATCACATGGTTGATCATACTCTAGGTTCCACATGCATGTTTTAGCTGAAGGAAGAATAACTTAAACCTGGGTAGTTGAAACCCGTGGAATGGGTACCATGCAATATGACTTCAAAGGGTCTTCATTTGCTCACCGAACCTCTCCAATCCTATCACTGCTGCGTTTATGCCCCTGTACACATGCTTGATTCACTTTCGGAGACATAGCAATCCATAGGTTTTAAGATACTTACTAGTCAGGTACATTCTTAGGCATTTAATATGCGGTGTTGAGTCCATTTCGTTGAGCAAGGAGTAGCTCTTGTCTATTCCATATTTGGCTTAAGGAACTTTATCTGTGTTCATTTCAATCTCTGGTTTTATGCAGCACCCCAACTCACCTTTACCCTTAAGCAAGCATAAGTTGGTTTTCTAAATTTGAGACCCTGTTCTGTTCTGTAATTCAGTTCCTGTGTAGCCAAGTTTACATTCCGTGTATTACTGATATCTTATGATGTTTCTTTTTCTGTGTGACTTATTTCAGTTAGAATCATCATACCTGAATCCACTCATTGTGCTGCTAAGGGCCTGATGACATAGATTTCATTGCTGAGTGATATTGCTTTGTAAGTAAATACCACAACTTCTTTATCCATTTTTCACTTTCTGCGATGTTGAACTTGTACTGTAAACGAGGTTCTTGTAAACAGAGGTGTCCCAAACTTTGGGGTGGCTGTGTCTTTTTGATTTTAATTTCCCTAAGCTATAGGACCATAAGTGGAAGTGCCCTAGGCTCTGTTGCTTTGTTTTTTAGATGTTTCAGGAAACACCATACACTTCTCCCGAGTGTCTGTTGGCAATTTACATCCCGCCCATCAGCATAACAAGGCTCCCAGTTCTCCATGGCCTGTCCTGCCTTTCTGGATTTTACACTTTTTTCAGATAGCCCTTTTGACCGGGGGGAAGTGAGACTTCATTGTAGTGCAGATTTCCTTTGCAAGCTTGCTTGGTTGGCCAAAAAGGGCGTATGCGTTTTTTCCTGAATATATTCAGGAAAAAACGCATACGCCCTTTTTGGCCAAGTGCATCATTGTGGACGTTCTGCCTCTTTTCCTATGCTTTCAATGCAATTCCAGTCTACCTCCTGAAATCGGTTTCCTGCAATTCTGCCCCGCTTTCAAGTCCTCTTGGCAGCCTTACTTCAGTATATTTTTGGACGATAGCTGTCATTTATAACTCTGCAGTTTTGTGAATTACAGTGCCCCTGAGCTCCTTTCTTCAACTCGCTTTCTTGTGACCTGGCCGCAACACCGCAGGATGGCTTCAGGCCCTAATCTGGTTCCGGCAGGGCACGCTGAGCCTTTGGTTAATTCCTCTTCCTGGTGGGAAATGAGAGTTAAATTTGCCCGTCCAGACACCTCCAGCTAGTCTCTCATTGGTTCTCGCTATTCCTGTTCATCTTCCGCAGAAATTGCAAACTGGGCCAAACAGGAGGTTAAAGGGACTGACTCTCCAAGTCGGGAGGGTGTTAGTAAAGCGTCTGGAATGTTGCACCCGAGTACCAGGGTACGAAAACTGAGACATATTTGAACACGTCTCCTGATCACATGGTTGATCATACTCTAGGTTCCACATGCATGTTTTAGCTGAAGGAAGAATACCTTAAACCTGGGTAGTTGAAACCCGTGGAATGGGTACCATGCAATATGACTTCAAAGGGTCTTCATTTGCTCACCGAACCTCTCCAATCCTATCACTGCTGCGTTTATGCCCCTGTACACATGCTTGATTCTCTTTCGGAGACATAGCAATCCATAGGTTTTAAGATACTTACTAGTCAGGTACATTCTTAGGCATTTAATATGCGGTGTTGAGTCCATTTCGTTGAGCAAGGAGTAGCTCTTGTCTATTCCATATTTGGCTTAAGGAACTTTATCTGTGCTCATTTCAATCTCTGGTTTTATGCAGCACCCCAACTCACCTTTCCCCTTAAGCAAGCATAAGTTGGTTTTCTAAATTTGAGACCCTGTTCTGTTCTGTAATTCAGTTCCTGTGTAGCCAAGTTTACATTCCGTGTATTACTGATATCTTATGATGTTTCTTTTTCTGTGTGACTTATTTCAGTTAGAATCATCATACCTGAATCCACTCATTGTGCTGCTAAGGGCCTGATGACATAGATTTCATTGCTGAGAGATATTGTTTTGTAAGTAAATACCACAACTTCTTTATCCATTTTTCACTTTCTGCGATGTTGAACTTGTACTGTAAACGAGGTTCTTGTAAACAGAGGCGTCCCAAACTTTGGGGTGGCTGTGTCTTTTTGATTTTAATTTCCCTAAGCTATAGGACCATAAGTGGAAGTGCCCTAGGCTCTGTTGCTTTGTTTTTTAGATGTTTCAGGAAACACCATACACTTCTCCCGAGTGTCTGTTGGCAATTTACATCCCGCCCATCAGCATAACAAGGCTCCCAGTTCTCCATGGCCTGTCCTGCCTTTCTGGATTTTACACTTTTTTCAGATGGCCCTTTTGACCGGGGGGAAGTGAGACTTCATTGTAGTGCAGATTTCCTTTGCAAGCTTGCTTGGTTGGCCAAAAAGGGCGTATGCGTTTTTTCCTGAATATATTCAGGAAAAAACGCATACGCCCTTTTTGGCCAAGTGCATCATTGTGGACGTTCTGCCTCTTTTCCTATGCTTTCAATGCAATTCCAGTCTGCCTCCTGAAATCGGTTTCCTGCAATTCTGCCCCGCTTTCAAGTCCTCTTGGCAGCCTTACTTCAGTATATTTTTGGACGATAGCTGTCATTTATAACTCTGCAGGTTTGTGAATTACAGTGCCCCTGAGCTCCTTTCTTCAACTCGCTTTCTTTTGAGCTGGCCGCAACACCGCAGGATGGCTTCAGGCCCTAATCTGGTTCCGGCACGGCACGCTGAGCCTTTGGTTAATTCCTCTTCCTGGTGGGAAATGAGAGTTAAATTTGCCCGTCCAGACACCTCCAGCTAGTCTCTCATTGGTTCTCGCTATTCCTGTTCATCTTCCGCAGAAATTGCAAACTGGGCCAAACAGGAGGTTAAAGGGACTGACTCTCCAAGTCGGGAGGGTGTTAGTAAAGCGTCTGGAATGTTGCACCCGAGTACCAGGGTACGAAAACTGAGACATATTTGAACACGTCTCCCGATCACATGGTTGATCATACTCTAGGTTCCACATGCATGTTTTAGCTGAAGGAAGAATACCTTAAACCTGGGTAGTTGAAACCCGTGGAATGGGTACCATGCAATATGACTTCAAAGGGTCTTCATTTGCTCACCAAACCTCTCCAATCCTATCACTGCTGCGTTTATGCCCCTGTACACATGCTTGATTCTCTTTCGGAGACATAGCAATCCATAGGTTTTAAGATACTTACTAGTCAGGTACATTCTTAGGCATTTAATATGCGGTGTTGAGTCCATTTCGTTGAGCAAGGAGTAGCTCTTGTCTATTCCATATTTGGCTTAAGGAACTTTATCTGTGCTCATTTCAATCTCTGGTTTTATGCAGCACCCCAACTCACCTTTCCCCTTAAGCAAGCATAAGTTGGTTTTCTAAATTTGAGACCCTGTTCTGTTCTGTAATTCAGTTCCTGTGTAGCCAAGTTTACATTCCGTGTATTACTGATATCTTATGATGTTTCTTTTTCTGTGTGACTTATTTCAGTTAGAATCATCATACCTGAATCCACTCATTGTGCTGCTAAGGGCCTGATGACATAGATTTCATTGCTGAGAGATATTGTTTTGTAAGTAAATACCACAACTTCTTTATCCATTTTTCACTTTCTGCGATGTTGAACTTGTACTGTAAACAAGGTTCTTGTAAACAGAGGCGTCCCAAACTTTGGGGTGGCTGTGTCTTTTTGATTTTAATTTCCCTAAGCTATAGGACCATAAGTGGAAGTGCCCTAGGCTCTGTTGCTTTGTTTTTTAGATGTTTCAGGAAACACCATACACTTCTCCCGAGTGTCTGTTGGCAATTTACATCCCGCCCATCAGCATAACAAGGCTCCCAGTTCTCCATGGCCTGTCCTGCCTTTCTGGATTTTACCCTTTTTTCAGATGTCCCTTTTGACCGGGGGGAAGTGAGACTACATTGTAGTGCAGATTTCCTTTGCAACCTTGCTTGGTTGGCCAAAAAGGGCGTATGCGTTTTTTCCTGAATATATTCAGGAAAAAACGCATACGCCCTTTTTGGCCAAGTGCATCATTGTGGACGTTCTGCCTCTTTTCCTATGCTTTCAATGCAATTCCAGTCTACCTCCTGAAATCGGTTTCCTGCAATTCTGCCCCGCTTTCAAGTCCTCTTGGCAGCCTTACTTCAGTATATTTTTGGACGATAGCTGTCATTTATAACTCTGCAGGTTTGTGAATTACAGTGCCCCTGAGCTCCTTTCTTCAACTCGCTTTCTTTTGAGCTGGCCGCAACACCGCAGGATGGCTTCAGGCCCTAATCTGGTTCCGGCACGGCACGCTGAGCCTTTGGTTAATTCCTCTTCCTGGTGGGAAATGAGAGTTAAATTTGCCCGTCCAGACACCTCCAGCTAGTCTCTCATTGGTTCTCGCTATTCCTGTTCATCTTCCGCAGAAATTG
This sequence comes from Pseudorca crassidens, assembly GCF_039906515.1. NCBI lineage: Eukaryota > Metazoa > Chordata > Mammalia > Artiodactyla > Delphinidae > Pseudorca > Pseudorca crassidens. The sequence goes on along the minus strand of NW_027136328.1, from coordinate 1,189,076 downwards.
CAAACTGGGCCAAACAGGAGGTTAAAGGGACTGACTCTCCAAGTCGGGAGGGTGTTAGTAAAGCGTCTGGAATGTTGCACCCGAGTACCAGGGTACGAAAACTGAGACATATTTGAACACGTCTCCCGATCACATGGTTGATCATACTCTAGGTTCCACATGCATGTTTTAGCTGAAGGAAGAATACCTTAAACCTGGGTAGTTGAAACCCGTGGAATGGGTACCATGCAATATGACTTCAAAGGGTCTTCATTTGCTCACCGAACCTCTCCAATCCTATCACTGCTGCGTTTATGCCCCTGTACACATGCTTGATTCTCTTTCGGAGACATAGCAATCCATAGGTTTTAAGATACTTACTAGTCAGGTACATTCTTAGGCATTTAATATGCGGTGTTGAGTCCATTTCGTTGAGCAAGGAGTAGCTCTTGTCTATTCCATATTTGGCTTAAGGAACTTTATCTGTGCTCATTTCAATCTCTGGTTTTATGCAGCACCCCAACTCACCTTTCCCCTTAAGCAAGCATAAGTTGGTTTTCTAAATTTGAGACCCTGTTCTGTTCTGTAATTCAGTTCCTGTGTAGCCAAGTTTACATTCCGTGTATTACTGATATCTTATGATGTTTCTTTTTCTGTGTGACTTATTTCAGTTAGAATCATCATACCTGAATCCACTCATTGTGCTGCTAAGGGCCTGATGACATAGATTTCATTGCTGAGAGATATTGTTTTGTAAGTAAATACCACAACTTCTTTATCCATTTTTCACTTTCTGCGATGTTGAACTTGTACTGTAAACGAGGTTCTTGTAAACAGAGGCGTCCCAAACTTTGGGGTGGCTGTGTCTTTTTGATTTTAATTTCCCTAAGCTATAGGACCATAAGTGGAAGTGCCCTAGGCTCTGTTGCTTTGTTTTTTAGATGTTTCAGGAAACACCATACACTTCTCCCGAGTGTCTGTTGGCAATTTACATCCCGCCCATCAGCATAACAAGGCTCCCAGTTCTCCATGGCCTGTCCTGCCTTTCTGGATTTTACACTTTTTTCAGATGGCCCTTTTGACCGGGGGGAAGTGAGACTTCATTGTAGTGCAGATTTCCTTTGCAAGCTTGCTTGGTTGGCCAAAAAGGGCGTATGCGTTTTTTCCTGAATATATTCAGGAAAAAACGCATACGCCCTTTTTGGCCAAGTGCATCATTGTGGACGTTCTGCCTCTTTTCCTATGCTTTCAATGCAATTCCAGTCTACCTCCTGAAATCGGTTTCCTGCAATTCTGCCCCGCTTTCAAGTCCTCTTGGCAGCCTTACTTCAGTATATTTTTGGACGATAGCTGTCATTTATAACTCTGCAGGTTTGTGAATTACAGTGCCCCTGAGCTCCTTTCTTCAACTCGCTTTCTTTTGAGCTGGCCGCAACACCGCAGGATGGCTTCAGGCCCTAATCTGGTTCCGGCACGGCACGCTGAGCCTTTGGTTAATTCCTCTTCCTGGTGGGAAATGAGAGTTAAATTTGCCCGTCCAGACACCTCCAGCTAGTCTCTCATTGGTTCTCGCTATTCCTGTTCATCTTCCGCAGAAATTGCAAACTGGGCCAAACAGGAGGTTAAAGGGACTGACTCTCCAAGTCGGGAGGGTGTTAGTAAAGCGTCTGGAATGTTGCACCCGAGTACCAGGGTACGAAAACTGAGACATATTTGAACACGTCTCCCGATCACATGGTTGATCATACTCTAGGTTCCACATGCATGTTTTAGCTGAAGGAAGAATACCTTAAACCTGGGTAGTTGAAACCCGTGGAATGGGTACCATGCAATATGACTTCAAAGGGTCTTCATTTGCTCACCGAACCTCTCCAATCCTATCACTGCTGCGTTTATGCCCCTGTACACATGCTTGATTCTCTTTCGGAGACATAGCAATCCATAGGTTTTAAGATACTTACTAGTCAGGTACATTCTTAGGCATTTAATATGCGGTGTTGAGTCCATTTCGTTGAGCAAGGAGTAGCTCTTGTCTATTCCATATTTGGCTTAAGGAACTTTACCTGTGCTCATTTCAATCTCTGGTTTTATGCAGCACCCCAACTCACCTTTCCCCTTAAGCAAGCATAAGTTGGTTTTCTAAATTTGAGACCCTGTTCTGTTCTGTAATTCAGTTCCTGTGTAGCCAAGTTTACATTCCGTGTATTACTGATATCTTATGATGTTTCTTTTTCTGTGTGACTTATTTCAGTTAGAATCATCATACCTGAATCCACTCATTGTGCTGCTAAGGGCCTGATGACATAGATTTCATTGCTGAGTGATATTGCTTTGTAAGTAAATACCACAACTTCTTTATCCATTTTTCACTTTCTGCGATGTTGAACTTGTACGGTAAACGAGGTTCTTGTAAACAGAGGCGTCCCAAACTTTGGGGTGGCTGTGTCTTTTTGATTTTAATTTCCCTAAGCTATAGGACCATAAGTGGAAGTGCCCTAGGCTCTGTTGCTTTGTTTTTTAGATGTTTCAGGAAACACCATACACTTCTCCCGAGTGTCTGTTGGCAATTTACATCCCGCCCATCAGCATAACAAGGCTCCCAGTTCTCCATGGCCTGTCCTGCCTTTCTGGATTTTACACTTTTTTCAGATGGCCCTTTTGACCGGGGGGAAGTGAGACTTCATTGTAGTGCAGATTTCCTTTGCAAGCTTGCTTGGTTGGCCAAAAAGGGCGTATGCGTTTTTTCCTGAATATATTCAGGAAAAAACGCATACGCCCTTTTTGGCCAAGTGCATCATTGTGGACGTTCTGCCTCTTTTCCTATGCTTTCAATGCAATTCCAGTCTGCCTCCTGAAATCGGTTTCCTGCAATTCTGCCCCGCTTTCAAGTCCTCTTGGCAGCCTTACTTCAGTAATTTTTGGACGATAGCTGTCATTTATAACTCTGCAGGTTTGTGAATTACAGTGCCCCTGAGCTCCTTTCTTCAACTCGCTTTCTTTTGAGCTGGCCGCAACACCGCAGGATGGCTTCAGGCCCTAATCTGGTTCCGGCACGGCACGCTGAGCCTTTGGTTAATTCCTCTTCCTGGTGGGAAATGAGAGTTAAATTTGCCCGTCCAGACACCTCCAGCTAGTCTCTCATTGGTTCTCGCTATTCCTGTTCATCTTCCGCAGAAATTGCAAACTGGGCCAAACAGGAGGTTAAAGGGACTGACTCTCCAAGTCGGGAGGGTGTTAGTAAAGCGTCTGGAATGTTGCACCCGAGTACCAGGGTACGAAAACTGAGACATATTTGAACAAGTCTCCCGATCACATGGTTGATCATACTCTAGGTTCCACATGCATGTTTTAGCTGAAGGAAGAATACCTTAAACCTGGGTAGTTGAAACCCGTGGAATGGGTACCATGCAATATGACTTCAAAGGGTCTTCATTTGCTCACCGAACCTCTCCAATCCTATCACTGCTGCGTTTATGCCCCTGTACACATGCTTGATTCTCTTTCGGAGACATAGCAATCCATAGGTTTTAAGATACTTACTAGTCAGGTACATTCTTAGGCATTTAATATGCGGTGTTGAGTCCATTTCGTTGAGCAAGGAGTAGCTCTTGTCTATTCCATATTTGGCTTAAGGAACTTTATCTGTGCTCATTTCAATCTCTGGTTTTATGCAGCACCCCAACTCACCTTTCCCCTTAAGCAAGCATAAGTTGGTTTTCTAAATTTGAGACCCTGTTCTGTTCTGTAATTCAGTTCCTGTGTAGCCAAGTTTACATTCCGTGTATTACTGATATCTTATGATGTTTCTTTTTCTGTGTGACTTATTTCAGTTAGAATCATCATACCTGAATCCACTCATTGTGCTGCTAAGGGCCTGATGACATAGATTTCATTGCTGAGTGATATTGCTTTGTAAGTAAATACCACAACTTCTTTATCCATTTTTCACTTTCTGCGATGTTGAACTTGTACTGTAAACGAGGTTCTTGTAAACAGAGGCGTCCCAAACTTTGGGGTGGCTGTGTCTTTTTGATTTTAATTTCCCTAAGCTATAGGACCATAAGTGGAAGTGCCCTAGGCTCTGTTGCTTTGTTTTTTAGATGTTTCAGGAAACACCATACACTTCTCCCGAGTGTCTGTTGGCAATTTACATCCCGCCCATCAGCATAACAAGGCTCCCAGTTCTCCATGGCCTGTCCTGCCTTTCTGGATTTTACACTTTTTTCAGATGGCCCTTTTGACCGGGGGGAAGTGAGACTTCATTGTAGTGCAGATTTCCTTTGCAAGCTTGCTTGGTTGGCCAAAAAGGGCGTATGCGTTTTTTCCTGAATATATTCAGGAAAAAACGCATACGCCCTTTTTGGCCAAGTGCATCATTGTGGACGTTCTGCCTCTTTTCCTATGCTTTCAATGCAATTCCAGTCTACCTCCTGAAATCGGTTTCCTGCAATTCTGCCCCGCTTTCAAGTCCTCTTGGCAGCCTTACTTCAGTATATTTTTGGACGATAGCTGTCATTTATAACTCTGCAGGTTTGTGAATTACAGTGCCCCTGAGCTCCTTTCTTCAACTCGCTTTCTTTTGAGCTGGCCGCAACACCGCAGGATGGCTTCAGGCCCTAATCTGGTTCCGGCACGGCACGCTGAGCCTTTGGTTAATTCCTCTTCCTGGTGGGAAATGAGAGTTAAATTTGCCCGTCCAGACACCTCCAGCTAGTCTCTCATTGGTTCTCGCTATTCCTGTTCATCTTCCGCAGAAATTGCAAACTGGGCCAAACAGGAGGTTAAAGGGACTGACTCTCCAAGTCGGGAGGGTGTTAGTAAAGCGTCTGGAATGTTGCACCCGAGTACCAGGGTACGAAAACTGAGACATATTTGAACACGTCTCCCGATCACATGGTTGATCATACTCTAGGTTCCACATGCATGTTTTAGCTGAAGGAAGAATACCTTAAACCTGGGTAGTTGAAACCCGTGGAATGGGTACCATGCAATATGACTTCAAAGGGTCTTCATTTGCTCACCGAACCTCTCCAATCCTATCACTGCTGCGTTTATGCCCCTGTACACATGCTTGATTCTCTTTCGGAGACATAGCAATCCATAGGTTTTAAGATACTTACTAGTCAGGTACATTCTTAGGCATTTAATATGCGGTGTTGAGTCCATTTCGTTGAGCAAGGAGTAGCTCTTGTCTATTCCATATTTGGCTTAAGGAACTTTACCTGTGCTCATTTCAATCTCTGGTTTTATGCAGCACCCCAACTCACCTTTCCCCTTAAGCAAGCATAAGTTGGTTTTCTAAATTTGAGACCCTGTTCTGTTCTGTAATTCAGTTCCTGTGTAGCCAAGTTTACATTCCGTGTATTACTGATATCTTATGATGTTTCTTTTTCTGTGTGACTTATTTCAGTTAGAATCATCATACCTGAATCCACTCATTGTGCTGCTAAGGGCCTGATGACATAGATTTCATTGCTGAGTGATATTGCTTTGTAAGTAAATACCACAACTTCTTTATCCATTTTTCACTTTCTGCGATGTTGAACTTGTACGGTAAACGAGGTTCTTGTAAACAGAGGCGTCCCAAACTTTGGGGTGGCTGTGTCTTTTTGATTTTAATTTCCCTAAGCTATAGGACCATAAGTGGAAGTGCCCTAGGCTCTGTTGCTTTGTTTTTTAGATGTTTCAGGAAACACCATACACTTCTCCCGAGTGTCTGTTGGCAATTTACATCCCGCCCATCAGCATAACAAGGCTCCCAGTTCTCCATGGCCTGTCCTGCCTTTCTGGATTTTACACTTTTTTCAGATGGCCCTTTTGACCGGGGGGAAGTGAGACTTCATTGTAGTGCAGATTTCCTTTGCAAGCTTGCTTGGTTGGCCAAAAAGGGCGTATGCGTTTTTTCCTGAATATATTCAGGAAAAAACGCATACGCCCTTTTTGGCCAAGTGCATCATTGTGGACGTTCTGCCTCTTTTCCTATGCTTTCAATGCAATTCCAGTCTGCCTCCTGAAATCGGTTTCCTGCAATTCTGCCCCGCTTTCAAGTCCTCTTGGCAGCCTTACTTCAGTAATTTTTGGACGATAGCTGTCATTTATAACTCTGCAGGTTTGTGAATTACAGTGCCCCTGAGCTCCTTTCTTCAACTCGCTTTCTTTTGAGCTGGCCGCAACACCGCAGGATGGCTTCAGGCCCTAATCTGGTTCCGGCACGGCACGCTGAGCCTTTGGTTAATTCCTCTTCCTGGTGGGAAATGAGAGTTAAATTTGCCCGTCCAGACACCTTCCAGCTAGTCTCTCATTGGTTCTCGCTATTCCTGTTCATCTTCCGCAGAAATTGCAAACTGGGCCAAACAGGAGGTTAAAGGGACTGACTCTCCAAGTCGGGAGGGTGTTAGTAAAGCGTCTGGAATGTTGCACCCGAGTACCAGGGTACGAAAACTGAGACATATTTGAACACGTCTCCCGATCACATGGTTGATCATACTCTAGGTTCCACATGCATGTTTTAGCTGAAGGAAGAATACCTTAAACCTGGGTAGTTGAAACCCGTGGAATGGGTACCATGCAATATGACTTCAAAGGGTCTTCATTTGCTCACCAAACCTCTCCAATCCTATCACTGCTGCGTTTATGCCCCTGTACACATGCTTGATTCTCTTTCGGAGACATAGCAATCCATAGGTTTTAAGATACTTACTAGTCAGGTACATTCTTAGGCATTTAATATGCGGTGTTGAGTCCATTTCGTTGAGCAAGGAGTAGCTCTTGTCTATTCCATATTTGGCTTAAGGAACTTTATCTGTGCTCATTTCAATCTCTGGTTTTATGCAGCACCCCAACTCACCTTTCCCCTTAAGCAAGCATAAGTTGGTTTTCTAAATTTGAGACCCTGTTCTGTTCTGTAATTCAGTTCCTGTGTAGCCAAGTTTACATTCCGTGTATTACTGATATCTTATGATGTTTCTTTTTCTGTGTGACTTATTTCAGTTAGAATCATCATACCTGAATCCACTCATTGTGCTGCTAAGGGCCTGATGACATAGATTTCATTGCTGAGTGATATTGCTTTGTAAGTAAATACCACAACTTCTTTATCCATTTTTCACTTTCTGCGATGTTGAACTTGTACTGTAAACGAGGTTCTTGTAAACAGAGGCGTCCCAAACTTTGGGGTGGCTGTGTCTTTTTGATTTTAATTTCCCTAAGCTATAGGACCATAAGTGGAAGTGCCCTAGGCTCTGTTGCTTTGTTTTTTAGATGTTTCAGGAAACACCATACACTTCTCCCGAGTGTCTGTTGGCAATTTACATCCCGCCCATCAGCATAACAAGGCTCCCAGTTCTCCATGGCCTGTCCTGCCTTTCTGGATTTTACACTTTTTTCAGATGGCCCTTTTGACCGGGGGGAAGTGAGACTTCATTGTAGTGCAGATTTCCTTTGCAAGCTTGCTTGGTTGGCCAAAAAGGGCGTATGCGTTTTTTCCTGAATATATTCAGGAAAAAACGCATACGCCCTTTTTGGCCAAGTGCATCATTGTGGACGTTCTGCCTCTTTTCCTATGCTTTCAATGCAATTCCAGTCTGCCTCCTGAAATCGGTTTCCTGCAATTCTGTCCCGCTTTCAAGTCCTCTTGGCAGCCTTACTTCAGTATATTTTTGGACGATAGCTGTCATTTATAACTCTGCAGGTTTGTGAATTACAGTGCCCCTGAGCTCCTTTCTTCAACTCGCTTTCTTTTGAGCTGGCCGCAACACCGCAGGATGGCTTCAGGCCCTAATCTGGTTCCGGCACGGCACGCTGAGCCTTTGGTTAATTCCTCTTCCTGGTGGGAAATGAGAGTTAAATTTGCCCGTCCAGACACCTCCAGCTAGTCTCTCATTGGTTCTCGCTATTCCTGTTCATCTTCCGCAGAAATTGCAAACTGGGCCAAACAGGAGGTTAAAGGGACTGACTCTCCAAGTCGGGAGGGTGTTAGTAAAGCGTCTGGAATGTTGCACCCGAGTACCAGGGTACGAAAACTGAGACATATTTGAACAAGTCTCCCGATCACATGGTTGATCATACTCTAGGTTCCACATGCATGTTTTAGCTGAAGGAAGAATACCTTAAACCTGGGTAGTTGAAACCCGTGGAATGGGTACCATGCAATATGACTTCAAAGGGTCTTCATTTGCTCACCGAACCTCTCCAATCCTATCACTGCTGCGTTTATGCCCCTGTACACATGCTTGATTCTCTTTCGGAGACATAGCAATCCATAGGTTTTAAGATACTTACTAGTCAGGTACATTCTTAGGCATTTAATATGCGGTGTTGAGTCCATTTCGTTGAGCAAGGAGTAGCTCTTGTCTATTCCATATTTGGCTTAAGGAACTTTATCTGTGCTCATTTCAATCTCTGGTTTTATGCAGCACCCCAACTCACCTTTACCCTTAAGCAAGCATAAGTTGGTTTTCTAAATTTGAGACCCTGTTCTGTTCTGTAATTCAGTTCCTGTGTAGCCAAGTTTACATTCCGTGTATTACTGATATCTTATGATGTTTCTTTTTCTGTGTGACTTATTTCAGTTAGAATCATCATACCTGAATCCACTCATTGTGCTGCTAAGGGCCTGATGACATAGATTTCATTGCTGAGTGATATTGCTTTGTAAGTAAATACCACAACTTCTTTATCCATTTTTCACTTTCTGCGATGTTGAACTTGTACTGTAAACGAGGTTCTTGTAAACAGAGGCGTCCCAAACTTTGGGGTGGCTGTGTCTTTTTGATTTTAATTTCCCTAAGCTATAGGACCATAAGTGGAAGTGCCCTAGGCTCTGTTGCTTTGTTTTTTAGATGTTTCAGGAAACACCATACACTTCTCCCGAGTGTCTGTTGGCAATTTACATCCCGCCCATCAGCATAACAAGGCTCCCAGTTCTCCATGGCCTGTCCTGCCTTTCTGGATTTTACACTTTTTTCAGATGGCCCTTTTGACCGGGGGGAAGTGAGACTTCATTGTAGTGCAGATTTCCTTTGCAAGCTTGCTTGGTTGGCCAAAAAGGGCGTATGCGTTTTTTCCTGAATATATTCAGGAAAAAACGCATACGCCCTTTTTGGCCAAGTGCATCATTGTGGACGTTCTGCCTCTTTTCCTATGCTTTCAATGCAATTCCAGTCTGCCTCCTGAAATCGGTTTCCTGCAATTCTGCCCCGCTTTCAAGTCCTCTTGGCAGCCTTACTTCAGTATATTTTTGGACGATAGCTGTCATTTATAACTCTGCAGGTTTGTGAATTACAGTGCCCCTGAGCTCCTTTCTTCAACTCGCTTTCTTTTGAGCTGGCCGCAACACCGCAGGATGGCTTCAGGCCCTAATCTGGTTCCGGCACGGCACGCTGAGCCTTTGGTTAATTCCTCTTCCTGGTGGGAAATGAGAGTTAAATTTGCCCGTCCAGACACCTCCAGCTAGTCTCTCATTGGTTCTCGCTATTCCTGTTCATCTTCCGCAGAAATTGCAAACTGGGCCAAACAGGAGGTTAAAGGGACTGACTCTCCAAGTCGGGAGGGTGTTAGTAAAGCGTCTGGAATGTTGCACCCGAGTACCAGGGTACGAAAACTGAGACATATTTGAACACGTCTCCCGATCACATGGTTGATCATACTCTAGGTTCCACATGCATGTTTTAGCTGAAGGAAGAATACCTTAAACCTGGGTAGTTGAAACCCGTGGAATGGGTACCATGCAATATGACTTCAAAGGGTCTTCATTTGCTCACCGAACCTCTCCAATCCTATCACTGCTGCGTTTATGCCCCTGTACACATGCTTGATTCATTTTCGGAGACATAGCAATCCATAGGTTTTAAGATACTTACTAGTCAGGTACATTCTTAGGCATTTAATATGCGGTGTTGAGTCCATTTCGTTGAGCAAGGAGTAGCTCTTGTCTATTCCATATTTGGCTTAAGGAACTTTATCTGTGTTCATTTCAATCTCTGGTTTTATGCAGCACCCCAACTCACCTTTACCCTTAAGCAAGCATAAGTTGGTTTTCTAAATTTGAGACCCTGTTCTGTTCTGTAATTCAGTTCCTGTGTAGCCAAGTTTACATTCCGTGTATTACTGATATCTTATGATGTTTCTTTTTCTGTGTGACTTATTTCAGTTAGAATCATCATACCTGAATCCACTCATTGTGCTGCTAAGGGCCTGATGACATAGATTTCATTGCTGAGTGATATTGCTTTGTAAGTAAATACCACAACTTCTTTATCCATTTTTCACTTTCTGCGATGTTGAACTTGTACTGTAAACGAGGTTCTTGTAAACAGAGGCGTCCCAAACTTTGGGGTGGCTGTGTCTTTTTGATTTTAATTTCCCTAAGCTATAGGACCATAAGTGGAAGTGCCCTAGGCTCTGTTGCTTTGTTTTTTAGATGTTTCAGGAAACACCATACACTTCTCCCGAGTGTCTGTTGGCAATTTACATCCCGCCCATCAGCATAACAAGGCTCCCAGTTCTCCATGGCCTGTCCTGCCTTTCTGGATTTTACACTTTTTTCAGATGGCCCTTTTGACCGGGGGGAAGTGAGACTTCATTGTAGTGCAGATTTCCTTTGCAAGCTTGCTTGGTTGGCCAAAAAGGGCGTATGCGTTTTTTCCTGAATATATTCAGGAAAAAACGCATACGCCCTTTTTGGCCAAGTGCATCATTGTGGACGTTCTGCCTCTTTTCCTATGCTTTCAATGCAATTCCAGTCTGCCTCCTGAAATCGGTTTCCTGCAATTCTGCCCCGCTTTCAAGTCCTCTTGGCAGCCTTACTTCAGTATATTTTTGGACGATAGCTGTCATTTATAAGTCTGCAGGTTTGTGAATTACAGTGCCCCTGAGCTCCTTTCTTCAACTCGCTTTCTTTTGAGCTGGCCGCAACACCGCAGGATGGCTTCAGGCCCTAATCTGGTTCCGGCACGGCACGCTGAGCCTTTGGTTAATTCCTCTTCCTGGTGGGAAATGAGAGTTAAATTTGCCCGTCCAGACACCTCCAGCTAGTCTCTCATTGGTTCTCGCTATTCCTGTTCACCTTCCGCAGAAATTGCAAACTGGGCCAAACAGGAGGTTAAAGGGACTGACTCTCCAAGTCGGGAGGGTGTTAGTAAAGCGTCTGGAATGTTGCACCCGAGTACCAGGGTACGAAAACTGAGACATATTTGAACACGTCTCCCGATCACATGGTTGATCATACTCTAGGTTCCACATGCATGTTTTAGCCGAAGGAAGAATACCTTAAACCTGGGTAGTTGAAACCCGTGGAATGGGTACCATGCAATATGACTTCAAAGGGTCTTCATTTGCTCACCGAACCTCTCCAATCCTATCACTGCTGCGTTTATGCCCCTGTACACATGCTTGATTCTCTTTCGGAGACATAGCAATCCATAGGTTTTAAGATACTTACTAGTCAGGTACATTCTTAGGCATTTAATATGCGGTGTTGAGTCCATTTCGTTGAGCAAGGAGTAGCTCTTGTCTATTCCATATTTGGCTTAAGGAACTTTATCTGTGCTCATTTCAATCTCTGGTTTTATGCAGCACCCCAACTCACCTTTCCCCTTAAGCAAGCATAAGTTGGTTTTCTAAATTTGAGACCCTGTTCTGTTCTGTAATTCAGTTCCTGTGTAGCCAAGTTTACATTCCGTGTATTACTGATATCTTATGATGTTTCTTTTTCTGTGTGACTTATTTCAGTTAGAATCATCATACCTGAATCCACTCATTGTGCTGCTAAGGGCCTGATGACATAGATTTCATTGCTGAGAGATATTGTTTTGTAAGTAAATACCACAACTTCTTTATCCATTTTTCACTTTCTGCGATGTTGAACTTGTACTGTAAACGAGGTTCTTGTAAACAGAGGCGTCCCAAACTTTGGGGTGGCTGTGTCTTTTTTATTTTAATTTCCCTAAGCTATAGGACCATAAGTGGAAGTGCCCTAGGCTCTGTTGCTTTGTTTTTTAGATGTTTCAGGAAACACCATACACTTCTCCCGAGTGTCTGTTGGCAATTTACATCCCGCCCATCAGCATAACAAGGCTCCCAGTTCTCCATGGCCTGTCCTGCCTTTCTGGATTTTACACTTTTTTCAGATTGCCCTTTTGACCGGGGGGAAGTGAGACTTCATTGTAGTGCAGATTTCCTTTGCAAGCTTGCTTGGTTGGCCAAAAAGGGCGTATGCGTTTTTTCCTGAATATATTCAGGAAAAAACGCATACGCCCTTTTTGGCCAAGTGCATCATTGTGGACGTTCTGCCTCTTTTCCTATGCTTTCAATGCAATTCCAGTCTGCCTCCTGAAATCGGTTTCCTGCAATTCTGCCCCGCTTTCAAGTCCTCTTGGCAGCCTTACTTCAGTATATTTTTGGACGATAGCTGTCATTTATAACTCTGCAGGTTTGTGAATTACAGTGCCCCTGAGCTCCTTTCTTCAACTCGCTTTCTTTTGAGCTGGCCGCAACACCGCAGGATGGCTTCAGGCCCTAATCTGGTTCCGGCACGGCACGCTGAGCCTTTGGTTAATTCCTCTTCCTGGTGGGAAATGAGAGTTAAATTTGCCCGTCCAGACACCTCCAGCTAGTCTCTCATTGGTTCTCGCTATTCCTGTTCATCTTCCGCAGAAATTGCAAACTGGGCCAAACAGGAGGTTAAAGGGACTGACTCTCCAAGTCGGGAGGGTGTTAGTAAAGCGTCTGGAATGTTGCACCCGAGTACCAGCGTACGAAAACTGAGACATATTTGAACACGTCTCCCGATCACATGGTTGATCATACTCTAGGTTCCACATGCATGTTTTAGCTGAAGGAAGAATACCTTAAACCTGGGTAGTTGAAACCCGTGGAATGGGTACCATGCAATATGACTTCAAAGGGTCTTCATTTGCTCACCGAACCTCTCCAATCCTATCACTGCTGCGTTTATGCCCCTGTACACATGCTTGATTCTCTTTCGGAGACATAGCAATCCATAGGTTTTAAGATACTTACTAGTCAGGTACATTCTTAGGCATTTAATATGCGGTGTTGAGTCCATTTCGTTGAGCAAGGAGTAGCTCTTGTCTATTCCATATTTGGCTTAAGGAACTTTATCTGTGCTCATTTCAATCTCTGGTTTTATGCAGCACCCCAACTCACCTTTCCCCTTAAGCAAGCATAAGTTGGTTTTCTAAATTTGAGACCCTGTTCTGTTCTGTAATTCAGTTCCTGTGTAGCCAAGTTTACATTCCGTGTATTACTGATATCTTATGATGTTTCTTTTTCTGTGTGACTTATTTCAGTTAGAATCATCATACCTGAATCCACTCATTGTGCTGCTAAGGGCCTGATGACATAGATTTCATTGCTGAGTGATATTGCTTTGTAAGTAAATACCACAACTTCTTTATCCATTTTTCACTTTCTGCGATGTTGAACTTGTACTGTAAACGAGGTTCTTGTAAACAGAGGCGTCCCAAACTTTGGGGTGGCTGTGTCTTTTTGATTTTAATTTCCCTAAGCTATAGGACCATAAGTGGAAGTGCCCTAGGCTCTGTTGCTTTGTTTTTTAGATGTTTCAGGAAACACCATACACTTCTCCCGAGTGTCTGTTGGCAATTTACATCCCGCCCATCAGCATAACAAGGCTCCCAGTTCTCCATGGCCTGTCCTGCCTTTCTGGATTTTACACTTTTTTCAGATGGCCCTTTTGACCGGGGGGAAGTGAGACTTCATTGTAGTGCAGATTTCCTTTGCAAGCTTGCTTGGTTGGCCAAAAAGGGCGTATGCGTTTTTTCCTGAATATATTCAGGAAAAAACGCATACGCCCTTTTTGGCCAAGTGCATCATTGTGGACGTTCTGCCTCTTTTCCTATGCTTTCAATGCAATTCCAGTCTGCCTCCTGAAATCGGTTTCCTGCAATTCTGCCCTGCTTTCAAGTCCTCTTGGCAGCCTTACTTCAGTATATTTTTGGACGATAGCTGTCATTTATAACTCTGCAGGTTTGTGAATTACAGTGCCCCTGAGCTCCTTTCTTCAACTCGCTTTCTTTTGAGCTGGCCGCAACACCGCAGGATGGCTTCAGGCCCTAATCTGGTTCCGGCACGGCACGCTGAGCCTTTGGTTAATTCCTCTTCCTGGTGGGAAATGAGAGTTAAATTTGCCCGTCCAGACACCTCCAGCTAGTCTCTCATTGGTTCTCGCTATTCCTGTTCATCTTCCGCAGAAATTGCAAACTGGGCCAAACAGGAGGTTAAAGGGACTGACTCTCCAAGTCGGGAGGGTGTTAGTAAAGCGTCTGGAATGTTGCACCCGAGTACCAGGGTACGAAAACTGAGACATATTTGAACACGTCTCCCGATCACATGGTTGATCATACTCTAGGTTCCACATGCATGTTTTAGCTGAAGGAAGAATACCTTAAACCTGGGTAGTTGAAACCCGTGGAATGGGTACCATGCAATATGACGTCAAAGGGTCTTCATTTGCTCACCGAACCTCTCCAATCCTATCACTGCTGCGTTTATGCCCCTGTACACATGCTTGATTCTCTTTCGGAGACATAGCAATCCATAGGTTTTAAGATACTTACTAGTCAGGTACATTCTTAAGCATTTAATATGCGGTGTTGAGTCCATTTCGTTGAGCAAGGAGTAGCTCTTGTCTATTCCATATTTGGCTTAAGGAACTTTATCTGTGCTCATTTCAATCTCTGGTTTTATGCAGCACCCCAACTCACCTTTCCCCTTAAGCAAGCATAAGTTGGTTTTCTAAATTTGAGACCCTGTTCTGTTCTGTAATTCAGTTCCTGTGTAGCCAAGTTTACATTCCGTGTATTACTGATATCTTATGATGTTTCTTTTTCTGTGTGACTTATTTCAGTTAGAATCATCATACCTGAATCCACTCATTGTGCTGCTAAGGGCCTGATGACATAGATTTCATTGCTGAGAGATATTGTTTTGTAAGTAAATACCACAACTTCTTTATCCATTTTTCACTTTCTGCGATGTTGAACTTGTACTGTAAACGAGGTTCTTGTAAACAGAGGCGTCCCAAACTTTGGGGTGGCTGTGTCTTTTTTATTTTAATTTCCCTAAGCTATAGGACCATAAGTGGAAGTGCCCTAGGCTCTGTTGCTTTGTTTTTTAGATGTTTCAGGAAACACCATACACTTCTCCCGAGTGTCTGTTGGCAATTTACATCCCGCCCATCAGCATAACAAGGCTCCCAGTTCTCCATGGCCTGTCCTGCCTTTCTGGATTTTACACTTTTTTCAGATGGCCCTTTTGACCGGGGGGAAGTGAGACTTCATTGTAGTGCAGATTTCCTTTGCAAGCTTGCTTGGTTGGCCAAAAAGGGCGTATGCGTTTTTTCCTGAATATATTCAGGAAAAAACGCATACGCCCTTTTTGGCCAAGTGCATCATTGTGGACGTTCTGCCTCTTTTCCTATGCTTTCAATGCAATTCCAGTCTGCCTCCTGAAATCGGTTTCCTGCAATTCTGCCCCGCTTTCAAGTCCTCTTGGCAGCCTTACTTCAGTATATTTTTGGACGATAGCTGTCATTTATAACTCTGCAGGTTTGTGAATTACAGTGCCCCTGAGCTCCTTTCTTCAACTCGCTTTCTTTTGAGCTGGCCGCAACACCGCAGGATGGCTTCAGGCCCTAATCTGGTTCCGGCACGGCACGCTGAGCCTTTGGTTAATTCCTCTTCCTGGTGGGAAATGAGAGTTAAATTTGCCCGTCCAGACACCTCCAGCTAGTCTCTCATTGGTTCTCGCTATTCCTGTTCATCTTCCGCAGAAATTGCAAACTGGGCCAAACAGGAGGTTAAAGGGACTGACTCTCCAAGTCGGGAGGGTGTTAGTAAAGCGTCTGGAATGTTGCACCCGAGTACCAGGGTACGAAAACTGAGACATATTTGAACACGTCTCCCGATCACATGGTTGATCATACTCTAGGTTCCACATGCATGTTTTAGCTGAAGGAAGAATACCTTAAACCTGGGTAGTTGAAACCCGTGGAATGGGTACCATGCAATATGACTTCAAAGGGTCTTCATTTGCTCACCGAACCTCTCCAATCCTATCACTGCTGCGTTTATGCCCCTGTACACATGCTTGATTCTCTTTCGGAGACATAGCAATCCATAGGTTTTAAGATACTTACTAGTCAGGTACATTCTTAGGCATTTAATATGCGGTGTTGAGTCCATTTCGTTGAGCAAGGAGTAGCTCTTGTCTATTCCATATTTGGCTTAAGGAACTTTATCTGTGCTCATTTCAATCTCTGGTTTTATGCAGCACCCCAACTCACCTTTCCCCTTAAGCAAGCATAAGTTGGTTTTCTAAATTTGAGACCCTGTTCTGTTCTGTAATTCAGTTCCTGTGTAGCCAAGTTTACATTCCGTGTATTACTGATATCTTATGATGTTTCTTTTTCTGTGTGACTTATTTCAGTTAGAATCATCATACCTGAATCCACTCATTGTGCTGCTAAGGGCCTGATGACATAGATTTCATTGCTGAGTGATATTGCTTTGTAAGTAAATACCACAACTTCTTTATCCATTTTTCACTTTCTGCGATGTTGAACTTGTACTGTAAACGAGGTTCTTGTAAACAGAGGCGTCCCAAACTTTGGGGTGGCTGTGTCTTTTTGATTTTAATTTCCCTAAGCTATAGGACCATAAGTGGAAGTGCCCTAGGCTCTGTTGCTTTGTTTTTTAGATGTTTCAGGAAACACCATACACTTCTCCCGAGTGTCTGTTGGCAATTTACATCCCGCCCATCAGCATAACAAGGCTCCCAGTTCTCCATGGCCTGTCCTGCCTTTCTGGATTTTACACTTTTTTCAGATGGCCCTTTTGACCGGGGGGAAGTGAGACTTCATTGTAGTGCAGATTTCCTTTGCAAGCTTGCTTGGTTGGCCAAAAAGGGCGTATGCGTTTTTTCCTGAATATATTCAGGAAAAAACGCATACGCCCTTTTTGGCCAAGTGCATCATTGTGGACGTTCTGCCTCTTTTCCTATGCTTTCAATGCAATTCCAGTCTGCCTCCTGAAATCGGTTTCCTGCAATTCTGCCCTGCTTTCAAGTCCTCTTGGCAGCCTTACTTCAGTATATTTTTGGACGATAGCTGTCATTTATAACTCTGCAGGTTTGTGAATTACAGTGCCCCTGAGCTCCTTTCTTCAACTCGCTTTCTTTTGAGCTGGCCGCAACACCGCAGGATGGCTTCAGGCCCTAATCTGGTTCCGGCACGGCACGCTGAGCCTTTGGTTAATTCCTCTTCCTGGTGGGAAATGAGAGTTAAATTTGCCCGTCCAGACACCTCCAGCTAGTCTCTCATTGGTTCTCGCTATTCCTGTTCATCTTCCGCAGAAATTGCAAACTGGGCCAAACAGGAGGTTAAAGGGACTGACTCTCCAAGTCGGGAGGGTGTTAGTAAAGCATCTGGAATGTTGCACCCGAGTACCAGGGTACGAAAACTGAGACATATTTGAACACGTCTCCCGATCACATGGTTGATCATACTCTAGGTTCCACATGCATGTTTTAGCTGAAGGAAGAATACCTTAAACCTGGGTAGTTGAAACCCGTGGAATGGGTACCATGCAATATGACGTCAAAGGGTCTTCATTTGCTCACCGAACCTCTCCAATCCTATCACTGCTGCGTTTATGCCCCTGTACACATGCTTGATTCTCTTTCGGAGACATAGCAATCCATAGGTTTTAAGATACTTACTAGTCAGGTACATTCTTAAGCATTTAATATGCGGTGTTGAGTCCATTTCGTTGAGCAAGGAGTAGCTCTTGTCTATTCCATATTTGGCTTAAGGAAGTTTATCTGTGCTCATTTCAATCTCTGGTTTTATGCAGCACCCCAACTCACCTTTCCCCTTAAGCAAGCATAAGTTGGTTTTCTAAATTTGAGACCCTGTTCTGTTCTGTAATTCAGTTCCTGTGTAGCCAAGTTTACATTCCGTGTATTACTGATATCTTATGATGTTTCTTTTTCTGTGTGACTTATTTCAGTTAGAATCATCATACCTGAATCCACTCATTGTGCTGCTAAGGGCCTGATGACATAGATTTCATTGCTGAGTGATATTGCTTTGTAAGTAAATACCACAACTTCTTTATCCATTTTTCACTTTCTGCGATGTTGAACTTGTACTGTAAACGAGGTTCTTGTAAACAGAGGCGTCCCAAACTTTGGGGTGGCTGTGTCTTTTTGATTTTAATTTCCCTAAGCTATAGGACCATAAGTGGAAGTGCCCTAGGCTCTGTTGCTTTGTTTTTTAGATGTTTCAGGAAACACCATACACTTCTCCCGAGTGTCTGTTGGCAATTTACATCCCGCCCATCAGCATAACAAGGCTCCCAGTTCTCCATGGCCTGTCCTGCCTTTCTGGATTTTACACTTTTTTCAGATGGCCCTTTTGACCGGGGGGAAGTGAGACTTCATTGTAGTGCAGATTTCCTTTGCAAGCTTGCTTTGTTGGCCAAAAAGGGCGTATGCGTTTTTTCCTGAATATATTCAGGAAAAAACGCATACGCCCTTTTTGGCCAAGTGCATCATTGTGGACGTTCTGCCTCTTTTCCTATGCTTTCAATGCAATTCCAGTCTACCTCCTGAAATCGGTTTCCTGCAATTCTGCCCCGCTTTCAAGTCCTCTTGGCAGCCTTACTTCAGTATATTTTTGGACGATAGCTGTCATTTATAACTCTGCAGGTTTGTGAATTACAGTGCCCCTGAGCTCCTTTCTTCAACTCGCTTTCTTTTGAGCTGGCCGCAACACCGCAGGATGGCTTCAGGCCCTAATCTGGTTCCGGCACGGCACGCTGAGCCTTTGGTTAATTCCTCTTCCTGGTGGGAAATGAGAGTTAAATTTGCCCGTCCAGACACCTCCAGCTAGTCTCTCATTGGTTCTCGCTATTCCTGTTCATCTTCCGCAGAAATTGCAAACTGGGCCAAACAGGAGGTTAAAGGGACTGACTCTCCAAGTCGGGAGGGTGTTAGTAAAGCGTCTGGAATGTTGCACCCGAGTACCAGGGTACGAAAACTGAGACATATTTGAACACGTCTCCCGATCACATGGTTGATCATACTCTAGGTTCCACATGCATGTTTTAGCTGAAGGAAGAATACCTTAAACCTGGGTAGTTGAAACCCGTGGAATGGGTACCATGCAATATGACTTCAAAGGGTCTTCATTTGCTCACCGAACCTCTCCAATCCTATCACTGCTGCGTTTATGCCCCTGTACACATGCTTGATTCTCTTTCGGAGACATAGCAATCCATAGGTTTTAAGATACTTACTAGTCAGGTACATTCTTAGGCGTTTAATATGCGGTGTTGAGTCCATTTCGTTGAGCAAGGAGTAGCTCTTGTCTATTCCATATTTGGCTTAAGGAACTTTATCTGTGCTCATTTCAATCTCTGGTTTTATGCAGCACCCCAACTCACCTTTCCCCTTAAGCAAGCATAAGTTGGTTTTCTAAATTTGAGACCCTGTTCTGTTCTGTAATTCAGTTCCTGTGTAGCCAAGTTTACATTCCGTGTATTACTGATATCTTATGATGTTTCTTTTTCTGTGTGACTTATTTCAGTTAGAATCATCATACCTGAATCCACTCATTGTGCTGCTAAGGGCCTGATGACATAGATTTCATTGCTGAGTGATATTGCTTTGTAAGTAAATACCACAACTTCTTTATCCATTTTTCACTTTCTGCGATGTTGAACTTGTACGCTAAACGAGGTTCTTGTAAACAGAGGCGTTCCAAACTTTGGGGTGGCTGTGTCTTTTTGATTTTAATTTCCCTAAGCTATAGGACCATAAGTGGAAGTGCCCTAGGCTCTGTTGCTTTGTTTTTTAGATGTTTCAGGAAACACCATACACTTCTCCCGAGTGTCTGTTGGCAATTTACATCCCGCCCATCAGCATAACAAGGCTCCCAGTTCTCCATGGCCTGTCCTGCCTTTCTGGATTTTACACTTTTTTCAGATAGCCCTTTTGACCGGGGGGAAGTGAGACTTCATTGTAGTGCAGATTTCCTTTGCAAGCTTGCTTGGTTGGCCAAAAAGGGCGTATGCGTTTTTTCCTGAATATATTCAGGAAAAAACGCATACGCCCTTTTTGGCCAAGTGCATCATTGTGGACGTTCTGCCTCTTTTCCTATGCTTTCAATGCAATTCCAGTCTGCCTCCTGAAATCGGTTTCCTGCAATTCTGCCCCGCTTTCAAGTCCTCTTGGCAGCCTTACTTCAGTATATTTTTGGACGATAGCTGTCATTTATAACTCTGCAGGTTTGTGAATTACAGTGCCCCTGAGCTCCTTTCTTCAACTCGCTTTCTTTTGAGCTGGCCGCAACACCGCAGGATGGCTTCAGGCCCTAATCTGGTTCCGGCACGGCACGCTGAGCCTTTGGTTAATTCCTCTTCCTGGTGGGAAATGAGAGTTAAATTTGCCCGTCCAGACACCTCCAGCTAGTCTCTCATTGGTTCTCGCTATTCCTGTTCATCTTCCGCAGAAATTGCAAACTGGGCCAAACAGGAGGTTAAAGGGACTGACTCTCCAAGTCGGGAGGGTGTTAGTAAAGCGTCTGGAATGTTGCACCCGAGTACCAGGGTACGAAAACTGAGACATATTTGAACACGTCTCCCGATCACATGGTTGATCATACTCTAGGTTCCACATGCATGTTTTAGCTGAAGGAAGAATACCTTAAACCTGGGTAGTTGAAACCCGTGGAATGGGTACCATGCAATATGACTTCAAAGGGTCTTCATTTGCTCACCGAACCTCTCCAATCCTATCACTGCTGCGTTTATGCCCCTGTACACATGCTTGATTCTCTTTCGGAGACATAGCAATCCATAGGTTTTAAGATACTTACTAGTCAGGTACATTCTTAGGCATTTAATATGCGGTGTTGAGTCCATTTCGTTGAGCAAGGAGTAGCTCTTGTCTATTCCATATTTGGCTTAAGGAACTTTATCTGTGCTCATTTCAATCTCTGGTTTTATGCAGCACCCCAACTCACCTTTCCCCTTAAGCAAGCATAAGTTGGTTTTCTAAATTTGAGACCCTGTTCTGTTCTGTAATTCAGTTCCTGTGTAGCCAAGTTTACATTCCGTGTATTACTGATATCTTATGATGTTTCTTTTTCTGTGTGACTTATTTCAGTTAGAATCATCATACCTGAATCCACTCATTGTGCTGCTAAGGGCCTGATGACATAGATTTCATTGCTGAGTGATATTGCTTTGTAAGTAAATACCACAACTTCTTTATCCATTTTTCACTTTCTGCGATGTTGAACTTGTACACTAAACGAGGTTCTTGTAAACAGAGGCGTCCCAAACTTTGGGGTGGCTGTGTCTTTTTGATTTTAATTTCCCTAAGCTATAGGACCATAAGTGGAAGTGCCCTAGGCTCTGTTGCTTTGTTTTTTAGATGTTTCAGGAAACACCATACACTTCTCCCGAGTGTCTGTTGGCAATTTACATCCCGCCCATCAGCATAACAAGGCTCCCAGTTCTCCATGGCCTGTCCTGCCTTTCTGGATTTTACACTTTTTTCAGATGGCCCTTTTGACCGGGGGGAAGTGAGACTTCATTGTAGTGCAGATTTCCTTTGCAAGCTTGCTTGGTTGGCCAAAAAGGGCGTATGCGTTTTTTCCTGAATATATTCAGGAAAAAACGCATACGCCCTTTTTGGCCAAGTGCATCATTGTGGACGTTCTGCCTCTTTTCCTATGCTTTCAATGCAATTCCAGTCTGCCTCCTGAAATCGGTTTCCTGCAATTCTGCCCCGCTTTCAAGTCCTCTTGGCAGCCTTACTTCAGTATATTTTTGGACGATAGCTGTCATTTATAACTCTGCAGGTTTGTGAATTACAGTGCCCCTGAGCTCCTTTCTTCAACTCGCTTTCTTTTGAGCTGGCCGCAACACCGCAGGATGGCTTCAGGCCCTAATCTGGTTCCGGCACGGCACGCTGAGCCTTTGGTTAATTCCTCTTCCTGGTGGGAAATGAGAGTTAAATTTGCCCGTCCAGACACCTCCAGCTAGTCTCTCATTGGTTCTCGCTATTCCTGTTCATCTTCCGCAGAAATTGCAAACTGGGCCAAACAGGAGGTTAAAGGGACTGACTCTCCAAGTCGGGAGGGTGTTAGTAAAGCGTCTGGAATGTTGCACCCGAGTACCAGGGTACGAAAACTGAGACATATTTGAACACGTCTCCCGATCACATGGTTGATCATACTCTAGGTTCCACATGCATGTTTTAGCTGAAGGAAGAATACCTTAAACCTGGGTAGTTGAAACCCGTGGAATGGGTACCATGCAATATGACTTCAAAGGGTCTTCATTTGCTCACCGAACCTCTCCAATCCTATCACTGCTGCGTTTATGCCCCTGTACACATGCTTGATTCTCTTTCGGAGACATAGCAATCCATAGGTTTTAAGATACTTACTAGTCAGGTACATTCTTAGGCATTTAATATGCGGTGTTGAGTCCATTTCGTTGAGCAAGGAGTAGCTCTTGTCTATTCCATATTTGGCTTAAGGAACTTTATCTGTGCTCATTTCAATCTCTGGTTTTATGCAGCACCCCAACTCACCTTTACCCTTAAGCAAGCATAAGTTGGTTTTCTAAATTTGAGACCCTGTTCTGTTCTGTAATTCAGTTCCTGTGTAGCCAAGTTTACATTCCGTGTATTACTGATATCTTATGATGTTTCTTTTTCTGTGTGACTTATTTCAGTTAGAATCATCATACCTGAATCCACTCATTGTGCTGCTAAGGGCCTGATGACATAGATTTCATTGCTGAGTGATATTGCTTTGTAAGTAAATACCACAACTTCTTTATCCATTTTTCACTTTCTGCGATGTTGAACTTGTACTGTAAACGAGGTTCTTGTAAACAGAGGCGTCCCAAACTTTGGGGTGGCTGTGTCTTTTTGATTTTAATTTCCCTAAGCTATAGGACCATAAGTGGAAGTGCCCTAGGCTCTGTTGCTTTGTTTTTTAGATGTTTCAGGAAACACCATACACTTCTCCCGAGTGTCTGTTGGCAATTTACATCCCGCCCATCAGCATAACAAGGCTCCCAGTTCTCCATGGCCTGTCCTGCCTTTCTGGATTTTACACTTTTTTCAGATGGCCCTTTTGACCGGGGGGAAGTGAGACTTCATTGTAGTGCAGATTTCCTTTGCAAGCTTGCTTGGTTGGCCAAAAAGGGCGTATGCGTTTTTTCCTGAATATATTCAGGAAAAAACGCATACGCCCTTTTTGGCCAAGTGCATCATTGTGGACGTTCTGCCTCTTTTCCTATGCTTTCAATGCAATTCCAGTCTGCCTCCTGAAATCGGTTTCCTGCAATTCTGTCCCGCTTTCAAGTCCTCTTGGCAGCCTTACTTCAGTATATTTTTGGACGATAGCTGTCATTTATAACTCTGCAGGTTTGTGAATTACAGTGCCCCTGAGCTCCTTTCTTCAACTCGCTTTCTTTTGAGCTGGCCGCAACACCGCAGGATGGCTTCAGGCCCTAATCTGGTTCCGGCACGGCACGCTGAGCCTTTGGTTAATTCCTCTTCCTGGTGGGAAATGAGAGTTAAATTTGCCCGTCCAGACACCTCCAGCTAGTCTCTCATTGGTTCTCGCTATTCCTGTTCATCTTCCGCAGAAATTGCAAACTGGGCCAAACAGGAGGTTAAAGGGACTGACTCTCCAAGTCGGGAGGGTGTTAGTAAAGCGTCTGGAATGTTGCACCCGAGTACCAGGGTACGAAAACTGAGACATATTTGAACACGTCTCCCGATCACATGGTTGATCATACTCTAGGTTCCACATGCATGTTTTAGCTGAAGGAAGAATACCTTAAACCTGGGTAGTTGAAACCCGTGGAATGGGTACCATGCAATATGACGTCAAAGGGTCTTCATTTGCTCACCGAACCTCTCCAATCCTATCACTGCTGCGTTTATGCCCCTGTACACATGCTTGATTCTCTTTCGGAGACATAGCAATCCATAGGTTTTAAGATACTTACTAGTCAGGTACATTCTTAAGCATTTAATATGCGGTGTTGAGTCCATTTCGTTGAGCAAGGAGTAGCTCTTGTCTATTCCATATTTGGCTTAAGGAAGTTTATCTGTGCTCATTTCAATCTCTGGTTTTATGCAGCACCCCAACTCACCTTTCCCCTTAAGCAAGCATAAGTTGGTTTTCTAAATTTGAGACCCTGTTCTGTTCTGTAATTCAGTTCCTGTGTAGCCAAGTTTACATTCCGTGTATTACTGATATCTTATGATGTTTCTTTTTCTGTGTGACTTATTTCAGTTAGAATCATCATACCTGAATCCACTCATTGTGCTGCTAAGGGCCTGATGACATAGATTTCATTGCTGAGTGATATTGCTTTGTAAGTAAATACCACAACTTCTTTATCCATTTTTCACTTTCTGCGATGTTGAACTTGTACTGTAAACGAGGTTCTTGTAAACAGAGGCGTCCCAAACTTTGGGGTGGCTGTGTCTTTTTGATTTTAATTTCCCTAAGCTATAGGACCATAAGTGGAAGTGCCCTAGGCTCTGTTGCTTTGCTTTTTAGATGTTTCAGGAAACACCATACACTTCTCCCGAGTGTCTGTTGGCAATTTACATCCCGCCCATCAGCATAACAAGGCTCCCAGTTCTCCATGGCCTGTCCTGCCTTTCTGGATTTTACACTTTTTTCAGATGGCCCTTTTGACCGGGGGGAAGTGAGACTTCATTGTAGTGCAGATTTCCTTTGCAAGCTTGCTTGGTTGGCCAAAAAGGGCGTATGCGTTTTTTCCTGAATATATTCAGGAAAAAACGCATACGCCCTTTTTGGCCAAGTGCATCATTGTGGACGTTCTGCCTCTTTTCCTATGCTTTCAATGCAATTCCAGTCTGCCTCCTGAAATCGGTTTCCTGCAATTCTGCCCTGTTTTCAAGTCCTCTTGGCAGCCTTACTTCAGTATATTTTTGGACGATAGCTGTCATTTATAACTCTGCAGGTTTGTGAATTACAGTGCCCCTGAGCTCCTTTCTTCAACTCGCTTTCTTTTGAGCTGGCCGCAACACCGCAGGATGGCTTCAGGCCCTAATCTGGTTCCGGCACGGCACGCTGAGCCTTTGGTTAATTCCTCTTCCTGGTGGGAAATGAGAGTTAAATTTGCCCGTCCAGACACCTCCAGCTAGTCTCTCATTGGTTCTCGCTATTCCTGTTCATCTTCCGCAGAAATTGCAAACTGGGCCAAACAGGAGGTTAAAGGGACTGACTCTCCAAGTCGGGAGGGTGTTAGTAAAGCGTCTGGAATGTTGCACCCGAGTACCAGGGTACGAAAACTGAGACATATTTGAACACGTCTCCCGATCACATGGTTGATCATACTCTAGGTTCCACATGCATGTTTTAGCTGAAGGAAGAATACCTTAAACCTGGGTAGTTGAAACCCGTGGAATGGGTACCATGCAATATGACTTCAAAGGGTCTTCATTTGCTCACCGAACCTCTCCAATCCTATCACTGCTGCGTTTATGCCCCTGTACACATGCTTGATTCACTTTCGGAGACATAGCAATCCATAGGTTTTAAGATACTTACTAGTCAGGTACATTCTTAGGCATTTAATATGCGGTGTTGAGTCCATTTCGTTGAGCAAGGAGTAGCTCTTGTCTATTCCATATTTGGCTTAAGGAACTTTATCTGTGTTCATTTCAATCTCTGGTTTTATGCAGCACCCCAACTCACCTTTACCCTTAAGCAAGCATAAGTTGGTTTTCTAAATTTGAGACCCTGTTCTGTTCTGTAATTCAGTTCCTGTGTAGCCAAGTTTACATTCCGTGTATTACTGATATCTTATGATGTTTCTTTTTCTGTGTGACTTATTTCAGTTAGAATCATCATACCTAAATCCACTCATTGTGCTGCTAAGGGCCTGATGACATAGATTTCATTGCTGAGTGATATTGCTTTGTAAGTAAATACCACAACTTCTTTATCCATTTTTCACTTTCTGCGATGTTGAACTTGTACTGTAAACGAGGTTCTTGTAAACAGAGGCGTCCCAAACTTTGGGGTGGCTGTGTCTTTTTGATTTTAATTTCCCTAAGCTATAGGACCATAAGTGGAAGTGCCCTAGGCTCTGTTGCTTTGTTTTTTAGATGTTTCAGGAAACACCATACACTTCTCCCGAGTGTCTGTTGGCAATTTACATCCCGCCCATCAGCATAACAAGGCTCCCAGTTCTCCATGGCCTGTCCTGCCTTTCTGGATTTTACACTTTTTTCAGATGGCCCTTTTGACCGGGGGGAAGTGAGACTTCATTGTAGTGCAGATTTCCTTTGCAAGCTTGCTTTGTTGGCCAAAAAGGGCGTATGCGTTTTTTCCTGAATATATTCAGGAAAAAACGCATACGCCCTTTTTGGCCAAGTGCATCATTGTGGACGTTCTGCCTCTTTTCCTATGCTTTCAATGCAATTCCAGTCTACCTCCTGAAATCGGTTTCCTGCAATTCTGCCCCGCTTTCAAGTCCTCTTGGCAGCCTTACTTCAGTATATTTTTGGACGATAGCTGTCATTTATAACTCTGCAGGTTTGTGAATTACAGTGCCCCTGAGCTCCTTTCTTCAACTCGCTTTCTTTTGAGCTGGCCGCAACACCGCAGGATGGCTTCAGGCCCTAATCTGGTTCCGGCACGGCACGCTGAGCCTTTGGTTAATTCCTCTTCCTGGTGGGAAATGAGAGTTAAATTTGCCCGTCCAGACACCTCCAGCTAGTCTCTCATTGGTTCTCGCTATTCCTGTTCATCTTCCGCAGAAATTGCAAACTGGGCCAAACAGGAGGTTAAAGGGACTGACTCTCCAAGTCGGGAGGGTGTTAGTAAAGCGTCTGGAATGTTGCACCCGAGTACCAGGGTACGAAAACTGAGACATATTTGAACACGTCTCCCGATCACATGGTTGATCATACTCTAGGTTCCACATGCATGTTTTAGCTGAAGGAAGAATACCTTAAACCTGGGTAGTTGAAACCCGTGGAATGGGTACCATGCAATATGACTTCAAAGGGTCTTCATTTGCTCACCGAACCTCTCCAATCCTATCACTGCTGCGTTTATGCCCCTGTACACATGCTTGATTCTCTTTCGGAGACATAGCAATCCATAGGTTTTAAGATACTTACTAGTCAGGTACATTCTTAGGCGTTTAATATGCGGTGTTGAGTCCATTTCGTTGAGCAAGGAGTAGCTCTTGTCTATTCCATATTTGGCTTAAGGAACTTTATCTGTGCTCATTTCAATCTCTGGTTTTATGCAGCACCCCAACTCACCTTTCCCCTTAAGCAAGCATAAGTTGGTTTTCTAAATTTGAGACCATGTTCTGTTCTGTAATTCAGTTCCTGTGTAGCCAAGTTTACATTCCGTGTATTACTGATATCTTATGATGTTTCTTTTTCTGTGTGACTTATTTCAGTTAGAATCATCATACCTGAATCCACTCATTGTGCTGCTAAGGGCCTGATGACATAGATTTCATTGCTGAGTGATATTGCTTTGTAAGTAAATACCACAACTTCTTTATCCATTTTTCACTTTCTGCGATGTTGAACTTGTACACTAAACGAGGTTCTTGTAAACAGAGGCGTCCCAAACTTTGGGGTGGCTGTGTCTTTTTGATTTTAATTTCCCTAAGCTATAGGACCATAAGTGGAAGTGCCCTAGGCTCTGTTGCTTTGTTTTTTAGATGTTTCAGGAAACACCATACACTTCTCCCGAGTGTCTGTTGGCAATTTACATCCCGCCCATCAGCATAACAAGGCTCCCAGTTCTCCATGGCCTGTCCTGCCTTTCTGGATTTTACACTTTTTTCAGATGGCCCTTTTGACCGGGGGGAAGTGAGACTTCATTGTAGTGCAGATTTCCTTTGCAAGCTTGCTTGGTTGGCCAAAAAGGGCGTATGCGTTTTTTCCTGAATATATTCAGGAAAAAACGCATACGCCCTTTTTGGCCAAGTGCATCATTGTGGACGTTCTGCCTCTTTTCCTATGCTTTCAATGCAATTCCAGTCTGCCTCCTGAAATCGGTTTCCTGCAATTCTGCCCCGCTTTCAAGTCCTCTTGGCAGCCTTACTTCAGTATATTTTTGGACGATAGCTGTCATTTATAACTCTGCAGGTTTGTGAATTACAGTGCCCCTGAGCTCCTTTCTTCAACTCGCTTTCTTTTGAGCTGGCCGCAACACCGCAGGATGGCTTCAGGCCCTAATCTGGTTCCGGCACGGCACGCTGAGCCTTTGGTTAATTCCTCTTCCTGGTGGGAAATGAGAGTTAAATTTGCCCGTCCAGACACCTCCAGCTAGTCTCTCATTGGTTCTCGCTATTCCTGTTCATCTTCCGCAGAAATTGCAAACTGGGCCAAACAGGAGGTTAAAGGGACTGACTCTCCAAGTCGGGAGGGTGTTAGTAAAGCGTCTGGAATGTTGCACCCGAGTACCAGGGTACGAAAACTGAGACATATTTGAACACGTCTCCCGATCACATGGTTGATCATACTCTAGGTTCCACATGCATGTTTTAGCTGAAGGAAGAATACCTTAAACCTGGGTAGTTGAAACCCGTGGAATGGGTACCATGCAATATGACTTCAAAGGGTCTTCATTTGCTCACCGAACCTCTCCAATCCTATCACTGCTGCGTTTATGCCCCTGTACACATGCTTGATTCTCTTTCGGAGACATAGCAATCCATAGGTTTTAAGATACTTACTAGTCAGGTACATTCTTAGGCATTTAATATGCGGTGTTGAGTCCATTTCGTTGAGCAAGGAGTAGCTCTTGTCTATTCCATATTTGGCTTAAGGAACTTTATCTGTGCTCATTTCAATCTCTGGTTTTATGCAGCACCCCAACTCACCTTTACCCTTAAGCAAGCATAAGTTGGTTTTCTAAATTTGAGACCCTGTTCTGTTCTGTAATTCAGTTCCTGTGTAGCCAAGTTTACATTCCGTGTATTACTGATATCTTATGATGTTTCTTTTTCTGTGTGACTTATTTCAGTTAGAATCATCATACCTGAATCCACTCATTGTGCTGCTAAGGGCCTGATGACATAGATTTCATTGCTGAGTGATATTGCTTTGTAAGTAAATACCACAACTTCTTTATCCATTTTTCACTTTCTGCGATGTTGAACTTGTACTGTAAACGAGGTTCTTGTAAACAGAGGCGTCCCAAACTTTGGGGTGGCTGTGTCTTTTTGATTTTAATTTCCCTAAGCTATAGGACCATAAGTGGAAGTGCCCTAGGCTCTGTTGCTTTGTTTTTTAGATGTTTCAGGAAACACCATACACTTCTCCCGAGTGTCTGTTGGCAATTTACATCCCGCCCATCAGCATAACAAGGCTCCCAGTTCTCCATGGCCTGTCCTGCCTTTCTGGATTTTACACTTTTTTCAGATGGCCCTTTTGACCGGGGGGAAGTGAGACTTCATTGTAGTGCAGATTTCCTTTGCAAGCTTGCTTGGTTGGCCAAAAAGGGCGTATGCGTTTTTTCCTGAATATATTCAGGAAAAAACGCATACGCCCTTTTTGGCCAAGTGCATCATTGTGGACGTTCTGCCTCTTTTCCTATGCTTTCAATGCAATTCCAGTCTGCCTCCTGAAATCGGTTTCCTGCAATTCTGTCCCGCTTTCAAGTCCTCTTGGCAGCCTTACTTCAGTATATTTTTGGACGATAGCTGTCATTTATAACTCTGCAGGTTTGTGAATTACAGTGCCCCTGAGCTCCTTTCTTCAACTCGCTTTCTTTTGAGCTGGCCGCAACACCGCAGGATGGCTTCAGGCCCTAATCTGGTTCCGGCACGGCACGCTGAGCCTTTGGTTAATTCCTCTTCCTGGTGGGAAATGAGAGTTAAATTTGCCCGTCCAGACACCTCCAGCTAGTCTCTCATTGGTTCTCGCTATTCCTGTTCATCTTCCGCAGAAATTGCAAACTGGGCCAAACAGGAGGTTAAAGGGACTGACTCTCCAAGTCGGGAGGGTGTTAGTAAAGCGTCTGGAATGTTGCACCCGAGTACCAGGGTACGAAAACTGAGACATATTTGAACACGTCTCCCGATCACATGGTTGATCATACTCTAGGTTCCACATGCATGTTTTAGCTGAAGGAAGAATACCTTAAACCTGGGTAGTTGAAACCCGTGGAATGGGTACCATGCAATATGACTTCAAAGGGTCTTCATTTGCTCACCGAACCTCTCCAATCCTATCACTGCTGCGTTTATGCCCCTGTACACATGCTTGATTCTCTTTCGGAGACATAGCAATCCATAGGTTTTAAGATACTTACTAGTCAGGTACATTCTTAGGCATTTAATATGCGGTGTTGAGTCCATTTCGTTGAGCAAGGAGTAGCTCTTGTCTATTCCATATTTGGCTTAAGGAACTTTATCTGTGCTCATTTCAATCTCTGGTTTTATGCAGCACCCCAACTCACCTTTACCCTTAAGCAAGCATAAGTTGGTTTTCTAAATTTGAGACCCTGTTCTGTTCTGTAATTCAGTTCCTGTGTAGCCAAGTTTACATTCCGTGTATTACTGATATCTTATGATGTTTCTTTTTCTGTGTGACTTATTTCAGTTAGAATCATCATACCTGAATCCACTCATTGTGCTGCTAAGGGCCTGATGACATAGATTTCATTGCTGAGTGATATTGCTTTGTAAGTAAATACCACAACTTCTTTATCCATTTTTCACTTTCTGCGATGTTGAACTTGTACTGTAAACGAGGTTCTTGTAAACAGAGGCGTCCCAAACTTTGGGGTGGCTGTGTCTTTTTGATTTTAATTTCCCTAAGCTATAGGACCATAAGTGGAAGTGCCCTAGGCTCTGTTGCTTTGTTTTTTAGATGTTTCAGGAAACACCATACACTTCTCCCGAGTGTCTGTTGGCAATTTACATCCCGCCCATCAGCATAACAAGGCTCCCAGTTCTCCATGGCCTGTCCTGCCTTTCTGGATTTTACACTTTTTTCAGATGGCCCTTTTGACCGGGGGGAAGTGAGACTTCATTGTAGTGCAGATTTCCTTTGCAAGCTTGCTTGGTTGGCCAAAAAGGGCGTATGCGTTTTTTCCTGAATATATTCAGGAAAAAACGCATACGCCCTTTTTGGCCAAGTGCATCATTGTGGACGTTCTGCCTCTTTTCCTATGCTTTCAATGCAATTCCAGTCTACCTCCTGAAATCGGTTTCCTGCAATTCTGCCCCGCTTTCAAGTCCTCTTGGCAGCCTTACTTCAGTATATTTTTGGACG
Organism: Pseudorca crassidens; assembly: GCF_039906515.1. Taxonomy (NCBI): domain Eukaryota; kingdom Metazoa; phylum Chordata; class Mammalia; order Artiodactyla; family Delphinidae; genus Pseudorca; species Pseudorca crassidens. Next base: position 1,157,732 of record NW_027136328.1, on the reverse strand, counting down.
ATAGCTGTCATTTATAACTCTGCAGGTTTGTGAATTACAGTGCCCCTGAGCTCCTTTCTTCAACTCGCTTTCTTTTGAGCTGGCCGCAACACCGCAGGATGGCTTCAGGCCCTAATCTGGTTCCGGCACGGCACGCTGAGCCTTTGGTTAATTCCTCTTCCTGGTGGGAAATGAGAGTTAAATTTGCCCGTCCAGACACCTTCCAGCTAGTCTCTCATTGGTTCTCGCTATTCCTGTTCATCTTCCGCAGAAATTGCAAACTGGGCCAAACAGGAGGTTAAAGGGACTGACTCTCCAAGTCGGGAGGGTGTTAGTAAAGCGTCTGGAATGTTGCACCCGAGTACCAGGGTACGAAAACTGAGACATATTTGAACACGTCTCCCGATCACATGGTTGATCATACTCTAGGTTCCACATGCATGTTTTAGCTGAAGGAAGAATACCTTAAACCTGGGTAGTTGAAACCCGTGGAATGGGTACCATGCAATATGACTTCAAAGGGTCTTCATTTGCTCACCGAACCTCTCCAATCCTATCACTGCTGCGTTTATGCCCCTGTACACATGCTTGATTCTCTTTCGGAGACATAGCAATCCATAGGTTTTAAGATACTTACTAGTCAGGTACATTCTTAGGCATTTAATATGCGGTGTTGAGTCCATTTCGTTGAGCAAGGAGTAGCTCTTGTCTATTCCATATTTGGCTTAAGGAACTTTATCTGTGCTCATTTCAATCTCTGGTTTTATGCAGCACCCCAACTCCCCTTTCCCCTTAAGCAAGCATAAGTTGGTTTTCTAAATTTGAGACCCTGTTCTGTTCTGTAATTCAGTTCCTGTGTAGCCAAGTTTACATTCCGTGTATTACTGATATCTTATGATGTTTCTTTTTCTGTGTGACTTATTTCAGTTAGAATCATCATACCTGAATCCACTCATTGTGCTGCTAAGGGCCTGATGACATAGATTTCATTGCTGAGTGATATTGCTTTGTAAGTAAATACCACAACTTCTTTATCCATTTTTCACTTTCTGCGATGTTGAACTTGTACTGTAAACGAGGTTCTTGTAAACAGAGGCGTCCCAAACTTTGGGGTGGCTGTGTCTTTTTGATTTTAATTTCCCTAAGCTATAGGACCATAAGTGGAAGTGCCCTAGGCTCTGTTGCTTTGTTTTTTAGATGTTTCAGGAAACACCATACACTTCTCCCGAGTGTCTGTTGGCAATTTACATCCCGCCCATCAGCATAACAAGGCTCCCAGTTCTCCATGGCCTGTCCTGCCTTTCTGGATTTTACACTTTTTTCAGATGGCCCTTTTGACCGGGGGGAAGTGAGACTTCATTGTAGTGCAGATTTCCTTTGTAAGCTTGCTTGGTTGGCCAAAAAGGGCGTATGCGTTTTTTCCTGAATATATTCAGGAAAAAACGCATACGCCCTTTTTGGCCAAGTGCATCATTGTGGACGTTCTGCCTCTTTTCCTATGCTTTCAATGCAATTCCAGTCTACCTCCTGAAATCGGTTTCCTGCAATTCTGCCCCGCTTTCAAGTCCTCTTGGCAGCCTTACTTCAGTATATTTTTGGACGATAGCTGTCATTTATAACTCTGCAGGTTTGTGAATTACAGTGCCCCTGAGCTCCTTTCTTCAACTCGCTTTCTTTTGAGCTGGCCGCAACACCGCAGGATGGCTTCAGGCCCTAATCTGGTTCCGGCACGGCACGCTGAGCCTTTGGTTAATTCCTCTTCCTGGTGGGAAATGAGAGTTAAATTTGCCCGTCCAGACACCTCCAGCTAGTCTCTCATTGGTTCTCGCTATTCCTGTTCATCTTCCGCAGAAATTGCAAACTGGGCCAAACAGGAGGTTAAAGGGACTGACTCTCCAAGTCGGGAGGGTGTTAGTAAAGCATCTGGAATGTTGCACCCGAGTACCAGGGTACGAAAACTGAGACATATTTGAACACGTCTCCCGATCACATGGTTGATCATACTCTAGGTTCCACATGCATGTTTTAGCTGAAGGAAGAATACCTTAAACCTGGGTAGTTGAAACCCGTGGAATGGGTACCATGCAATATGACTTCAAAGGGTCTTCATTTGCTCACCGAACCTCTCCAATCCTATCACTGCTGCGTTTATGCCCCTGTACACATGCTTGATTCTCTTTCGGAGACATAGCAATCCATAGGTTTTAAGATACTTACTAGTCAGGTACATTCTTAGGCATTTAATATGCGGTGTTGAGTCCATTTCGTTGAGCAAGGAGTAGCTCTTGTCTATTCCATATTTGGCTTAAGGAACTTTATCTGTGCTCATTTCAATCTCCGGTTTTATGCAGCACCCCAACTCACCTTTCCCCTTAAGCAAGCATAAGTTGGTTTTCTAAATTTGAGACCCTGTTCTGTTCTGTAATTCAGTTCCTGTGTAGCCAAGTTTACATTCCGTGTATTACTGATATCTTATGATGTTTCTTTTTCTGTGTGACTTATTTCAGTTAGAATCATCATACCTGAATCCACTCATTGTGCTGCTAAGGGCCTGATGACATAGATTTCATTGCTGAGTGATATTGCTTTGTAAGTAAATACCACAACTTCTTTATCCATTTTTCACTTTCTGCGATGTTGAACTTGTACTGTAAACGAGGTTCTTGTAAACAGAGGCGTCCCAAACTTTGGGGTGGCTGTGTCTTTTTGATTTTAATTTCCCTAAGCTATAGGACCATAAGTGGAAGTGCCCTAGGCTCTGTTGCTTTGTTTTTTAGATGTTTCAGGAAACACCATACACTTCTCCCGAGTGTCTGTTGGCAATTTACATCCCGCCCATCAGCATAACAAGGCTCCCAGTTCTCCATGGCCTGTCCTGCCTTTCTGGATTTTACACTTTTTTCAGATGGCCCTTTTGACCGGGGGGAAGTGAGACTTCATTGTAGTGCAGATTTCCTTTGCAAGCTTGCTTGGTTGGCCAAAAAGGGCGTATGCGTTTTTTCCTGAATATATTCAGGAAAAAACGCATACGCCCTTTTTGGCCAAGTGCATCATTGTGGACGTTCTGCCTCTTTTCCTATGCTTTCAATGCAATTCCAGTCTACCTCCTGAAATCGGTTTCCTGCAATTCTGCCCCGCTTTCAAGTCCTCTTGGCAGCCTTACTTCAGTATATTTTTGGACGATAGCTGTCATTTATAACTCTGCAGGTTTGTGAATTACAGTGCCCCTGAGCTCCTTTCTTCAACTCGCTTTCTTTTGAGCTGGCCGCAACACCGCAGGATGGCTTCAGGCCCTAATCTGGTTCCGGCACGGCACGCTGAGCCTTTGGTTAATTCCTCTTCCTGGTGGGAAATGAGAGTTAAATTTGCCCGTCCAGACACCTCCAGCTAGTCTCTCATTGGTTCTCGCTATTCCTGTTCATCTTCCGCAGAAATTGCAAACTGGGCCAAACAGGAGGTTAAAGGGACTGACTCTCCAAGTCGGGAGGGTGTTAGTAAAGCGTCTGGAATGTTGCACCCGAGTACCAGGGTACGAAAACTGAGACATATTTGAACACGTCTCCCGATCACATGGTTGATCATACTCTAGGTTCCACATGCATGTTTTAGCTGAAGGAAGAATACCTTAAACCTGGGTAGTTGAAACCCGTGGAATGGGTACCATGCAATATGACTTCAAAGGGTCTTCATTTGCTCACCGAACCTCTCCAATCCTATCACTGCTGCGTTTATGCCCCTGTACACATGCTTGATTCTCTTTCGGAGACATAGCAATCCATAGGTTTTAAGATACTTACTAGTCAGGTACATTCTTAGGCATTTAATATGGGGTGTTGAGTCCATTTCGTTGAGCAAGGAGTAGCTCTTGTCTATTCCATATTTGGCTTAAGGAACTTTATCTGTGCTCATTTCAATCTCTGGTTTTATGCAGCACCCCAACTCCCCTTTCCCCTTAAGCAAGCATAAGTTGGTTTTCTAAATTTGAGACCCTGTTCTGTTCTGTAATTCAGTTCCTGTGTAGCCAAGTTTACATTCCGTGTATTACTGATATCTTATGATGTTTCTTTTTCTGTGTGACTTATTTCAGTTAGAATCATCATACCTGAATCCACTCATTGTGCTGCTAAGGGCCTGATGACATAGATTTCATTGCTGAGTGATATTGCTTTGTAAGTAAATACCACAACTTCTTTATCCATTTTTCACTTTCTGCGATGTTGAACTTGTACTGTAAACGAGGTTCTTGTAAACAGAGGCGTCCCAAACTTTGGGGTGGCTGTGTCTTTTTGATTTTAATTTCCCTAAGCTATAGGACCATAAGTGGAAGTGCCCTAGGCTCTGTTGCTTTGTTTTTTAGATGTTTCAGGAAACACCATACACTTCTCCCGAGTGTCTGTTGGCAATTTACATCCCGCCCATCAGCATAACAAGGCTCCCAGTTCTCCATGGCCTGTCCTGCCTTTCTGGATTTTACACTTTTTTCAGATGGCCCTTTTGACCGGGGGGAAGTGAGACTTCATTGTAGTGCAGATTTCCTTTGCAAGCTTGCTTGGTTGGCCAAAAAGGGCGTATGCGTTTTTTCCTGAATATATTCAGGAAAAAACGCATACGCCCTTTTTGGCCAAGTGCATCATTGTGGACGTTCTGCCTCTTTTCCTATGCTTTCAATGCAATTCCAGTCTACCTCCTGAAATCGGTTTCCTGCAATTCTGCCCCGCTTTCAAGTCCTCTTGGCAGCCTTACTTCAGTATATTTTTGGACGATAGCTGTCATTTATAACTCTGCAGGTTTGTGAATTACAGTGCCCCTGAGCTCCTTTCTTCAACTCGCTTTCTTTTGAGCTGGCCGCAACACCGCAGGATGGCTTCAGGCCCTAATCTGGTTCCGGCACGGCACGCTGAGCCTTTGGTTAATTCCTCTTCCTGGTGGGAAATGAGAGTTAAATTTGCCCGTCCAGACACCTTCCAGCTAGTCTCTCATTGGTTCTCGCTATTCCTGTTCATCTTCCGCAGAAATTGCAAACTGGGCCAAACAGGAGGTTAAAGGGACTGACTCTCCAAGTCGGGAGGGTGTTAGTAAAGCGTCTGGAATGTTGCACCCGAGTACCAGGGTACGAAAACTGAGACATATTTGAACACGTCTCCCGATCACATGGTTGATCATACTCTAGGTTCCACATGCATGTTTTAGCTGAAGGAAGAATACCTTAAACCTGGGTAGTTGAAACCCGTGGAATGGGTACCATGCAATATGACTTCAAAGGGTCTTCATTTGCTCACCGAACCTCTCCAATCCTATCACTGCTGCGTTTATGCCCCTGTACACATGCTTGATTCTCTTTCGGAGACATAGCAATCCATAGGTTTTAAGATACTTACTAGTCAGGTACATTCTTAGGCATTTAATATGCGGTGTTGAGTCCATTTCGTTGAGCAAGGAGTAGCTCTTGTCTATTCCATATTTGGCTTAAGGAACTTTATCTGTGCTCATTTCAATCTCTGGTTTTATGCAGCACCCCAACTCCCCTTTCCCCTTAAGCAAGCATAAGTTGGTTTTCTAAATTTGAGACCCTGTTCTGTTCTGTAATTCAGTTCCTGTGTAGCCAAGTTTACATTCCGTGTATTACTGATATCTTATGATGTTTCTTTTTCTGTGTGACTTATTTCAGTTAGAATCATCATACCTGAATCCACTCATTGTGCTGCTAAGGGCCTGATGACATAGATTTCATTGCTGAGTGATATTGCTTTGTAAGTAAATACCACAACTTCTTTATCCATTTTTCACTTTCTGCGATGTTGAACTTGTACTGTAAACGAGGTTCTTGTAAACAGAGGCGTCCCAAACTTTGGGGTGGCTGTGTCTTTTTGATTTTAATTTCCCTAAGCTATAGGACCATAAGTGGAAGTGCCCTAGGCTCTGTTGCTTTGTTTTTTAGATGTTTCAGGAAACACCATACACTTCTCCCGAGTGTCTGTTGGCAATTTACATCCCGCCCATCAGCATAACAAGGCTCCCAGTTCTCCATGGCCTGTCCTGCCTTTCTGGATTTTACACTTTTTTCAGATGGCCCTTTTGACCGGGGGGAAGTGAGACTTCATTGTAGTGCAGATTTCCTTTGTAAGCTTGCTTGGTTGGCCAAAAAGGGCGTATGCGTTTTTTCCTGAATATATTCAGGAAAAAACGCATACGCCCTTTTTGGCCAAGTGCATCATTGTGGACGTTCTGCCTCTTTTCCTATGCTTTCAATGCAATTCCAGTCTACCTCCTGAAATCGGTTTCCTGCAATTCTGCCCCGCTTTCAAGTCCTCTTGGCAGCCTTACTTCAGTATATTTTTGGACGATAGCTGTCATTTATAACTCTGCAGGTTTGTGAATTACAGTGCCCCTGAGCTCCTTTCTTCAACTCGCTTTCTTTTGAGCTGGCCGCAACACCGCAGGATGGCTTCAGGCCCTAATCTGGTTCCGGCACGGCACGCTGAGCCTTTGGTTAATTCCTCTTCCTGGTGGGAAATGAGAGTTAAATTTGCCCGTCCAGACACCTCCAGCTAGTCTCTCATTGGTTCTCGCTATTCCTGTTCATCTTCCGCAGAAATTGCAAACTGGGCCAAACAGGAGGTTAAAGGGACTGACTCTCCAAGTCGGGAGGGTGTTAGTAAAGCATCTGGAATGTTGCACCCGAGTACCAGGGTACGAAAACTGAGACATATTTGAACACGTCTCCCGATCACATGGTTGATCATACTCTAGGTTCCACATGCATGTTTTAGCTGAAGGAAGAATACCTTAAACCTGGGTAGTTGAAACCCGTGGAATGGGTACCATGCAATATGACTTCAAAGGGTCTTCATTTGCTCACCGAACCTCTCCAATCCTATCACTGCTGCGTTTATGCCCCTGTACACATGCTTGATTCTCTTTCGGAGACATAGCAATCCATAGGTTTTAAGATACTTACTAGTCAGGTACATTCTTAGGCATTTAATATGCGGTGTTGAGTCCATTTCGTTGAGCAAGGAGTAGCTCTTGTCTATTCCATATTTGGCTTAAGGAACTTTATCTGTGCTCATTTCAATCTCTGGTTTTATGCAGCACCCCAACTCACCTTTCCCCTTAAGCAAGCATAAGTTGGTTTTCTAAATTTGAGACCCTGTTCTGTTCTGTAATTCAGTTCCTGTGTAGCCAAGTTTACATTCCGTGTATTACTGATATCTTATGATGTTTCTTTTTCTGTGTGACTTATTTCAGTTAGAATCATCATACCTGAATCCACTCATTGTGCTGCTAAGGGCCTGATGACATAGATTTCATTGCTGAGTGATATTGCTTTGTAAGTAAATACCACAACTTCTTTATCCATTTTTCACTTTCTGCGATGTTGAACTTGTACTGTAAACGAGGTTCTTGTAAACAGAGGCGTCCCAAACTTTGGGGTGGCTGTGTCTTTTTGATTTTAATTTCCCTAAGCTATAGGACCATAAGTGGAAGTGCCCTAGGCTCTGTTGCTTTGTTTTTTAGATGTTTCAGGAAACACCATACACTTCTCCCGAGTGTCTGTTGGCAATTTACATCCCGCCCATCAGCATAACAAGGCTCCCAGTTCTCCATGGCCTGTCCTGCCTTTCTGGATTTTACACTTTTTTCAGATGGCCCTTTTGACCGGGGGGAAGTGAGACTTCATTGTAGTGCAGATTTCCTTTGCAAGCTTGCTTGGTTGGCCAAAAAGGGCGTATGCGTTTTTTCCTGAATATATTCAGGAAAAAACGCATACGCCCTTTTTGGCCAAGTGCATCATTGTGGACGTTCTGCCTCTTTTCCTATGCTTTCAATGCAATTCCAGTCTACCTCCTGAAATCGGTTTCCTGCAATTCTGCCCCGCTTTCAAGTCCTCTTGGCAGCCTTACTTCAGTATATTTTTGGACGATAGCTGTCATTTATAACTCTGCAGGTTTGTGAATTACAGTGCCCCTGAGCTCCTTTCTTCAACTCGCTTTCTTTTGAGCTGGCCGCAACACCGCAGGATGGCTTCAGGCCCTAATCTGGTTCCGGCACGGCACGCTGAGCCTTTGGTTAATTCCTCTTCCTGGTGGGAAATGAGAGTTAAATTTGCCCGTCCAGACACCTCCAGCTAGTCTCTCATTGGTTCTCGCTATTCCTGTTCATCTTCCGCAGAAATTGCAAACTGGGCCAAACAGGAGGTTAAAGGGACTGACTCTCCAAGTCGGGAGGGTGTTAGTAAAGCGTCTGGAATGTTGCACCCGAGTACCAGGGTACGAAAACTGAGACATATTTGAACACGTCTCCCGATCACATGGTTGATCATACTCTAGGTTCCACATGCATGTTTTAGCTGAAGGAAGAATACCTTAAACCTGGGTAGTTGAAACCCGTGGAATGGGTACCATGCAATATGACTTCAAAGGGTCTTCATTTGCTCACCGAACCTCTCCAATCCTATCACTGCTGCGTTTATGCCCCTGTACACATGCTTGATTCTCTTTCGGAGACATAGCAATCCATAGGTTTTAAGATACTTACTAGTCAGGTACATTCTTAGGCATTTAATATGGGGTGTTGAGTCCATTTCGTTGAGCAAGGAGTAGCTCTTGTCTATTCCATATTTGGCTTAAGGAACTTTATCTGTGCTCATTTCAATCTCTGGTTTTATGCAGCACCCCAACTCCCCTTTCCCCTTAAGCAAGCATAAGTTGGTTTTCTAAATTTGAGACCCTGTTCTGTTCTGTAATTCAGTTCCTGTGTAGCCAAGTTTACATTCCGTGTATTACTGATATCTTATGATGTTTCTTTTTCTGTGTGACTTATTTCAGTTAGAATCATCATACCTGAATCCACTCATTGTGCTGCTAAGGGCCTGATGACATAGATTTCATTGCTGAGTGATATTGCTTTGTAAGTAAATACCACAACTTCTTTATCCATTTTTCACTTTCTGCGATGTTGAACTTGTACTGTAAACGAGGTTCTTGTAAACAGAGGCGTCCCAAACTTTGGGGTGGCTGTGTCTTTTTGATTTTAATTTCCCTAAGCTATAGGACCATAAGTGGAAGTGCCCTAGGCTCTGTTGCTTTGTTTTTTAGATGTTTCAGGAAACACCATACACTTCTCCCGAGTGTCTGTTGGCAATTTACATCCCGCCCATCAGCATAACAAGGCTCCCAGTTCTCCATGGCCTGTCCTGCCTTTCTGGATTTTACACTTTTTTCAGATGGCCCTTTTGACCGGGGGGAAGTGAGACTTCATTGTAGTGCAGATTTCCTTTGCAAGCTTGCTTGGTTGGCCAAAAAGGGCGTGTGCGTTTTTTCCTGAATATATTCAGGAAAAAACGCATACGCCCTTTTTGGCCAAGTGCATCATTGTGGACGTTCTGCCTCTTTTCCTATGCTTTCAATGCAATTCCAGTCTGCCTCCTGAAATCGGTTTCCTGCAATTCTGCCCCGCTTTCAAGTCCTCTTGGCAGCCTTACTTCAGTATATTTTTGGACGATAGCTGTCATTTATAACTCTGCAGGTTTGTGAATTACAGTGCCCCTGAGCTCCTTTCTTCAACTCGCTTTCTTTTGAGCTGGCCGCAACACCGCATGATGGCTTCAGGCCCTAATCTGGTTCCGGCACGGCACGCTGAGCCTTTGGTTAATTCCTCTTCCTGGTGGGAAATGAGAGTTAAATTTGCCCGTCCAGACACCTCCAGCTAGTCTCTCATTGGTTCTCGCTATTCCTGTTCATCTTCCGCAGAAATTGCAAACTGGGCCAAACAGGAGGTTAAAGGGACTGACTCTCCAAGTCGGGAGGGTGTTAGTAAAGCGTCTGGAATGTTGCACCCGAGTACCAGGGTACGAAAACTGAGACATATTTGAACACGTCTCCCGATCACATGGTTGATCATACTCTAGGTTCCACATGCATGTTTTAGCTGAAGGAAGAATACCTTAAACCTGGGTAGTTGAAACCCGTGGAATGGGTACCATGCAATATGACTTCAAAGGGTCTTCATTTGCTCACCGAACCTCTCCAATCCTATCACTGCTGCGTTTATGCCCCTGTACACATGCTTGATTCTCTTTCGGAGACATAGCAATCCATAGGTTTTAAGATACTTACTAGTCAGGTACATTCTTAGGCATTTAATATGCGGTGTTGAGTCCATTTCGTTGAGCAAGGAGTAGCTCTTGTCTATTCCATATTTGGCTTAAGGAACTTTATCTGTGCTCATTTCAATCTCTGGTTTTATGCAGCACCCCAACTCACCTTTCCCCTTAAGCAAGCATAAGTTTGTTTTCTAAATTTGAGACCCTGTTCTGTTCTGTAATTCAGTTCCTGTGTAGCCAAGTTTACATTCCGTGTATTACTGATATCTTATGATGTTTCTTTTTCTGTGTGACTTATTTCAGTTAGAATCATCATACCTGAATCCACTCATTGTGCTGCTAAGGGCCTGATGACATAGATTTCATTGCTGAGTGATATTGCTTTGTAAGTAAATACCACAACTTCTTTATCCATTTTTCACTTTCTGCGATGTTGAACTTGTACTGTAAATGAGGTTCTTGTAAACAGAGGCGTCCCAAACTTTGGGGTGGCTGTGTCTTTTTGATTTTAATTTCCCTAAGCTATAGGACCATAAGTGGAAGTGCCCTAGGCTCTGTTGCTTTGTTTTTTAGATGTTTCAGGAAACACCATACACTTCTCCCGAGTGTCTGTTGGCAATTTACATCCCGCCCATCAGCATAACAAGGCTCCCAGTTCTCCATGGCCTGTCCTGCCTTTCTGGATTTTACACTTTTTTCAGATGGCCCTTTTGACCGGGGGGAAGTGAGACTTCATTGTAGTGCAGATTTCCTTTGCAAGCTTGCTTGGTTGGCCAAAAAGGGCGTATGCGTTTTTTCCTGAATATATTCAGGAAAAAACGCATACGCCCTTTTTGGCCAAGTGCATCATTGTGGACGTTCTGCCTCTTATCCTATGCTTTCAATGCAATTCCAGTCTGCCTCCTGAAATCGGTTTCCTGCAATTCTGCCCCGCTTTCAAGTCCTCTTGGCAGCCTTACTTCAGTATATTTTTGGACGATAGCTGTCATTTATAACTCTGCAGGTTTGTGAATTACAGTGCCCCTGAGCTCCTTTCTTCAACTCGCTTTCTTTTGAGCTGGCCGCAACACCGCAGGATGGCTTCAGGCCCTAATCTGGTTCCGGCACGGCACGCTGAGCCTTTGGTTAATTCCTCTTCCTGGTGGGAAATGAGAGTTAAATTTGCCCGTCCAGACACCTCCAGCTAGTCTCTCATTGGTTCTCGCTATTCCTGTTCATCTTCCGCAGAAATTGCAAACTGGGCCAAACAGGAGGTTAAAGGGACTGACTCTCCAAGTCGGGAGGGTGTTAGTAAAGCGTCTGGAATGTTGCACCCGAGTACCAGGGTACGAAAACTGAGACATATTTGAACACGTCTCCCGATCACATGGTTGATCATACTCTAGGTTCCACATGCATGTTTTAGCTGAAGGAAGAATACCTTAAACCTGGGTAGTTGAAACCCGTGGAATGGGTACCATGCAATATGACTTCAAAGGGTCTTCATTTGCTCACCGAACCTCTCCAATCCTATCACTGCTGCGTTTATGCCCCTGTACACATGCTTGATTCTCTTTCGGAGACATAGCAATCCATAGGTTTTAAGATACTTACTAGTCAGGTACATTCTTAGGCATTTAATATGCGGTGTTGAGTCCATTTCGTTGAGCAAGGAGTAGCTCTTGTCTATTCCATATTTGGCTTAAGGAACTTTATCTGTGCTCATTTCAATCTCTGGTTTTATGCAGCACCCCAACTCACCTTTCCCCTTAAGCAAGCATAAGTTGGTTTTCTAAATTTGAGACCCTGTTCTGTTCTGTAATTCAGTTCCTGTGTAGCCAAGTTTACATTCCGTGTATTACTGATATCTTATGATGTTTCTTTTTCTGTGTGACTTATTTCAGTTAGAATCATCATACCTGAATCCACTCATTGTGCTGCTAAGGGCCTGATGACATAGATTTCATTGCTGAGAGATATTGTTTTGTAAGTAAATACCACAACTTCTTTATCCATTTTTCACTTTCTGCGATGTTGAACTTGTACTGTAAACGAGGTTCTTGTAAACAGAGGCGTCCCAAACTTTGGGGTGGCTGTGTCTTTTTGATTTTAATTTCCCTAAGCTATAGGACCATAAGTGGAAGTGCCCTAGGCTCTGTTGCTTTGTTTTTTAGATGTTTCAGGAAACACCATACACTTCTCCCGAGTGTCTGTTGGCAATTTACATCCCGCCCATCAGCATAACAAGGCTCCCAGTTCTCCATGGCCTGTCCTGCCTTTCTGGATTTTACACTTTTTTCAGATGGCCCTTTTGACCGGGGGGAAGTGAGACTACATTGTAGTGCAGATTTCCTTTGCAACCTTGCTTGGTTGGCCAAAAAGGGCGTATGCGTTTTTTCCTGAATATATTCAGGAAAAAACGCATACGCCCTTTTTGGCCAAGTTCATCATTGTGGACGTTCTGCCTCTTTTCCTATGCTTTCAATGCAATTCCAGTCTACCTCCTGAAATCGGTTTCCTGCAATTCTGCCCCGCTTTCAAGTCCTCTTGGCAGCCTTACTTCAGTATATTTTTGGACGATAGCTGTCATTTATAACTCTGCAGGTTTGTGAATTACAGTGCCCCTGAGCTCCTTTCTTCAACTCGCTTTCTTTTGAGCTGGCCGCAACACCGCAGGATGGCTTCAGGCCCTAATCTGGTTCCGGCACGGCACGCTGAGCCTTTGGTTAATTCCTCTTCCTGGTGGGAAATGAGAGTTAAATTTGCCCGTCCAGACACCTCCAGCTAGTCTCTCATTGGTTCTCGCTATTCCTGTTCATCTTCCGCAGAAATTGCAAACTGGGCCAAACAGGAGGTTAAAGGGACTGACTCTCCAAGTCGGGAGGGTGTTAGTAAAGCGTCTGGAATGTTGCACCCGAGTACCAGGGTACGAAAACTGAGACATATTTGAACACGTCTCCCGATCACATGGTTGATCATACTCTAGGTTCCACATGCATGTTTTAGCTGAAGGAAGAATACCTTAAACCTGGGTAGTTGAAACCCGTGGAATGGGTACCATGCAATATGACTTCAAAGGGTCTTCATTTGCTCACCGAACCTCTCCAATCCTATCACTGCTGCGTTTATGCCCCTGTACACATGCTTGATTCTCTTTCGGAGACATAGCAATCCATAGGTTTTAAGATACTTACTAGTCAGGTACATTCTTAGGCATTTAATATGCGGTGTTGAGTCCATTTCGTTGAGCAAGGAGTAGCTCTTGTCTATTCCATATTTGGCTTAAGGAACTTTATCTGTGCTCATTTCAATCTCTGGTTTTATGCAGCACCCCAACTCCCCTTTCCCCTTAAGCAAGCATAAGTTGGTTTTCTAAATTTGAGACCCTGTTCTGTTCTGTAATTCAGTTCCTGTGTAGCCAAGTTTACATTCCGTGTATTACTGATATCTTATGATGTTTCTTTTTCTGTGTGACTTATTTCAGTTAGAATCATCATACCTGAATCCACTCATTGTGCTGCTAAGGGCCTGATGACATAGATTTCATTGCTGAGTGATATTGCTTTGTAAGTAAATACCACAACTTCTTTATCCATTTTTCACTTTCTGCGATGTTGAACTTGTACTGTAAACGAGGTTCTTGTAAACAGAGGCGTCCCAAACTTTGGGGTGGCTGTGTCTTTTTGATTTTAATTTCCCTAAGCTATAGGACCATAAGTGGAAGTGCCCTAGGCTCTGTTGCTTTGTTTTTTAGATGTTTCAGGAAACACCATACACTTCTCCCGAGTGTCTGTTGGCAATTTACATCCCGCCCATCAGCATAACAAGGCTCCCAGTTCTCCATGGCCTGTCCTGCCTTTCTGGATTTTACACTTTTTTCAGATGGCCCTTTTGACCGGGGGGAAGTGAGACTTCATTGTAGTGCAGATTTCCTTTGCAAGCTTGCTTGGTTGGCCAAAAAGTGCGTATGCGTTTTTTCCTGAATATATTCAGGAAAAAACGCATACGCCCTTTTTGGCCAAGTGCATCATTGTGGACGTTCTGCCTCTTTTCCTATGCTTTCAATGCAATTCCAGTCTGCCTCCTGAAATCGGTTTCCTGCAATTCTGCCCCGCTTTCAAGTCCTCTTGGCAGCCTTACTTCAGTATATTTTTGGACGATAGCTGTCATTTATAACTCTGCAGGTTTGTGAATTACAGTGCCCCTGAGCTCCTTTCTTCAACTCGCTTTCTTTTGAGCTGGCCGCAACACCGCAGGATGGCTTCAGGCCCTAATCTGGTTCTGGCACGGCACGCTGAGCCTTTGGTTAATTCCTCTTCCTGGTGGGAAATGAGAGTTAAATTTGCCCGTCCAGACACCTCCAGCTAGTCTCTCATTGGTTCTCGCTATTCCTGTTCATCTTCCGCAGAAATTGCAAACTGGGCCAAACAGGAGGTTAAAGGGACTGACTCTCCAAGTCGGGAGGGTGTTAGTAAAGCGTCTGGAATGTTGCACCCGAGTACCAGGGTACGAAAACTGAGACATATTTGAACACGTCTCCCGATCACATGGTTGATCATACTCTAGGTTCCACATGCATGTTTTAGCTGAAGGAAGAATACCTTAAACCTGGGTAGTTGAAACCCGTGGAATGGGTACCATGCAATATGACTTCAAAGGGTCTTCATTTGCTCACCGAACCTCTCCAATCCTATCACTGCTGCGTTTATGCCCCTGTACACATGCTTGATTCTCTTTCGGAGACATAGCAATCCATAGGTTTTAAGATACTTACTAGTCAGGTACATTCTTAGGCATTTAATATGCGGTGTTGAGTCCATTTCGTTGAGCAAGGAGTAGCTCTTGTCTATTCCATATTTGGCTTAAGGAACTTTATCTGTGCTCATTTCAATCTCTGGTTTTATGCAGCACCCCAACTCACCTTTCCCCTTAAGCAAGCATAAGTTGGTTTTCTAAATTTGAGACCCTGTTCTGTTCTGTAATTCAGTTCCTGTGTAGCCAAGTTTACATTCCGTGTATTACTGATATCTTATGATGTTTCTTTTTCTGTGTGACTTATTTCAGTTAGAATCATCATACCTGAATCCACTCATTGTGCTGCTAAGGGCCTGATGACATAGATTTCATTGCTGAGTGATATTGCTTTGTAAGTAAATACCACAACTTCTTTATCCATTTTTCACTTTCTGCGATGTTGAACTTGTACGGTAAACGAGGTTCTTGTAAACAGAGGCGTCCCAAACTTTGGGGTGGCTGTGTCTTTTTGATTTTAATTTCCCTAAGCTATAGGACCATAAGTGGAAGTGCCCTAGGCTCTGTTGCTTTGTTTTTTAGATGTTTCAGGAAACACCATACACTTCTCCCGAGTGTCTGTTGGCAATTTACATCCCGCCCATCAGCATAACAAGGCTCCCAGTTCTCCATGGCCTGTCCTGCCTTTCTGGATTTTACACTTTTTTCAGATGGCCCTTTTGACCGGGGGGAAGTGAGACTTCATTGTAGTGCAGATTTCCTTTGCAACCTTGCTTGGTTGGCCAAAAAGGGCGTATGCGTTTTTTCCTGAATATATTCAGGAAAAAACGCATACGCCCTTTTTGGCCAAGTGCATCATTGTGGACGTTCTGCCTCTTTTCCTATGCTTTCAATGCAATTCCAGTCTGCCTCCTGAAATCGGTTTCCTGCAATTCTGCCCCGCTTTCAAGTCCTCTTGGCAGCCTTACTTCAGTATATTTTTGGACGATAGCTGTCATTTATAACTCTGCAGGTTTGTGAATTACAGTGCCCCTGAGCTCCTTTCTTCAACTCGCTTTCTTTTGAGCTGGCCGCAACACCGCAGGATGGCTTCAGGCCCTAATCTAGTTCCGGCACGGCACGCTGAGCCTTTGGTTAATTCCTCTTCCTGGTGGGAAATGAGAGTTAAATTTGCCCGTCCAGACACCTTCCAGCTAGTCTCTCATTGGTTCTCGCTATTCCTGTTCATCTTCCGCAGAAATTGCAAACTGGGCCAAACAGGAGGTTAAAGGGACTGACTCTCCAAGTCGGGAGGGTGTTAGTAAAGCGTCTGGAATGTTGCACCCGAGTACCAGGGTACGAAAACTGAGACATATTTGAACACGTCTCCCGATCACATGGTTGATCATACTCTAGGTTCCACATGCATGTTTTAGCTGAAGGAAGAATACCTTAAACCTGGGTAGTTGAAACCCGTGGAATGGGTACCATGCAATATGACTTCAAAGGGTCTTCATTTGCTCACCGAACCTCTCCAATCCTATCACTGCTGCGTTTATGCCCCTGTACACATGCTTGATTCTCTTTCGGAGACATAGCAATCCATAGGTTTTAAGATACTTACTAGTCAGGTACATTCTTAGGCATTTAATATGCGGTGTTGAGTCCATTTCGTTGAGCAAGGAGTAGCTCTTGTCTATTCCATATTTGGCTTAAGGAACTTTATCTGTGCTCATTTCAATCTCTGGTTTTATGCAGCACCCCAACTCACCTTTCCCCTTAAGCAAGCATAAGTTGGTTTTCTAAATTTGAGACCCTGTTCTGTTCTGTAATTCAGTTCCTGTGTAGCCAAGTTTACATTCCGTGTATTACTGATATCTTATGATGTTTCTTTTTCTGTGTGACTTATTTCAGTTAGAATCATCATACCTGAATCCACTCATTGTGCTGCTAAGGGCCTGATGACATAGATTTCATTGCTGAGTGATATTGCTTTGTAAGTAAATACCACAACTTCTTTATCCATTTTTCACTTTCTGCGATGTTGAACTTGTACGCTAAACGAGGTTCTTGTAAACAGAGGCGTCCCAAACTTTGGGGTGGCTGTGTCTTTTTGATTTTAATTTCCCTAAGCTATAGGACCATAAGTGGAAGTGCCCTAGGCTCTGTTGCTTTGTTTTTTAGATGTTTCAGGAAACACCATACACTTCTCCCGAGTGTCTGTTGGCAATTTACATCCCGCCCATCAGCATAACAAGGCTCCCAGTTCTCCATGGCCTGTCCTGCCTTTCTGGATTTTACACTTTTTTCAGATGGCCCTTTTGACCGGGGGGAAGTGAGACTACATTGTAGTGCAGATTTCCTTTGCAACCTTGCTTGGTTGGCCAAAAAGGGTGTATGCGTTTTTTCCTGAATATATTCAGGAAAAAACGCATACGCCCTTTTTGGCCAAGTTCATCATTGTGGACGTTCTGCCTCTTTTCCTATGCTTTCAATGCAATTCCAGTCTACCTCCTGAAATCGGTTTCCTGCAATTCTGCCCCGCTTTCAAGTCCTCTTGGCAGCCTTACTTCAGTATATTTTTGGACGATAGCTGTCATTTATAACTCTGCAGGTTTGTGAATTACAGTGCCCCTGAGCTCCTTTCTTCAACTCGCTTTCTTTTGAGCTGGCCGCAACACCGCAGGATGGCTTCAGGCCCTAATCTGGTTCCGGCACGGCACGCTGAGCCTTTGGTTAATTCCTCTTCCTGGTGGGAAATGAGAGTTAAATTTGCCCGTCCAGACACCTCCAGCTAGTCTCTCATTGGTTCTCGCTATTCCTGTTCATCTTCCGCAGAAATTGCAAACTGGGCCAAACAGGAGGTTAAAGGGACTGACTCTCCAAGTCGGGAGGGTGTTAGTAAAGCGTCTGGAATGTTGCACCCGAGTACCAGGGTACGAAAACTGAGACATATTTGAACACGTCTCCCGATCACATGGTTGATCATACTCTAGGTTCCACATGCATGTTTTAGCTGAAGGAAGAATACCTTAAACCTGGGTAGTTGAAACCCGTGGAATGGGTACCATGCAATATGACTTCAAAGGGTCTTCATTTGCTCACCGAACCTCTCCAATCCTATCACTGCTGCGTTTATGCCCCTGTACACATGCTTGATTCTCTTTCGGAGACATAGCAATCCATAGGTTTTAAGATACTTACTAGTCAGGTACATTCTTAGGCATTTAATATGCGGTGTTGAGTCCATTTCGTTGAGCAAGGAGTAGCTCTTGTCTATTCCATATTTGGCTTAAGGAACTTTATCTGTGCTCATTTCAATCTCTGGTTTTATGCAGCACCCCAACTCCCCTTTCCCCTTAAGCAAGCATAAGTTGGTTTTCTAAATTTGAGACCCTGTTCTGTTCTGTAATTCAGTTCCTGTGTAGCCAAGTTTACATTCCGTGTATTACTGATATCTTATGATGTTTCTTTTTCTGTGTGACTTATTTCAGTTAGAATCATCATACCTGAATCCACTCATTGTGCTGCTAAGGGCCTGATGACATAGATTTCATTGCTGAGTGATATTGCTTTGTAAGTAAATACCACAACTTCTTTATCCATTTTTCACTTTCTGCGATGTTGAACTTGTACTGTAAACGAGGTTCTTGTAAACAGAGGCGTCCCAAACTTTGGGGTGGCTGTGTCTTTTTGATTTTAATTTCCCTAAGCTATAGGACCATAAGTGGAAGTGCCCTAGGCTCTGTTGCTTTGTTTTTTAGATGTTTCAGGAAACACCATACACTTCTCCCGAGTGTCTGTTGGCAATTTACATCCCGCCCATCAGCATAACAAGGCTCCCAGTTCTCCATGGCCTGTCCTGCCTTTCTGGATTTTACACTTTTTTCAGATGGCCCTTTTGACCGGGGGGAAGTGAGACTTCATTGTAGTGCAGATTTCCTTTGCAAGCTTGCTTGGTTGGCCAAAAAGTGCGTATGCGTTTTTTCCTGAATATATTCAGGAAAAAACGCATACGCCCTTTTTGGCCAAGTGCATCATTGTGGACGTTCTGCCTCTTTTCCTATGCTTTCAATGCAATTCCAGTCTGCCTCCTGAAATCGGTTTCCTGCAATTCTGCCCCGCTTTCAAGTCCTCTTGGCAGCCTTACTTCAGTATATTTTTGGACGATAGCTGTCATTTATAACTCTGCAGGTTTGTGAATTACAGTGCCCCTGAGCTCCTTTCTTCAACTCGCTTTCTTTTGAGCTGGCCGCAACACCGCAGGCTGGCTTCAGGCCCTAATCTGGTTCTGGCACGGCACGCTGAGCCTTTGGTTAATTCCTCTTCCTGGTGGGAAATGAGAGTTAAATTTGCCCGTCCAGACACCTCCAGCTAGTCTCTCATTGGTTCTCGCTATTCCTGTTCATCTTCCGCAGAAATTGCAAACTGGGCCAAACAGGAGGTTAAAGGGACTGACTCTCCAAGTCGGGAGGGTGTTAGTAAAGCGTCTGGAATGTTGCACCCGAGTACCAGGGTACGAAAACTGAGACATATTTGAACACGTCTCCCGATCACATGGTTGATCATACTCTAGGTTCCACATGCATGTTTTAGCTGAAGGAAGAATACCTTAAACCTGGGTAGTTGAAACCCGTGGAATGGGTACCATGCAATATGACTTCAAAGGGTCTTCATTTGCTCACCGAACCTCTCCAATCCTATCACTGCTGCGTTTATGCCCCTGTACACATGCTTGATTCTCTTTCGGAGACATAGCAATCCATAGGTTTTAAGATACTTACTAGTCAGGTACATTCTTAGGCATTTAATATGCGGTGTTGAGTCCATTTCGTTGAGCAAGGAGTAGCTCTTGTCTATTCCATATTTGGCTTAAGGAACTTTATCTGTGCTCATTTCAATCTCTGGTTTTATGCAGCACCCCAACTCACCTTTCCCCTTAAGCAAGCATAAGTTGGTTTTCTAAATTTGAGACCCTGTTCTGTTCTGTAATTCAGTTCCTGTGTAGCCAAGTTTACATTCCGTGTATTACTGATATCTTATGATGTTTCTTTTTCTGTGTGACTTATTTCAGTTAGAATCATCATACCTGAATCCACTCATTGTGCTGCTAAGGGCCTGATGACATAGATTTCATTGCTGAGTGATATTGCTTTGTAAGTAAATACCACAACTTCTTTATCCATTTTTCACTTTCTGCGATGTTGAACTTGTACGGTAAACGAGGTTCTTGTAAACAGAGGCGTCCCAAACTTTGGGGTGGCTGTGTCTTTTTGATTTTAATTTCCCTAAGCTATAGGACCATAAGTGGAAGTGCCCTAGGCTCTGTTGCTTTGTTTTTTAGATGTTTCAGGAAACACCATACACTTCTCCCGAGTGTCTGTTGGCAATTTACATCCCGCCCATCAGCATAACAAGGCTCCCAGTTCTCCATGGCCTGTCCTGCCTTTCTGGATTTTACACTTTTTTCAGATGGCCCTTTTGACCGGGGGGAAGTGAGACTTCATTGTAGTGCAGATTTCCTTTGCAAGCTTGCTTGGTTGGCCAAAAAGGGCGTATGCGTTTTTTCCTGAATATATTCAGGAAAAAACGCATACGCCCTTTTTGGCCAAGTGCATCATTGTGGACGTTCTGCCTCTTTTCCTATGCTTTCAATGCAATTCCAGTCTGCCTCCTGAAATCGGTTTCCTGCAATTCTGCCCCGCTTTCAAGTCCTCTTGGCAGCCTTACTTCAGTATATTTTTGGACGATAGCTGTCATTTATAACTCTGCAGGTTTGTGAATTACAGTGCCCCTGAGCTCCTTTCTTCAACTCGCTTTCTTTTGAGCTGGCCGCAACACCGCAGGATGGCTTCAGGCCCTAATCTAGTTCCGGCACGGCACGCTGAGCCTTTGGTTAATTCCTCTTCCTGGTGGGAAATGAGAGTTAAATTTGCCCGTCCAGACACCTTCCAGCTAGTCTCTCATTGGTTCTCGCTATTCCTGTTCATCTTCCGCAGAAATTGCAAACTGGGCCAAACAGGAGGTTAAAGGGACTGACTCTCCAAGTCGGGAGGGTGTTAGTAAAGCGTCTGGAATGTTGCACCCGAGTACCAGGGTACGAAAACTGAGACATATTTGAACACGTCTCCCGATCACATGGTTGATCATACTCTAGGTTCCACATGCATGTTTTAGCTGAAGGAAGAATACCTTAAACCTGGGTAGTTGAAACCCGTGGAATGGGTACCATGCAATATGACTTCAAAGGGTCTTCATTTGCTCACCGAACCTCTCCAATCCTATCACTGCTGCGTTTATGCCCCTGTACACATGCTTGATTCTCTTTCGGAGACATAGCAATCCATAGGTTTTAAGATACTTACTAGTCAGGTACATTCTTAGGCATTTAATATGCGGTGTTGAGTCCATTTCGTTGAGCAAGGAGTAGCTCTTGTCTATTCCATATTTGGCTTAAGGAACTTTATCTGTGCTCATTTCAATCTCTGGTTTTATGCAGCACCCCAACTCACCTTTCCCCTTAAGCAAGCATAAGTTGGTTTTCTAAATTTGAGACCCTGTTCTGTTCTGTAATTCAGTTCCTGTGTAGCCAAGTTTACATTCCGTGTATTACTGATATCTTATGATGTTTCTTTTTCTGTGTGACTTATTTCAGTTAGAATCATCATACCTGAATCCACTCATTGTGCTGCTAAGGGCCTGATGACATAGATTTCATTGCTGAGTGATATTGCTTTGTAAGTAAATACCACAACTTCTTTATCCATTTTTCACTTTCTGCGATGTTGAACTTGTACGCTAAACGAGGTTCTTGTAAACAGAGGCGTCCCAAACTTTGGGGTGGCTGTGTCTTTTTGATTTTAATTTCCCTAAGCTATAGGACCATAAGTGGAAGTGCCCTAGGCTCTGTTGCTTTGTTTTTTAGATGTTTCAGGAAACACCATACACTTCTCCCGAGTGTCTGTTGGCAATTTACATCCCGCCCATCAGCATAACAAGGCTCCCAGTTCTCCATGGCCTGTCCTGCCTTTCTGGATTTTACACTTTTTTCAGATGGCCCTTTTGACCGGGGGGAAGTGAGACTTCATTGTAGTGCAGATTTCCTTTGCAAGCTTGTTTGGTTGGCCAAAAAGGGCGTATGCGTTTTTTCCTGAATATATTCAGGAAAAAACGCATACGCCCTTTTTGGCCAAGTGCATCATTGTGGACGTTCTGCCTCTTTTCCTATGCTTTCAATGCCATTCCTGTCTGCCTCCTGAAATCGGTTTCCTGCAATTCTGCCCCGCTTTCAAGTCCTCTTGGCAGCCTTACTTCAGTATATTTTTGGACGATAGCTGTCATTTATAACTCTGCAGGTTTGTGAATTACAGTGCCCCTGAGCTCCTTTCTTCAACTCGCTTTCTTTTGAGCTGGCCGCAACACCGCAGGATGGCTTCAGGCCCTAATCTGGTTCCGGCACGGCACGCTGAGCCTTTGGTTAATTCCTCTTCCTGGTGGGAAATGAGAGTTAAATTTGCCCGTCCAGACACCTCCAGCTAGTCTCTCATTGGTTCTCGCTATTCCTGTTCATCTTCCGCAGAAATTGCAAACTGGGCCAAACAGGAGGTTAAAGGGACTGACTCTCCAAGTCGGGAGGGTGTTAGTAAAGCGTCTTGAATGTTGCACCCGAGTACCAGGGTACGAAAACTGAGACATATTTGAACACGTCTCCCGATCACATGGTTGATCATACTCTAGGTTCCACATGCATATTTTAGCTGAAGGAAGAATACCTTAAACCTGGGTAGTTGAAACCCGTGGAATGGATACCATGCAATATGACTTCAAAGGGTCTTCATTTGCTCACCGAACCTCTCCAATCCTATCACTGCTGCATTTATGCCCCTGTACACATGCTTGATTCTCTTTCGGAGACATAGCAATCCATAGGTTTTAAGATACTTACTAGTCAGGTACATTCTTAGGCATTTAATATGCGGTGTTGAGTCCATTTCGTTGAGCAAGGAGTAGCTCTTGTCTATTCCATATTTGGCTTAAGGAACTTTATCTGTGCTCATTTCAATCTCTGGTTTTATGCAGCACCCCAACTCACCTTTCCCCTTAAGCAAGCATAAGTTGGTTTTCTAAATTTGAGACCCTGTTCTGTTCTGTAATTCAGTTCCTGTGTAGCCAAGTTTACATTCCGTGTATTCCTGATATCTTATGATGTTTCTTTTTCTGTGTGACTTATTTCAGTTAGAATCATCATACCTGAATCCACTCATTGTGCTGCTAAGGGCCTGATGACATAGATTTCATTGCTGAGTGATATTGCTTTGTAAGTAAATACCACAACTTCTTTATCCATTTTTCACTTTCTGCGATGTTGAACTTGTACGCTAAACGAGGTTCTTGTAAACAGAGGCGTCCCAAACTTTGGGGTGGCTGTGTCTTTTTGATTTTAATTTCCCTAAGCTATAGGACCATAAGTGGAAGTGCCCTAGGCTCTGTTGCTTTGTTTTTTAGATGTTTCAGGAAACACCATACACTTCTCCGGAGTGTCTGTTGGCAATTTACATCCCGCCCATCAGCATAACAAGGCTCCCAGTTCTCCATGGCCTGTCCTGCCTTTCTGGATTTTACACTTTTTTCAGATGGCCCTTTTGACCGGGGGGAAGTGAGACTTCATTGTAGTGCAGATTTCCTTTGCAAGCTTGCTTGGTTGGCCAAAAAGGGCGTATGCGTTTTTTCCTGAATATATTCAGGAAAAAGCGCATACGCCCTTTTTGGCCAAGTGCATCATTGTGGACGTTCTGCCTCTTTTCCTATGCTTTCAATGCAATTCCAGTCTACCTCCTGAAATCGGTTTCCTGCAATTCTGCCCCGCTTTCAAGTCCTCTTGGCAGCCTTACTTCAGTATATTTTTGGACGATAGCTGTCATTTATAACTCTGCAGGTTTGTGAATTACAGTACCCCTGAGCTCCTTTCTTCAACTCGCTTTCTTTTGAGCTGGCCGCAACACCGCAGGATGGCTTCAGGCCCTAATCTGGTTCCGGCACGGCACGCTGAGCCTTTGGTTAATTCCTCTTCCTGGTGGGAAATGAGAGTTAAATTTGCCCGTCCAGACACCTCCAGCTAGTCTCTCATTGGTTCTCGCTATTCCTGTTCATCTTCCGCAGAAATTGCAAACTGGGCCAAACAGGAGGTTAAAGGGACTGACTCTCCAAGTCGGGAGGGTGTTAGTAAAGCGTCTGGAATGTTGCACCCGAGTACCAGGGTACGAAAACTGAGACATATTTGAACACGTCTCCCGATCACATGGTTGATCATACTCTAGGTTCCACATGCATGTTTTAGCTGAAGGAAGAATACCTTAAACCTGGGTAGTTGAAACCCGTGGAATGGGTACCATGCAATATGACTTCAAAGGGTCTTCATTTGCTCACCGAACCTCTCCAATCCTATCACTGCTGCATTTATGCCCCTGTACACATGCTTGATTCTCTTTTGGAGACATAGCAATCCATAGGTTTTAAGATACTTACTAGTCAGGTACATTCTTAGGCATTTAATATGCGGTGTTGAGTCCATTTCGTTGAGCAAGGAGTAGCTCTTGTCTATTCCATATTTGGCTTAAGGAACTTTATCTGTGCTCATTTCAATCTCTGGTTTTATGCAGCACCCCAACTCACCTTTCCCCTTAAGCAAGCATAAGTTGGTTTTCTAAATTTGAGACCCTGTTCTGTTCTGTAATTCAGTTCCTGTGTAGCCAAGTTTACATTCCGTGTATTACTGATATCTTATGATGTTTCTTTTTCTGTGTGACTTATTTCAGTTAGAATCATCATACCTGAATCCACTCATTGTGCTGCTAAGGGCCTGATGACATAGATTTCATTGCTGAGTGATATTGCTTTGTAAGTAAATACCACAACTTCTTTATCCATTTTTCACTTTCTGCGATGTTGAACTTGTACTGTAAACGAGGTTCTTGTAAACAGAGGCGTCCCAAACTTTGGGGTGGCTGTGTCTTTTTGATTTTAATTTCCCTAAGCTATAGGACCATAAGTGGAAGTGCCCTAGGCTCTGTTGCTTTGTTTTTTAGATGTTTCAGGAAACACCATACACTTCTCCCGAGTGTCTGTTGGCAATTTACATCCCGCCCATCAGCATAACAAGGCTCCCAGTTCTCCATGGCCTGTCCTGCCTTTCTGGATTTTACACTTTTTTCAGATGGCCCTTTTGACCGGGGGGAAGTGAGACTTCATTGTAGTGCAGATTTCCTTTGCAAGCTTGCTTGGTTGGCCAAAAAGTGCGTATGCGTTTTTTCCTGAATATATTCAGGAAAAAACGCATACGCACTTTTTGGCCAAGTGCATCATTGTGGACGTTCTGCCTCTTTTCCTATGCTTTCAATGCAATTCCAGTCTGCCTCCTGAAATCGGTTTCCTGCAATTCTGCCCCGCTTTCAAGTCCTCTTGGCAGCCTTACTTCAGTATATTTTTGGACGATAGCTGTCATTTATAACTCTGCAGGTTTGTGAATTACAGTGCCCCTGAGCTCCTTTCTTCAACTCGCTTTCTTTTGAGCTGGCCGCAACACCGCAGGATGGCTTCAGACCCTAATCTGGTTCCGGCACGGCACGCTGAGCCTTTGGTTAATTCCTCTTCCTGGTGGGAAATGAGAGTTAAATTTGCCCGTCCAGACACCTCCAGCTAGTCTCTCATTGGTTCTCGCTATTCCTGTTCATCTTCCGCAGAAATTGCAAACTGGGCCAAACAGGAGGTTAAAGGGACTGACTCTCCAAGTCGGGAGGGTGTTAGTAAAGCATCTGGAATGTTGCACCCGAGTACCAGGGTACGAAAACTGAGACATATTTGAACACGTCTCCCGATCACATGGTTGATCATACTCTAGGTTCCACATGCATGTTTTAGCTGAAGGAAGAATACCTTAAACCTGGGTAGTTGAAACCCGTGGAATGGGTACCATGCAATATGACTTCAAAGGGTCTTCATTTGCTCACCGAACCTCTCCAATCCTATCACTGCTGCGTTTATGCCCCTGTACACATGCTTGATTCTCTTTCGGAGACATAGCAATCCATAGGTTTTAAGATACTTACTAGTCAGGTACATTCTTAGGCGTTTAATATGCGGTGTTGAGTCCATTTCGTTGAGCAAGGAGTAGCTCTTGTCTATTCCATATTTGGCTTAAGGAACTTTATCTGTGCTCATTTCAATCTCTGGTTTTATGCAGCACCCCAACTCACCTTTCCCCTTAAGCAAGCATAAGTTGGTTTTCTAAATTTGAGACCCTGTTCTGTTCTGTAATTCAGTTCCTGTGTAGCCAAGTTTACATTCCGTGTATTACTGATATCTTATGATGTTTCTTTTTCTGTGTGACTTATTTCAGTTAGAATCATCATACCTGAATCCACTCATTGTGCTGCTAAGGGCCTGATGACATAGATTTCATTGCTGAGTGATATTGCTTTGTAAGTAAATACCACAACTTCTTTATCCATTTTTCACTTTCTGCGATGTTGAACTTGTACGCTAAACGAGGTTCTTGTAAACAGAGGCGTCCCAAACTTTGGGGTGGCTGTGTCTTTTTGATTTTAATTTCCCTAAGCTATAGGACCATAAGTGGAAGTGCCCTAGGCTCTGTTGCTTTGTTTTTTAGATGTTTCAGGAAACACCATACACTTCTCCCGAGTGTCTGTTGGCAATTTACATCCCGCCCATCAGCATAACAAGGCTCCCAGTTCTCCATGGCCTGTCCTGCCTTTCTGGATTTTACACTTTTTTCAGATGGCCCTTTTGACCGGGGGGAAGTGAGACTTCATTGTAGTGCAGATTTCCTTTGCAAGCTTGCTTGGTTGGCCAAAAAGGGCGTATGCGTTTTTTCCTGAATATATTCAGGAAAAAACGCATACGCCCTTTTTGGCCAAGTGCATCATTGTGGACGTTCTGCCTCTTTTCCTATGCTTTCAATGCCATTCCTGTCTGCCTCCTGAAATCGGTTTCCTGCAATTCTGCCCCGCTTTCAAGTCCTCTTGGCAGCCTTACTTCAGTATATTTTTGGACGATAGCTGTCATTTATAACTCTGCAGGTTTGTGAATTACAGTGCCCCTGAGCTCCTTTCTTCAACTCGCTTTCTTTTGAGCTGGCCGCAACACCGCAGGCTGGCTTCAGGCCCTAATCTGGTTCCGGCACGGCACGCTGAGCCTTTGGTTAATTCCTCTTCCTGGTGGGAAATGAGAGTTAAATTTGCCCGTCCAGACACCTCCAGCTAGTCTCTCATTGGTTCTCGCTATTCCTGTTCATCTTCCGCAGAAATTGCAAACTGGGCCAAACAGGAGGTTAAAGGGACTGACTCTCCAAGTCGGGAGGGTGTTAGTAAAGCATCTGGAATGTTGCACCCGAGTACCAGGGTACGAAAACTGAGACATATTTGAACACGTCTCCCGATCACATGGTTGATCATACTCTAGGTTCCACATGCATGTTTTAGCTGAAGGAAGAATACCTTAAACCTGGGTAGTTGAAACCCGTGGAATGGGTACCATGCAATATGACTTCAAAGGGTCTTCATTTGCTCACCGAACCTCTCCAATCCTATCACTGCTGCGTTTATGCCCCTGTACACATGCTTGATTCTCTTTCGGAGACATAGCAATCCATAGGTTTTAAGATACTTACTAGTCAGGTACATTCTTAGGCGTTTAATATGCGGTGTTGAGTCCATTTCGTTGAGCAAGGAGTAGCTCTTGTCTATTCCATATTTGGCTTAAGGAACTTTATCTGTGCTCATTTCAATCTCTGGTTTTATGCAGCACCCCAACTCACCTTTCCCCTTAAGCAAGCATAAGTTGGTTTTCTAAATTTGAGACCCTGTTCTGTTCTGTAATTCAGTTCCTGTGTAGCCAAGTTTACATTCCGTGTATTCCTGATATCTTATGATGTTTCTTTTTCTGTGTGACTTATTTCAGTTAGAATCATCATACCTGAATCCACTCATTGTGCTGCTAAGGGCCTGATGACATAGATTTCATTGCTGAGTGATATTGCTTTGTAAGTAAATACCACAACTTCTTTATCCATTTTTCACTTTCTGCGATGTTGAACTTGTACGCTAAACGAGGTTCTTGTAAACAGAGGCGTCCCAAACTTTGGGGTGGCTGTGTCTTTTTGATTTTAATTTCCCTAAGCTATAGGACCATAAGTGGAAGTGCCCTAGGCTCTGTTGCTTTGTTTTTTAGATGTTTCAGGAAACACCATACACTTCTCCGGAGTGTCTGTTGGCAATTTACATCCCGCCCATCAGCATAACAAGGCTCCCAGTTCTCCATGGCCTGTCCTGCCTTTCTGGATTTTACACTTTTTTCAGATGGCCCTTTTGACCGGGGGGAAGTGAGACTTCATTGTAGTGCAGATTTCCTTTGCAAGCTTGCTTGGTTGGCCAAAAAGGGCGTATGCGTTTTTTCCTGAATATATTCAGGAAAAAGCGCATACGCCCTTTTTGGCCAAGTGCATCATTGTGGACGTTCTGCCTCTTTTCCTATGCTTTCAATGCAATTCCAGTCTACCTCCTGAAATCGGTTTCCTGCAATTCTGCCCCGCTTTCAAGTCCTCTTGGCAGCCTTACTTCAGTATATTTTTGGACGATAGCTGTCATTTATAACTCTGCAGGTTTGTGAATTACAGTACCCCTGAGCTCCTTTCTTCAACTCGCTTTCTTTTGAGCTGGCCGCAACACCGCAGGATGGCTTCAGGCCCTAATCTGGTTCCGGCACGGCACGCTGAGCCTTTGGTTAATTCCTCTTCCTGGTGGGAAATGAGAGTTAAATTTGCCCGTCCAGACACCTCCAGCTAGTCTCTCATTGGTTCTCGCTATTCCTGTTCATCTTCCGCAGAAATTGCAAACTGGGCCAAACAGGAGGTTAAAGGGACTGACTCTCCAAGTCGGGAGGGTGTTAGTAAAGCGTCTGGAATGTTGCACCCGAGTACCAGGGTACGAAAACTGAGACATATTTGAACACGTCTCCCGATCACATGGTTGATCATACTCTAGGTTCCACATGCATGTTTTAGCTGAAGGAAGAATACCTTAAACCTGGGTAGTTGAAACCCGTGGAATGGGTACCATGCAATATGACTTCAAAGGGTCTTCATTTGCTCACCGAACCTCTCCAATCCTATCACTGCTGCATTTATGCCCCTGTACACATGCTTGATTCTCTTTCGGAGACATAGCAATCCATAGGTTTTAAGATACTTACTAGTCAGGTACATTCTTAGGCATTTAATATGCGGTGTTGAGTCCATTTCGTTGAGCAAGGAGTAGCTCTTGTCTATTCCATATTTGGCTTAAGGAACTTTATCTGTGCTCATTTCAATCTCTGGTTTTATGCAGCACCCCAACTCACCTTTCCCCTTAAGCAAGCATAAGTTGGTTTTCTAAATTTGAGACCCTGTTCTGTTCTGTAATTCAGTTCCTGTGTAGCCAAGTTTACATTCCGTGTATTACTGATATCTTATGATGTTTCTTTTTCTGTGTGACTTATTTCAGTTAGAATCATCATACCTGAATCCACTCATTGTGCTGCTAAGGGCCTGATGACATAGATTTCATTGCTGAGTGATATTGCTTTGTAAGTAAATACCACAACTTCTTTATCCATTTTTCACTTTCTGCGATGTTGAACTTGTACTGTAAACGAGGTTCTTGTAAACAGAGGCGTCCCAAACTTTGGGGTGGCTGTGTCTTTTTGATTTTAATTTCCCTAAGCTATAGGACCATAAGTGGAAGTGCCCTAGGCTCTGTTGCTTTGTTTTTTAGATGTTTCAGGAAACACCATACACTTCTCCCGAGTGTCTGTTGGCAATTTACATCCCGCCCATCAGCATAACAAGGCTCCCAGTTCTCCATGGCCTGTCCTGCCTTTCTGGATTTTACACTTTTTTCAGATGGCCCTTTTGACCGGGGGGAAGTGAGACTTCATTGTAGTGCAGATTTCCTTTGCAAGCTTGCTTGGTTGGCCAAAAAGTGCGTATGCGTTTTTTCCTGAATATATTCAGGAAAAAACGCATACGCCCTTTTTGGCCAAGTGCATCATTGTGGACGTTCTGCCTCTTTTCCTATGCTTTCAATGCAATTCCAGTCTGCCTCCTGAAATCGGTTTCCTGCAATTCTGCCCCGCTTTCAAGTCCTCTTGGCAGCCTTACTTCAGTATATTTTTGGACGATAGCTGTCATTTATAACTCTGCAGGTTTGTGAATTACAGTGCCCCTGAGCTCCTTTCTTCAACTCGCTTTCTTTTGAGCTGGCCGCAACACCGCAGGATGGCTTCAGACCCTAATCTGATTCCGGCACGGCACGCTGAGCCTTTGGTTAATTCCTCTTCCTGGTGGGAAATGAGAGTTAAATTTGCCCGTCCAGACACCTCCAGCTAGTCTCTCATTGGTTCTCGCTATTCCTGTTCATCTTCCGCAGAAATTGCAAACTGGGCCAAACAGGAGGTTAAAGGGACTGACTCTCCAAGTCGGGAGGGTGTTAGTAAAGCATCTGGAATGTTGCACCCGAGTACCAGGGTACGAAAACTGAGACATATTTGAACACGTCTCCCGATCACATGGTTGATCATACTCTAGGTTCCACATGCATGTTTTAGCTGAAGGAAGAATACCTTAAACCTGGGTAGTTGAAACCCGCGGAATGGGTACCATGCAATATGACTTCAAAGGGTCTTCATTTGCTCACCGAACCTCTCCAATCCTATCACTGCTGCGTTTATGCCCCTGTACACATGCTTGATTCTCTTTCGGAGACATAGCAATCCATAGGTTTTAAGATACTTACTAGTCAGGTACATTCTTAGGCGTTTAATATGCGGTGTTGAGTCCATTTCGTTGAGCAAGGAGTAGCTCTTGTCTATTCCATATTTGGCTTAAGGAACTTTATCTGTGCTCATTTCAATCTCTGGTTTTATGCAGCACCCCAACTCACCTTTCCCCTTAAGCAAGCATAAGTTGGTTTTCTAAATTTGAGACCCTGTTCTGTTCTGTAATTCAGTTCCTGTGTAGCCAAGTTTACATTCCGTGTATTACTGATATCTTATGATGTTTCTTTTTCTGTGTGACTTATTTCAGTTAGAATCATCATACCTGAATCCACTCATTGTGCTGCTAAGGGCCTGATGACATAGATTTCATTGCTGAGTGATATTGCTTTGTAAGTAAATACCACAACTTCTTTATCCATTTTTCACTTTCTGCGATGTTGAACTTGTACGCTAAACGAGGTTCTTGTAAACAGAGGCGTCCCAAACTTTGGGGTGGCTGTGTCTTTTTGATTTTAATTTCCCTAAGCTATAGGACCATAAGTGGAAGTGCCCTAGGCTCTGTTGCTTTGTTTTTTAGATGTTTCAGGAAACACCATACACTTCTCCCGAGTGTCTGTTGGCAATTTACATCCCGCCCATCAGCATAACAAGGCTCCCAGTTCTCCATGGCCTGTCCTGCCTTTCTGGATTTTACACTTTTTTCAGATAGCCCTTTTGACCGGGGGGAAGTGAGACTTCATTGTAGTGCAGATTTCCTTTGCAAGCTTGCTTGGTTGGCCAAAAAGGGCGTATGCGTTTTTTCCTGAATATATTCAGGAAAAAACGCATACGCCCTTTTTGGCCAAGTGCATCATTGTGGACGTTCTGCCTCTTTTCCTATGCTTTCAATGCAATTCCAGTCTGCCTCCTGAAATCGGTTTCCTGCAATTCTGCCCCGCTTTCAAGTCCTCTTGGCAGCCTTACTTCAGTATATTTTTGGACGATAGCTGTCATTTATAACTCTGCAGGTTTGTGAATTACAGTGCCCCTGAGCTCCTTTCTTCAACTCGCTTTCTTTTGAGCTGGCCGCAACACCGCAGGATGGCTTCAGGCCCTAATCTGGTTCCGGCACGGCACGCTGAGCCTTTGGTTAATTCCTCTTCCTGGTGGGAAATGAGAGTTAAATTTGCCCGTCCAGACACCTCCAGCTAGTCTCTCATTGGTTCTCGCTATTCCTGTTCATCTTCCGCAGAAATTGCAAACTGGGCCAAACAGGAGGTTAAAGGGACTGACTCTCCAAGTCGGGAGGGTGTTAGTAAAGCGTCTGGAATGTTGCACCCGAGTACCAGGGTACGAAAACTGAGACATATTTGAACACGTCTCCCGATCACATGGTTGATCATACTCTAGGTTCCACATGCATGTTTTAGCTGAAGGAAGAATACCTTAAACCTGGGTAGTTGAAACCCGTGGAATGGGTACCATGCAATATGACTTCAAAGGGTCTTCATTTGCTCACCGAACCTCTCCAATCCTATCACTGCTGCGTTTATGCCCCTGTACACATGCTTGATTCTCTTTCGGAGACATAGCAATCAATAGGTTTTAAGATACTTACTAGTCAGGTACATTCTTAGGCGTTTAATATGCGGTGTTGAGTCCATTTCGTTGAGCAAGGAGTAGCTCTTGTCTATTCCATATTTGGCTTAAGGAACTTTATCTGTGCTCATTTCAATCTCTGGTTTTATGCAGCACCCCAACTCCCCTTTCCCCTTAAGCAAGCATAAGTTGGTTTTCTAAATTTGAGACCCTGTTCTGTTCTGTAATTCAGTTCCTGTGTAGCCAAGTTTACATTCCGTGTATTCCTGATATCTTATGATGTTTCTTTTTCTGTGTGACTTATTTCAGTTAGAATCATCATACCTGAATCCACTCATTGTGCTGCTAAGGGCCTGATGACATAGATTTCATTGCTGAGTGATATTGCTTTGTAAGTAAATACCACAACTTCTTTATCCATTTTTCACTTTCTGCGATGTTGAACTTGTACTGTAAACGAGGTTCTTGTAAACAGAGGCGTCCCAAACTTTGGGGTGGCTGTGTCTTTTTGATTTTAATTTCCCTAAGCTATAGGACCATAAGTGGAAGTGCCCTAGGCTCTGTTGCTTTGTTTTTTAGATGTTTCAGGAAACACCATACACTTCTCCCGAGTGTCTGTTGGCAATTTACATCCCGCCCATCAGCATAACAAGGCTCCCAGTTCTCCATGGCCTGTCCTGCCTTTCTGGATTTTACACTTTTTTCAGATGGCCCTTTTGACCGGGGGGAAGTGAGACTTCATTGTAGTGCAGATTTCCTTTGCAAGCTTGCTTGGTTGGCCAAAAAGGGCGTATGCGTTTTTTCCTGAATATATTCAGGAAAAAACGCATACGCCCTTTTTGGCCAAGTGCATCATTGTGGACGTTCTGCCTCTTTTCCTATGCTTTCAATGCAATTCCAGTCTGCCTCCTGAAATCGGTTTCCTGCAATTCTGCCCCGCTTTCAAGTCCTCTTGGCAGCCTTACTTCAGTATATTTTTGGACGATAGCTGTCATTTATAACTCTGCAGGTTTGTGAATTACAGTGCCCCTGAGCTCCTTTCTTCAACTCGCTTTCTTTTGAGCTGGCCGCAACACCGCAGGATGGCTTCAGGCCCTAATCTGGTTCCGGCACGGCACGCTGAGCCTTTGGTTAATTCCTCTTCCTGGTGGGAAATGAGAGTTAAATTTGCCCGTCCAGACACCTCCAGCTAGTCTCTCATTGGTTCTCGCTATTCCTGTTCATCTTCCGCAGAAATTGCAAACTGGGCCAAACAGGAGGTTAAAGGGACTGACTCTCCAAGTCGGGAGGGTGTTAGTAAAGCGTCTGGAATGTTGCACCCGAGTACCAGGGTACGAAAACTGAGACATATTTGAACACGTCTCCCGATCACATGGTTGATCATACTCTAGGTTCCACATGCATGTTTTAGCTGAAGGAAGAATACCTTAAACCTGGGTAGTTGAAACCCGTGGAATGGGTACCATGCAATATGACTTCAAAGGGTCTTCATTTGCTCACCGAACCTCTCCAATCCTATCACTGCTGCATTTATGCCCCTGTACACATGCTTGATTCTCTTTCGGAGACATAGCAATCCATAGGTTTTAAGATACTTACTAGTCAGGTACATTCTTAGGCATTTAATATGCGGTGTTGAGTCCATTTCGTTGAGCAAGGAGTAGCTCTTGTCTATTCCATATTTGGCTTAAGGAACTTTATCTGTGCTCATTTCAATCTCTGGTTTTATGCAGCACCCCAACTCACCTTTCCCCTTAAGCAAGCATAAGTTGGTTTTCTAAATTTGAGACCCTGTTCTGTTCTGTAATTCAGTTCCTGTGTAGCCAAGTTTACATTCCGTGTATTACTGATATCTTATGATGTTTCTTTTTCTGTGTGACTTATTTCAGTTAGAATCATCATACCTGAATCCACTCATTGTGCTGCTAAGGGCCTGATGACATAGATTTCATTGCTGAGTGATATTGCTTTGTAAGTAAATACCACAACTTCTTTATCCATTTTTCACTTTCTGCGATGTTGAACTTGTACTGTAAACGAGGTTCTTGTAAACAGAGGCGTCCCAAACTTTGGGGTGGCTGTGTCTTTTTGATTTTAATTTCCCTAAGCTATAGGACCATAAGTGGAAGTGCCCTAGGCTCTGTTGCTTTGTTTTTTAGATGTTTCAGGAAACACCATACACTTCTCCCGAGTGTCTGTTGGCAATTTACATCCCGCCCATCAGCATAACAAGGCTCCCAGTTCTCCATGGCCTGTCCTGCCTTTCTGGATTTTACACTTTTTTCAGATGGCCCTTTTGACCGGGGGGAAGTGAGACTTCATTGTAGTGCAGATTTCCTTTGCAAGCTTGCTTGGTTGGCCAAAAAGTGCGTATGCGTTTTTTCCTGAATATATTCAGGAAAAAACGCATACGCCCTTTTTGGCCAAGTGCATCATTGTGGACGTTCTGCCTCTTTTCCTATGCTTTCAATGCAATTCCAGTCTGCCTCCTGAAATCGGTTTCCTGCAATTCTGCCCCGCTTTCAAGTCCTCTTGGCAGCCTTACTTCAGTATATTTTTGGACGATAGCTGTCATTTATAACTCTGCAGGTTTGTGAATTACAGTGCCCCTGAGCTCCTTTCTTCAACTCGCTTTCTTTTGAGCTGGCCGCAACACCGCAGGATGGCTTCAGACCCTAATCTGGTTCCGGCACGGCACGCTGAGCCTTTGGTTAATTCCTCTTCCTGGTGGGAAATGAGAGTTAAATTTGCCCGTCCAGACACCTCCAGCTAGTCTCTCATTGGTTCTCGCTATTCCTGTTCATCTTCCGCAGAAATTGCAAACTGGGCCAAACAGGAGGTTAAAGGGACTGACTCTCCAAGTCGGGAGGGTGTTAGTAAAGCATCTGGAATGTTGCACCCGAGTACCAGGGTACGAAAACTGAGACATATTTGAACACGTCTCCCGATCACATGGTTGATCATACTCTAGGTTCCACATGCATGTTTTAGCTGAAGGAAGAATACCTTAAACCTGGGTAGTTGAAACCCGCGGAATGGGTACCATGCAATATGACTTCAAAGGGTCTTCATTTGCTCACCGAACCTCTCCAATCCTATCACTGCTGCGTTTATGCCCCTGTACACATGCTTGATTCTCTTTCGGAGACATAGCAATCCATAGGTTTTAAGATACTTACTAGTCAGGTACATTCTTAGGCGTTTAATATGCGGTGTTGAGTCCATTTCGTTGAGCAAGGAGTAGCTCTTGTCTATTCCATATTTGGCTTAAGGAACTTTATCTGTGCTCATTTCAATCTCTGGTTTTATGCAGCACCCCAACTCACCTTTCCCCTTAAGCAAGCATAAGTTGGTTTTCTAAATTTGAGACCCTGTTCTGTTCTGTAATTCAGTTCCTGTGTAGCCAAGTTTACATTCCGTGTATTACTGATATCTTATGATGTTTCTTTTTCTGTGTGACTTATTTCAGTTAGAATCATCATACCTGAATCCACTCATTGTGCTGCTAAGGGCCTGATGACATAGATTTCATTGCTGAGTGATATTGCTTTGTAAGTAAATACCACAACTTCTTTATCCATTTTTCACTTTCTGCGATGTTGAACTTGTACGCTAAACGAGGTTCTTGTAAACAGAGGCGTCCCAAACTTTGGGGTGGCTGTGTCTTTTTGATTTTAATTTCCCTAAGCTATAGGACCATAAGTGGAAGTGCCCTAGGCTCTGTTGCTTTGTTTTTTAGATGTTTCAGGAAACACCATACACTTCTCCCGAGTGTCTGTTGGCAATTTACATCCCGCCCATCAGCATAACAAGGCTCCCAGTTCTCCATGGCCTGTCCTGCCTTTCTGGATTTTACACTTTTTTCAGATAGCCCTTTTGACCGGGGGGAAGTGAGACTTCATTGTAGTGCAGATTTCCTTTGCAAGCTTGCTTGGTTGGCCAAAAAGGGCGTATGCGTTTTTTCCTGAATATATTCAGGAAAAAACGCATACGCCCTTTTTGGCCAAGTGCATCATTGTGGACGTTCTGCCTCTTTTCCTATGCTTTCAATGCAATTCCAGTCTGCCTCCTGAAATCGGTTTCCTGCAATTCTGCCCCGCTTTCAAGTCCTCTTGGCAGCCTTACTTCAGTATATTTTTGGACGATAGCTGTCATTTATAACTCTGCAGGTTTGTGAATTACAGTGCCCCTGAGCTCCTTTCTTCAACTCGCTTTCTTTTGAGCTGGCCGCAACACCGCAGGATGGCTTCAGGCCCTAATCTGGTTCCGGCACGGCACGCTGAGCCTTTGGTTAATTCCTCTTCCTGGTGGGAAATGAGAGTTAAATTTGCCCGTCCAGACACCTCCAGCTAGTCTCTCATTGGTTCTCGCTATTCCTGTTCATCTTCCGCAGAAATTGCAAACTGGGCCAAACAGGAGGTTAAAGGGACTGACTCTCCAAGTCGGGAGGGTGTTAGTAAAGCGTCTGGAATGTTGCACCCGAGTACCAGGGTACGAAAACTGAGACATATTTGAACACGTCTCCCGATCACATGGTTGATCATACTCTAGGTTCCACATGCATGTTTTAGCTGAAGGAAGAATACCTTAAACCTGGGTAGTTGAAACCCGTGGAATGGGTACCATGCAATATGACTTCAAAGGGTCTTCATTTGCTCACCGAACCTCTCCAATCCTATCACTGCTGCGTTTATGCCCCTGTACACATGCTTGATTCTCTTTCGGAGACATAGCAATCAATAGGTTTTAAGATACTTACTAGTCAGGTACATTCTTAGGCGTTTAATATGCGGTGTTGAGTCCATTTCGTTGAGCAAGGAGTAGCTCTTGTCTATTCCATATTTGGCTTAAGGAACTTTATCTGTGCTCATTTCAATCTCTGGTTTTATGCAGCACCCCAACTCCCCTTTCCCCTTAAGCAAGCATAAGTTGGTTTTCTAAATTTGAGACCCTGTTCTGTTCTGTAATTCAGTTCCTGTGTAGCCAAGTTTACATTCCGTGTATTCCTGATATCTTATGATGTTTCTTTTTCTGTGTGACTTATTTCAGTTAGAATCATCATACCTGAATCCACTCATTGTGCTGCTAAGGGCCTGATGACATAGATTTCATTGCTGAGTGATATTGCTTTGTAAGTAAATACCACAACTTCTTTATCCATTTTTCACTTTCTGCGATGTTGAACTTGTACTGTAAACGAGGTTCTTGTAAACAGAGGCGTCCCAAACTTTGGGGTGGCTGTGTCTTTTTGATTTTAATTTCCCTAAGCTATAGGACCATAAGTGGAAGTGCCCTAGGCTCTGTTGCTTTGTTTTTTAGATGTTTCAGGAAACACCATACACTTCTCCCGAGTGTCTGTTGGCAATTTACATCCCGCCCATCAGCATAACAAGGCTCCCAGTTCTCCATGGCCTGTCCTGCCTTTCTGGATTTTACACTTTTTTCAGATGGCCCTTTTGACCGGGGGGAAGTGAGACTTCATTGTAGTGCAGATTTCCTTTGCAAGCTTGCTTGGTTGGCCAAAAAGGGCGTATGCGTTTTTTCCTGAATATATTCAGGAAAAAACGCATACGCCCTTTTTGGCCAAGTGCATCATTGTGGACGTTCTGCCTCTTTTCCTATGCTTTCAATGCAATTCCAGTCTGCCTCCTGAAATCGGTTTCCTGCAATTCTGCCCCGCTTTCAAGTCCTCTTGGCAGCCTTACTTCAGTATATTTTTGGACGATAGCTGTCATTTATAACTCTGCAGGTTTGTGAATTACAGTGCCCCTGAGCTCCTTTCTTCAACTCGCTTTCTTTTGAGCTGGCCGCAACACCGCAGGATGGCTTCAGGCCCTAATCTGGTTCCGGCACGGCACGCTGAGCCTTTGGTTAATTCCTCTTCCTGGTGGGAAATGAGAGTTAAATTTGCCCGTCCAGACACCTCCAGCTAGTCTCTCATTGGTTCTCGCTATTCCTGTTCATCTTCCGCAGAAATTGCAAACTGGGCCAAACAGGAGGTTAAAGGGACTGACTCTCCAAGTCGGGAGGGTGTTAGTAAAGCGTCTGGAATGTTGCACCCGAGTACCAGGGTACGAAAACTGAGACATATTTGAACACGTCTCCCGATCACATGGTTGATCATACTCTAGGTTCCACATGCATGTTTTAGCTGAAGGAAGAATACCTTAAACCTGGGTAGTTGAAACCCGTGGAATGGGTACCATGCAATATGACTTCAAAGGGTCTTCATTTGCTCACCGAACCTCTCCAATCCTATCACTGCTGCGTTTATGCCCCTGTACACATGCTTGATTCTCTTTCGGAGACATAGCAATCCATAGGTTTTAAGATACTTACTAGTCAGGTACATTCTTAGGCGTTTAATATGCGGTGTTGAGTCCATTTCGTTGAGCAAGGAGTAGCTCTTGTCTATTCCATATTTGGCTTAAGGAACTTTATCTGTGCTCATTTCAATCTCTGGTTTTATGCAGCACCCCAACTCACCTTTCCCCTTAAGCAAGCATAAGTTGGTTTTCTAAATTTGAGACCCTGTTCTGTTCTGTAATTCAGTTCCTGTGTAGCCAAGTTTACATTCCGTGTATTCCTGATATCTTATGATGTTTCTTCTTCTGTGTGACTTATTTCAGTTAGAATCATCATACCTGAATCCACTCATTGTGCTGCTAAGGGCCTGATGACATAGATTTCATTGCTGAGTGATATTGCTTTGTAAGTAAATACCACAACTTCTTTATCCATTTTTCACTTTCTGCGATGTTGAACTTGTACTGTAAACGAGGTTCTTGTAAACAGAGGCGTCCCAAACTTTGGGGTGGCTGTGTCTTTTTGATTTTAATTTCCCTAAGCTATAGGACCATAAGTGGAAGTGCCCTAGGCTCTGTTGCTTTGTTTTTTAGATGTTTCAGGAAACACCATACACTTCTCCCGAGTGTCTGTTGGCAATTTACATCCCGCCCATCAGCATAACAAGGCTCCCAGTTCTCCATGGCCTGTCCTGCCTTTCTGGATTTTACACTTTTTTCAGATGGCCCTTTTGACCGGGGGGAAGTGAGACTTCATTGTAGTGCAGATTTCCTTTGCAAGCTTGCTTGGTTGGCCAAAAAGGGCGTATGCGTTTTTTCCTGAATATATTCAGGAAAAAACGCATACGCCCTTTTTGGCCAAGTGCATCATTGTGGACGTTCTGCCTCTTTTCCTATGCTTTCAATGCAATTCCAGTCTGCCTCCTGAAATCGGTTTCCTGCAATTCTGCCCCGCTTTCAAGTCCTCTTGGCAGCCTTACTTCAGTATATTTTTGGACGATAGCTGTCATTTATAACTCTGCAGGTTTGTGAATTACAGTGCCCCTGAGCTCCTTTCTTCAACTCGCTTTCTTTTGAGCTGGCCGCAACACCGCAGGATGGCTTCAGGCCCTAATCTGGTTCCGGCACGGCACGCTGAGCCTTTGGTTAATTCCTCTTCCTGGTGGGAAATGAGAGTTAAATTTGCCCGTCCAGACACCTCCAGCTAGTCTCTCATTGGTTCTCGCTATTCCTGTTCATCTTCCGCAGAAATTGCAAACTGGGCCAAACAGGAGGTTAAAGGGACTGACTCTCCAAGTCGGGAGGGTGTTAGTAAAGCGTCTGGAATGTTGCACCCGAGTACCAGGGTACGAAAACTGAGACATATTTGAACACGTCTCCCGATCACATGGTTGATCATACTCTAGGTTCCACATGCATGTTTTAGCTGAAGGAAGAATACCTTAAACCTGGGTAGTTGAAACCCGTGGAATGGGTACCATGCAATATGACTTCAAAGGGTCTTCATTTGCTCACCGAACCTCTCCAATCCTATCACTGCTGCGTTTATGCCCCTGTACACATGCTTGATTCTCTTTCGGAGACATAGCAATCCATAGGTTTTAAGATACTTACTAGTCAGGTACATTCTTAGGCGTTTAATATGCGGTGTTGAGTCCATTTCGTTGAGCAAGGAGTAGCTCTTGTCTATTCCATATTTGGCTTAAGGAACTTTATCTGTGCTCATTTCAATCTCTGGTTTTATGCAGCACCCCAACTCACCTTTCCCCTTAAGCAAGCATAAGTTGGTTTTCTAAATTTGAGACCCTGTTCTGTTCTGTAATTCAGTTCCTGTGTAGCCAAGTTTACATTCCGTGTATTACTGATATCTTATGATGTTTCTTCTTCTGTGTGACTTATTTCAGTTAGAATCATCATACCTGAATCCACTCATTGTGCTGCTAAGGGCCTGATGACATAGATTTCATTGCTGAGTGATATTGCTTTGTAAGTAAATACCACAACTTCTTTATCCATTTTTCACTTTCTGCGATGTTGAACTTGTACTGTAAACGAGGTTCTTGTAAACAGAGGCGTCCCAAACTTTGGGGTGGCTGTGTCTTTTTGATTTTAATTTCCCTAAGCTATAGGACCATAAGTGGAAGTGCCCTAGGCTCTGTTGCTTTGTTTTTTAGATGTTTCAGGAAACACCATACACTTCTCCCGAGTGTCTGTTGGCAATTTACATCCCGCCCATCAGCATAACAAGGCTCCCAGTTCTCCATGGCCTGTCCTGCCTTTCTGGATTTTACACTTTTTTCAGATGGCCCTTTTGACCGGGGGGAAGTGAGACTTCATTGTAGTGCAGATTTCCTTTGCAAGCTTGCTTGGTTGGCCAAAAAGGGCGTATGCGTTTTTTCCTGAATATATTCAGGAAAAAACGCATACGCCCTTTTTGGCCAAGTGCATCATTGTGGACGTTCTGCCTCTTTTCCTATGCTTTCAATGCAATTCCAGTCTGCCTCCTGAAATCGGTTTCCTGCAATTCTGCCCCGCTTTCAAGTCCTCTTGGCAGCCTTACTTCAGTATATTTTTGGACGATAGCTGTCATTTATAACTCTGCAGGTTTGTGAATTACAGTGCCCCTGAGCTCCTTTCTTCAACTCGCTTTCTTTTGAGCTGGCCGCAACACCGCAGGATGGCTTCAGGCCCTAATCTGGTTCCGGCACGGCACGCTGAGCCTTTGGTTAATTCCTCTTCCTGGTGGGAAATGAGAGTTAAATTTGCCCGTCCAGACACCTCCAGCTAGTCTCTCATTGGTTCTCGCTATTCCTGTTCATCTTCCGCAGAAATTGCAAACTGGGCCAAACAGGAGGTTAAAGGGACTGACTCTCCAAGTCGGGAGGGTGTTAGTAAAGCGTCTGGAATGTTGCACCCGAGTACCAGGGTACGAAAACTGAGACATATTTGAACACGTCTCCCGATCACATGGTTGATCATACTCTAGGTTCCACATGCATGTTTTAGCTGAAGGAAGAATACCTTAAACCTGGGTAGTTGAAACCCGTGGAATGGGTACCATGCAATATGACTTCAAAGGGTTTTCATTTGCTCACCGAACCTCTCCAATCCTATCACTGCTGCGTTTATGCCCCTGTACACATGCTTGATTCTCTTTCGGAGACATAGCAATCCATAGGTTTTAAGATACTTACTAGTCAGGTACATTCTTAGGCGTTTAATATGCGGTGTTGAGTCCATTTCGTTGAGCAAGGAGTAGCTCTTGTCTATTCCATATTTGGCTTAAGGAACTTTATCTGTGCTCATTTCAATCTCTGGTTTTATGCAGCACCCCAACTCCCCTTTCCCCTTAAGCAAGCATAAGTTGGTTTTCTAAATTTGAGACCCTGTTCTGTTCTGTAATTCAGTTCCTGTGTAGCCAAGTTTACATTCCGTGTATTACTGATATCTTATGATGTTTCTTCTTCTGTGTGACTTATTTCAGTTAGAATCATCATACCTGAATCCACTCATTGTGCTGCTAAGGGCCTGATGACATAGATTTCATTGCTGAGTGATATTGCTTTGTAAGTAAATACCACAACTTCTTTATCCATTTTTCACTTTCTGCGATGTTGAACTTGTACTGTAAACGAGGTTCTTGTAAACAGAGGCGTCCCAAACTTTGGGGTGGCTGTGTCTTTTTTATTTTAATTTCCCTAAGCTATAGGACCATAAGTGGAAGTGCCCTAGGCTCTGTTGCTTTCTTTTTTAGATGTTTCAGGAAACACCATACACTTCTCCCGAGTGTCTGTTGGCAATTTACATCCCGCCCATCAGCATAACAAGGCTCCCAGTTCTCCATGGCCTGTCCTGCCTTTCTGGATTTTACACTTTTTTCAGATGGCCCTTTTGACCGGGGGGAAGTGAGACTTCATTGTAGTGCAGATTTCCTTTGCAAGCTTGCTTGGTTGGCCAAAAAGGGCGTATGCGTTTTTTCCTGAATATATTCAGGAAAAAACGCATACGCCCTTTTTGGCCAAGTGCATCATTGTGGACGTTCTGCCTCTTTTCCTATGCTTTCACTGCAATTCCAGTCTACCTCCTGAAATCGGTTTCCTGCAATTCTGCCCCGCTTTCAAGTCCTCTTGGCAGCCTTACTTCAGTATATTTTTGGACGATAGCTGTCATTTATAACTCTGC
Source organism: Pseudorca crassidens (assembly GCF_039906515.1). NCBI lineage: Eukaryota > Metazoa > Chordata > Mammalia > Artiodactyla > Delphinidae > Pseudorca > Pseudorca crassidens. The sequence goes on along the minus strand of NW_027136328.1, from coordinate 1,115,045 downwards.
AGGTTTGTGAATTACAGTGCCCCTGAGCTCCTTTCTTCAACTCGCTTTCTTTTGAGCTGGCCGCAACACCGCAGGATGGCTTCAGGCCCTAATCTGGTTCTGGCACGGCACGCTGAGCCTTTGGTTAATTCCTCTTCCTGGTGGGAAATGAGAGTTAAATTTGCCCGTCCAGACACCTCCAGCTAGTCTCTCATTGGTTCTCGCTATTCCTGTTCATCTTCCGCAGAAATTGCAAACTGGGCCAAACAGGAGGTTAAAGGGACTGACTCTCCAAGTCGGGAGGGTGTTAGTAAAGCGTCTGGATTGTTGCACCCGAGTACCAGGGTACGAAAACTGAGACATATTTGAACACGTCTCCCGATCACATGGTTGATCATACTCTAGGTTCCACATGCATGTTTTAGCTGAAGGAAGAATACCTTAAACCTGGGTAGTTGAAACCCGTGGAATGGGTACCATGCAATATGACTTCAGAGGGTCTTTATTTGCTCACCGAACCTCTCCAATCCTATCACTGCTGCGTTTATGCCCCTGTACACATGCTTGATTCTCTTTCGGAGACATAGCAATCCATAGGTTTTAAGATACTTACTAGTCAGGTACATTCTTAGGCGTTTAATATGCGGTGTTGAGTCCATTTCGTTGAGCAAGGAGTAGCTCTTGTCTATTCCATATTTGGCTTAAGGAACTTTATCTGTGCTCATTTCAATCTCTGGTTTTATGCAGCACCCCAACTCCCCTTTCCCCTTAAGCAAGCATAAGTTGGTTTTCTAAATTTGAGACCCTGTTCTGTTCTGTAATTCAGTTCCTGTGTAGCCAAGTTTACATTCCGTGTATTACTGATATCTTATGATGTTTCTTCTTCTGTGTGACTTATTTCAGTTAGAATCATCATACCTGAATCCACTCATTGTGCTGCTAAGGGCCTGATGACATAGATTTCATTGCTGAGTGATATTGCTTTGTAAGTAAATACCACAACTTCTTTATCCATTTTTCACTTTCTGCGATGTTGAACTTGTACTGTAAACGAGGTTCTTGTAAACAGAGGCGTCCCAAACTTTGGGGTGGCTGTGTCTTTTTGATTTTAATTTCCCTAAGCTATAGGACCATAAGTGGAAGTGCCCTAGGCTCTGTTGCTTTGTTTTTTAGATGTTTCAGGAAACACCATACACTTCTCCCGAGTGTCTGTTGGCAATTTACATCCCGCCCATCAGCATAACAAGGCTCCCAGTTCTCCATGGCCTGTCCTGCCTTTCTGGATTTTACACTTTTTTCAGATGGCCCTTTTGACCGGGGGGAAGTGAGACTTCATTGTAGTGCAGATTTCCTTTGCAAGCTTGCTTGGTTGGCCAAAAAGGGCGTATGCGTTTTTTCCTGAATATATTCAGGAAAAAACGCATACGCCCTTTTTGGCCAAGTGCATCATTGTGGACGTTCTGCCTCTTTTCCTATGCTTTCACTGCAATTCCAGTCTACCTCCTGAAATCGGTTTCCTGCAATTCTGCCCCGCTTTCAAGTCCTCTTGGCAGCCTTACTTCAGTATATTTTTGGACGATAGCTGTCATTTATAACTCTGCAGGTTTGTGAATTACAGTGCCCCTGAGCTCCTTTCTTCAACTCGCTTTCTTTTGAGCTGGCCGCAACACCGCAGGATGGCTTCAGGCCCTAATCTAGTTCCGGCACGGCACGCTGAGCCTTTGGTTAATTCCTCTTCCTGGTGGGAAATGAGAGTTAAATTTGCCCGTCCAGACACCTCCAGCTAGTCTCTCATTGGTTCTCGCTATTCCTGTTCATCTTCCGCAGAAATTGCAAACTGGGCCAAACAGGAGGTTAAAGGGACTGATTCTCCAAGTCGGGAGGGTGTTAGTAAAGCGTCTGGAATGTTGCACCCGAGTACCAGGGTACGAAAACTGAGACATATTTGAACACGTCTCCCGATCACATGGTTGATCATACTCTAGGTTCCACATGCATGTTTTAGCTGAAGGAAGAATACCTTAAACCTGGGTAGTTGAAACCCGTGGAATGGGTACCATGCAATATGACTTCAAAGGGTCTTCATTTGCTCACCGAACCTCTCCAATCCTATCACTGCTGCGTTTATGCCCCTGTACACATGCTTGATTCTCTTTCGGAGACATAGCAATCCATAGGTTTTAAGATACTTACTAGTCAGGTACATTCTTAGGCATTTAATATGCGGTGTTGAGTCCATTTCGTTGAGCAAGAGGTAGCTCTTGTCTATTCCATATTTGGCTTAAGGAACTTTATCTGTGCTCATTTCAATCTCTGGTTTTATGCAGCACCCCAACTCCCCTTTACCCTTAAGAAAGCATAAGTTGGTTTTCTAAATTTGAGACCCTGTTCTGTTCTGTAATTCAGTTCCTGTGTAGCCAAGTTTACATTCCGTGTATTCCTGATATCTTATGATGTTTCTTTTTCTGTGTGACTTATTTCAGTTAGAATCATCATACCTGAATCCACTCATTGTGCTGCTAAGGGCCTGATGACATAGATTTCATTGCTGAGTGATATTGCTTTGTAAGTAAATACCACAACTTCTTTATCCATTTTTCACTTTCTGCGATGTTGAACTTGTACTGTAAACGAGGTTCTTGTAAACAGAGGCGTCCCAAACTTTGGGGTGGCTGTGTCTTTTTGATTTTAATTTCCCTAAGCTATAGGACCATAAGTGGAAGTGCCCTAGGCTCTGTTGCTTTGTTTTTTAGATGTTTCAGGAAACACCATACACTTCTCCTGAGTGTCTGTTGGCAATTTACATCCCGCCCATCAGCATAACAAGGCTCCCAGTTCTCCATGGCCTGTCCTGCCTTTCTGGATTTTACACTTTTTTCAGATGGCCCTTTTGACCGGGGGGAAGTGAGACTTCATTGTAGTGCAGATTTCCTTTGCAAGCTTGCTTGGTTGGCCAAAAAGGGCGTATGCGTTTTTTCCTGAATATATTCAGGAAAAAACGCATACGCCCTTTTTGGCCAAGTGCATCATTGTGGACGTTCTGCCTCTTTTCCTATGCTTTCAATGCAATTCCAGTCTGCCTCCTGAAATCGGTTTCCTGCAATTCTGCCCCGCTTTCAAGTCCTCTTGGCAGCCTTACTTCAGTATATTTTTGGACGATAGCTGTCATTTATAACTCTGCAGGTTTGTGAATTACAGTGCCCCTGAGCTCCTTTCTTCAACTCGCTTTCTTTTGAGCTGGCCGCAACACCGCAGGATGGCTTCAGGCCCTAATCTGGTTCCGGCACGGCACGCTGAGCCTTTGGTTAATTCCTCTTCCTGGTGGGAAATGAGAGTTAAATTTGCCCGTCCAGACACCTCCAGCTAGTCTCTCATTGGTTCTCGCTATTCCTGTTCATCTTCCGCAGAAATTACAAACTGGGCCAAACAGGAGGTTAAAGGGACTGACTCTCCAAGTCGGGAGGGTGTTAGTAAAGCGTCTGGAATGTTGCACCCGAGTACCAGGGTACGAAAACTGAGACATATTTGAACACGTCTCCCGATCACATGGTTGATCATACTCTAGGTTCCACATGCATGTTTTAGCTGAAGGAAGAATACCTTAAACCTGGGTAGTTGAAACCCGTGGAATGGGTACCATGCAATATGACTTCAGAGGGTCTTCATTTGCTCACCGAACCTCTCCAATCCTATCACTGCTGCGTTTATGCCCCTGTACACATGCTTGATTCTCTTTCGGAGACATAGCAATCCATAGGTTTTAAGATACTTACTAGTCAGGTACATTCTTAGGCGTTTAATATGCGGTGTTGAGTCCATTTCGTTGAGCAAGGAGTAGCTCTTGTCTATTCCATATTTGGCTTAAGGAACTTTATCTGTGCTCATTTCAATCTCTGGTTTTATGCAGCACCCCAACTCACCTATACCCTTAAGCAAGCATAAGTTGGTTTTCTAAATTTGAGACCCTGTTCTGTTCTGTAATTCAGTCCCTGTGTAGCCAAGATTACATTCCGTGTATTACTGATATCTTATGATGTTTCTTTTTCTGTGTGACTTATTTCAGTTAGAATCATCATACCTGAATCCACTCATTGTGCTGCTAAGGGCCTGATGACATAGATTTCATTGCTGAGTGATATTGCTTTGTAAGTAAATACCACAACTTCTTTATCCATTTTTCACTTTCTGCGATGTTGAACTTGTACTGTAAACGAGGTTCTTGTAAACAGAGGCGTCCCAAACTTTGGGGTGGCTGTGTCTTTTTGATTTTAATTTCCCTAAGCTATAGGACCATAAGTGGAAGTGCCCTAGGCTCTGTTGCTTTGTTTTTTAGATGTTTCAGGAAACACCATACACTTCTCCCGAGTGTCTGTTGGCAATTTACATCCCGCCCATCAGCATAACAAGGCTCCCAGTTCTCCATGGCCTGTCCTGCCTTTCTGGATTTTACACTTTTTTCAGATGGCCCTTTTGACCGGGGGGAAGTGAGACTTCATTGTAGTGCAGATTTCCTTTGCAAGCTTGCTTGGTTGGCCAAAAAGGGCGTATGCGTTTTTTCCTGAATATATTCAGGAAAAAACGCATACGCCCTTTTTGGCCAAGTGCATCATTGTGGACGTTCTGCCTCTTTTCCTATGCTTTCAATGCAATTCCAGTCTGCCTCCTGAAATCGGTTTCCTGCAATTCTGCCCCGCTTTCAAGTCCTCTTGGCAGCCTTACTTCAGTATATTTTTGGACGATAGCTGTCATTTATAACTCTGCAGGTTTGTGAATTACAGTGCCCCTGAGCTCCTTTCTTCAACTCGCTTTCTTTTGAGCTGGCCGCAACACCGCAGGATGGCTTCAGGCCCTAATCTGGTTCCGGCACGGCACGCTGAGCCTTTGGTTAATTCCTCTTCCTGGTGGGAAATGAGAGTTAAATTTGCCCGTCCAGACACCTCCAGCTAGTCTCTCATTGGTTCTCGCTATTCCTGTTCATCTTCCGCAGAAATTACAAACTGGGCCAAACAGGAGGTTAAAGGGACTGACTCTCCAAGTCGGGAGGGTGTTAGTAAAGCGTCTGGAATGTTGCACCCGAGTACCAGGGTACGAAAACTGAGACATATTTGAACACGTCTCCCGATCACATGGTTGATCATACTCTAGGTTCCACATGCATGTTTTAGCTGAAGGAAGAATACCTTAAACCTGGGTAGTTGAAACCCGTGGAATGGGTACCATGCAATATGACTTCAGAGGGTCTTCATTTGCTCACCGAACCTCTCCAATCCTATCACTGCTGCGTTTATGCCCCTGTACACATGCTTGATTCTCTTTCGGAGACATAGCAATCCATAGGTTTTAAGATACTTACTAGTCAGGTACATTCTTAGGCGTTTAATATGCGGTGTTGAGTCCATTTCGTTGAGCAAGGAGTAGCTCTTGTCTATTCCATATTTGGCTTAAGGAACTTTATCTGTGCTCATTTCAATCTCTGGTTTTATGCAGCACCCCAACTCACCTATACCCTTAAGCAAGCATAAGTTGGTTTTCTAAATTTGAGACCCTGTTCTGTTCTGTAATTCAGTCCCTGTGTAGCCAAGATTACATTCCGTGTATTACTGATATCTTATGATGTTTCTTTTTCTGTGTGACTTATTTCAGTTAGAATCATCATACCTGAATCCACTCATTGTGCTGCTAAGGGCCTGATGACATAGATTTCATTGCTGAGTGATATTGCTTTGTAAGTAAATACCACAACTTCTTTATCCATTTTTCACTTTCTGCGATGTTGAACTTGTACTGTAAACGAGGTTCTTGTAAACAGAGGCGTCCCAAACTTTGGGGTGGCTGTGTCTTTTTGATTTTAATTTCCCTAAGCTATAGGACCATAAGTGGAAGTGCCCTAGGCTCTGTTGCTTTGTTTTTTAGATGTTTCAGGAAACACCATACACTTCTCCCGAGTGTCTGTTGGCAATTTACATCCCGCCCATCAGCATAACAAGGCTCCCAGTTCTCCATGGCCTGTCCTGCCTTTCTGGATTTTACACTTTTTTCAGATGGCCCTTTTGACCGGGGGGAAGTGAGACTTCATTGTAGTGCAGATTTCCTTTGCAAGCTTGCTTGGTTGGCCAAAAAGGGCGTATGCGTTTTTTCCTGAATATATTCAGGAAAAAACGCATACGCCCTTTTTGGCCAAGTGCATCATTGTGGACGTTCTGCCTCTTTTCCTATGCTTTCAATGCAATTCCAGTCTACCTCCTGAAATCGGTTTCCTGCAATTCTGCCCCGCTTTCAAGTCCTCTTGGCAGCCTTACTTCAGTATATTTTTGGACGATAGCTGTCATTTATAACTCTGCAGGTTTGTGAATTACAGTGCCCCTGAGCTCCTTTCTTCAACTCGCTTTCTTGTGACCTGGCCGCAACACCGCAGGATGGCTTCAGGCCCTAATCTGGTTCCGGCACGGCACGCTGAGCCTTTGGTTAATTCCTCTTCCTGGTGGGAAATGAGAGTTAAATTTGCCCGTCCAGACACCTCCAGCTAGTCTCTCATTGGTTCTCGCTATTTCTGTTCATCTTCCGCAGAAATTGCAAACTGAGCCATACAGGAGGTTAAAGGGACTGACTCTCCAAGTCGGGAGGGTGTTAGTAAAGCGTCTGGAATGTTGCACCCGAGTACCAGGGTACGAGAACTGAGACATATTTGAACACGTTTCCCGATCACATGGTTGATCATACTCTAGGTTCCACATGCATGTTTTAGCTGAAGGAAGAATACCTTAAACCTGGGTAGTTGAAACCCGTGGAATGGGTACCATGCAATATGACTTCAAAGGGTCTTCATTTGCTCACCGAACCTCTCCAATCCTATCACTGCTGCGTTTATGCCCCTGTACACATGCTTGATTCTCTTTCGGAGACATAGCAATCCATAGGTTTTAAGATACTTACTAGTCAGGTACATTCTTAGGCGTTTAATAGGCGGTGTTGAGTCCATTTCCTTCAGCAAGGAGTAGCTCTTGTCTATTCCATATTTGGCTTAAGGAACTTTATCTGTGCTCATTTCAATCTCTGGTTTTATGCAGCACCCCAACTCACCTTTAGCCTTAACCAAGCATAAGTTGGTTTTCTAAATTTGAGACCCTGTTCTGTTCTGTAATTCAGTTCCTGTGTAGCCAAGTTTACATTCCGTGTATTACTGATATCTTATGATGTTTCTTTTTCTGTGTGTCTTATTTCAGTTAGAATCATCGTACCTGTATCCACTCATTATGCTGCTGCGGGCCTGATGACATAGATTTCATTGCTGAGTGATACTGCATTGTACGTAAGTACCACAAGTTCTTTATCCATTTTTCACTTTCTGTGATATTGAACTTGTACGGTTAACGAGGTTCTTGTAAACAGAGGCGTCCCAAATTTTGGGGTAGCTGTGTCTTTTTGATTTTAATTTCCCTAAGCTATAGGACCATAAGTGGAAGTGCCCTAGGCTCTGTTGCTTTGTTTTTTAGATGTTTCAGGAAACACCATACACAGCCCGCCCATCAGCATAACAAGGCTCCCAGTTCTCCATGGCCTGTCCTGCCTTTCTGGATTTTACACTTTTTTCAGATGGCCCTTTTGACCGGGGGGAAGTGAGACTTCATTGTAGTGCAGATTTCCTTTGCAAGCTTGCTTGGTTGGCCAAAAAGGGCGTATGCCTTTTTTTCTGAATAAATTCAGGAAAAAAGGCATACGCCCTTTTTGGCCAAGTGCATCATTGTGGACGTTCTGCCTCTTTTCCTATGCTTTAAATGCAATTCCCGTCTACCTCCTGAAATCGTTTTCCTGCAATTCTGCCTTGCTTTCAATGCCTCTTCATAGCCTTACCTCAATATATTTTTTGAAAATAGTTGGCCTTTATAACTCTGCAAGTTTTTGAATTGCAGTGGCCCTTAGCTCCATTTTTCAGCTCTTATTTTTGTGATCTTGCCTCATAACCACAGGATTCCTTCAGGCCCTATTCTTCTTCTGGGGCACCTTGCTGTGCCTTTGGTTTATTCTTCTTACTGATGTGAATTTAGAGTGACATGTGCCCATTGAAACCGCTACAGCTAGTTTCTCACTGGTTCCCCCTATTCCCATTCATCCTCCGCACTAACTGCAGACTGTGCGATACCAGAACTTAAAGGCATTGACTCTCCATGTGGGGATATTTTTGGTAAAGCGGCTGGAATGTCGATCCGGAGCCCCAGGAGAGGAAAAATGAGGTGCGTTTTAGAAACCTTTCCCGATCATATGGTATACCAGTCGCTGGGTTTCCCAAGCATGGTTTAGCTGTAGGAAGATTCCCTTCAACCTGGAGTGTTGGGACCCTTGGAATGAGTAGCATGAAGTATTGCATTAAACTTTTGGCAGTTGCTCACCAAAGCTCATCAATCCTCTCAGCCCCAAGTGTCCAGCCTTATGTCTTATCCAGCTGTGGGTTTATATGTGGTCAATCCAGGTTGCATCACAGCCCCTGAGCGAATTTTGTAAGAATTTTTCTCTCTTTCATTGTTTCTGCGTTTTGTTTTTAAAATTTATTTCTATAATGGGGTTTAGCTCATTTTCACTGCTGTGTTTGTGCCACTCTGCACACACTTGATTCCCTTATGGAGATATATCAATACATGGGTTTTAAGATTCTTATTACTCAGATATATTTCTCTGCGGTGTATAGGGTGTGTTGAGGCCAGTTCATTGAGCAAGGTGTAGATCTTGTCTAATATCTATTTGGTTTATTGAACGGTATCTGTGCTAATTTCAAACTCTGGTTTTATGCATCACCCCACCTCTCCTTTCCCCTTAAGCTGAAATAAGTGTGTTTTCTAAATGTGAGACACTGTTCTGTTCTGTAATTCATTTCTTGTGCAGCCATATTTACCCTCCCTCTATAAGTGATATCTTATGATATGTTTCTTTTTCTGTTTGACTTATTTCAAGTAGTATTATCGGACCTAAATCCACTCTTTATCCTTCTACTAGCCTTATTACATTGATTTCATGGTGAAGAGATATTCCATTGTACATAAGTACCACATCTTCTTTATCCATTGTTCTCTTTCCTGGGATATTTAAGGTATACTGAAGTTGAGGTTCTTGTAAACAGAGTAGCCCTAAACTGTGGTGTGCTTGTGTCTTGTTAATTTTTAGATTTCCCTAGATATACTCCCATGATTGGAAGTGTCCTATGCTCTGTAGCTCTGTTTTTTAGATGATTTAGGAACCACCATACACTTCTCCAGAGTGGCTCTCGGCAGTTCACACACTGCCCATCAGCGTATAAAGGCTCCCTGTTCTCCATGGCCTGTCCTGCATTTCTGGTTTTTACAATTTTTTAGGATGGCCCTTTTGACCAGTGGGAAATGAGACTTCTTTGTTGTGCACATTTGCATTGCTTGCTTGCTTCGTTGCCCATAAAGTGCGTATGCGTTTTTTCCTGGATATAATCAGGAAAAAACGCATACGCCCTTTTGGGCCAACTGCGTCATTGTCGAAATTCTGCCGTTTTTCATGTGCTTTAAAGACGAGTCCAATCTATCTCTTGAAATCTGTTTCTTGCAATTCTGTCTTGCATTCAGATCCTCTTCTTTGCCTTACCTCAACATATTTTTGGACGTTAGTTTTCATTTATAACTCTGCAGGTTTGTGAATTGCAGTGACCCTGAGCTCCATTTTTTAAGTTGCTCTTTTGTGAGCTGGCCTCAAACCCGCAGGATTGCTTCAGGCCCTATTTTGGCTCGGGCGAGGCGGGCTGAGCCTTTTTTCAATTCTTATTCTTAATGGGAAATTAGAGTGATATGTGCCCGTCCAAACCCCTACAACTATTCTCTCATTGGTTCCCCGTTCATCCTCCTCACAATTTGCAAAATGTGTGAAACAGAAGTTGAAATGTGCTGATTCTCCAAGTGGGGAGATTCTAAGTAACGTGGCTGGAATGGTGAACAGGAGCACCAGGAGAGGATAAATGAGCTGCATTTTAGACACATCTCCCGATCACATGGTGTACAGTCCTCTGGGTTTTCCATGCATGTTTTAGCTGTAGGAAGATCCCTTGAACCTGCATATTTGGGACCCATTGAATGGGTACCAGGTAGTATTACTTTAAAGGGTGTGCATTTCCTCACCCAACCTCACATTTCTCTTAGCGCAAACAGTTTCCAGCCTTATGTCTCATCCTGCTGTGGGTCTAGATGTGTTCAATCCATGTTGCATCACCGGCCCTGAGGAAAAGTTGTAAGAGGTTTTCTCTGTCTCTCTGTCGTTTATTTTTTTCAATTTATTACTATATTGGTTACAGCTGATTTTCAAAGCTCTGTTTCTTGCTGCTGTACATCCACTTGATTCACGTACAGAGAGACATCAGTAAATTCTTTTTCAGATTCTTACCAGTCGTATATATTCTTTTCCGGTGACTTGAGTGTGCTGAGTGCAGTTCTTTTAGCTACCGTGTAGGCCTTGTTGATTATCAGTTTGGTATTTGGAATGGTATCTTTGCTAATTTCAACCTCCTGGGTGATGCCTCACCCCTCCCCACCTTTCCCGTTTAGCAGCCTTATGCGTGTTTTCTACATATTTGACTATGTTTTTGTTTTGTAATTTATTTCATGTGTAGCCATTTTGGATTCCACCTTTAAGTGATATCTTATGATATGTGTCTTTTTCTTTTTGAATTCTGTCACTTAGAAAGATCATACATAACTCCTCCGGAGTTGTTACAACTGGCCATATTTCATTGATTTCCAGGCTGAATAATATTCCACTCTACCTAAGTACCACATCTCTACCCATTTTTTCCCTCCAGGGACACTTAAGTTATATCCTAGTTGAGGATCTTTTAAACAGAGAGGGGGTAAACATTGGGGTGCCTGTGTCCTCTCGATTTTTGTTTTTCTCAAGATATACGCCCATGAGTGCAAGTGCCCTATGCTCTGTAGCTCATTTTTTAGATGCTTTAGTAAACACAATACACTTCTCCAGAATGGCCGTTGGCAATATACATTTCCACTATAAGTCTCACAGGGCTCCCTCTTCTCCTTGCCCTGTCCTGCATTTCTGTTGTTTACGCTTTATGAGGATGGCTCTTCTGACTGATGCGAAGTGATATCTTTTGTAGTATTGACTTCCAGTGCCCACCTGTTTGGTTGGCTAAAAAAGTGTATGCCCTTTTCTTGAATATATACAGAAAAAAACGCATACACCCTTTTTGGCCAACTGCAATGTTGGCAATGTTCAGCTCCTTTTCTTGTGCTTAATGGCGAGTCCTTTCTACCTCCTCAAATCCCTTTCCTGCCATTCTCCCTTGCTTACAAGTCCTTTTCTCTGACTTTCCTCAAGACATTTTTCAGTGATGGATATTTTCAACTCTGCAGTTTTGTGAATTTTACTGCCCCTGAGTTCCATTGTTCAACTTGTGTTTATGGGAACTGGCCACAAAGCAGCGGGATTTCCTCAAGCCCTATACTGTTTCCATGGGCAACCCTAGCCTTTGGTCAATTCGTCTTCCTGATTGGAAATTAGAGTGACATGTGCCTGTCTGAACACCTAGGACTTGTCTCTCATTGTTCCTCATCCTTCCGCTTCATCCTCTGGACAAATTCCAAACTGTACGCAACAGGATGTTGACAGTGCTGACATCTCCAAGTGGGGAGACTGTTAGTAAAGACGCTGGAGGGGTGAACCCGAGCACCAGGAGATGAGGAGATGAGATGCCTTTTCCAAACTCTTCCCGATCAGACGGTATACCATCCTCTGGGTGTGACAGACATGTTTTAGCAGTAGGAAGAGTCCCATTCATGTAAGGAGAACACCAGGGCTTTTTCAAAATCAGTGTCTCCCCGAAACCCAAACTGGGGAATTTTTTAAGCTACGGCTACACATATGTTCATTAAGGGCCTTGGGAAGTAGGCAGAGTCCAAACTTTAGATGATTGAAGTCTTCAGGGTCAGAAGCACTCACCACCAGCTTCCCTTAGGTTACACTTTAACTGTCATTGATAGATGATGTCAATAAAAATATCTATTCTTTTTCAGATTATTTCCCCTTATAGGTTATTGCAAAATGTTGAGTGTAGTTCCCTGTGCTATACAGTAGTTCCTTGTTGATGATCTATTTTATACATAGCAGTGTGTATGTGTTAATCCCAAACTGTTAATTTATCCCTCCTCCCACCTTTCCCCTTTGGTAATAATAAATTATAAGATTTTATACTTCTCAGAAATGGGGGAGCTGAAAGAGAGGTATCATTTTCAATGGAAAAGCATTTAAAACAAGATTGAAGCTTTAACCAAGATTATTAGATGTACATCCTTGGAAAGAAATCACTTCGTTTCTCTAATATTGACCTGACAAATAAGACAAACCTTTTCACTGAACTTGCTTATAATAAAGTGATGGAAATATCAAATGGAAGTGTTAGAAACATCTTATTTTACCCGAGCCTTATACACTGTTCTATGTTAACTACAGTTTGGCTCACACATCTGTTCATTGAGGTTACAATAGTCTCAATTTCTGTTACTGATCCTCCAGAGTGGACCCCAACAAGTGTCCCCCTGCCCAGTGTCATTGGGGCCAACAGATCGAGACTGAGTTTGGTTCACAAGCAAAGGAAACTTTATATTTTGATCAGAGAATGGAGAGGTGAGAGCATGCACTACCCCGTGGGCTGTGGGCTGGGCTGCTGTGTAGAGATCCTGTCAGAGTCAGTGGGAGGGAGGGGGCGGAGCTCTCGAGGGCCAGGTTGGCTGCAGCTCAGGCTCTATATCGCGGAGTCTGCACTGGGCCCCAGGAGCTGAGGTGTCGACCCAGCCATTCTGCACTAGGAAATCTGGTCTGAAGTGCCGGGTGTGGAACCTCTGCATGCGGGACCCTAGGAGCACGTGAAATTAGACAAAGCACAAAGGATAAAAAAGGTTAGACTTGACTTTATTGCCCAGATTCTATTTTTATCTCCCAGGGATTTTTAATGGGCTTTGCTGGGGACAAACCCCTCCTCTGTCTTTTGTCCCGTTCCTCATTCTTGGAGTGCTGAGGGTGCAGACACTTCTTCTGTAACTGCTGAGTGCTGAGTTGGGAGCCCTAATACCCGGGGGCGAGGGTCAGAGCTTCTCCCCAGCAGCCTCCAGGTGACGTTGATTGTCCCCAGGCCCCCTGCCTCCCTGCTCGTCCACCTGAGCACCAGCATTGGAAGTGTTATAGATTCTAATGACCTTTAAGGGTCCAGGAAAGAGATGTGCAGAGACGCTGTGGGGGCCGGTTTCACCCCGCCCCACATTTGTTCGGCCACCTTAGGCTGACCGTTTCTGCCAGCCTAGATGCTCTGACCAGTAGTCTGCGCTTTCTTCAATTAGGCCCCTGAATTAACGTACAAACAGCACCAGGTGTCAGAGCCCTGCCCGCTCAACTCCCAGACAGTCCAGGGTCAGTGGTGATCAAGGACCATGATGACCACTGAGTCAACAGCCTTTTGAAGTAAACAGGAGTCCAGCCGGTCTTATTGGCCACCATCATCACGGTGTCTGTAGGCTTTTCTATGGTGACAGTGTGATATACGGTTCCCCCGCCAAGATTATTAGCTCCCCTCTGGGTGCAGTAAGTCCTGCAAGCAGTAGTCTACTCTTTTGGGACACACTCTTATTGTTTTATGAGAGAAACTCCAGGTCAAGTGATGTTCACACGAGTCGTCATGGTGCCCTGTTGCCCCCGGTTATCTCTCTGGATGTTGGAGTTGGAGGGCCTCCTCACTCGAGGTCGGTGTGCCCACGGAGCGAACCCTGCAACTTCAGGGCATCGTTGGTGGTTAGGATCACCACGTGGGGTCCTTTTCCCTTAGGAAGGAGGTGGCCTTTTGGGCTGCTGATTTCCAGGTTTTTAGATACCGCCAGTATCTTGGCCAGATGCGGCAGTGGGCCAAGCCCCTTGGTGACCGTAGTTTATCCTACCTGGATGGCATTCTTGCATTGTTCCATTTCAAGTGGTCCCAGTTTTTGCACTAATTCTCCAATGGCGATTCACCTTTCACCGGGAATGTAAAGGTCAAAGGGTTTAGCTAAATTAGGGAGTTCCAGGGCAAGGGTCTGAATTGACTGCTCTTTCCATTCTTGAAAGGCCACTTCTGGATTCTATTCAAAAGGATCATCATCTTTTCCTTTCAGTGTTTCATATAGAGGCCCAGCTAGTAGACTGTAGTTAGGGATCCAGAAGCAGCAAACCCTGGCCTCCCCAGGAACCCCTAAGCTGTCTTCTAGTTTTAGAAAGGGGTAAGGCTGCAAATGGTTTCTTCCCTTTCCTGGGATGGGCTTCTCCGACCTTCTGTGAGAATGAAGCCCAGGCAGGTCACCGCAGTCTGTGATATTTGAGCTTTTTCTTGGACAACTTCTATCCTTTATTGGCTTGGTAGTTCAGAGGCCTCCTTAGTAGGGCTGGCGATCAGAATGTCGTCTGCGTACTGAAGGAGGGTTTCCTTTTCCAGAGGTAGAACTTTTAGGTCTTTAGCTAAGCTTTCCCCAAAGATGGTGTGGGAATTTTTGCACCCTTGGGGCAAGACGGCCCGGAAGTATTGTTTTAGTTGTATGTTGAGTCCTGCCACTCACAAGCCAAAATTTCTTGTGACTCTGGGACTAATGGAATACAAAAGAAGGCATCATTGAAGACTAATACAGAATACCATGTCCTGGTGGTTGGTAGAATGACCAGCAGGGTGTAGGAATTAGGAGCAACTGGAGGTATATCCTCGGTGGCTTCACTGACTGTCCTGACATCCTTTACCAGGTCCCCAGCAGCCCATGGGGCTCTCGTGGTCAGACCAATCCCAGAATATGGAGCTCACCTGGGCAGGTACCCCACCCCCACCCCAGCCCACGGGGCTCTCGTGGTCAGGCCCTTCCCAGGATACAGAGCTACCCTTGCAGGTACCATGGCAGGGCTGGGCACACAGGAACCGTGCACATAGCCCTCATTGCAGAGCACCCCCAGCTCACCTGTCGCTCAGAGCTGGCACAGAGCACCTCAGAGCAGGACTTGAACTAACAAACAGCAGCTGCGACAGGTCTGTGACCCTGGGCATCACTCTGTGCGGCCTCCCTCCACCTGGTCTTCCAGAGACTTCCACTGCACCCGGGGCACCAGGCCTCTGTCTCCAACCACCACCCACCCCTCCTCTCCCTGACTCCTGGGTTCCTCTCATAAGGAGAGGGTTTTCTTGAAGTTGTCTCCCACTCATGGGCCAGATAAAATGATTAGAAAACAAGCCAAAGCTGCAGCCCCTTGTCTATCCTGACTCTCAGGAGCCCACACCTGTTCCTTGGACCTGGCCGGTTCAGCAAGTTCCATTTTCTGCAACTGTGAGCCCCTGAGGGGTGATGATTGGCTGACCTGGGCAGCCTTACCGTGCGGGCCAGCCCTCCCCAGGTGTGCCTGGGTTGAGATCAATATAAATACCACTCCAGGCAGCAAGAGCCCCTGCAGCCGTGCCTGACGCCATTTTCTCTGCCCTGTCAGCAGTCTCGGGGCTGGGCTGGTGGGAGGGAGTGAGAGGCCACGGCTTTGTGGGTGGCCCAGTGTGAGTGGGGCTCTGCTGGACTTTCTGCAGCAGTTGCCAGGCTGCCACCTGCTAAAGAAGAGGATGTGTCACCCATACCTGCTGCTGGAATTTCTCCCTGGGCAGAGGTGAGGAAGGAAAAAAGCAGTGGGGGCAGGGACAGGACGGGTATCTCAGTCAGGGAAATGGAAATCTTCCAGAAGAGCACCCAGGGCCAGGACCATCCTGGCTGGCCTGCAGGCACCAAGTCGGCCGGCATGCTGTCACTCGTGTGGCTCTATGGCCCTTCCTCTAGGCTTTCAAGTCCTTGTATATATTCAGGTGTTTTACCTGGGACGGGTGGGAATAGTTCAGCAGCAACTGGCCTGGGGCTCAGCTCACGTTTACTCACAGATGCCTCGGCACGGTGCCCCAGCTTTGCAATGAGGACGCTTGTTGCGTGGGGGCTGCTGGCTGAATGGGAGACGATTCCCCACCACTGGCCAACTTCAGAATTGTTTACAACTGGAGCAAGTGCCCTGATACGGTTTTCCTCTGTGGAACTGGTGGGTTCTGTGTTTTTTTTCTCTTTTTCGTTTTTGGTTCAAGGTAGATTTTATTCCTCTTTTTTGTATTTACAGATATAAGCATGGAAATAATTTATTCATATAAATACATGTATGTGAAGGGAATAATTGTTTTTTCTGTTTTATTTTTTAAATTTTATTTCTTTTTAATTTTGAATTTTATTTTATATTTTTATACAGCAGGTTCTTATTGGTTATCTATTTTATACATATAAATGTATACATGCCAATCCCAGTCTCTCAACTCCTCCCACCACCACCCCCCCAACAGCTTTCCCCCCTTGTTGTCCATACATTTGTTGTCTACATCTGTTGCTCTATTTATGCCTTGCAAAATGGTTAATCTGTACAGTTTTTCTAGGTTCCACATATATGCATGAATATACAAGATTTGTTTTTCTCTTTCTGACTTACTTCACTCTGTATGACAGTCTCTAGATCCATCGACGTCTCTACAAATGACCCAATTTCATTCCTTTTCATGGCTTAGTAATATTCCATTTTATATATGTACCACAGCTTTATGCATTCGTCTGTCTGTGGGCATTTAGGTTGCTTCCATTACCTCGATATTGTAAATAGTGATGCAATGAACATTGCGGTGAATGTCTCGTTTTGATTTATGGTTTTGTCTGGGTATATATCCAGTACTGGGATTGCTGTATCATATGGTAATTCTATTGTTAGTTTCTTAAGAAACTCCATATTGTTCTCCGTAGTGACTGTATCAATTTATATTCCCAACAATAGTGGAAGGGGGTTCCTTTTCTCCACACCCTTTCCAGCATTTTTGTTTGTAGAATTTCTCATGATGCCCATTCTATCACGTGTGAGGTGATACCTCATTGTTGAGTCCATTTTGTTGAGCAAGGGGTAGGTCTTGTCTATTACATATTTGGCTTATTGAATGGTATCTGTGCTAATTTCAAACTCTGGTTTTATGCAGCACCCCAACTCACTTTCCCCCTTAAGGAAGCATAAGTTGGTTTTCTAAACTTGAGACCCTGTTCTGTTTTGTAATTCAGTTCATGTGTAGCCAAGTTCACATTCCATGTATTAGTGATATCTTATGATGTTTCTTTTTCTGTGTGACATATTTCAGTTAGAATCATCATACCTGAATCCACTCATTATGCTGCTACGGGCCTGATGACATAGATTTCATGGCTGAGTGATTTTGCATTGTACATAAGTACCACAACTTCTTTATCCATTTTTCACTTTCTGCGATATTGAACTTGTACCGTAAACGAGGTTCTTGTAAACAGAGCTGTCCCAAACTGTGGGGTGGCTGTGTCTTTTTGATTTTAATTTCCCTAAGCTATAGGACCATAAGTGGAAGTGCCCTAGGCTCTGTTGCTTTGTATTTTAGATGTTTCAGGAAACACCATACACTTCTCCCGAGTGGCTGTTGGCAATTTACATCCCGCCCATCAGCATAACAAGGCTCCCAGTTCTCCATGGCCTGTCCTGCCTTTCTGGATTTTACACTTTTCTCAGATGGCCCTTCTGACCGGGGGGAAGTGAGACTTCATTGTAGTGCAGATTTCCTTTGCAAGCTTGCTTGGTTGGCCAAAAAGTGCGTATGCGTTTTTTCCTGATTCAGGAAAAAACGCATACGCCCTTTTTGGCCAAGTGCATCATTGTGGACGTTCTGCCTCTTTTCCTATGCTTTCAATGCAATTCCAGTCTACCTCCTGAAATCGGTTTCCTGCAATTCTGCCCCGCTTTCAAGTCCTCTTGGCAGCCTTACTTCAGTATATGTTTGGACGATAGCTGTCATTTATAACTCTGCAGGTTTGTGAATTACAGTGCCCCTGAGCTCCTTTCTTCAACTCGCTTTCTTTTGAGCTGGCCGCAACACCGCAGGATGGCTTCAGGCCCTAATCTGGTTCCGGCACGGCACGCTGAGCCTTTGGTTAATTCCTCTTCCTGGTGGGAAATGAGAGTGAAATTTGCCCGTCCAGACACCTCCAGCTAGTCTCTCATTGGTTCTCCCTATTCCTGTTCATCTTCCGCAGAAATTGCAAACTGGGCCAAACAGGAGGTTAAAAGCGCTGACTCTCCAAGTGGGGAGAGTGTTAGTAAAGCGTCTGGAATGTTGCACCCGAGTACCAGGGGAGGAAAACTGAGACATATTTGAACACGTCTCCCGTTCACACGGTTGATCATACTCTGGGTTCCACATGCATGTTTTAGCTGAAGGAAGAATACCTTAAACCTGGAGAGTTGAGACCCGTGGAATGGGTACCATGCAATATGACTTCACAGGGTCTTCATTTGCTCACCGAACCTCTCCAATCCTATCACTGCTGCGTTTATGCCCCCGTACACACGCTTGATTCTCTTTTGGAGACATAGCAATCCATAGGTTTTAAGATACTTACTAGTCAGGTACATTCTTAGGCGTTTAATATGGGGTGTTGAGTCCATTTCGTTGAGCAAGGAGTAGCTCTTGTCTATTCCATATTTGGCTTAAGGAACTTTATCTGTGCTCATTTCAATCTCTGGTTTTATGCAGCACCCCAACTCACCTTTCCCCTTAAGCAAGCATAAGTTGCTTTTCTAAATTTGAGACCCTGTTCTGTTTTGGAATTCAGTTCCTGTGTAGCCAAGTTTACATTCCGTGTATTAGTGATATCTTATGATGTTTCTTTTTCTGTGTGACTTATTTCAGTTAGAATCATCATACCTGAATCCACTCATTATGCTGCTACGGGCCTGATGACATAGATTTCATTGCTGAGTGATACTGCATTGTACGTAAGTACCACAAGTTCTTTATCCATTTTTCACTTTCTGTGATATTGAACTTGTATGGTAAACGAGGTTCTTGTAAACAGAGGCATCCCAAACATTGGGGTGGCTGTGTCTTTTTGATTTTAATTTCCCTAAGCTATAAGACCATAAGTGGAAGTGCCCTAGGCTCTGTTGCTTTGTTTTTTAGATGTTTCAGGAAACACCATACACTTCTCCCGAGTGTCTGTTGGCAATTTACATCCCGCCCATCAGCATAACAAGGCTCCCAGTTCTCCATGGCCTGTCCTGCCTTTCTGGATTTTACACTTTTTTCAGATGGCCCTTTTGACCGGGGGGAAGTGAGACTTCATTGTAGTGCAGATTTCCTTTGCAAGCTTGCTTGGTTGGCCAAAAAGGGCGTATGCGTTTTTTCCTGAATATATTCAGGAAAAAACGCATACGCCCTTTTTGGCCAAGTGCATCATTGTGGACGTTCTGCCTCTTTTCCTATGCTTTCAATGCAATTCCAGTCTACCTCCTGAAATCGGTTTCCTGCAATTCTGCCCCGCTTTCAAGTCCTCTTGGCAGCCTTACTTCAGTATATTTTTGGACGATAGCTGTCATTTATAACTCTGCAGGTTTGTGAATTACAGTGCCCCTGAGCTCCTTTCTTCAACTCGCTTTCTTGTGACCTGGCCGCAACACCGCAGGATGGCTTCAGGCCCTAATCTTGTTCCGGCACGGCACGCTGAGCCTTTGGTTATTTCCTCTTCCTGGTGGGAAATGAGAGTTAAATTTGCCCGTCCAGACACCTCCAGCTAGTCTCTCATTGGTTCTCCCTATTCCTGTTCATCTTCCGCAGAAATTGCAAACTGGGCCAAACAGGAGGTTAAAGGCGCTGACTCTCCAAGTGGGGAGAGTGTTAGTAAAGCGTCTGGAATATTGCACCCGAGTACCAGGGGAGGAAAACTGAGACATATTTGAACACGTCTCCCGTTCACACGGTTGATCATACTCTGGGTTCCACATGCATGTTTTAGCTGAAGGAAGAATACCTTAAACCTGGAGAGTTGAGACCCG
The DNA here is from genome assembly GCF_039906515.1 of Pseudorca crassidens. Lineage (NCBI taxonomy): Eukaryota > Metazoa > Chordata > Mammalia > Artiodactyla > Delphinidae > Pseudorca > Pseudorca crassidens. The sequence goes on along the minus strand of NW_027136328.1, from coordinate 1,095,137 downwards.
TGGAATGGGTACCATGCAATATGACTTCAAAGGGTCTTCATTTGCTCACCGAACCTCTCCAATCCTATCACTGCTGCGTTTATGCCCCCGTACACACGCTTGATTCTCCTTTGGAGACATAGCAATCCATAGGTTTTAAGATACTTACTAGTCAGGTACATTCTTAGGCGTTTAATATGCGGTGTTGAGTCCATTTCGTTGAGCAAGGAGTAGCTCTTGTCTATTCCATATTTGGCTTAAGGAACTTTATCTGTGCTCATTTCAATCTCTGGTTTTATGCAGCACCCCAACTCACCTTTCCCCTTAAGCAAGCATAAGTTGCTTTTCTAAATTTGAGACCCTGTTCTGTTTTGGAATTCAGTTCCTGTGTAGCCAAGTTTACATTCCGTGTATTAGTGATATCTTATGATGTTTCTTTTTCTGTGTGACTTATTTCAGTTAGAATCATCGTACCTGAATCCACTCATTATGCTGCTACGGGCCTGATGACATAGATTTCATTGCTGAGTGATACTGCATTGTACGTAAGTACCACAAGTTCTTTATCCATTTTTCACTTTCTGTGATATTGAACTTGTACGGTAAACGAGGTTCTTGTAAACAGAGGCGTCCCAAACATTGGGGTGGCTGTGTCTTTTTGATTTTAATTTCCCTAAGCTATAAGACCATAAGTGGAAGTGCCCTAGGCTCTGTTGCTTTGTTTTTTAGATGTTTCAGGAAACACCATACACTTCTCCCGAGTGTCTGTTGGCAATTTACATCCCGCCCATCAGCATAACAAGGCTCCCAGTTCTCCATGGCCTGTCCTGCCTTTCTGGATTTTACACTTTTTTCAGATGGCCCTTTTGACCGGGGGGAAGTGAGACTTCATTGTAGTGCAGATTTCCTTTGCAAGCTTGCTTGGTTGGCCAAAAAGTGCGTATGCGTTTTTTCCTGAATATATTCAGGAAAAAACGCATATGCCCTTTTTAGCCAAGTGCATCATTGTGGACGTTCTGCCTCTTTTTCTATGCTTTCAATGCAATTCCAGTCTACCTCCTGAAATCGGTTTCCTGCAATTCTGCCCCGCTTTCAAGTCCTCTTGGCAGCCTTACTTCAATATATTTTTGGACGATAGCTGTCATTTACAACTCTGCAGGTTTGTGAATTACAGTGCCCCTGAGCTCCTTTCTTCAACTCGCTTTCTTTTGAGCTGGCCGCAACACCGCAGGATGGCTTCAGGCCCTAATCTGGTTCCGGCACGGCACGCTGAGCCTTTGGTTATTTCCTCTTCCTGGTGGGAAATGAGAGTTAAATTTGCCCGTCCAGACACCTCCAGCTAGTCTTTCATTGGTTCTCCCTATTCCTGTTCATCTTCCGCAGAAATTGCAAACTGGGCCAAACAGGAGGTTAAAGGCGCTGACTCTCCAAGTTGGGAGAGTGTTAGTAAAGCGTCTGGAATGTTGCACCCGAGTACCAGGGGAGGAAATCTGAGACATATTTGAACACGTCTCCCGTTCACATGGTTGATCATACTCTGGGTTCCACATGCATGTTTTAGCTGAAGGAAGAATACCTTAAACCTGGAGAGTTGAGACCCGTGGAATGGGTACCATGCAATATGACTTCACAGGGTCTTCATTTGCTCACCGAACCTCTCCAATCCTATCACTGCTGCGTTTATGCCCCTGTACACACGCTTGATTCTCTTTTGGAAACATAGCAATCCATAGGTTTTAAGATACTTACTAGTCAGGTACATTCTTAGGCGTTTAATATGGGGTGTTGAGTCCATTTCGTTGAGCAAGGAGTAGCTCTTGTCTATTCCATATTTGGCTTAAGGAACTTTATCTGTGCTCATTTCAATCTCTGGTTTTATGCAGCACCCCAACTCACCTTTACCCTTAAGCAAGCATAAGTTGGTTTTCTAAATTTGAGACCCTGTTCTGTTCTGTAATTCAGTTCCTGTGTAGCCAAGTTTACATTCCGTGTATTAGTGATATCTTATGATGTTTCTTTTTCTGTGTGACTTATTTCAGTTAGAATCATCGTACCTGAATCCACTCATTATGCTGCTACGGGCCTGATGACATAGATTTCATTGCTGAGTGATACTGCATTGTACGTAAGTACCACAAGTTCTTTATCCATTTTTCACTTTCTGTGATATTGAACTTGTACGGTAAACGAGGTTCTTGTAAACAGAGGCGTCCCAAACTTTGGGGTGGCTGTGTCTTTTTGATTTTAATTTCCCTAAGCTATAGGACCATAAGTGGAAGTGCCCTAGGCTCTGTTGCTTTGTTTTTTAGATGTTTCAGGAAACACCATACACTTCTCCCGAGTGTCTGTTGGCAATTTACATCCCGCCCATCAGCATAACAAGGCTCCCAGTTCTCCATGGCCTGTCCTGCCTTTCTGGATTTTACACTTTTTTCAGATGGCCCTTTTGACCGGGGGGAAGTGAGACTTCATTGTAGTGCAGATTTCTATTGCAAGCTTGCTTGGTTGGCCAAAAAGGGCATATGCGTTTTTTCCTGAATACATTCAGGAAAAAACGCATACGCCCTTTTTGGCCAAGTGCATCATTGTGGACGTTCTGCCTCTTTTCCTATGCTTTCAATGCAATTCCAGTCTACCTCCTGAAATCGGTTTCCTGCAATTCTGCCCCGCTTTCAAGTCCTCTTGGCAGCCTTACTTCAGTATATTTTTGGACGATAGCTGTCATTTATAACTCTGCAGGTTTGTGAATTACAGTGCCCCTGAGCTCCTTTCTTCAACTCGCTTTCTTGTCACCTGGCCGCAACACCGCAGGATGGCTTCAGGCCATAATCTAGTTCCGGCACGGCACACTGAGCCTTTGGTTAATTCCTCTCCCTGGTGGGAAATGAGAGTTAAATTTGCCCGTCCAGACACCTCCAGCTAGTCTCTCATTGGTTCTCGCTATTCCTGTTCATCTTCCGCAGAAATTGCAAACTGGGCCAAACAGGAGGTTAAAGGGACTGACTCTCCAAGTCGGGAGAGTGTTAGTAAAGCGTCTGGAATGTTGCACCCGAGTACCAGGGTATGAAAACTGAGACATATTTGAACACGTCTCCCAATCACATGGTTGATCATATTCAAGGTTCCACATGCATGTTTTAGCTGAAGGAAGAATACCTTAAACCTGTGTAGTTGAAACCCATGGAATGGGTACCATGCAAAATGACTTCAAAGGGTCTTCATTTGCTCACCGAACCTCTCCAATCCTATCACTGCTGCGTTTATGCCCCTGTACCCATGCTTGATTCTCTTTCGGAAACATAGCAATCTGTAGGTTTTACGATACCTACTAGTCAGGTACATTCTTAGGCGTTTAATATGGGGTGTTGAGTCCATTTCGTTGAGCTAGGAGTAGCTCTTGTCTATTCCATATTTGGCTTAAGGAACTTTATCTGTGCTCATTTCAATCTCTGGTTTTATGCAGCACCACAACTCACCTTTCCTCTTAAGCAAGCATAAGTTGGTTTTCTAAATTTGAGACCCTGTTCTGTTTTGGAATTCAGTTCCTGTGTAGCCAAGTTTACATTCCGTGTATTAGTGATATCTTATGATGTTTCTTTTTCTGTGTGACTTATTTCAGTTAGAATCATCGTACCTGAATCCACTCATTATGCTGCTACGGGCCTGATGACATAGATTTCATTGCTGAGTGATACTGCATTGTACGTAAGTACCACAAGTTCTTTATCCATTTTTCACTTTCTGTGATATTGAACTTGTACGGTAAACGAGGTTCTTGTAAACAGAGGCGTCCCAAACTTTGGGGTGGCTGTGTCTTTTTGATTTTAATTTCCCTAAGCTATAGGACCATAAGTGGAAGTGCCCTAGGCTCTGTTGCTTTGCTTTTTAGATGTTTCAGGAAACACCATACACTTCTCCCGAGTGTCTGTTGGCAATTTACATCCCGCCCATCAGCATAACAAGGCTCCCAGTTCTCCATGGCCTGTCCTACCTTTCTGGATTTTACACTTTCTTCAGATGGCCCTTTTGACTGGGGGGAAGTGAGACTTCATTGTAGTGCAGATTTCCTTTGCAAGTTTGCTTGGTTGGCCAAAAAGGGCATATGCGTTTTTTCCTGAATATATTCAGGAAAAAACGCATACGCCCTTTTTGGCCAAGTGCATCATTGTGGACGTTCTGCCTCTTTTCCTATGCTTTCAATGCAATTCCAGTCTACCTCCTGAAATCGGTTTCCTGCAATTCTGCCCCGCTTTCAAGTCCTCTTGGCAGCCTTACTTCAGTATATTTTTGGACGATAGCTGTCATTTATAACTCTGCAGGTTTGTGAATTACAGTGCCCCTGAGCTCCTTTCTTCAACTCGCTTTCTTTTGAGCTGGCCGCAACACCGCAGGATGGCTTCAGGCCCTAATCTGGTTCCGCCACGGCACGCTGAGCCTTTGGTTAATTCCTCTTCCTGGTGGGAAATGAGAGTTAAATTTGCCCGTCCAGACACCTCCAGCTAGTCTCTCATTTGTTCTCACTATTCCTGTTCATCTTCCGCAGAAATTGCAAACTGGGCCAAACAGGAGGTTAAAGGCGCTGACTCTCCAAGTGGGGAGAGTGTTAGTAAAGCGTCTGGAATGTTGCACACGAGTACCAGGGGAGGAAAACTGAGACATATTTGAACACGTCTCCCGTTCACACGGTTGATCCTACTCTGGGTTCCACATGCATGTTTTAGCTGAAGGAAGAATACCTTAAACCTGGAGAGTTGAGAACCGTGGAATGGGTACCATGCAATATGACTTCAAAGGGTCTTCATTTGCTCACCGAACCTCTCCAATCCTATCACTGCTGCGTTTATGCCCCTGTACACACACTTGATTCTCTTTTGGAGACATAGCAATCCATAGGTTTTAAGATACTTACTAGTCAGGTACATTCCTAGGCGTTTAATATGGGGTGTTGAGTCCATTTCGTTGAGCAAGGAGTAGCTCTTGTCTATTCCATATTTGGCTTAAGGAACTTTATCTGTGCTCATTTCAATGTCTGGTTTTATGCAGCACCCCAACTCACCTTTCCCCTTAAGCAAGCATAAGTTGGTTTTCTAAATTTGAGACCCTGTTCTGTTTTGGAATTCAGTTCCTGTGTAGCCAAGTTTACATTCCGTGTATTAGTGATATCTTATGATGTTTCTTTTTCTGTGTGACTTATTTCAGTTAGAATCATCGTACCTGAATCCACTCATTATGCTGCTACGGGCCTGATGACATAGATTTCATTGCTGAGTGATACTGCATTGTAAGTAAGTACCACAAGTTCTTTATCCATTTTTCACTTTCTGTGATATTGAACTTGTACGGTAAACGAGGTTCTTGTAAACAGAGGCGTCCCAAACTTTGGGGTGGCTGTGTCTTTTTGATTTTAATTTCCCTAAGCTATAGGACCATAAGTGGAAGTGACCTAGGCTCTGTTGCTTTGTTTTTTAGATGTTTCAGGAAACACCATACACATCTCCCGAGTGTCTGTTGGCAAATTACATCCCGCCCATCAGCATAACAAGGCTCCCAGTTCTCCATGGCCTGTCCTGCCTTTCTGGATTTTACACTTTTTTCAGATGGCCCTTTTGACCGGGGGGAAGTGAGACTTCATTGTAGTGCAGATTTCCTTTGCAAGCTTGCTTGGTTGGCCAAAAAGGGCGTATGCATTTTTTCCTGAATATATTCAGGAAAAAACGCATACGCCCTTTTTGGCAAAGTGTATCATTGTGGACGTTCTGCCTCTTTTCCTATGCTTTCAATGCAATTCCAGTCTACCTCCTGAAATCGGTTTCCTGCAATTCTGCCCCGCTTTCAAGTCCTCTTGGCAGCCTTACTTCAGTATATTTTTGGACGATAGCTGTCATTTATAACTCTGCAGGTTTGTGAATTACAGTGCCCCTGAGCTCCTTTCTTCAACTCACTTTCTTGTGACCTGGCCGCAACACCGCAGGATGGCTTCAGGCCCTAATCTGGTTCCGGCACGGCACGCTGAGCCTTTGGTTAATTCCTCTTCCTGGTGGGAAATGAGAGTTAAATTTGCCCGTCCAGACACCTCCAGCTAGTCTCTCATTGGTTCCGCTATTCCTGTTCATCTTCCGCAGAAATTGCAAACTGGGCCAAACAGGAGGTTAAAGGGACTCACTCTCCAAGTCGGGAGGGTGTTAGTAAAGCGTCTGGAATGTTGCACCCGAGTACCAGGGTACGAAAACTGAGACATATTTGAACACGTCTCCCGATCACATGGTTGATCATACTCTAGGTTCCACATGCATGTTTTAGCTGAAGGAAGAATACCTTAAACCTGGGTAGTTGAAACCCGTGGAATGGGTACCATGCAATATGACTTCAAAGGGTCTTCATTTGCTCACCGAACCTCTCCAATCCTATCACTGCTGCGTTTATGCCCCTGTACACACGCTTGATTCTCTTTCGGAGACATAGCAATACATAGGTTTTAAGATACTTATTAGTCAGGTACATACTTAGGCGTTTAATATGGGGTATTGAGTCCATTTCGTTGAGCAAGGAGTAGCTCTTGTCTATTCCATATTTGGCTTAAGGAACTTTATCTGTGCTCATTTCAATCTCTGGTTTTATGCAGCACCCCAACTCACCTTTCCCCTTCAGCAAGCATAAGTTGGTTTTCTAAATTTGAGACCCTGTTCTGTTTTGGAATTCAGTTCCTGTGTAGCCAAGTTTACATTCCGTGTATTAGTGATATCTTATGATGTTTCTTTTTCTGTGTGACTTATTTCAGTTAGAATCATCGTACCTGAATCCACTCATTATGCTGCTACGGGCCTGATGACATAGATTTCATTGCTGAGTGATACTGCATTGTACGTAAGTACCACAAGTTCTTTATCCATTTTTCACTTTCTGTGATATTGAACTTGTACGGTAAACGAGGTTCTTGTAAACAGAGGCGTCCCAAACTTTGGGGTGGCTGTGTCTTTTTGATTTTAATTTCCCTAAGCTATAGGACCATAAGTGGAAGTGCCCTAGGCTCTGTTGCTTTGTTTTTTAGATGTTTCAGGAAACACCATACACTTCTCCCGAGTGTCTGTTGGCAATTTACATCCCGCCCATCAGCATAACAAGGCTCCCAGTTCTCCATGGCCTGTCCTGCCTTTCTGGATTTTACACTTTTTTCAGATGGCCCTTTTGACCGGGGGGAAGTGAGACTTCATTGTAGTGCAGATTTCCTTTGCAAGCTTGCTTGGTTGGCCAAAAAGGGCGTATGCGTTTTTTCCTGAATACATTCAGGAAAAAACGCATATGCCCTTTTTGGCCAAGTGCATCATTGTGGACGTTCTGCCTCTTTTCCTATGCTTTCAATGCAATTCCAGTCTACCTCCTGAAATCGGTTTCCTGCAATTCTGCCCCGCTTTCAAGTCCTCTTGGCAGCCTTACTTCAGTATATTTTTGGACGATAGCTGTCATTTATAACTCTGCAGGTTTGTGAATTACAGTGCCCCTGAGCTCCTTTCTTCAACTCGCTTTCTTGTGAACTGGCTGCAACACTGCAGGATGGCTTCAGGCCCTAATCTGGTTCCGGCACGGCACGCTGAGCCTTTGGTTAATTCCTCTTCCTGGTGGGAAATGAGAGTTAAATTTGCCCGTCCAGACACCTCCAGCTAGTCTCTCATTGGTTCTCGCTATTCCTGTTCATCTTCCGCAGAAATTGCAAACTGGGCCAAACAGGAGGTTAAAGGGACTGACTCTCCAAGTCGGGAGGGTGTTAGTAAATCGTCTGGAATGTTGCACCCGAGTATCAGGGTACGAAAACTGAGACATATTTGAACACATCTCCCGATCACATGGTTGATCATACTCTAGGTTCCACATGCATGTTTTAGCTGAAGGAAGAATACCTTAAACCTGGGTAGTTGAAACCCGTGGAATGGGTACCATGCAATATGACTTCAAAGGGTCTTCATTTGCTCACCGAACCTCTCCAATCCTATCACTGCTGTGTTTATGCCCCTGTACACACGCTTGATTCTCTTTTGGAGACATAGCAATCCATAGGTTTTAAGATACTTACTAGTCAGGTACGTTCTTAGGCGTTTAATATGGAGTGTTGAGTCCATTTAATTGAGCAAGGAGTAGCTCTTGTCTATTCCATATTTGGCTTAAGGAACTTTATCTGTGCTCATTTCAATGTCTGGTTTTATGCAGCACCCCAACTCACCTTTCCCCTTAAGCAAGCATAAGTTGGTTTTCTAAATTTGAGACCCTGTTCTGTTTTGGAATTCAGTTCCTGTGTAGCCAAGTTTACATTCCGTGTATTAGTGATATCTTATGATGTTTCTTTTTCTGTGTGACTTATTTCAGTTAGAATCATCGTACCTGAATCCACTCATTATGCTGCTACGGGCCTGATGACATAGATTTCATTGCTGAGTGATACTGCATTGTACGTAAGTACCACAAGTTCTTTATCCATTTTTCACTTTCTGTGATATTGAACTTGTACGGTAAACGAGGTTCTTGTAAACAGAGGCGTCCCAAACTTTGGGGTGGCTGTGTCTTTTTGATTTTAATTTCCCTAAGCTATAGGACCATAAGTGGAAGTGCCCTAGGCTCTGTTGCTTTGTTTTTTAGATGTTTCAGGAAACACCATACACTTCTCCCGAGTGTCTGTTGGCAATTTACATCCCGCCCATCAGCATAACAAGGCTCCCAGTTCTCCATGGCCTGTCCTGCCTTTCTGGATTTTACACTTTTTTCAGATGGCCCTTTTGACCGGGGGGAAGTGAGACTTCATTGTACTGCAGATTTCCTTTGCAAGCTTGCTTGGTTGGCCAAAAAGGGCGTATGCGTTTTTTCCTGAATACATTCAGGAAAAAACGCATATGCCCTTTTTGGCCAAGTGCATCATTGTGGACGTTCTGCCTCTTTTCCTATGCTTTCAATGCAATTCCAGTCTACCTCCTGAAATCGGTTTCCTGCAATTCTGCCCCGCTTTCAAGTCCTCTTGGCAGCCTTACTTCAGTATATTTTTGGACGATAGCTGTCATTTATAACTCTGCAGGTTTGTGAATTACAGTGCCCCTGAGCTCCTTTCTTCAACTCGCTTTCTTGTGAACTGGCTGCAACACTGCAGGATGGCTTCAGGCCCTAATCTGGTTCCGCCACGGCACGCTGAGCCTTTGGTTAATTCCTCTTCCTGGTGGGAAATGAGAGTTAAATTTGCCCGTCCAGACACCTCCAGCTAGTCTCTCATTGGTTCTCGCTATTCCTGTTCATCTTCCGCAGAAATTGCAAACTGGGCCAAACAGGAGGTTAAAGGGACTGACTCTCCAAGTCGGGAGGGTGTTAGTAAAGCGTCTGGAATGTTGCACCCGAGTACCAGGGTAAGAAAACTGAGACATATTTGAACACATCTCCCGATCACATGGTTGATCATACTCTAGGTTCCACATGCATGTTTTAGCTGAAGGAAGAATACCTTAAACCTGGGTAGTTGAAACCCGTGGAATGGGTACCATGCAATATGACTTCAAAGGGTCTTCATTTGCTCACCGAACCTCTCCAATCCTATCACTGCTGCGTTTATGCCCCTGTACACACGCTTGATTCTCTTTTGGAGACATAGCAATCTGTAGGTTTTAAGATACTTACTAGTCAGGTACGTTCTTAGGCGTTTAATATGGGGTGTTGAGTCCATTTCATTGAGCAAGGAGTAGCTCTTGTCTATTCCATATTTGGCTTAAGGAACTTTATCTGTGCTCATTTCAATCTCTGGTTTTATGCAGCACCCCAACTCACCTTTCCCCTTAAGCAAGCATAAGTTGGTTTTCTAAATTTGAGACCCTGTTCTGTTTTGGAATTCAGTTCCTGTGTAGCCAAGTTTACATTCCGTGTATTAGTGATATCTTATGATGTTTCTTTTTCTGTGTGACTTATTTCAGTTAGAATCATCGTACCTGAATCCACTCATTATGCTGCTACGGGCCTGATGACATAGATTTCATTGCTGAGTGATACTGCATTGTACGTAAGTACCACAAGTTCTTTATCCATTTTTCACTTTCTGTGATATTGAACTTGTACGGTAAACGAGGTTCTTGTAAACAGAGGCGTCCCAAACTTTGGGGTGGCTGTGTCTTTTTGATTTTAATTTCCCTAAGCTATAGGACCATAAGTGGAAGTGCCCTACGCTCTGTTGCTTTCTTTTTTAGATGTTTCAGGAAACACCATACACTTCTCCCGAGTGGCTGTTGGCAATTTACATCCCGCCCATCAGCATAACAAGGCTCCCAGTTCTCCATGGCCTGTCCTGCCTTTCTGGATTTTACACTTTTTTCAGATGGCCCTTTTGACCGGGGGGAAGTGAGACTTCATTGTACTGCAGATTTCCTTTGCAAGCTTGCTTGGTTGGCCAAAAAGGGCGTATGCGTTTTTTCCTGAATACATTCAGGAAAAAACGCATATGCCCTTTTTGGCCAAGTGCATCATTGTGGACGTTCTGCCTCTTTTCCTATGCTTTCAATGCAATTCCAGTCTACCTCCTGAAATCGGTTTCCTGCAATTCTGCCCCGCTTTCAAGTCCTCTTGGCAGCCTTACTTCAGTATATTTTTGGACGATAGCTGTCATTTATAACTCTGCAGGTTTGTGAATTACAGTGCCCCTGAGCTCCTTTCTTCAACTCGCTTTCTTGTGAACTGGCTGCAACACTGCAGGATGGCTTCAGGCCCTAATCTGGTTCCGGCACGGCACGCTGAGCCTTTGGTTAATTCCTCTTCCTGGTGGGAAATGAGAGTTAAATTTGCCCGTCCAGACACCTCCAGCTAGTCTCTCATTGGTTCTCGCTATTCCTGTTCATCTTCCGCAGAAATTGCAAACTGGGCCAAACAGGAGGTTAAAGGGACTGACTCTCCAAGTCGGGAGGGTGTTAGTAAAGCGTCTGGAATGTTGCACCCGAGTACCAGGGTAAGAAAACTGAGACATATTTGAACACATCTCCCGATCACATGGTTGATCATACTCTAGGTTCCACATGCATGTTTTAGCTGAAGGAAGAATACCTTAAACCTGGGTAGTTGAAACCCGTGGAATGGGTACCATGCAATATGACTTCAAAGGGTCTTCATTTGCTCACCGAACCTCTCCAATCCTATCACTGCTGCGTTTATGCCCCTGTACACACGCTTGATTCTCTTTTGGAGACATAGCAATCTGTAGGTTTTAAGATACTTACTAGTCAGGTACGTTCTTAGGCGTTTAATATGGGGTGTTGAGTCCATTTCATTGAGCAAGGAGTAGCTCTTGTCTATTCCATATTTGGCTTAAGGAACTTTATCTGTGCTCATTTCAATGTCTGGTTTTATGCAGCACCCCAACTCACCTTTCCCCTTAAGCAAGCATAAGTTGGTTTTCTAAATTTGAGACCCTGTTCTGTTTTGGAATTCAGTTCCTGTGTAGCCAAGTTTACATTCCGTGTATTAGTGATATCTTATGATGTTTCTTTTTCTGTGTGACTTATTTCAGTTAGAATCATCGTACCTGAATCCACTCATTATGCTGCTACGGGCCTGATGACATAGATTTCATTGCTGAGTGATACTGCATTGTACGTAAGTACCACAAGTTCTTTATCCATTTTTCACTTTCTGTGATATTGAACTTGTACGGTAAACGAGGTTCTTGTAAACAGAGGCGTCCCAAACTTTGGGGTGGCTGTGTCTTTTTGATTTTAATTTCCCTAAGCTATAGGACCATAAGTGGAAGTGCCCTAGGCTCTGTTGCTTTCTTTTTTAGATGTTTCAGGAAACACCATACACTTCTCCCGAGTGTCTGTTGGCAATTTACATCCCGCCCATCAGCATAACAAGGCTCCCAGTTCTCCATGGCCTGTCCTGCCTTTCTGGATTTTACACTTTTTTCAGATGGCCCTTTTGACCGGGGGGAAGTGAGACTTCATTGTAGTGCAGATTTCCTTTGCAAGCTTGCTTGGTTGGCCAAAAAGGGCGTATGCGTTTTTTCCTGAATATATTCAGGAAAAAACGCATACGCGCTTTTTGGCAAAGTGTATCATTGTGGACGTTCTGCCTCTTTTCCTATGCTTTCAATGCAATTCCAGTCTACCTCCTGAAATCGGTTTCCTGCAATTCTGCCCCGCTTTCAAGTCCTCTTGGCAGCCTTACTTCAGTATATTTTTGGACGATAGCTGTCATTTATAACTCTGCAGGTTTGTGAATTACAGTGCCCCTGAGCTCCTTTCTTCAACTCACTTTCTTGTGACCTGGCCGCAACACCGCAGGATGGCTTCAGGCCCTAATCTGGTTCCGGCACGGCACGCTGAGCCTTTGGTTAATTCCTCTTCCTGGTGGGAAATGAGAGTTAAATTTGCCCGTCCAGACACCTCCAGCTAGTCTCTCATTGGTTCTCGCTATTCCTGTTCATCTTCCGCAGAAATTGCAAACTGGGCCAAACAGGAGGTTAAAGGGACTGACTCTCCAAGTCGGGAGGGTGTTAGTAAAGCGTCTGGAATGTTGCACCCGAGTACCAGGGTACGAAAACTGAGACATATTTGAACACATCTCCCGATCACATGGTTGATCATACTCTAGGTTCCACATGCATGTTTTAGCTGAAGGAAGAATACCTTAAACCTGGGTAGTTGAAACCCGTGGAATGGGTACCATGCAATATGACTTCAAAGGGTCTTCATTTGCTCACCGAACCTCTCCAATCCTATCACTGCTGCGTTTATGCCCCTGTACACACGCTTGATTCTCTTTCGGAGACATAGCAATACATAGGTTTTAAGATACTTACTAGTCAGGTACGTTCTTAGGCGTTTAATATGGGGTATTGAGTCCATTTCGTTGAGCAAGGAGTAGCTCTTGTCTATTCCATATATGGCTTAAGGAACTTTATCTGTGCTCATTTCAATCTCTGGTTTTATGCAGCACCCCAACTCACCTTTCCCCTTAAGCAAGCATAAGTTGGTTTTCTAAATTTGAGACCCTGTTCTGTTCTGTAATTCAGTTCCTGTGTAGCCAAGTTTACATTCCGTGTATTAGTGATATCTTATGATGTTTCTTTTTCTGTGTGACTTATTTCAGTTAGAATCATCGTACCTGAATCCACTCATTATGCTGCTACGGGCCTGATGACATAGATTTCATTGCTGAGTGATACTGCATTGTACGTAAGTACCACAAGTTCTTTATCCATTTTTCACTTTCTGTGATATTGAACTTGTACAGTAAACGAGGTTCTTGTAAACAGAGGCGTCCCAAACTTTGGGGTGGCTGTGTCTTTTTGATTTTAATTTCCCTAAGCTATAGGACCATAAGTGGAAGTGCCCTACGCTCTGTTGCTTTCTTTTTTAGATGTTTCAGGAAACACCATACACTTCTCCCGAGTGGCTGTTGGCAATTTACATCCCGCCCATCAGCATAACAAGGCTCCCAGTTCTCCATGGCCTGTCCTGCCTTTCTGGATTTTACACTTTTTTCAGATGGCCCTTTTGACCGGGGGGAAGTGAGACTTCATTGTACTGCAGATTTCCTTTGCAAGCTTGCTTGGTTGGCCAAAAAGGGCGTATGCGTTTTTTCCTGAATACATTCAGGAAAAAACGCATATGCCCTTTTTGGCCAAGTGCATCATTGTGGACGTTCTGCCTCTTTTCCTATGCTTTCAATGCAATTCCAGTCTACCTCCTGAAATCGGTTTCCTGCAATTCTGCCCCGCTTTCAAGTCCTCTTGGCAGCCTTACTTCAGTATATTTTTGGACGATAGCTGTCATTTATAACTCTGCAGGTTTGTGAATTACAGTGCCCCTGAGCTCCTTTCTTCAACTCGCTTTCTTGTGAACTGGCTGCAACACTGCAGGATGGCTTCAGGCCCTAATCTGGTTCCGGCACGGCACGCTGAGCCTTTGGTTAATTCCTCTTCCTGGTGGGAAATGAGAGTTAAATTTGCCCGTCCAGACACCTCCAGCTAATCTCTCATTGGTTCTCGCTATTCCTGTTCATCTTCCGCAGAAATTGCAAACTGGGCCAAACAGGAGGTTAAAGGGACTGACTCTCCAAGTCGGGAGGGTGTTAGTAAAGCGTCTGGAATGTTGCACCCGAGTACCAGGGTAAGAAAACTGAGACATATTTGAACACATCTCCCGATCACATGGTTGATCATACTCTAGGTTCCACATGCATGTTTTAGCTGAAGGAAGAATACCTTAAACCTGGGTAGTTGAAACCCGTGGAATGGGTACCATGCAATATGACTTCAAAGGGTCTTCATTTGCTCACCGAACCTCTCCAATCCTATCACTGCTGCGTTTATGCCCCTGTACACACGCTTGATTCTCTTTTGGAGACATAGCAATCCGTAGGTTTTAAGATACTTACTAGTCAGGTACGTTCCTAGGCGTTTAATATGGGGTGTTGAGTCCATTTCATTGAGCAAGGAGTAGCTCTTGTCTATTCCATATTTGGCTTAAGGAACTTTATCTGTGCTCATTTCAATGTCTGGTTTTATGCAGCACCCCAACTCACCTTTCCCCTTAAGCAAGCATAAGTTGGTTTTCTAAATTTGAGACCCTGTTCTGTTTTGGAATTCAGTTCCTGTGTAGCCAAGTTTACATTCCGTGTATTAGTGATATCTTATGATGTTTCTTTTTCTGTGTGACTTATTTCAGTTAGAATCATCGTACCTGAATCCACTCATTATGCTGCTACGGGCCTGATGACATAGATTTCATTGCTGAGTGATACTGCATTGTAAGTAAGTACCACAAGTTCTTTATCCATTTTTCACTTTCTGTGATATTGAACTTGTACGGTAAACGAGGTTCTTGTAAACAGAGGCGTCCCAAACTTTGGGGTGGCTGTGTCTTTTTGATTTTAATTTCCCTAAGCTATAGGACCATAAGTGGAAGTGCCCTAGGCTCTGTTGCTTTCTTTTTTAGATGTTTCAGGAAACACCATACACTTCTCCCGAGTGTCTGTTGGCAATTTACATCCCGCCCATCAGCATAACAAGGCTCCCAGTTCTCCATGGCCTGTCCTGCCTTTCTGGATTTTACACTTTTTTCAGATGGCCCTTTTGACCGGGGGGAAGTGAGACTTCATTGTATTGCAGATTTCCTTTGCAAGCTTGCTTGGTTGGCCAAAAAGGGCGTATGCGTTTTTTCCTGAATATATTCAGGAAAAAACGCATACGCCCTTTTTGGCAAAGTGTATCATTGTGTACGTTCTGCCTCTTTTCCTATGCTTTCAATGCAATTCCAGTCTACCTCCTGAAATCGGTTTCCTGCAATTCTGCCCCGCTTTCAAGTCCTCTTGGCAGCCTTACTTCAGTATATTTTTGGACGATAGCTCTCATTTATAACTCTGCAGGTTTGTGAATTACAGTGCCCCTGAGCTCCTTTCTTCAACTCACTTTCTTGTGACCTGGCCGCAACACCGCAGGATGGCTTCAGGCCCTAATCTGGTTCCGGCACAGCACGCTGAGCCTTTGGTTAATTCCTCTTCCTGGTGGGAAATGAGAGTTAAATTTGCCCGTCCAGACACCTCCAGCTAGTCTCTCATTGGTTCCGCTATTCCTGTTCATCTTCCGCAGAAATTGCAAACTGGGCCAAACAGGAGGTTAAAGGGACTCACTCTCCAAGTCGGGAGGGTGTTAGTAAAGCGTCTGGAATGTTGCACCCGAGTACCAGGGTACGAAAACTGAGACATATTTGAACACATCTCCCGATCACATGGTTGATAATACTCTAGGTTCCACATGCATGTTTTAGCTGAAGGAAGAATACCTTAAACCTGGGTAGTTGAAACCCGTGGAATGGGTACCATGCAATATGACTTCAAAGGGTCTTCATTTGCTCACCGAACCTCTCCAATCCTATCACTGCTGCGTTTATGCCCCTGTACACACGCTTGATTCTCTTTTGGAGACATAGCAATCTGTAGGTTTTAAGATACTTACTAGTCAGGTACGTTCTTAGGCGTTTAATATGGGGTGTTGAGTCCATTTCATTGAGCAAGGAGTAGCTCTTGTCTATTCCATATTTGGCTTAAGGAACTTTATCTGTGCTCATTTCAATGTCTGGTTTTATGCAGCACCCCAACTCACCTTTCCCCTTAAGCAAGCATAAGTTGGTTTTCTAAATTTGAGACCCTGTTCTGTTTTGGAATTCAGTTCCTGTGTAGCCAAGTTTACATTCCGTGTATTAGTGATATCTTATGATGTTTCTTTTTCTGTGTGACTTATTTCAGTTAGAATCATCGTACCTGAATCCACTCATTATGCTGCTACGGGCCTGATGACATAGATTTCATTGCTGAGTGATACTGCATTGTACGTAAGTACCACAAGTTCTTTATCCATTTTTCACTTTCTGTGATATTGAACTTGTACGGTAAACGAGGTTCTTGTAAACAGAGGCGTCCCAAACTTTGGGGTGGCTGTGTCTTTTTGATTTTAATTTCCCTAAGCTATAGGACCATAAGTGGAAGTGCCCTAGGCTCTGTTGCTTTGTTTTTTAGATGTTTCAGGAAACACCATACACTTCTCCCGAGTGTCTGTTGGCAATTTACATCCCGCCCATCAGCATAACAAGGCTCCCAGTTCTCCATGGCCTGTCCTGCCTTTCTGGATTTTACACTTTTTTCAGATGGCCCTTTTGACCGGGGGGAAGTGAGACTTCATTGTAGTGCAGATTTCATTTGCAAGCTTGCTTGGTTGGCCAAAAAGGGCGTATGCGTTTTTTCCTGAATACATTCAGGAAAAAACGCATATGCCCTTTTTGGCCAAGTGCATCATTGTGGACGTTCTGCCTCTTTTCCTATGCTTTCAATGCAATTCCAGTCTACCTCCTGAAATCGGTTTCCTGCAATTCTGCCCCGCTTTCAAGTCCTCTTGGCAGCCTTACTTCAGTATATTTTTGGACGATAGCTGTCATTTATAACTCTGCAGGTTTGTGAATTACAGTGCCCCTGAGCTCCTTTCTTCAACTCGCTTTCTTGTGACATGGCCGCAACACCGCAGGATGGCTTCAGGCCCTAATCTGGTTCCGGCACGGCACGCTGAGCCTTTGGTTAATTCCTCTTCCTGGTGGGAAATGAGAGTTAAATTTGCCCGTCCAGACACCTCCAGCTAGTCTCTCATTGGTTCTCGCTATTCCTGTTAATCTTCCGCAGAAATTGCAAACTGGGCCAAACAGGAGGTTAAAGGGACTGACTCTCCAAGTCGGGAGGGTGTTAGTAAAGCGTCTGGAATGTTGCATCCGAGTACCAGGAGAGGAAAACTGAGACATATTAGAACACGTCTCCCGATCACATGGTTGATCATACTCTAGGTTCCACATGCATGTTTTAGCTGAAGGAAGAATACCTTAAACCTGGGTAGTTGAAACCCGTGGAATGGGTACCATGCAATATGACTTCAAAGGGTCTTCATTTGCTCACCGAACCTCTCCAATCCTATCACTGCTGCGTTTATGCCCCTGTACACATGCTTGATTCTCTTTCGGAGACATAGCAATCCATAGGTTTTAAGATACTTACTAGTCAGGTACGTTCTTAGGCGTTTAATATGGGGTGTTGAGTCCATTTCATTGAGCAAGGAGTAGCTCTTGTCTATTCCATATTTGGCTTAAGGAACTTTATCTGTGCTCATTTCAATGTCTGGTTTTATGCAGCACCCCAACTCACCTTTCCCCTTAAGCAAGCATAAGTTGGTTTTCTAAATTTGAGACCCTGTTCTGTTTTGGAATTCAGTTCCTGTGTAGCCAAGTTTACATTCCGTGTATTAGTGATATCTTATGATGTTTCTTTTTCTGTGTGACTTATTTCAGTTAGAATCATCGTACCTGAATCCACTCATTATGCTGCTACGGGCCTGATGACATAGATTTCATTGCTGAGTGATACTGCATTGTACGTAAGTACCACAAGTTCTTTATCCATTTTTCACTTTCTGTGATATTGAACTTGTACGGTAAACGAGGTTCTTGTAAACAGAGGCGTCCCAAACTTTGGGGTGGCTGTGTCTTTTTGATTTTAATTTCCCTAAGCTATAGGACCATAAGTGGAAGTGCCCTAGGCTCTGTTGCTTTGCTTTTTAGATGTTTCAGGAAACACCATACACTTCTCCCGAGTGTCTGTTGGCAATTTACATCCCGCCCATCAGCATAACAAGGCTCCCAGTTCTCCATGGCCTCTCCTGCCTTTCTGGATTTTACACTTTCTTCAGATGGCCCTTTTGACTGGGGGGAAGTGAGACTTCATTGTAGTGCAGATTTCCTTTGCAAGTTTGCTTGGTTGGCCAAAAAGGGCGTATGCGTTTTTTCCTGAATATATTCAGGAAAAAACGCATACGCCCTTTTTGGCCAAGTGCATCATTGTGGACGTTCTGCCTCTTTTCCTATGCTTTCAATGCAATTCCAGTCTACCTCCTGAAATCGGTTTCCTGCAATTCTGCCCCGCTTTCAAGTCCTCTTGGCAGCCTTACTTCAGTATATTTTTGGACGATAGCTGTCATTTATAACTCTGCAGGTTTGTGAATTACAGTGCCCCTGAGCTCCTTTCTTCAACTCGCTTTCTTGTGACCTGGCCGCAACACCGCAGGATGGCTTCAGGCCCTAATCTGGTTCCGGCACGGCACGCTGAGCCTTTGGTTATTTCCTCTTCCTGGTGGGAAATGAGAGTTAAATTTGCCCGTCCAGACACCTCCAGCTAGTCTCTCATTGGTTCTCGCTATTCCTGTTCATCTTCCGCAGAAATTGCAAACTGGGCCAAACAGGAGGTTAAAGGGACTGACTCTCCAAGTCGGGAGAGTGTTAGTAAAGCGTCTGGAATGTTGCACCCGAGTACCACGGTACGAAAACTGAGACATATTTGAACACGTCTCCCGATCACACGGTTGATCATACTCTAGGTTCCACATGCATGTTTTAGCTGAAGGAAGAATACCTTAAACCTGGGTAGTTGAAACCCGTGGAATGGGTACCATGCAATATGACTTCAAAGGGTCTTCATTTGCTCACTGAACCTCTCCAATCCTATCACTGCTGCTTTTATGCCCCTGTACACATGCTTGATTCTCTTTCGGAGACATAGCAATCTGTAGGTTTTAAGATACCTACTAGTCAGGTACATTCTTAGGCGTTTAATACGGGGTGTTGAGTCCATTTCGTTGAGCAAGGAGTAGCTCTTGTCTATTCCATATTTGGCTTAAGGAACTTTATCTGTGCTCATTTCAATCTCTGGTTTTATGCAGCACCCCAACTCACCTTTCCTCTTAAGCAAGTATAAGTTGGTTTTCTAAATTTGAGACCCTGTTCTGTTTTGGAATTCAGTTCCTGTGTAGCCAAGTTTACATTCCGTGTATTAGTGATATCTTATGATGTTTGTTTTTCTGTGTGACTTATTTCAGTTAGAATCATCGTACCTGAATCCACTCATTATGCTGCTACGGGCCTGATGACATAGATTTCATTGCTGAGTGATACTGCATTGTACGTAAGTACCACAAGTTCTTTATCCATTTTTCACTTTCTGTGATATTGAACTTGTACGGTAAACGAGGTTCTTGTAAACAGAGGCGTCCCAAACTTTGGGGTGGCTGTGTCTTTTTGATTTTAATTTCCCTAAGCTATAGGACCATAAGTGGAAGTGCCCTAGGCTCTGTTGCTTTGCTTTTTAGATGTTTCAGGAAACACCATACACTTCTCCCGAGTGTCTGTTGGCAATTTACATCCCGCCCATCAGCATAACAAGGCTCCCAGTTCTCCATGGCCTGTCCTGCCTTTCTGGATTTTACACTTTTTTCAGATGGCCCTTTTGACCGGGGGGAAGTGAGACTTCATTGTAGTGCAGATTTCCTTTGCAAGTTTGCTTGGTTGGCCAAAAAGGGCGTATGCGTTTTTTCCTAAATATATTCAGGAAAAAACGCATATGCCCTTTTTGGCCAAGTGCATCATTGTGGACGTTCTGCCTCTTTTCCTATGCTTTCAATGTAATTCCAGTCTACCTCCTGAAATTGGTTTCCTGCAATTCTGCCCTGCTTTCAAGTCCTCTTGGCAGCCTTACTTCAGTATATTTTTGGACGATAGCTGTCATTTATAAGTCTGCAGGTTTGTGAATTACAGTGCCCCTGAGCTCCTTTCTTCAACTCGCTTTCTTGTCACCTGGCCACGACACCGCAGGATGGCTTCAGGCCCTAATATAGTTCCGGCACGGCACACTGAGCCTTTGGTTAATTCCTCTCCCTGGTGGGAAATGAGAGTTAAATTTGCCCGTCCAGACACCTCCAGCTAGTCTCTCATTGGTTCCGCTATTCCTGTTCATCTTCCGCAGAAATTGCAAACTGGGCCAAACAGGAGGTTAAAGGGACTCACTCTCCAAGTCGGGAGGGTGTTAGTAAAGCGTCTGGAATGTTGCACCCGAGTACCAGGGTACGAAAACTGAGACATATTTGAACACATCTCCCGATCACATGGTTGATAATACTCTAGGTTCCACATGCATGTTTTAGCTGAAGGAAGAATACCTTAAACCTGGGTAGTTGAAACCCGTGGAATGGGTACCATGCAATATGACTTCAAAGGGTCTTCATTTGCTCACCGAACCTCTCCAATCCTATCACTGCTGCGTTTATGCCCCTGTACACACGCTTGATTCTCTTTTGGAGACATAGCAATCTGTAGGTTTTAAGATACTTACTAGTCAGGTACGTTCTTAGGCGTTTAATATGGGGTGTTGAGTCCATTTCATTGAGCAAGGAGTAGCTCTTGTCTATTCCATATTTGGCTTAAGGAACTTTATCTGTGCTCATTTCAATGTCTGGTTTTATGCAGCACCCCAACTCACCTTTCCCCTTAAGCAAGCATAAGTTGGTTTTCTAAATTTGAGACCCTGTTCTGTTTTGGAATTCAGTTCCTGTGTAGCCAAGTTTACATTCCGTGTATTAGTGATATCTTATGATGTTTCTTTTTCTGTGTGACTTATTTCAGTTAGAATCATCGTACCTGAATCCACTCATTATGCTGCTACGGGCCTGATGACATAGATTTCATTGCTGAGTGATACTGCATTGTACGTAAGTACCACAAGTTCTTTATCCATTTTTCACTTTCTGTGATATTGAACTTGTACGGTAAACGAGGTTCTTGTAAACAGAGGCGTCCCAAACTTTGGGGTGGCTGTGTCTTTTTGATTTTAATTTCCCTAAGCTATAGGACCATAAGTGGAAGTGCCCTAGGCTCTGTTGCTTTGTTTTTTAGATGTTTCAGGAAACACCATACACTTCTCCCGAGTGTCTGTTGGCAATTTACATCCCGCCCATCAGCATAACAAGGCTCCCAGTTCTCCATGGCCTGTCCTGCCTTTCTGGATTTTACACTTTTTTCAGATGGCCCTTTTGACCGGGGGGAAGTGAGACTTCATTGTAGTGCAGATTTCATTTGCAAGCTTGCTTGGTTGGCCAAAAAGGGCGTATGCGTTTTTCCCTGAATACATTCAGGAAAAAACGCATATGCCCTTTTTGGCCAAGTGCATCATTGTGGACGTTCTGCCTCTTTTCCTATGCTTTCAATGCAATTCCAGTCTACCTCCTGAAATCGGTTTCCTGCAATTCTGCCCCGCTTTCAAGTCCTCTTGGCAGCCTTACTTCAGTATATTTTTGGACGATAGCTGTCATTTATAACTCTGCAGGTTTGTGAATTACAGTGCCCCTGAGCTCCTTTCTTCAACTCGCTTTCTTGTGACATGGCCGCAACACCGCAGGATGGCTTCAGGCCCTAATCTGGTTCCGGCACGGCACGCTGAGCCTTTGGTTAATTCCTCTTCCTGGTGGGAAATGAGAGTTAAATTTGCCCGTCCAGACACCTCCAGCTAGTCTCTCATTGGTTCTCGCTATTCCTGTTAATCTTCCGCAGAAATTGCAAACTGGGCCAAACAGGAGGTTAAAGGGACTGACTCTCCAAGTCGGGAGGGTGTTAGTAAAGCGTCTGGAATGTTGCATCCGAGTACCAGGAGAGGAAAACTGAGACATATTAGAACACGTCTCCCGATCACATGGTTGATCATACTCTAGGTTCCACATGCATGTTTTAGCTGAAGGAAGAATACCTTAAACCTGGGTAGTTGAAACCCGTGGAATGGGTACCATGCAATATGACTTCAAAGGGTCTTCATTTGCTCACCGAACCTCTCCAATCCTATCACTGCTGCGTTTATGCCCCTGTACACATGCTTGATTCTCTTTCGGAGACATAGCAATCCATAGGTTTTAAGATACTTACTAGTCAGGTACGTTCTTAGGCGTTTAATATGGGGTGTTGAGTCCATTTCATTGAGCAAGGAGTAGCTCTTGTCTATTCCATATTTGGCTTAAGGAACTTTATCTGTGCTCATTTCAATGTCTGGTTTTATGCAGCACCCCAACTCACCTTTCCCCTTAAGCAAGCATAAGTTGGTTTTCTAAATTTGAGACCCTGTTCTGTTTTGGAATTCAGTTCCTGTGTAGCCAAGTTTACATTCCGTGTATTAGTGATATCTTATGATGTTTCTTTTTCTGTGTGACTTATTTCAGTTAGAATCATCGTACCTGAATCCACTCATTATGCTGCTACGGGCCTGATGACATAGATTTCATTGCTGAGTGATACTGCATTGTACGTAAGTACCACAAGTTCTTTATCCATTTTTCACTTTCTGTGATATTGAACTTGTACGGTAAATGAGGTTCTTGTAAACAGAGGCGTCCCAAACTTTGGGGTGGCTGTGTCTTTTTGATTTTAATTTCCCTAAGCTATAGGACCATAAGTGGAAGTGCCCTAGGCTCTGTTGCTTTGCTTTTTAGATGTTTCAGGAAACACCATACACTTCTCCCGAGTGTCTGTTGGCAATTTACATCCCGCCCATCAGCATAACAAGGCTCCCAGTTCTCCATGGCCTCTCCTGCCTTTCTGGATTTTACACTTTCTTCAGATGGCCCTTTTGACTGGGGGGAAGTGAGACTTCATTGTAGTGCAGATTTCCTTTGCAAGTTTGCTTGGTTGGCCAAAAAGGGCGTATGCGTTTTTTCCTGAATATATTCAGGAAAAAACGCATACGCCCTTTTTGGCCAAGTGCATCATTGTGGACGTTCTGCCTCTTTTCCTATGCTTTCAATGCAATTCCAGTCTACCTCCTGAAATCGGTTTCCTGCAATTCTGCCCCGCTTTCAAGTCCTCTTGGCAGCCTTACTTCAGTATATTTTTGGACGATAGCTGTCATTTATAACTCTGCAGGTTTGTGAATTACAGTGCCCCTGAGCTCCTTTCTTCAACTCGCTTTCTTGTGACCTGGCCGCAACACCGCAGGATGGCTTCAGGCCCTAATCTGGTTCCGGCACGGCACGCTGAGCCTTTGGTTATTTCCTCTTCCTGGTGGGAAATGAGAGTTAAATTTGCCCGTCCAGACACCTCCAGCTAGTCTCTCATTGGTTCTCGCTATTCCTGTTCATCTTCCGCAGAAATTGCAAACTGGGCCAAACAGGAGGTTAAAGGGACTGACTCTCCAAGTCGGGAGAGTGTTAGTAAAGCGTCTGGAATGTTGCACCCGAGTACCACGGTACGAAAACTGAGACATATTTGAACACGTCTCCCGATCACACGGTTGATCATACTCTAGGTTCCACATGCATGTTTTAGCTGAAGGAAGAATACCTTAAACCTGGGTAGTTGAAACCCGTGGAATGGGTACCATGCAATATGACTTCAAAGGGTCTTCATTTGCTCACTGAACCTCTCCAATCCTATCACTGCTGCTTTTATGCCCCTGTACACATGCTTGATTCTCTTTCGGAGACATAGCAATCTGTAGGTTTTAAGATACCTACTAGTCAGGTACATTCTTAGGCGTTTAATACGGGGTTTTGAGTCCATTTCGTTGAGCAAGGAGTAGCTCTTGTCTATTCCATATTTGGCTTAAGGAACTTTATCTGTGCTCATTTCAATCTCTGGTTTTATGCAGCACCCCAACTCACCTTTCCTCTTAAGCAAGTATAAGTTGGTTTTCTAAATTTGAGACCCTGTTCTGTTTTGGAATTCAGTTCCTGTGTAGCCAAGTTTACATTCCGTGTATTAGTGATATCTTATGATGTTTGTTTTTCTGTGTGACTTATTTCAGTTAGAATCATCGTACCTGAATCCACTCATTATGCTGCTACGGGCCTGATGACATAGATTTCATTGCTGAGTGATACTGCATTGTACGTAAGTACCACAAGTTCTTTATCCATTTTTCACTTTCTGTGATATTGAACTTGTACGGTAAACGAGGTTCTTGTAAACAGAGGCGTCCCAAACTTTGGGGTGGCTGTGTCTTTTTGATTTTAATTTCCCTAAGCTATAGGACCATAAGTGGAAGTGCCCTAGGCTCTGTTGCTTTGCTTTTTAGATGTTTCAGGAAACACCATACACTTCTCCCGAGTGTCTGTTGGCAATTTACATCCCGCCCATCAGCATAACAAGGCTCCCAGTTCTCCATGGCCTGTCCTGCCTTTCTGGATTTTACACTTTTTTCAGATGGCCCTTTTGACCGGGGGGAAGTGAGACTTCATTGTAGTGCAGATTTCCTTTGCAAGTTTGCTTGGTTGGCCAAAAAGGGCGTATGCGTTTTTTCCTAAATATATTCAGGAAAAAACGCATATGCCCTTTTTGGCCAAGTGCATCATTGTGGACGTTCTGCCTCTTTTCCTATGCTTTCAATGTAATTCCAGTCTACCTCCTGAAATTGGTTTCCTGCAATTCTGCCCTGCTTTCAAGTCCTCTTGGCAGCCTTACTTCAGTATATTTTTGGACGATAGCTGTCATTTATAAGTCTGCAGGTTTGTGAATTACAGTGCCCCTGAGCTCCTTTCTTCAACTCGCTTTCTTGTCACCTGGCCACGACACCGCAGGATGGCTTCAGGCCCTAATATAGTTCCGGCACTGCACACTGAGCCTTTGGTTAATTCCTCTCCCTGGTGGGAAATGAGAGTTAAATTTGCCCGTCCAGACACCTCCAGCTAGTCTCTCATTGGTTCTCGCTATTCCTGTTTATCTTCCGCAGAAATTGCAAACTGGGCCAAACAGGAGGTTAAAGGGACTGACTCTCCAAGTCGGGAGAGTGTTAGTAAAGCGTCTGGAATGTTGCACCCGAGTACCAGGGTATGAAAACTGAGACATATTTGAACACGTCTCCCGATCACATGGTTGATCATACTCTAGGTTCCACATGCATGTTTTAGCTGAAGGAAGAATAACTTAAACCTGGGTAGTTGAAACCCATGGAAAGGGTACCATGCAATATGACTTCAAAGGGTCTTCATTTGCTCACCGAACCTCTCCAATCCTATCACTGCTGCGTTTATGCCCCTGTACACATGCTTGATTCTCTTTCGGAGACATAGCAATCTGTAGGTTTTATGATACCTACTAGTCAGGTAAATTCTTAGGCGTTTAATATGGGGTGTTGAGTCCATTTCGTTGAGCTAGGAGTAGCTCTTGTCTATTCCATATTTGGCTTAAGGAACTTTATCTGTGCTCATTTCAATCTCTGGTTTTATGCAGCACCCCAACTCACCTTTCCTCTTAAGCAAGCATAAGTTGGTTTTCTAAATTTGAGACCCTGTTCTGTTTTGGAATTCAGTTCCTGTGTAGCCAAGTTTACATTCCGTGTATTAGTGATATCTTATGATGTTTGTTTTTCTGTGTGACTTATTTCAGTTAGAATCATCGTACCTGAATCCACTCATTATGCTGCTACGGGCCTGATGACATAGATTTCATTGCTGAGTGATACTGCATTGTACGTAAGTACCACAAGTTCTTTATCCATTTTTCACTTTCTGTGATATTGAACTTGTACGGTAAACGAGGTTCTTGTAAACAGAGGCGTCCCAAACTTTGGGGTGGCTGTGTCTTTTTGATTTTAATTTCCCTAAGCTATAGGACCATAAGTGGAAGTGCCCTAGGCTCTGTTGCTTTGCTTTTTAGATGTTTCAGGAAACACCATACACTTCTCCCGAGTGTCTGTTGGCAATTTACATCCCGCCCATCAGCATAACAAGGCTCCCAGTTCTCCATGGCCTGTCCTGCCTTTCTGGATTTTACACTTTCTTCAGATGGCCCTTTTGACTGGGGGGAAGTGAGACTTCATTGTAGTGCAGATTTCCTTTGCAAGTTTGCTTGGTTGGCCAAAAAGGGCGTATGCGTTTTTTCCTGAATATATTCAGGAAAAAACGCATACACCCTTTTTGGCCAAGTGCATCATTGTGGACGTTCTGCCTCTTTTCCTATGCTTTCAATGCAATTCCAGTCTACCTCCTGAAATCGGTTTCCTGCAATTCTGCCCCGCTTTCAAGTCCTCTTGGCAGCCTTACTTCAGTATATTTTTGGACGATAGCTGTCATTTATAACTCTGCAGGTTTGTGAATTACAGTGCCCCTGAGCTCCTTTCTTCAACTCGCTTTCTTGTGACCTGGCCGCAACACCGCAGGATGGCTTCAGGCCCTAATCTGGTTCCGGCACGGCACGCTGAGCCTTTGGTTATTTCCTCTTCCTGGTGGGAAATGAGAGTTAAATTTGCCCGTCCAGACACCTCCAGCTAGTCTCTCATTGCTTCTCCCTATTCCTGTTCATCTTCCGCAGAAATTGCAAACTGGGCCAAACAGGAGGTTAAAGGCGCTGACTCTCCAAGTGGGGAGAGTGTTAGTAAAGCGTCTGGAATGTTGCACCCGAGTACCAGGGGAGGAAAACTGAGACATATTTGAACACGTCTCCCGTTCACACGGTTGATCATACTCTGGGTTCCACATGCATGTTTTAGCTGAAGGAAGAATACCTTACCTGGAGAGTTGAGACCCGTGGAATGGGTACCATGCAATATGACTTCACAGGGTCTTCATTTGCTCACCGAACCTCTCCAATCCTATCACTGCTGCGTTTATGCCCCTGTCCACACGCTTGATTCTCTTTTGGAGACATAGCAATCCATAGGTTTTAAGATACTTACTAGTCAGGTACATTCTTAGGCGTTTAATATGGGGTGTTGAGTCCATTTCGTTGAGCAAGGAGTAGCTCTTGTCTATTCCATATTTGGCTTAAGGAACTTTATCTGTGCTCATTTCAATCTCTGGTTTTATGCAGCACCCCAACTCACCTTTCCCCTTAAGCAAGCATAAGTTGCTTTTCTAAATTTGAGACCCTGTTCTGTTTTGTAATTCAGTTCCTGTGTAGCCAAGTTTACATTCCGTGTATTAGTGATATCTTATGATGTTTCTTTTTCTGTGTGACTTATTTCAGTTAGAATCATCGTACCTGAATCCACTCATTATGCTGCTACGGGCCTGATGACATAGATTTCATTGCTGAGTGATACTGCATTGTACGTAAGTACCACAAGTTCTTTATCCATTTTTCACTTTCTGTGATATTGAACTTGTACGGTAAACGAGGTTCTTGTAAACAGAGGCGTCCCAAACTTTGGGGTGGCTGTGTCTTTTTGATTTTAATTTCCCTAAGCTATAGGACCATAAGTGGAAGTGCCCTAGGCTCTGTTGCTTTGTTTTTTAGATGTCTCAGGAAACACCATACACTTCTCCCGAGTGTCTGTTGGCAATTTACATCCCGCCCATCAGCATAACAAGGCTCCCAGTTCTCCATGGCCTGTCCTGCCTTTCTGGATTTTACACTTTTTTCAGATGGCCCTTTTGACCGGGGGGAAGTGAGACTTCATTGTAGTGCAGATTTCCTTTGCAAGTTTGCTTGGTTGGCCAAAAAGGGCGTATGCGTTTTTTCCTGAATATATTCAGGAAAAAACGCATACGCCCTTTTTGGCCAAGTGTATCATTGTGGACGATCTACCTCTTTTCCTATGCTTTCAATGCAATTCCAGTCTACCTCTTGAAATCGGTTTCCTGCAATTCTGCCCCGCATTCAAGTCCTCTTGGCAGCCTTACTTCAGTATATTTTTGGACGACAGCTGTCATTTATAACTCTGCAGGTTTGTGAATTACAGTGCCCCTGAGCTCCTTTCTTCAACTCGCTTTCTTTTGAGCTGGCCGCAACACCGCAGGATGGCTTCAGGCCCTAATCTGGTTCCGGCATGGCACTCTGAGCCTTTGGTTAATTCCTCTTCCTGGTGGGAAATGAGAGTTAAATTTGCCCGTCCAGACACCTCCAGCTAGTCTCTCATTGGTTCTCGCTATTCCTGTTCATCTTCCGCAGAAATTGCAAACTGGGCCAAACAGGAGGTTAAAGGGACTGACTCTCCAAGTCGGGAGGGTGTTAGTAAAGCGTCTGGAATGTTGCACCCGAGTACCAGGGGAGGAAAACTGAGACATATTTGAACACGTCTCCCGATCACATGGTTGATCATACTCTAGGTTCCACATGCATGTTTTAGCTGAAGGAAGAATACCTTAAACCTGGAGAGTTGAGACCCGTGGAATGGGTACCATGCAATATGACTTCAAAGGGTCTTCATTTGCTCACCGAACCTCTCCAATCCTATCACTGCTGCGTTTATGCCCCTGTACACACGCTTGATTCTCTTTTGGAGACATAGCAATCCATAGGTTTTAAGATACTTACTAGTCAGGTACATTCTTAGGCGTTTAATATGGGGTGTTGAGTCCATTTCGTTTAGCAAAGAGTAGCTCTTGTCTATTCCATATTTGGCTTAAGGAACTTTATCTGTGCTCATTTCAATCTCTGGTTTTATGCAGCACCCCAACTCACCTTTCCCCTTAAGCAAGCATAAGTTGCTTTTCTAAATTTGAGACCCTGTTCTGTTTTGTAATTCAGTTCCTGTGTAGCCAAGTTTACATTCCGTGTATTAGTGATATCTTATGATGTTTCTTTTTCTGTGTGACTTATTTCAGTTAGAATCATCGTACCTGAATCCACTCATTATGCTGCTACGGGCCTGATGACATAGATTTCATTGCTGAGTGATACTGCATTGTACGTAAGTACCACAAGTTCTTTATCCATTTTTCACTTTCTGTGATATTGAACTTGTACGGTAAACGAGGTTCTTGTAAACAGAGGCGTCCCAAACTTTGGGGTGGCTGTGTCTTTTTGATTTTAATTTCCCTAAGCTATAGGACCATAAGTGGAAGTGCCCTAGGCTCTGTTGCTTTGTTTTTTAGATGTTTCAGGAAACACCATACACTTCTCCCGAGTGTCTGTTGGCAATTTACATCCCGCCCATCAGCATAACAAGGCTCCCAGTTCTCCATGGCCTGTCCTGCCTTTCTGGATTTTACACTTTTTTCAGATGGCCCTTTTGACCGGGGGGAAGTGAGACTTCATTGTAGTGCAGATTTCCTTTGCAAGTTTGCTTGGTTGGCCAAAAAGGGCGTATGCGTTTTTTCCTGAATATATTCAGGAAAAAACGCATACGCCCTTTTTGGCCAAGTGTATCATTGTGGACGATCTACCTATTTTCCTATGCTTTCAATGCAATTCCAGTCTACCTCTTGAAATCGGTTTCCTGCAATTCTGCCCCGCATTCAAGTCCTCTTGGCAGCCTTACTTCAGTATATTTTTGGACGATAGCTGTCATTTATAACTCTGCAGGTTTGTGAATTACAGTGCCCCTGAGCTCCTTTCTTCAACTCGCTTTCTTTTGAGCTGGCCATAACACCGCAGGATGGATTCAGGCCCTAATCTGGTTCCGGCATGGCACGCTGAGCCTTTGGTTAATTCCTCTTCCTGGTGGGAAATGAGAGTTAAATTTGCCCGTCCAGACACCTCCAGCTAGTCTCTCATTGGTTCTCGCTATTCCTGTTCATCTTCCGCAGAAATTGCAAACTGGGCCAAACAGGAGGTTAAAGGGACTGACTCTCCAAGTCGGGAGGGTGTTAGTAAAGCGTCTGGAATGTTGCATCCGAGTACCAGGGGAGGAAAACTGAGACATATTTGAACACGTCTCCCGATCACATGGTTGATCATACTCTAGGTTCCACATGCATGTTTTAGCTGAAGGAAGAATACCTTAAACCTTGGTAGTTGAAACCCGTGGAATGGGTACCATGCAATATGACTTCAAAGGGTCTTCATTTGCTCACCGAACCTCTCCAATCCTATCACTGCTGCGTTTATGCACCTGTACACATGCTTGATTCTCTTTCGGAGACATAGCAATCTGTAGGTTTTAAGATACTTACTAGTCAGGTACATTCTTAGGCGTTTAATATGGGGTGTTGAGTCCATTTCGTTGAGCAAGGAGTAGCTCTTGTCTATTCCATATTTGGCATAAGGAACTTTATCTGTGCTCATTTCAATCTCTGGTTTTATGCAGCACCCCAACTCACCTTTCCTCTTAAGCAAGCATAAGTTGGTTTTCTAAATTTGAGACCCTGTTCTGTTTTGGAATTCAGTTCCTGTGTAGCCAAGTTTACATTCCGTGTATTAGTGATATCTTATGATGTTTCTTTTTCTGTGTGACTTATTTCAGTTAGAATCATCGTACCTGAATCCACTCATTATGCTGCTACGGGTCTGATGACATAGATTTCATTGCTGAGTGATACTGCATTGTACGTAAGTACCACAAGTTCTTTATCCATTTTTCACTTTCTGTGATATTGAACTTGTACGGTAAACGAGGTTCTTGTAAACAGAGGCGTCCCAAACTTTGGGGTGGCTGTGTCTTTTTGATTTTAATTTCCCTAAGCTATAGGACCATAAGTGGAAGTGCCCTAGGCTCTGTTGCTTTGCTTTTTAGATGTTTCAGGAAACACCATACACTTCTCCCGAGTGTCTGTTGGCAATTTACATCCCGCCCATCAGCATAACAAGGCTCCCAGTTCTCCATGGCCTGTCCTGCCTTTCTGGATTTTACACTTTCTTCAGATGGCCCTTTTGACGGGGGGGAAGTGAGACTTCATTGTAGTGCAGATTTCCTTTGCAAGTTTGCTTGGTTGGCCAAAAAGGGCGTATGCGTTTTTTCCTGTATATATTCAGGAAAAAACGCATACGCCCTTTTTGGCCAAGTGCATCATTGTGGACGTTCTGCCTCTTTTCCTATGCTTTCAATGCAATTCCAGTCTACCTCCTGAAATCGGTTTCCTGCAATTCTGCCCTGCTTTCAAGTCCTCTTGGCAGCCTTACTTCAGTATATTTTTGGACGATAGCTGTCATTTATAAGTCTGCAGGTTTGTGAATTACAGTGCCCCTGAGCTCCTTTCTTCAACTCGCTTTCTTGTCACCTGGCCACAACACCGCAGGATGGCTTCAGGCCCTAATCTAGTTCCGGCACGGCACACTGAGCCTTTGGTTAATTCCTCTCCCTGGTGGGAAATGAGAGTTAAATTTGCCCGTCCAGACACCTCCAGTTAGTCTCTCATTGGTTCTCGCTATTCCTGTTCATCTTCCGCAGAAATTGCAAACTGGGCCAAACAGGAGGTTAAAGGCGCTGACTCTCCAAGTGGGGAGAGTGTTAGTAAAGCGTCTGGAATGTTGCACCCGAGTACCAGGGGAGGAAAACTGAGACATATTTGAACACGTCTCCCGTTCACACGGTTGATCATACTCTGGGTTCCACATGCATGTTTTAGCTGAAGGAAGAATACCTTAAACCTGGAGAGTTGAGACCCGTGGAATGGGTACCATGCAATATGACTTCACAGGGTCTTCATTTGCTCACCGAACCTCTCCAATCCTATCACTGCTGCGTTTATGCCCCTGTACACACGCTTGATTCTCTTTTGGAGACATAGCAATCCATAGGTTTTAAGATACTTACTAGTCAGGTACATTCTTAGGCGTTTAATATGTGGTGTTGAGTCCATTTCGTTGAGCAAGGAGTAGCTCTTGTCTATTCCATATTTGGCTTAAGGAACTTTATCTGTGCTCATTTCAATCTCTGGTTTTATGCAGCACCCCAACTCACCTTTCCCCTTAAGCAAACATAAGTTGGTTTTCTAAATTTGAGACCCTGTTCTGTTTTGTAATTCAGTTCCTGTGTAGCCAAGTTTACATTCCGTGTATTAGTGATATCTTATGATGTTTCTTTTTCTGTGTGACTTATTTCAGTTAGAATCATCGTACCTGAATCCACTCATTATGCTGCTACGGGCCTGATGACATAGATTTCATTGCTGAGTGATACTGCATTGTACGTAAGTACCACAAGTTCTTTATCCATTTTTCACTTTCTGTGATATTGAACTTGTACGGTAAACGAGGTTCTTGTAAACAGAGGCGTCCCAAACTTTGGGGTGGCTGTGTCTTTTTGATTTTAATTTCCCTAAGCTATAGGACCATAAGTGGAAGTGCCCTAGGCTCTGTTGCTTTGTTTTTTAGATGTCTCAGGAAACACCATACACTTCTCCCGAGTGTCTGTTGGCAATTTACATCCCGCCCATCAGCATAACAAGGCTCCCAGTTCTCCATGGCCTGTCCTGCCTTTCTGGATTTTACACTTTTTTCAGATGGCCCTTTTGACCGGGGGGAAGTGAGACTTCATTGTAGTGCAGATTTCCTTTGCAAGTTTGCTTGGTTGGCCAAAAAGGGCGTATGCGTTTTTTCCTGAATATATTCAGGAAAAAACGCATACGCCCTTTTTGGCCAAGTGCATCATTGTGGACGATCTACCTCTTTTCCTATGCTTTCAATGCAATTCCAGTCTACCTCTTGAAATCGGTTTCCTGCAATTCTGCCCCGCATTCAAGTCCTCTTGGCAGCCTTACTTCAGTATATTTTTGGACGACAGCTGTCATTTATAACTCTGCAGGTTTGTGAATTACAGTGCCCCTGAGCTCCTTTCTTCAACTCGCTTTCTTTTGAGCTGGCCGCAACACCGCAGGATGGCTTCAGGCCCTAATCTGGTTCCGGCATGGCACGCTGAGCCTTTGGTTAATTCCTCTTCCTGGTGGGAAATGAGAGTTAAATTTGCCCGTCCAGACACCTCCAGCTAGTCTCTCATTGGTTCTCGCTATTCCTGTTCATCTTCCGCAGAAATTGCAAACTGGGCCAAACAGGAGGTTAAAGGGACTGACTCTCCAAGTCGGGAGGGTGTTAGTAAAGCGTCTGGAATGTTGCACCCGAGTACCAGGGGAGGAAAACTGAGACATATTTGAACACGTCTCCCGATCACATGGTTGATCATACTCTAGGTTCCACATGCATGTTTTAGCTGAAGGAATTATAACTTAAACCTGGGTAGTTGAAACCCATGGAAAGGGTACCATGCAATATGACTTCAAAGGGTCTTCATTTGCTCACCGAACCTCTCCAATCCTATCACTGCTGCGTTTATGCCCCTGTACACATGCTTGATTCTCTTTCGGAGACATAGCAATCTGTAGGTTTTATGATACCTACTAGTCAGGTAAATTCTTAGGCGTTTAATATGGGGTGTTGAGTCCATTTCGTTGAGCTAGGAGTAGCTCTTGTCTATTCCATATTTGGCTTAAGGAACTTTATCTGTGCTCATTTCAATCTCTGGTTTTATGCAGCACCCCAACTCACCTTTACCCTTAAGCAAGCATAAGTTGGTTTTCTAAATTTGAGACCCTGTTCTGTTTTGGAATTCAGTTCCTGTGTAGCCAAGTTTACATTCCGTGTATTAGTGATATCTTATGATGTTTCTTTTTCTGTGTGACTTATTTCAGTTAGAATCATCGTACCTGAATCCACTCATTATGCTGCTACGGGCCTGATGACATAGATTTCATTGCTGAGTGATACTGCATTGTACGTAAGTACCACAAGTTCTTTATCCATTTTTCACTTTCTGTGATATTGAACTTGTACGGTAAACGAGGTTCTTGTAAACAGAGGCGTCCCAAACTTTGGGGTGGCTGTGTCTTTTTGATTTTAATTTCCCTAATCTATAGGACCATAAGTGGAAGTGCCCTAGGCTCTGTTGCTTTGCTTTTTAGATGTTTCAGGAAACACCATACACTTCTCCCGAGTGTCTGTTGGCAATTTACATCCCGCCCATCAGCATAACAAGGCTCCCAGTTCTCCATGGCCTGTCCTGCCTTTCTGGATTTTACACTTTCTTCAGATGGCCCTTTTGACTGGGGGGAAGTGAGACTTCATTGTAGTGCAGATTTCCTTTGCAAGTTTGCTTGGTTGGCCAAAAAGGGCGTATGCGTTTTTTCCTGAATATATTCAGGAAAAAACGCATATGCCCTTTTTGGCCAAGTGTATCATTGTGGACGATCTACCTCTTTTCCTATGCTTTCAATGCAATTCCAGTCTACCTCCTGAAATCGGTTTCCTGCAATTCTGCCCCGCTTTCAAGTCCTCTTGGCAGCCTTACTTCAGTATATTTTTGGACGATAGCTGTCATTTATAACTCTGCAGGTTTGTGAATTACAGTGCCCCTGAGCTCCTTTCTTCAACTCGCTTTCTTGTGACCTGGCCGCAACACCGCAGGATGGCTTCAGGCCCTAATCTGGTTCCGGCACGGCACGCTGAGCCTTTGGATATTTCCTCTTCCTGGTGGGAAATGAGAGTTAAATTTGCCCGTCCAGACACCTCCAGCTAGTCTCTCATTGGTTCTCCCTATTCCTGTTCATCTTCCGCAGAAATTGCAAACTGGGCCAAACAGGAGGTTAAAGGCGCTGACTCTCCAAGTGGGGAGA
The DNA here is from genome assembly GCF_039906515.1 of Pseudorca crassidens. Classification (NCBI taxonomy): domain Eukaryota; kingdom Metazoa; phylum Chordata; class Mammalia; order Artiodactyla; family Delphinidae; genus Pseudorca; species Pseudorca crassidens. The sequence continues at coordinate 1,060,543 of NW_027136328.1, read as the reverse complement.
GTGTTAGTAAAGCGTCTGGAATGTTGCACCCGAGTACCAGGGGAGGAAAACTGAGACATATTTGAACACGTCTCCCGTTCACACGGTTGATCATACTCTGGGTTCCACATGCATGTTTTAGCTGAAGGAAGAATACCTTAAACCTGGAGAGTTGAGACCCGTGGAATGGGTACCATGCAATATGACTTCAAAGGGTCTTCATTTGCTCACCGAACCTCTCCAATCCTATCACTGCTGCGTTTATGCCCCTGTACACACGCTTGATTCTCTTTTGGAGACATAGCAATCCATAGGTTTTAAGATACTTACTAGTCAGGTACATTCTTAGGCGTTTAATATGGGGTGTTGAGTCCATTTCGTTGAGCAAGGAGTAGCTCTTGTCTATTCCATATTTGGCTTAAGGAACTTTATCTGTGCTCATTTCAATCTCTGGTTTTATGCAGCACCCCAACTCACCTTTCCCCTTAAGCAAGCATAAGTTGCTTTTCTAAATTTGAGACCCTGTTCTGTTTTGGAATTCAGTTCCTGTGTAGCCAAGTTTACATTCCGTGTATTAGTGATATCTTATGATGTTTCTTTTTCTGTGTGACTTATTTCAGTTAGAATCATCGTACCTGAATCCACTCATTATGCTGCTACGGGCCTGATGACATAGATTTCATTGCTGAGTGATACTGCATTGTACGTAAGTACCACAAGTTCTTTATCCATTTTTCACTTTCTGTGATATTGAACTTGTACGGTAAACGAGGTTCTTGTAAACAGAGGCGTCCCAAACTTTGGGGTGGCTGTGTCTTTTTGATTTTAATTTCCCTAAGCTATAGGACCATAAGTGGAAGTGCCCTAGGCTCTGTTGCTTTGTTTTTTAGATGTTTCAGGAAACACCATACACTTCTCCCGAGTGTCTGTTGGCAATTTACATCCCGCCCATCAGCATAACAAGGCTCCCAGTTCTCCATGGCCTGTCCTGCCTTTCTGGATTTTACACTTTTTTCAGATGGCCCTTTTGACCGGGGGGAAGTGAGACTTCATTGTAGTGCAGATTTCCTTTGCAAGTTTGCTTGGTTGGCCAAAAAGGGCGTATGCGTTTTTTCCTGAATATATTCAGGAAAAAACGCATACGCCCTTTTTGGCCAAGTGAATCATTGTGGACGATCTACCTCTTTTCCTATGCTTTCAATGCAATTCCAGTCTACCTCTTGAAATCGGTTTCCTGCAATTCTGCCCCGCATTCAAGTCCTCTTGGCAGCCTTACTTCAGTATATTTTTGGACGATAGCTGTCATTTATAACTCTGCAGGTTTGTGAATTACAGTGCCCCTGAGCTCCTTTCTTCAACTCGCTTTCTTTTGAGCTGGCCATAACACCGCAGGATGGCTTCAGGCCCTAATCTGGTTCCGGCATGGCACGCTGAGCCTTTGGTTAATTCCTCTTCCTGGTGGGAAATTAGAGTTAAATTTGCCCGTCCAGACACCTCCAGCTAGTCTCTCATTGGTTCTCGCTATTCCTGTTCATCTTCCGCAGAAATTGCAAACTGGGCCAAACAGGAGGTTAAAGGGACTGACTCTCCAAGTCGGGAGGGTGTTAGTAAAGCGTCTGGAATGTTGCACCCGAGTACCAGGGTACGAAAACTGAGACATATTTGAGCACGTCTCCCGATCACATGGTTGATCATACTCTAGGTTCCACATGCATGTTTTAGCTGAAGGAAGAATACCTTAAACCTGGGTAGTTGAAACCCGTGGAATGGGTACCATGCAATATGACTTCAAAGGGTCTTCATTTGCTCACCGAACCTCTCCAATCCTATCACTGCTGCGTTTATGCCCCTGTACACATGCTTGATTCTCTTTCGGAGACATAGCAATCTGTAGGTTTTAAGATACTTACTAGTCAGGTACATTCTTAAGCGTTTAATATGGGGTGTTGAGTCCATTTCGTTGAGCAAGGAGTAGCTCTTGTCTATTCCATATTTGGCTTAAGGAACTTTATCTGTGCTCATTTCAATCTCTGGTTTTATGCAGCACCCCAACTCACCTTTCCTCTTAAGCAAGCATAAGTTGGTTTTCTAAATTTGAGACCCTGTTCTGTTTTGGAATTCAGTTCCTGTGTAGCCAAGTTTACATTCCGTGTATTAGTGATATCTTATGATGTTTCTTTTTCTGTGTGACTTATTTCAGTTAGAATCATCGTACCTGAATCCACTCATTATGCTGCTACGGGCCTGATGACATAGATTTCATTGCTGAGTGATACTGCATTGTACGTAAGTACCACAAGTTCTTTATCCATTTTTCACTTTCTGTGATATTGAACTTGTACGGTAAACGAGGTTCTTGTAAACAGAGGCGTCCCAAACTTTGGGGTGGCTGTGTCTTTTTGATTTTAATTTCCCTAAGCTATAGGACCATAAGTGGAAGTGCCCTAGGCTCTGTTGCTTTGCTTTTTAGATGTTTCAGGAAACACCATACACTTCTCCCGAGTGTCTGTTGGCAATTTACATCCCGCCCATCAGCATAACAAGGCTCCCAGTTCTCCATGGCCTGTCCTGCCTTTCTGGATTTTACACTTTCTTCAGATGGCCCTTTTGACCGGGGGGAAGTGAGACTTCATTGTAGTGCAGATTTCCTTTGCAAGTTTGCTTGGTTGGCCAAAAAGGGCGTATGCGTTTTTTCCTGAATATATTCAGGAAAAAACGCATACGCCCTTTTTGGCCAAGTGCATCGTTGTGGACGTTCTGCCTCTTTTCCTATGCTTTCAATCCAATTCCAGTCTACCTCCTGAAATCGGTTTCCTGCAATTCTGCCCTGCTTTCAAGTCCTCTTGGCAGCCTTACTTCAGTATATTTTTGGACGATAGCTGTCATTTATAAGTCTGCAGGTTTGTGAATTACAGTGCCCCAGAGCTCCTTTCTTCAACTCGCTTTCTTGTCACCTGGCCGCAACACCGCAGGATGGCTTGAGGCCCTAATCTAGTTCCGGCACGGCACACTGAGCCTTTGGTTAATTCCTCTCCCTGGTGGGAAATGAGAGTTAAATTTGCCCGTCCAGACACCTCCAGCTAGTCTCTCATTGGTTCTCGCTATTCCTGTTCATCTTCCGCAGAAATTGCAAACTGGGCCAAACAGGAGGTTAAAGGGACTGACTCTCCAAGTCGGGAGAGTGTTAGTAAAGCGTCTGGAATGTTGCACCCGAGTACCAGGGTATGAAAACTGAGACATATTTGAACACGTCTCCCAATCACATGGTTGATCATACTCTAGGTTCCACATGCATGTTTTAGCTGAAGGAAGAATACCTTAAACCTTGGTAGTTGAAACCCATGGAAAGGGTACCATGCAATATGACTTCAAAGGGTCTTCATTTGCTCACCGAACCTCTCCAATCCTATCACTGCTGCGTTTATGCCCCTGTACACATGCTTGATTCTCTTTCGGAGACATAGCAATCCATAGGTTTTAAGATACTTACTAGTCACGTACATTCTTAGGCATTTAATATGTGGTGTTGAGTCCATTTTGTTGAGCAAGGAGTAGCTCTTGTCTATTCCATATTTGGCTTAAGGAAATTTATCTGTGCTCATTTCAATCTCTGGTTTTATGCAGCACCCCAACTCACCTTTCCCCTTAAGCAAGCATAAGTTGGTTTTCTAAATTTGAGACCCTGTTCTGTTCTGTAATTCAGTTCCTGTGTAGCCAAGTTTACATTCCGTGTATTACTGATATCTTATGATGTTCCTTTTTCTGTGTGACTTATTTCAGTTAGAATCATCGTACCTGAATCCACTCATTATGCTGCTACGGGCCTGATGACATAGATTTCATTGCTGAGTGATACTGCATTGTACATAAGTACCACAAGTTCTTTATCCATTTTTCACTTTCTGTGATATTGAACTTGTACGGTAAACGAGGTTCTTGTAAACAGAGGCGTCCCAAACTTTGGGGTGGCTGTGTCTTTTTGATTTTAATTTCCCTAAGCTATAGGACCATAAGTGGAAGTGCCCTAGGCTCTGTTGCTTTGTTTTTTAGATGTTTCAGGAAACACCATACACTTCTCCCGAGTGTCTGTTGGCAATTTACATCCCGCCCATCAGCATAACAAGGCTCCCAGTTCTCCATGGCCTGTCCTGCCTTTCTGGATTTTACACTTTTTTCAGATGGCCCTTTTGACCGGGGGGAAGTGAGACTTCATTGTAGTGCAGATTTCCTTTGCAAGTTTGCTTGGTTGGCCAAAAAGGGCGTATGCGTTTTTTCCTGAATATATTCAGGAAAAAACGCATACGCCCTTTTTGGCCAAGTGTATCATTGTGGACGATCTACCTCTTTTCCTATGCTTTCAATGCAATTCCAGTCTACCTCTTGAAATCGGTTTCCTGCAATTCTGCCCCGCATTCAAGTCCTCTTGGCACCCTTACTTCAGTATATTTTGGACGACAGCTGTCATTTATAACTCTGCAGGTTTGTGAATTACAGTGCCCCTGAGCTCCTTTCTTCAACTCGCTTTCTTTTGAGCTGGCCGCAACACCGCAGGATGGCTTCAGGCCCTAATCTGGTTCCGGCATGGCACGCTGAGCCTTTGGTTAATTCCTCTTCCTGGTGGGAAATGAGAGTTAAATTTGCCCGTCCAGACACCTCCAGCTAGTCTCTCATTGGTTCTCGCTATTCCTGTTCATCTTCCGCAGAAATTGCAAACTGGGCCAAACAGGTTAAAGGGACTGACTCTCCAAGTCGGGAGGGTGTTAGTAAAGCGTCTGGAATGTTGCACCCGAGTACCAGGGGAGGAAAACTGAGACATATTTGAACACGTCTCCCGATCACATGGTTGATCATACTCTAGGTTCCACATGCATGTTTTAGCTGAAGGAAGAATACCTTAAACCTGGAGAGTTGAGACCCGTGGAATGGGTACCATGCAATATGACTTCAAAGGGTCTTCATTTGCTCACCGAACCTCTCCAATCCTATCACTGCTGCGTTTATGCCCCTGTACACACGCTTGATTCTCTTTTGGAGACATAGCAATCCATAGGTTTTAAGATACTTACTAGTCAGGTACATTCTTAGGCGTTTAATATGGGGTGTTGAGTCCATTTCGTTGAGCAAGGAGTAGCTCTTGTCTATTCCATATTTGGCTTAAGGAACTTTATCTGTGCTCATTTCAATCTCTGGTTTTATGCAGCACCCCAACTCACCTTTCCCCTTAAGCAAGCATAAGTTGGTTTTCTAAATTTGAGACCCTGTTCTGTTTTGGAATTCAGTTCCTGTGTAGCCAAGTTTACATTCCGTGTATTAGTGATATCTTATGATGTTTCTTTTTCTGTGTGACTTATTTCAGTTAGAATCATCGTACCTGAATCCACTCATTATGCTGCTACGGGCCTGATGACATAGATTTCATTGCTGAGTGATACTGCATTGTACGTAAGTACCACAAGTTCTTTATCCATTTTTCACTTTCTGTGATATTGAACTTGTACGGTAAACGAGGTTCTTGTAAACAGAGGCGTCCCAAACTTTGGGGTGGCTGTGTCTTTTTGATTTTAATTTCCCTAAGCTATAGGACCATAAGTGGAAGTGCCCTAGGCTCTGTTGCTTTCTTTTTTAGATGTTTCAGGAAACACCATACACTTCTCCCGAGTGTCTGTTGGCAATTTACATCCCGCCCATCAGCATAACAAGGCTCCCAGTTCTCCATGGCCTGTCCTGCCTTTCTGGATTTTACACTTTTTTCAGATGGCCCTTTTGACCGGGGGGAAGTGAGACTTCATTGTAGTGCAGATTTCCTTTGCAAGTTTGCTTGGTTGGCCAAAAAGGGCGTATGCGTTTTTTCCTGAATATATTCAGGAAAAAACGCATACGCCCTTTTTGGCCAAGTGTATCATTGTGGACGATCTACCTCTTTTCCTATGCTTTCAATGCAATTCCAGTCTACCTCTTGAAATCGGTTTCCTGCAATTCTGCCCCGCATTCAAGTCCTCTTGGCAGCCTTACTTCAGTATATTTTTGGACGATAGCTGTCATTTATAACTCTGCAGGTTTGTGAATTACAGTGCCCCTGAGCTCCTTTCTTCAACTCGCTTTCTTTTGAGCTGGCCATAACACCGCAGGATGGCTTCAGGCCCTAATCTGGTTCCGGCATGGCACGCTGAGCCTTTGGTTAATTCCTCTTCCTGGTGGGAAATGAGAGTTAAATTTGCCCGTCCAGACACCTCCAGCTAGTCTCTCATTGGTTCTCGCTATTCCTGTTCATCTTCCGTAGAAATTGCAAACTGGGCCAAACAGGAGGTTAAAGGGACTGACTCTCCAAGTCGGGAGGGTGTTAGTAAAGCGTCTGGAATGTTGCATCCGAGTACCAGGGGAGGAAAACTGAGACATATTTGAACACGTCTCCCGATCACATGGTTGATCATACTCTAGGTTCCACATGCATGTTTTAGCTGAAGGAAGAATACCTTAAACCTTGGTAGTTGAAACCCGTGGAATGGGTACCATGCAATATGACTTCAAAGGGTCTTCATTTGCTCACCGAACCTCTCCAATCCTATCACTGCTGCGTTTATGCCCCTGTACACACGCTTGATTCTCTTTTGGAGACATAGCAATCCATAGGTTTTAAGATACTTACTAGTCAGGTACGTTCTTAGGCGTTTAATATGCGGTGTTGAGTCTATTTCGTTGAGCAAGGAGTAGCTCTTGTCTATTCCATATTTGGCTTAAGGAACTTTATCTGTGCTCATTTCAATGTCTGGTTTTATGCAGCACCCCAACTCACCTTTCCCCTTAAGCAAGCATAAGTTGGTTTTCTAAATTTGAGACCCTGTTCTGTTTTGGAATTCAGTTCCTGTGTAGCCAAGTTTACATTCCGTGTATTACTGATATCTTATGATGTTTCTTTTTCTGTGTGACTTATTTCAGTTAGAATCATCGTACCTGAATCCACTCATTATGCTGCTACGGGCCTGATGACATAGATTTCATTGCTGAGTGATACTGCATTGTACGTAAGTACCACAAGTTCTTTATCCATTTTTCACTTTCTGTGATATTGAACTTGTACGGTAAACGAGGTTCTTGTAAACAGAGGCGTCCCAAACTTTGGGGTGGCTGTGTCTTTTTGATTTTAATTTCTCTAAGCTATAGGACCATAAGTGGAAGTGCCCTAGGCTCTGTTGCTTTGTTTTTTAGATGTTTCAGGAAACACCATACACTTCTCCCGAGTGTCTGTTGGCAATTTACATCCCGCCCATCAGCATAACAAGGCTCCCAGTTCTCCATGGCCTGTCCTGCCTTTCTGGATTTTACACTTTTTTCAGATGGCCCTTTTGACCGGGGGGAAGTGAGACTTCATTGTAGTGCAGATTTCCTTTGCAAGCTTGCTTGGTTGGCCAAAAAGGGCGTATGCGTTTTTTCCTGAATATATTCAGGAAAAAACGCATACGCCCTTTTTGGCCAAGTGCATCATTGTGGACGTTCTGCCTCTTTTCCTATGCTTTCAATGCAATTCCAGTCTACCTCCTGAAATCGGTTTCCTGCAATTCTGCCCCGCTTTCAAGTCCTCTTGGCAGCCTTACTTCAGTATATTTTTGGACGATAGCTGTCATTTATAACTCTGCAGGTTTGTGAATTACAGTGCCCCTGAGCTCCTTTCTTCAACTCGCTTTCTTTTGAGCTGGCCGCAACACCGCAGGATGGCTTCAGGCCCTAATCTGGTTCCGGCACGGCACGCTGAGCCTTTGGTTATTTCCTCTTCCTGGTGGGAAATGAGAGTTAAATTTGCCCGTCCAGACACCTCCAGCTAGTCTCTCATTGCTTCTCCCTATTCCTGTTCATCTTCCGCAGAAATTGCAAAATGGGCCAAACAGGAGGTTAAAGGCGCTGACTCTCCAAGTGGGGAGAGTGTTAGTAAAGCGTCTGGAATGTTGCACCCGAGTACCAGGGCAGAAAAACTGAGACATATTTGAACACGTCTCCCGTTCACACGGTTGATCATACTCTGGGTTCCACATGCATGTTTTAGCCGAAGGAAGAATACCTTAAACCTGGAGAGTTGAGACCCGTGTAATGGGTACCATGCAATATGACTTCAAAGGGTCTTCATTTGCTCGCCGAACCTCTCCATTCCTATCACTTCTGTGTTTATGCCCCTGTACACACGCTTGATTCTCTTTCGGAGACATAGCAATCCATAGGTTTTAAGATACTTACTAGTCAGGTACATTCTTAGGCGTTTAATATGGGGTGTTGAGTCCATTTCGTTGAGCAAGGAGTAGCTCTTGTCTATTCCATATTTGGCTTAAGGAACTTTATCTGTGCTCATTTCAATGTCTGGTTTTATGCAGCACCCCAACTCACCTTTCCCCTTAAGCAAGCATAAGTTGGTTTTCTAAATTTGAGACCCTGTTCTGTTCTGTAATTCAGTTCCTGTGTAGCTAAGTTTACATTTCGTGTATTACTGATATCTTATGATGTTTCTTTTTCTGTGTGACTTATTTCAGTTAGAATCATCATACCTGAATCCAGTCATTATGCTGCTAAGGGCCTGATGACATAGATTTCATTGCTGAGTGATATTGCTTTGTAAGTAAATACCACAACTTCTTTATCCATTTTTCACTTTCTGCGATGTTGAACTTGTACTGTAAATGAGGTTCTTGTAAACAGAGGCGTCCCAAACTTTGGGGTGGCTGTGTCTTTTTTATTTTAATTTCCCTAAGCTATAGGACCATAAGTGGAAGTGCCCTAGGCTCTGTTGCTTTTCTTTTTAGATGTTTCAGGAAACTCCATACACTTCTTCCAAGTGTCTGTTGGCAATTTACATCCCGCCCATCAGCATAACAAGGCTCCAGGTTCTCCATGGCCTGTCCTGCCTTTCTGGATTTTACACTTTCTTCAGATGGCCCTTTTGACCGGGGGGAAGTGAGACTTCATTGTAGTGCAGATTTCCTTTGCAAGTTTGCTTGGTTGGCCAAAAAGGGCGTATGCGTTTTTTCCTGAATATATTCAGGAAAATACGCATACGCCCTTTTTGGCCAAGTGCATCATTGTGGACGTTCTGCCTCTTTTCCTATGCTTTCAATGCAATTCCAGTCTACCTCCTGAAATCGGTTTCCTGCAATTCTGCCCCGCTTTCAAGTCCTCTTGGCAGCCTTACTTCAGTATATTTTTGGACGATAGCTGTCATTTATAACTCTGCAGGTTTGTGAATTACAGTGCCCCTGAGCTCCTTTTTTCAACTCGCTTTCTTTTGAGCTGGCCGCAACACCGCAGGATAGCTTCAGGCCCTACTCTGCTTCCGGCACGGCACGCTGAGCCTTTGGTTATTTCCTCTTCTTGGTGGGAAATGAGAGTTAAATTTGCCCGTCCAGACACCTCCAGCTAGTCTCTCATTGGTTCTCCCTATTCCTGTTCATCTTACGCAGAAATTGCAAACTGGGCCAAACAGGAGGTTAAAGGTGCTGACTCTCCAAGTGGGGAGAGTGTTAGTAAAGCGTCTGGAATGTTGCACCTGAGTACCAGGGTATGAAAACTGAGACATATTTGAACACGTCTCCCTTTCACACGGTTGATCATACTCTGGGTTCCACATGCATGTTTTAGCTGAAGGAAGAATACCTTAAACCTGGGTAGTTGAAACCCGTGGAATGGGTACCATGCAATATGACTTCAAAGGGTCTTCATTTGCTCACCGAACCTCTCCAATCCTATCACTGCTGCGTTTATGGCCCTGTACACATGCTTGATTCTCTTTTGGAGACATAGTAATCCATAGGTTTTAAGATACTTACTAGTCAGGTACATTCTTAGGCGTTTAATATGCTGTGTTGAGTCCATTTCGTTGAGCAAGGAGTAGCTCTTTTCTATTCCATATTTGGCTTAAGGAACTTTATCTGTGCTCATTTCAATCTCTGGTTTTATGCAGCACCCCAACTCACCTTTCCCCTTAAGCAAGCATAAGTTGGTTTTCTAATTTTGAGACACTGCTCTGTTCTGTAATTCAGTTCCTGTGTAGCCAAGTTTACATTCCGTGTATTACTGATATCTTATGATGTTTCTTTTTCTGTGTGACTTATTTCAGTTAGAATCATCGTACCTGAATCCACTCATTATGCTGCTACGGGCCTGATGACATAGATTTCATTGCTGAGTGATACTGCATTGTACGTAAGTACCACAAGTTCTTTATCCATTTTTCACTTTCTGCGATGTTGAACTTGTACTGTAAACGAGGTTCTTGTAAACAGAGGCGTCCCAAACTTTGGGGTGGCTGTGTCTTTTTGATTTTAATTTCCCTAAGCTATAGGACCATAAGTGGAAGTGCCCTAGGCTCTGTTGCTTTGTTTTTTAGATGTTTCAGGAAACACCATACACTTCTCCCGAGTGTCTGTTGGCAATTTACATCCCGCCCATCAGCATAACAAGGCTCCCAGTTCTCCATGGCCTGTCCTGCCTTTCTGGATTTTACACTTTTTTCAGATGGCCCTTTTGACCGGGGGGAAGTGAGACTTCATTGTAGTGCAGATTTCCTTTGCAAGCTTGCTTGGTTGGCCAAAAAGGGCGTATGCGTTTTTTCCTGAATACATTCAGGAAAAAACGCATACGCCCTTTTTGGCCAAGTGCATCATTGTGGACGTTCTGCCTCTTTTCCTATGCTTTCAATGCAATTCCAGTCTACCTCCTGAAATCGGTTTCCTGCAATTCTGCCCCGCTTTCAAGTCCTCTTGGCAGCCTTACTTCAGTATATTTTTGGACGATAGCTGTCATTTATAACTCTGCAGGTTTGTGAATTACAGTGCCCCTGAGATCCTTTCTTCAACTCGCTTTCTTGTGAACTGGCCGCAACACTGCAGGATGTCTTCAGGCCCTAATCTGGTTCCGGCACGGCACGCTGAGCCTTTGGTTATTTCCTCTTCCTGGTGGGAAATGAGAGTTAAATTTGCCCGTCCAGACACCTCCAGCTAGTCTCTCATTGGTTCTCGCTATTCCTGTTCATCTTCCGCAGAAATTGCAAACTGGGCCAAACAGGAGGTTAAAGGGACTGACTCTCCAAGTCGGGAGAGTGTTAGTAAAGCGTCTGGAATGTTGCACCCGAGTACCAGGGTATGAAAACTGAGACATATTTGAACACGTCTCCCGATCACATGGTTGATCATACTCTAGGTTCCACATGCATGTTTTAGCTGAAGGAATTATAACTTAAACCTGGGTAGTTGAAACCCATGGAAAGGGTACCATGCAATATGACTTCAAAGGGTCTTCATTTGCTCACCGAACCTCTCCAATCCTATCACTGCTGCGTTTATGCCCCTGTACACATGCTTGATTCTCTTTCGGAGACATAGCAATCTGTAGGTTTTATGATACCTACTAGTCAGGTAAATTCTTAGGCGTTTAATATGGGGTGTTGAGTCCATTTCGTTGAGCTAGGAGTAGCTCTTGTCTATTCCATATTTGGCTTAAGGAACTTTATCTGTGCTCATTTCAATCTCTGGTTTTATGCAGCACCCCAACTCACCTTTACCCTTAAGCAAGCATAAGTTGGTTTTCTAAATTTGAGACCCTGTTCTGTTTTGGAATTCAGTTCCTGTGTAGCCAAGTTTACATTCCGTGTATTAGTGATATCTTATGATGTTTCTTTTTCTGTGTGACTTATTTCCGTTAGAATCATCATACCTGAATCCACTCATTATGCTGCTACGGGCCTGATGACATAGATTTCATTGCTGAGTGATACTGCATTGTACGTAAGTACCACAAGTTCTTTATCCATTTTTCACTTTCTGTGATATTGAACTTGTACGGTAAACGAGGTTCTTGTAAACAGAGGCGTCCCAAACTTTGGGGTGGCTGTGTCTTTTTGATTTTAATTTCCCTAAGCTATAGGACCATAAGTGGAAGTGCCCTAGGCTCTGTTGCTTTGCTTTTTAGATGTTTCAGGAAACACCATACACTTCTCCCGAGTGTCTGTTGGCAATTTACATCCCGCCCATCAGCATAACAAGGCTCCCAGTTCTCCATGGCCTGTCCTGCCTTTCTGGATTTTACACTTTTTTCAGATGGCCCTTTTGACCAGGGGGAAGTGAGACTTCATTGTAGTGCAGATTTCCTTTGCAAGCTTGCTTGGTTGGCCAAAAAGGGCATATGCGTTTTTTCCTGAATATATTCAGGAAAAAACGCATACGCCCTTTTTGGCCAAGTGTATCATTGTGGACGATCTACCTCTTTTCCTATGCTTTCAAAGCAATTCCAGTCTACCTCTTGAAATCGGTTTCCTGCAATTCTGCCCCGCTTTCAAGTCCTCTTGGCAGCCTTACTTCAGTATATTTTTGGACGATAGCTGTCATTTATAACTCTGCAGGTTTGTGAATTACAGTGCCCCTGAGCTCCTTTCTTCAACTCGCTTTCTTTTGAGCTGGCCGCAACACCGCAGGATGGCTTCAGGCCCTAATCTGGTTCCGGCATGGCACGCTGAGCCTTTGGTTAATTCCTCTTCCTGGTGGGAAATGAGAGTTAAATTTGCCCGTCCAGACACCTCCAGCTAGTCTCTCATTGGTTCTCGCTATTCCTGTTCATCTTCCGCAGAAATTGCAAACTGGGCCAAACAGGAGGTTAAAGGGACTGACTCTCCAAGTCGGGAGGGTGTTAGTAAAGCATCTGGAATGTTGCATCCGAGTACCAGGGGAGGAAAACTGAGACATATTTGAACACGTCTCCCGATCACATGGTTGATCATACTCTAGGTTCCACATGCATGTTTTAGCTGAAGGAAGAATACCTTAAACCTTGGTAGTTGAAACCCGTGGAATGGGTACCATGCAATATGACTTCAAAGGGTCTTCATTTGCTCACCGAACCTCTCCAATCCTATCACTGCTGCGTTTATGCCCCTGTACACACGCTTGATTCTCTTTTGGAGACATAGCAATCCATAGGTTTTAAGATACTTACTAGTCAGGTACGTTCTTAGGCGTTTAATATGGGGTGTTGAGTCCATTTCGTTGAGCAAGGAGTAGCTCTTGTCTATTCCATATTTGGCTTAAGGAACTTTATCTGTGCTCATTTCAATGTCTGGTTTTATGCAGCACCCCAACTCACCTTTCCCCTTAAGCAAGCATAAGTTGGTTTTCTAAATTTGAGACCCTGTTCTGTTTTGGAATTCAGTTCCTGTGTAGCCAAGTTTACATTCCGTGTATTACTGATATCTTATGATGTTTCTTTTTCTGTGTGACTTATTTCAGTTAGAATCATCGTACCTGAATCCACTCATTATGCTGCTACGGGCCTGATGACATAGATTTCATTGCTGAGTGATACTGCATTGTACGTAAGTACCACAAGTTCTTTATCCATTTTTCACTTTCTGTGATATTGAACTTGTACGGTAAACGAGGTTCTTGTAAACAGAGGCGTCCCAAACTTTGGGGTGGCTGTGTCTTTTTGATTTTAATTTCCCTAAGCTATAGGACCATAAGTGGAAGTGCCCTAGGCTCTGTTGCTTTGTTTTTTAGATGTTTCAGGAAACACCATACACTTCTCCCGAGTGTCTGTTGGCAATTTACATCCCGCCCATCAGCATAACAAGGCTCCCAGTTCTCCATGGCCTGTCCTGCCTTTCTGGATTTTACACTTTTTTCAGATGGCCCTTTTGACTGGGGGGAAGTGAGACTTCATTGTAGTGCAGATTTCCTTTGCAAGCTTGCTTGGTTGGCCAAAAAGGGCGTATGCGTTTTTTCCTGAATATATTCAGGAAAAAACGCATACGCACTTTTTGGCCAAGTGCTTCATTGTGGACGTTCTGCCTCTTTTCCTATGCTTTCAATGCAATTCCAGTCTACCTCCTGAAATCGGTTTCCTGCAATTCTGCCCCGCTTTCAAGTCCTCTTGGCAGCCTTACTTCAGTATATTTTTGGACGATAGCTGTCATTTATAACTCTGCAGGTTTGTGAATTACAGTGCCCCTGAGCTCCTTTCTTCAACTCGCTTTCTTTTGAGCTGGCCGCAACACCGCAGGATGGCTTCAGGCCCTAATCTGGTTCCGGCACGGCACGCTGAGCCTTTGGTTATTTCCTCTTCCTGGTGGGAAATGAGAGTTAAATTTGCCCGTCCAAACACCTCCAGCTAGTCTCTCATTGGTTCTCCCTATTCCTGTTCATCTTCCGCAGAAATTGCAAAATGGGCCAAACAGGAGGTTAAAGGCGCTGACTCTCCAAGTGGGGAGAGTGTTAGTAAAGCGTCTGGAATGTTGCACCCGAGTACCAGGGCAGAAAAACTGAGACATATTTGAACACGTCTCCCGTTCACACGGTTGATCATACTCTAGGTTCCACATGCATGTTTTAGCTGAAGGAAGAATACCTTAAACCTGGAGAGTTGAGACCCGTGTAATGGGTACCATGCAATATGACTTCAAAGGGTCTTCATTTGCTCGCCGAACCTCTCCAATCCTATCACTTCTGTGTTTATGCCCCTGTACACACGCTTGATTCTCTTTTGGAGACATAGCAATCCATAGGTTTTAAGATACTTACTAGTCAGGTACATTCTTAGGCGTTTAATATGGGGTGTTGAGTCCATTTCTTTGAGCAAGGAGTAGCTCTTGTCTATTCCATATTTGGCTTAAGGAACTTTATCTGTGCTCATTTCAATGTCTGGTTTTATGCAGCACCCCAATTCACCTTTACCCTTAAGCAAGCATAAGTTGGTTTTCTAAATTTGAGACCCTGTTCTGTTCTGTAATTCAGTTCCTGTGTAGCTAAGTTTACATTTCGTGTATTACTGATATCTTATGATGTTTCTTTTTCTGTGTGACTTATTTCAGTTAGAATCATCATACCTGAATCCAGTCATTATGCTGCTAAGGGCCTGATGACATAGATTTCATTGCTGAGTGATATTGCTTTGTAAGTAAATACCACAACTTCTTTATCCATTTTTCACTTTCTGTGATATTGAACTTGTACTGTAAATGAGGTTCTTGTAAACAGAGGCGTCCCAAACTTTGGGGTGGCTGTGTCTTTTTGATTTTAATTTCCCTAAGCTATAGGACCATAAGTGGAAGTGCCCTAGGCTCTGTTGCTTTTCTTTTTAGATGTTTCAGGAAACACCATACACTTCTTCCAAGTGTCTGTTGGCAATTTACATCCCGCCCATCAGCATAACAAGGCTCCAGGTTCTCCATGGCCTGTCCTGCCTTTCTGGATTTTACACTTTCTTCAGATGGCCTTTTTGACCGGGGGGAAGTGAGACTTCATTGTAGTGCAGATTTCCTTTGCAAGTTTGCTTGGTTGGCCAAAAAGGGCGTATGCGTTTTTTCCTGAATATATTCAGGAAAATACGCATACGCACTTTTTGGCCAAGTGCATCATTGTGGACGTTCTGCCTCTTTCCCTATGCTTTCAATGCAATTCCAGTCTACCTCCTGAAATCGGTTTCCTGCAATTCTGCCCCGCTTTCAAGTCCTCTTGGCAGCCTTACTTCAGTATATTTTTGGACGATAGCTGTCATTTATAACTCTGCAGGTTTGTGAATTACAGTGCCCCTGAGCTCCTTTTTTCAACTCGCTTTCTTTTGAGCTGGCCGCAACACCGCAGGATGGCTTCAGGCCCTACTCTGCTTCCGGCACGGCACGCTGAGCCTTTGGTTATTTCCTCTTCTTGGTGGGAAATGAGAGTTAAATTTGCCCGTCCAGACACCTCCAGCTAGTCTCTCATTGGTTCTCCCTATTCCTGTTCATCTTCCGCAGAAATTGCAAACTGGGCCAAACAGGAGGTTAAAGGCGCTGACTCTCCAAGTGGGGAGAGTGTTAGTAAAGCGTCTGGAATGTTGCACCCGAGTACCAGGGGAGGAAAACTGAGACATATTTGAACACGTCTCCCTTTCACACGGTTGATCATACTCTGGGTTCCACATGCATGTTTTAGCTGAAGGAAGAATACCTTAAACCTGGAGAGTTGAGACCCGTGAAATGGGTACCATGCAATATGACTTCAAAGGGTCTTCATTTGCTCACCGAACCTCTCCAATCCTATCACTGCTGCGTTTATGGCCCTGTACACATGCTTGATTCTCTTTTGGAGACATAGCAATCCATAGGTTTTAAGATACTTACTAGTCAGGTACATTCTTAGGCGTTTAATATGCTGTGTTGAGTCCATTTCGTTGAGCAAGGAGTAGCTCTTGTCTATTCCATATTTGGCTTAAGGAACTTTATCTGTGCTCATTTCAATCTCTGGTTTTATGCAGCACCCCAACTCACCTTTCCCCTTAAGCAAGCATAAGTTGGTTTTCTAATTTTGAGACCCTGTTCTGTTCTGTAATTCAGTTCCTGTGTAGCCAAGTTTACATTCCGTGTATTACTGATATCTTATGATGTTTCTTTTTCTGTGTGACTTATTTCAGTTAGAATCATCATACCTGAATCCACTCATTGTGCTGCTACGGGCCTGATGACATAGATTTCATTGCTGAGTGATACTGCATTGTACGTAAGTACCACAAGTTCTTTATCCATTTTTCACTTTCTGCGATGTTGAACTTGTACTGTAAACGAGGTTCTTGTAAACAGAGGCGTCCCAAACTTTGGGGTGGCTGTGTCTTTTTGATTTTAATTTCCCTAAGCTATAGGACCATAAGTGGAAGTGCCCTAGGCTCTGTTGCTCTGTTTTTTAGATGTTTCAGGAAACACCATACACTTCTCCCGAGTGTCTGTTGGCAATTTACATCCTACCCATCAGCATAACAAGGCTCCCAGTTCTCCATGGCCTGTCCTGCCTTTCTGGATTTTACACTTTTTTCAGATGGCCCTTTTGACCGGGGGGAAGTGAGACTTCATTGTAGTGCAGATTTCCTTTGCAAGCTTGCTTGGTTGGCCAAAAAGGGCGTATGCGTTTTTTCCTGAATATATTCAGGAAAAAACGCATACGCCCTTTTTGGCCAAGTGCATCATTGTGGACGTTCTGCCTCTTTTCCTATGCTTTCAATGCAATTCCAGTCTACCTCCTGAAATCGGATTCCTGCAATTCTGCCCCGCTTTCAAGTCCTCTTGGCAGCCTTACTTCAATATATTTTTGGACGATAGCTGTCATTTACAACTCTGCAGGTTTGTGAATTACAGTGCCCCTGAGCTCCTTTCTTCAACTCGCTTTCTTTTGAGCTGGCCGCAACACCACAGGATGGCTTCAGGCCCTAATCTGGTTCCGCCACGGCACGCTGAGCCTTTGGTTATTTCCTCTTCATGGTGGGAAATGAGAGTTAAATTTGCCCGTCCAGACACCTCCAGCTAGTCTTTATTGGTTCTCCCTATTCCTGTTCATCTTCCGCAGATATTGCAAACTGGGCCAAACAGGAGGTTAAAGGCGCTGACTCTCCAAGTTGGGAGAGTGTTAGTAAAGCGTCTGGAATGTTGCACCCGAGTACCAGGGAACGAAAACTGAAACATATTTGAACACGTCTCCCGTTCACATGGTTGATCATACTCTGGGTTCCACATGCATGTTTTAGATGAAGGAAGAATACCTTAAACCTGCAGAGTTGAGACCCGTGGAATGGGTACCATGCAATATGACTTCACAGGGTCTTCATTTGCTCACCGAACCTCTCCAATCCTATCACTGCTGCGTTTATGCCCCTGTACACACGCTTGATTCTCTTTTGGAAACATAGCAATCCATAGGTTTTAAGATACTTACTAGTCAGGTACATTCTTAGGCGTTTAATATGGGGTGTTGAGTCCATTTCGTTGAGCAAGGAGTAGCTCTTGTCTATTCCATATTTGGCTTAAGGAACTTTATCTGTGCTCATTTCAATCTCTGGTTTTATGCAGCACCCCAACTCACCTTTACCCTTAAGCAAGCATAAGTTGGTTTTCTAAATTTGAGACCCTGTTCTGTTCTGTAATTCAGTTCCTGTGTAGCCAAGTTTACATTCCGTGTATTACTGATATCTTATGATGTTTCTTTTTCTGTGTGACTTATTTCAGTTAGAATCATCGTACCTGAATCCACTCATTATGCTGCTACGGGCCTGATGACATAGATTTCATTGCTGAGTGATACTGCATTGTACGTAAGTACCACAAGTTCTTTATCCATTTTTCACTTTCTGTGATATTGAACTTGTACGGTAAACGAGGTTCTTGTAAACAGAGGCGTCCCAAACTTTGGGGTGGCTGTGTCTTTTTGATTTTAATTTCCCTAAGCTATAGGACCATAAGTGGAAGTGCCCTAGGCTCTGTTGCTTTGTTTTTTAGATGTTTCAGGAAACACCATACACTTCTCCCGAGTGTCTGTTGGCAATTTACATCCCGCCCATCAGCATAACAAGGCTCCCAGTTCTCCATGGCCTGTCCTGCCTTTCTGGATTTTACACTTTTTTCAGATGGCCCTTTTGACCGGGGGGAAGTGAGACTTCATTGTAGTGCAGATTTCCTTTGCAAGCTTGCTTGGTTGGCCAAAAAGGGCGTATGCGTTTTTTCCTGAATACATTCAGGAAAAAACGCATACGCCCTTTTTGGCCAAGTGCATCATTGTGGACGTTCTGCCTCTTTTCCTATGCTTTCAATGCAATTCCAGTCTACCTCCTGAAATCGGTTTCCTGCAATTCTGCCCCGCTTTCAAGTCCTCTTGGCAGCCTTACTTCAGTATATTTTTGGACGATAGCTGTCATTTATAACTCTGCAGGTTTGTGAATTACAGTGCCCCTGAGCTCCTTTCTTCAACTCGCTTTCTTGTGAACTGGCTGCAACACTGCAGGATGGCTTCAGGCCCTAATCTGGTTCCGGCACGGCACGCTGAGCCTTTGGTTATTTCCTCTTCCTGGTGGGAAATGAGAGTTAAATTTGCCCGTCCAGACACCTCCAGCTAGTCTCTCATTGGTTCTCGCTATTCCTGTTCATCTTCCGCAGAAATTGCAAACTGGGCCAAACAGGAGGTTAAAGGGACTGACTCTCCAAGTCGGGAGAGTGTTAGTAAAGCGTCTGGAATGTTGCACCCGAGTACCAGGGTACGAAAACTGAGACATATTTGAGCACGTCTCCCGATCACATGGTTGATCATACTCTAGGTTCCACATGCATGTTTTAGCTGAAGGAAGAATACCTTAAACCTGGGTAGTTGAAACCCGTGGAATGGGTACCATGCAATATGACTTCAAAGGGTCTTCATTTGCTCACCGAACCTCTCCAATCCTATCACTGCTGCGTTTATGCCCCTGTACACATGCTTGATTCTCTTTCGGAGACATAGCAATCTGTAGGTTTTAAGATACTTACTAGTCAGGTACATTCTTAGGCGTTTAATATGGGGTGTTGAGTCCATTTCGTTGAGCAAGGAGTAGCTCTTGTCTATTCCATATTTGGCATAAGGAACTTTATCTGTGCTCATTTCAATCTCTGGTTTTATGCAGCACCCCAACTCACCTTTCCTCTTAAGCAAGCATAAGTTGGTTTTCTAAATTTGAGACCCTGTTCTGTTTTGGAATTCAGTTCCTGTGTAGCCAAGTTTACATTCCGTGTATTAGTGATATCTTATGATGTTTCTTTTTCTGTGTGACTTATTTCAGTTAGAATCATCGTACCTGAATCCACTCATTATGCTGCTACGGGCCTGATGACATAGATTTCATTGCTGAGTGATACTGCATTGTACGTAAGTACCACAAGTTCTTTATCCATTTTTCACTTTCTGTGATATTGAACTTGTACGGTAAACGAGGTTCTTGTAAACAGAGGCGTCCCAAACTTTGGGGTGGCTGTGTCTTTTTGATTTTAATTTCCCTAAGCTATAGGACCATAAGTGGAAGTGCCCTAGGCTCTGTTGCTTTGCTTTTTAGATGTTTCAGGAAACACCATACACTTCTCCCGAGTGTCTGTTGGCAATTTACATCCCGCCCATCAGCATAACAAGGCTCCCAGTTCTCCATGGCCTGTCCTGCCTTTCTGGATTTTACACTTTCTTCAGATGGCCCTTTTGACCGGGGGGAAGTGAGACTTCATTGTAGTGCAGATTTCCTTTGCAAGTTTGCTTGGTTGGCCAAAAAGGGCGTATGCGTTTTTTCCTGAATATATTCAGGAAAAAACGCATACGCCCTTTTTGGCCAAGTGCATCATTGTGGACGTTCTGCCTCTTTTCCTATGCTTTCAATCCAATTCCAGTCTACCTCCTGAAATCGGTTTCCTGCAATTCTGCCCTGCTTTCAAGTCCTCTTGGCAGCCTTACTTCAGTATATTTTTGGACGATAGCTGTCATTTATAAGTCTGCAGGTTTGTGAATTACAGTGCCCCAGAGCTCCTTTCTTCAACTCGCTTTCTTGTCACCTGGCCGCAACACCGCAGGATGGCTTCAGGCCCTAATCTAGTTCCGGCACGGCACACTGAGCCTTTGGTTAATTCCTCTCCCTGGTGGGAAATGAGAGTTAAATTTGCCCGTCCAGACACCTCCAGCTAGTCTCTCATTGGTTCTCGCTATTCCTGTTCATCTTCCGCAGAAATTGCAAACTGGGCCAAACAGGAGGTTAAAGGGACTGACTCTCCAAGTCGGGAGAGTGTTAGTAAAGCGTCTGGAATGTTGCACCCGAGTACCAGGGTATGAAAACTGAGACATATTTGAACACGTCTCCCAATCACATGGTTGATCATACTCTAGGTTCCACATGCATGTTTTAGCTGAAGGAAGAATACCTTAAACCTGGAGAGTTGAGACCCGTGTAATGGGTACCATGCAATATGACTTCAAAGGGTCTTCATTTGCTCACCGAACCTCTCCAATCCTATCACTGCTGCGTTTATGCCCCTGTACACATGCTTGATTCTCTTTCGGAGACATAGCAATCCATAGGTTTTTAGATACTTACTAGTCACGTACATTCTTAGGCATTTAATATGTGGTGTTGAGTCCATTTTGTTGAGCAAGGAGTAGCTCTTGTCTATTCCATATTTGGCTTAAGGAAATTTATCTGTGCTCATTTCAATCTCTGGTTTTATGCAGCACCCCAACTCACCTTTCCCCTTAAGCAAGCATAAGTTGGTTTTCTAAATTTGAGACCCTGTTCTGTTCTGTAATTCAGTTCCTGTGTAGCCAAGTTTACATTCCGTGTATTACTGATATCTTATGATGTTTCTTTTTCTGTGTGACTTATTTCAGTTAGAATCATCGTACCTGAATCCACTCATTATGCTGCTACGGGCCTGATGACATAGATTTCATTGCTGAGTGATACTGCATTGTACGTAAGTACCACAAGTTCTTTATCCATTTTTCACTTTCTGTGATATTGAACTTGTACGGTAAACGAGGTTCTTGTAAACAGAGGCGTCCCAAACTTTGGGGTGGCTGTGTCTTTTTGATTTTAATTTCCCTAAGCTATAGGACCATAAGTGGAAGTGCCCTAGGCTCTGTTGCTTTGTTTTTTAGATGTTTCAGGAAACACCATACACTTCTCCCGAGTGTCTGTTGGCAATTTACATCTCGCCCATCAGCATAACAAGGCTCCCAGTTCTCCATGGCCTGTCCTGCCTTTCTGGATTTTACACTTTTTTCAGATGGCCCTTTTGACCGGGGGGAAGTGAGACTTCATTGTAGTGCAGATTTCCTTTGCAAGCTTGCTTGGTTGGCCAAAAAGGGCGTATGCGTTTTTTCCTGAATATATTCAGGAAAAAACGCATACGCCCTTTTTGGCCAAGTGCATCATTGTGGACGTTCTGCCTCTTTTCCTATGCTTTCAATGCAATTCCAGTCTACCTCCTGAAATCGGTTTCCTGCAATTCTGCCCCGCTTTCAAGTCCTCTTGGCAGCCTTACTTCAGTATATTTTTGGACGATAGCTGTCATTTATAACTCTGCAGGTTTGTGAATTACAGTGCCCCTGAGCTCCTTTCTTCAACTCGCTTTCTTTTGAGCTGGCCGCAACACCGCAGGATGGCTTCAGGCCCTAATCTGGTTCCGGCACTGCACTCTGAGCCTTTGGTTAATTCCTCTTCCTGGTGGGAAATGAGAGTTAAATTTGCCCGTCCAGACACCTCCAGCTAGTCTGTCATTGGTTCTCGCTATTCCTGTTCATCTTCCGCAGAAATTGCAAACTGGGCCAAACAGGAGGTTAAAGGGACTGACTCTCCAAGTCGGGAGAGTGTTAGTAAAGCGTCTGGAATGTTGCACCCGAGTACCAGGGTACGAAAACTGAGACATATTTGAACACGTCTCCCGATCACATGGTTGATCATACTCTAGGTTCCACATGCATGTTTTAGCTGAAGGAAGAATACCTTAAACCTGTGTAGTTGAAACCCATGGAATGGGTACCATGCAATATGACTTCAAAGGGTCTTCATTTGCTCACCGAACCTCTCCAATCCTATCACTGCTGCGTTTATGCCCCTGTACACATGCTTGATTCTCTTTCGGAGACATAGCAATCTGTAGGTTTTACGATACCTACTAGTCAGGTACATTCTTAGGCGTTTAATATGGGGTGTTGAGTCCATTTCGTTGAGCTAGGAGTAGCTCTTGTCTATTCCATATTTGGCTTAAGGAACTTTATCTGTGCTCATTTCAATCTCTGGTTTTATGCAGCACCGCAACTCACCTTTCCTCTTAAGCAAGCATAAGTTGGTTTTCTAAATTTGAGACCCTGTTCTGTTTTGGAATTCAGTTCCTGTGTAGCCAAGTTTACATTCCGTGTATTAGTGATATCTTATGATGTTTCTTTTTCTGTGTGACTTATTTCAGTTAGAATCATCGTACCTGAATCCACTCATTATGCTGCTACGGGCCTGATGACATAGATTTCATTGCTGAGTGATACTGCATTGTACGTAAGTACCACAAGTTCTTTATCCATTTTTCACTTTCTGTGATATTGAACTTGTACGGTAAACGAGGTTCTTGTAAACAGAGGCGTCCCAAACATTGGGGTGGCTGTGTCTTTTTGATTTTAATTTCCCTAAGCTATAGGACCATAAGTGGAAGTGCCCTAGGCTCTGTTGCTTTGCTTTTTAGATGTTTCAGGAAACACCATACACTTCTCCCGAGTGTCTGTTGGCAATTTACATCCCGCCCATCAGCATAACAAGGCTCCCAGTTCTCCATGGCCTGTCCTGCCTTTCTGGATTTTACACTTTCTTCAGATGGCCCTTTTGACTGGGGGGAAGTGAGACTTCATTGTAGTGCAGATTTCCTTTGCAAGTTTGCTTGGTTGGCCAAAAAGGGCGTATGCGTTTTTTCCTGAATATATTCAGGAAAAAACGCATACGCCCTTTTTGGCCAAGTGCATCATTGTGGACGTTCTGCCTCTTTTCCTATGCTTTCAATGCAATTCCAGTCTACCTCCTGAAATCGGTTTCCTGCAATTCTGCCCCGCTTTCAAGTCCTCTTGGCAGCCTTACTTCAGTATATTTTTGGACGATAGCTGTCATTTATAACTCTGCAGGTTTGTGAATTACAGTGCCCCAGAGCTCCTTTCTTCAACTCGCTTTCTTGTCACCTGGCCGCAACACCGCAGGATGGCTTCAGGCCCTAATCTGGTTCCGCCACGGCACGCTGAGCCTTTGGTTAATTCCTCTTCCTGGTGGGAAATGAGAGTTAAATTTGCCCGTCCAGACACCTCCAGCTAGTCTCTCATTGGTTCTCGCTATTCCTGTTCATCTTCCGCAGAAATTGCAAACTGGGCCAAACAGGAGGTTAAAGGCGCTGACTCTCCAAGTGGGGAGAGTGTTAGTAAAGCGTCTGGAATGTTGCACCCGAGTACCAGGGGAGGAAAACTGAGACATATTTGAACACGTCTCCCGTTCACACGGTTGATCCTACTCTGGGTTCCACATGCATGTTTTAGCTGAAGGAAGAATACCTTAAACCTGGAGAGTTGAGAACCGTGGAATGGGTACCATGCAATATGACTTCAAAGGGTCTTCATTTGCTCACCGAACCTCTCCAATCCTATCACTGCTGCGTTTATGCCCCTGTACACACACTTGATTCTCTTTTGGAGACATAGCAATCCATAGGTTTTAAGATACTTACTAGTCAGGTACATTCTTAGGCGTTTAATATGGGGTGTTGAGTCCATTTCGTTGAGCAAGGAGTAGCTCTTGTCTATTCCATATTTGGCTTAAGGAACTTTATCTGTGCTCATTTCAATCTCTGGTTTTATGCAACACCCCAACTCACCTTTCCCCTTAAGCAAGCATAAGTTGGTTTTCTAAATTTGAGACCCTGTTCTGTTTTGGAATTCAGTTCCTGTGTAGCCAAGTTTACATTCCGTGTATTAGTGATATCTTATGATGTTTCTTTTTCTGTGTGACTTATTTCAGTTAGAATCATCGTACCTGAATCCACTCATTATGCTGCTACGGGCCTGATGACATAGATTTCATTGCTGAGTGATACTGCATTGTAAGTAAGTACCACAAGTTCTTTATCCATTTCTCACTTTCTGTGATATTGAACTTGTACGGTAAACGAGGTTCTTGTAAACAGAGGCGTCCCAAACTTTGGGGTGGCTGTGTCTTTTTGATTTTAATTTCCCTAAGCTATAGGACCATAAGTGGAAGTGCCCTAGGCTCTGTTGCTTTGTTTTTTAGATGTTTCAGGAAACACCATACACTTCTCCCGAGTGTCTGTTGGCAATTTACATCCCGCCCATCAGCATAACAAGGCTCCCAGTTCTCCATGGCCTGTCCTGCCTTTCTGGATTTTACACTTTTTTCAGATGGCCCTTTTGACCGGGGGGAAGTGAGACTTCATTGTAGTGCAGATTTCCTTTGCAAGCTTGCTTGGTTGGACAAAAAGGGCGTATGCGTTTTTTCCTAAATATATTCAGGAAAAAACGCATACGCCCTTTTTGGCAAAGTGTATCATTGTGGACGTTCTGCCTCTTTTCCTATGCTTTCAATGCAATTCCAGTCTACCTCCTGAAATCGGTTTCCTGCAATTCTGCCCCGCTTTCAAGTCCTCTTGGCAGCCTTACTTCAGTATATTTTTGGACGATAGCTGTCATTTATAACTCTGCAGGTTTGTGAATTACAGTGCCCCTGAGCTCCTTTCTTCAACTCGCTTTCTTGTGAACTGGCTGCAACACTGCAGGATGGCTTCAGGCCCTAATCTGGTTCCGGCACGGCACGCTGAGCCTTTGGTTAATTCCTCTTCCTGGTGGGAAATGAGAGTTAAATTTGCCCGTCCAGACACCTCCAGCTAGTCTCTCATTGGTTCCGCTATTCCTGTTCATCTTCCGCAGAAATTGCAAACTGGGCCAAACAGGAGGTTAAAGGGACTCACTCTCCAAGTCGGGAGGGTGTTAGTTAAGCGTCTGGAATGTTGCACCCGAGTACCAGGGTACGAAAACTGAGACATATTTGAACACGTCTCCCGATCACATGGTTGATCATACTCTAGGTTCCACATGCATGTTTTAGCTGAAGGAAGAATACCTTAAACCTGGGTAGTTGAAACCCGTGGAATGGGTACCATGCAATATGACTTCAAAGGGTCTTCATTTGCTCACCGAACCTCTCCAATCCTATCACTGCTGTGTTTATGCCCCTGTACACACGCTTGATTCTCTTTCGGAGACATAGCAATACATAGGTTTTAAGATACTTACTAGTCAGGTACATACTTAGGCGTTTAATATGGGGTGTTGAGTCCATTTCTTTGAGCAAGGAGTAGCTCTTGTCTATTCCATATTTGGCTTAAGGAACTTTATCTGTGCTCATTTCAATCTCTGGTTTTATGCAGCACCCCAACTCACCTTTACCCTTAAGCAAGCATAAGTTGGTTTTCTAAATTTGAGACCCTGTTCTGTTTTGGAATTCAGTTCCTGTGTAGCCAAGTTTACATTCCGTGTATTAGTGATATCTTATGATGTTTCTTTTTCTGTGTGACTTATTTCAGTTAGAATCATCGTACCTGAATCCACTCATTATGCTGCTACGGGCCTGATGACATAGATTTCATTGCTGAGTGATACTGCATTGTACGTAAGTACCACAAGTTCTTTATCCATTTTTCACTTTCTGTGATATTGAACTTGTACGGTAAACGAGGTTCTTGTAAACAGAGGCGTCCCAAACTTTGGGGTGGCTGTGTCTTTTTGATTTTAATTTCCCTAAGCTATAGGACCATAAGTGGAAGTGCCCTAGGCTCTGTTGCTTTGTTTTTTAGATGTTTCAGGAAACACCATACACTTCTCCCGAGTGTCTGTTGGCAATTTACATCCCACCCATCAGCATAACAAGGCTCCCAGTTCTCCATGGCCTGTCCTGCCTTTCTGGATTTTACACTTTTTTCAGATGGCCCTTTTGACCGGGGGGAAGTGAGACTTCATTGTAGTGCAGATTTCCTTTGCAAGTTTGCTTGGTTGGCCAAAAAGGGCGTATGCGTTTTTTCCTGAATATATTCAGGAAAAAACGCATACGCCCTTTTTGGCCAAGTGTATCATTGTGGACGTTCTGCCTCTTTTCCTATGCTTTCAATGCAATTCCAGTCTACCTCCTGAAATCGGTTTCCTGCAATTCTGCCCCGCTTTCAAGTCCTCTTGGCAGCCTTACTTCAGTATATTTTTGGACGATAGCTGTCATTTATAACTCTGCAGGTCTGTGAATTACAGTGCCCCTGAGCTCCTTTCTTCAACTCGCTTTCTTGTGACATGGCCGCAACACCGCAGGATGGCTTCAGGCCCTAATCTGGTTCCGGCACGGCACGCTGAGCCTTTGGTTATTTCCTCTTCCTGGTGGGAAATGAGAGTTAAATTTGCCCGTCCAGACACCTCCAGCTAGTCTCTCATTGGTTCTCGCTATTCCTGTTCATCTTCCGCAGAAATTGCAAACTGGGCCAAACAGGAGGTTAAAGGGACTGACTCTCCAAGTCGGGAGAGTGTTAGTAAAGCGTCTGGAATGTTGCACCCGAGTACCACGGTACGAAAACTGAGACATATTTGAACACGTCTCCCGATCACATGGTTGATCATACTCTAGGTTCCACATCCATGTTTTAGCTGAAGGAAGAATACCTTAAACCTGGGTAGTTGAAACCCATGGAATGGGTACCATGCAATATGACTTCAAAGGGTCTTCATTTGCTCACCGAACCTCTCCAATCCTATCACTGCTGCGTTTATGCCCCTGTACACATGCTTGATTCTCTTTCGGAGACATAGCAATCTGTAGGTTTTAAGATACTTACTAGTCAGGTACATTCTTAGGCGTTTAATATGGGGTGTTGAGTCCATTTCGTTGAGCAAGGAGTAGCTCTTGTCTATTCCATATTTGGCTTAAGGAACTTTATCTGTGCTCATTTCAATCTCTGGTTTTATGCAGCACCCCAACTCACCTTTCCTCTTAAGCAAGTATAAGTTGGTTTTCTAAATTTGAGACCCTGTACTGTTTTGGAATTCAGTTCCTGTGTAGCCAAGTTTACATTCCGTGTATTAGTGATATCTTATGATGTTTCTTTTTCTGTGTGACTTATTTCAGTTAGAATCATCGTACCTGAATCCACTCATTATGCTGCTACGGGCCTGATGACATAGATTTCATTGCTGAGTGATACTGCATTGTACGTAAGTACCACAAGTTCTTTATCCATTTTTCACTTTCTGTGATATTGAACTTGTACGGTAAACGAGGTTCTTGTAAACAGAGGCGTCCCAAACTTTGGGGTGGCTGTGTCTTTTTGATTTTAATTTCCCTAAGCTATAGGACCATAAGTGGAAGTGCCCTAGGCTCTGTTGCTTTGCTTTTTAGATGTTTCAGGAAACACCATACACTTCTCCCGAGTGTCTGTTGGCAATTTACATCCCGCCCATCAGCATAACAAGGCTCCCAGTTCTCCATGGCCTGTCCTGCCTTTCTGGATTTTACACTTTCTTCAGATGGCCCTTTTGACCGGGGGGAAGTGAGACTTCATTGTAGTGCAGATTTCCTTTGCAAGTTTGCTTGGTTGGCCAAAAAGGGCGTATGCGTTTTTTCCTGAATATATTCAGGAAAAAACGCATACGCCCTTTTTGGCCAAGTGCATCATTGTGGACGTTCTGCCTCTTTTCCTATGCTTTCAATGCAATTCCAGTCTACCTCCTGAAATTGGTTTCCTGCAATTCTGCCCTGCTTTCAAGTTCTCTTGGCAGCCTTACTTCAGTATATTTTTGGACGATAGCTGTCATTTATAAGTCTGCAGGTTTGTGAATTACAGTGCCCCTGAGCTCCTTTCTTCAACTCGCTTTCTTGTCACCTGGCCACAACACCGCAGGATGGCTTCAGGCCCTAATCTAGTTCCGGCACGGCACACTGAGCCTTTGGTTAATTCCTCTCCCTGGTGGGAAATGAGAGTTAAATTTGCCCGTCCAGACACCTCCAGCTAGTCTCTCATTGGTTCTCGCTATTCCTGTTCATCTTCCGCAGAAATTGCAAACTGGGCCAAACAGGAGGTTAAAGGGACTGACTCTCCAAGTCGGGAGAGTGTTAGTAAAGCGTCTGGAATGTTGCACCCGAGTACCAGGTTATGAAAACTGAGACATATTTGAACACGTCTCCCGATCACATGGTTGATCATACTCTAGGTTCCACATGCATGTTTTAGCTGAAGGAAGAATAACTTAAACCTGGGTAGTTGAAACCCATGGAAAGGGTACCATGCAATATGACTTCAAAGGGTCTTCA
Organism: Pseudorca crassidens; assembly: GCF_039906515.1. NCBI lineage: Eukaryota > Metazoa > Chordata > Mammalia > Artiodactyla > Delphinidae > Pseudorca > Pseudorca crassidens. Next base: position 1,031,908 of record NW_027136328.1, on the reverse strand, counting down.
TTTGCTCACCGAACCTCTCCAATCCTATCACTGCTGCGTTTATGCCCCTGTACACATGCTTGATTCTCTTTCGGAGACATAGCAATCTGTAGGTTTTATGATACCTACTATTCAGGTAAATTCTTAGGCGTTTAATATGGGGTGTTGAGTCCATTTCGTTGAGCTAGGAGTAGCTCTTGTCTATTCCATATTTGGCTTAAGGAACTTTATCTGTGCTCATTTCAATCTCTGGTTTTATGCAGCACCCCAACTCACCTTTACCCTTAAGCAAGCATAAGTTGGTTTTCTAAATTTGAGACCCTGTTCTGTTTTGGAATTCAGTTCCTGTGTAGCCAAGTTTACATTCCGTGTATTAGTGATATCTTATGATGTTTCTTTTTCTGTGTGACTTATTTCAGTTAGAATCATCGTACCTGAATCCACTCATTATGCTGCTACGGGCCTGATGACATAGATTTCATTGCTGAGTGATACTGCATTGTACGTAAGTACCACAAGTTCTTTATCCATTTTTCACTTTCTGTGATATTGAACTTGTACGGTAAACGAGGTTCTTGTAAACAGAGGCGTCCCAAACTTTGGGGTGGCTGTGTCTTTTTGATTTTAATTTCCCTAAGCTATAGGACCATAAGTGGAAGTGCCCTAGGCTCTGTTGCTTTGCTTTTTAGATGTTTCAGGAAACACCATACACTTCTCCCGAGTGTCTGTTGGCAATTTACATCCCGCCCATCAGCATAACAAGGCTCCCAGTTCTCCATGGCCTGTCCTGCCTTTCTGTATTTTACACTTTCTTCAGATGGCCCTTTTGACTGGGGGGAAGTGAGACTTCATTGTAGTGCAGATTTCCTTTGCAAGTTTGCTTGGTTGGCCAAAAAGGGCGTATGCGTTTTTTCCTGAATATATTCAGGAAAAAACGCATACGCCCTTTTTGGCCAAGTGCATCATTGTGGACGTTCTGCCTCTTTTCCTATGCTTTCAAAGCAATTCCAGTCTACCTCCTGAAATCGGTTTCCTGCAATTCTGCCCCGCTTTCAAGTCCTCTTGGCAGCCTTACTTCAGTATATTTTTGGACGATAGCTGTCATTTATAACTCTGCAGGTTTGTGAATTACAGTGCCCCTGAGCTCCTTTCTTCAACTCGCTTTCTTGTGACCTGGCCGCAACACCGCAGGATGGCTTCAGGCCCTAATCTGGTTCCGGCACGGCACGCTGAGCCTTTGGTTATTTCCTCTTCCTGGTGGGAAATGAGAGTTAAATTTGCCCGTCCAGACGCCTCCAGCTAGTCTCTCATTGGTTCTCCCTATTCCTGTTCATCTTCCGCAGAAATTGCAAACTGGGCCAAACAGGAGGTTAAAGGCGCTGACTCTCCAAGTGGGGAGAGTGTTAGTAAAGCGTCTGGAATGTTGCACCCGAGTACCAGGGGAGGAAAACTGAGACATATTTGAACACGTCTCCCGTTCACACGGTTGATCATACTCTGGGTTCCACATGCATGTTTTAGCTGAAGGAAGAATACCTTAAACCTGGAGAGTTGAGACCCGTGGAATGGGTACCATGCAATATGACTTCAAAGGGTCTTCATTTGCTCACCGAACCTCTCCAATCCTATCACTGCTGCGTTTATGCCCCTGTACACATGCTTGATTCTCTTTTGGAGACATAGCAATCCATAGGTTTTAAGATACTTACTAGTCAGGTACATTCTTAGGCGTTTAATATGGGGTGTTGAGTCCATTTCGTTGAGCAAGGAGTAGCTCTTGTCTATTCCATATTTGGCTTAAGGAACTTTATCTGTGCTCATTTCAATCTCTGGTTTTATGCAGCACCCCAACTCACCTTTCCCCTTAAGCAAGCATAAGTTGGTTTTCTAAATTTGAGACCCTGTTCTGTTTTGGAATTCAGTTCCTGTGTAGCCAAGTTTACATTCCGTGTATTACTGATATCTTATGATGTTTCTTTTTCTGTGTGACTTATTTCAGTTAGAATCATCATACCTGAATCCAGTCATTATGCTGCTAAGGGCCTGATGACATAGATTTCATTGCTGAGTGATATTGCTTTGTAAGTAAATACCACAACTTCTTTATCCATTTTTCACTTTCTGCGATGTTGAACTTGTACTGTAAATGAGGTTCTTGTAAACAGAGGCGTCCCAAACTTTGGGGTGGCTGTGTCTTTTTGATTTTAATTTCCCTAATCTATAGGACCATAAGTGGAAGTGCCCTAGGCTCTGTTGCTTTTCTTTTTAGATGTTTCAGGAAACACCATACACTTCTTCCGAGTGTCTGTTGGCAATTTACATCCCGCCCATCAGCATAACAAGGCTCCAGGTTCTCCATGGCCTGTCCTGCCTTTCTGGATTTTACACTTTTTTCAGATGGCCCTTTTGACCGGGGGGAACTGAGACTTCATTGTAGTGCAGATTTCCTTTGCAAGCTTGCTTGGTTGGCCAAAAAGGGCGTATGCGTTTTTTCCTGAATATATTCAGGAAAAAGCGCATACGCCCTTTTTGGCCAAGTGCATCATGGTGGACGTTCTGCCTCTTTTCCTATGCTTTCAATGCAATTCCAGTCTACCTCCTGAAATCGGTTTCCTGCAATTCTGCCCCGCTTTCAAGCCCTCTTGGCAGCCTTACTTCAGTATATTTTTGGACGATAGCTGTCATTTATAAGTCTGCAGGTTTGTGAATTACAGTGCCCCTGAGCTCCTTTCTTCAACTCGCTTTCTTTTGAGCTGGCCGCAACACCGCAGGATGGCTTCAGTCCCTAATCTGGTTCCGGCACGGCATGCTGAGCCTTTGGTTATTTCCTCTTCCTGGTGGGAAATGAGAGTTAAATTTGCCCGTCCAGACACCTCCAGCTAGTCTCTCATTGGTTCTCCCTATTCCTGTTCATCTTCCGCAGAAATTGCAAACTGGGCCAAACAGGAGGTTAAAGGTCCTGACTCTCCAAGTGGGGAGAGTGTTACTAAAGTGTCTGGAATGTTGCACCCGAGTACCAGGGGAGGAAAACTGAGACATATTTGAACACATCTCCCGATCACATGGTTGATCATACTCTGGGTTCCACATGCATGTTTTAGCTGAAGGAAGAATACCTTAAACCTGGAGAGTTGAGACCCGTGTAATGGGTACCATGCAATATGACTTCAAAGGGTCTTCATTTGCTCACCGAACCTCTCCAATCCTATCACTGCTGCGTTTATGCCCCTGTACACATGCTTGATTCTCTTTTGGAGACATAGCAATCCATAGGTTTTAAGATACTTACTAGTCAGGTACATTCTTAGGCGTTTAATATTGGGTGTTGAGTCCATTTCGTTGAGCAAGGAGTAGCTCTTGTCTATTCCATATTTGGCTTAAGGAACTTTATCTGTGCTCATTTCAATGTCTGGTTTTATGCAGCACCCCAACTCACCTTTCCCCTTAAGCAAGCATAAGTTGGTTTTCTAAATTTGAGACCCTGTTCTGTTTTGGAATTCAGTTCCTGTGTAGCCAAGTTTACATTCCGTGTATTAGTGATATCTTATGATGTTTCTTTTTCTGTGTGACTTATTTCAGTTAGAATCATCGTACCTGAATCCACTCATTATGCTGCTACGGGCCTGATGACATAGATTTCATTGCTGAGTGATACTGCATTGTACGTAAGTACCACAAGTTCTGTATCCATTTTTCACTTTCTGTGATATTGAACTTGTACGGTAAACGAGGTTCTTGTAAACAGAGGCGTCCCAAACTTTGGGGTGGCTGTGTCTTTTTGATTTTAATTTCCCTAAGCTATAGGACCATAAGTGGAAGTGCCCTAGGCTCTGTTGCTTTGTTTTTTAGATGTTTCAGGAAACACCATACACTTCTCCCGAGTGTCTGTTGGCAATTTACATCCCGCCCATCAGCATAACAAGGCTCCCAGTTCTCCATGGCCTGTCCTGCCTTTCTGGATTTTACACTTTTTTCAGATGGCCCTTTTGACCGGGGGGAAGTGAGACTTCATTGTAGTGCAGATTTCCTTTGCAAGCTTGTTTGCTTGGCCAAAAAGGGCGTATGCGTTTTTTCCTGAATATATTCAGGAAAAAATGCATACGCCCTTTTTGGCCAAGTGCATCATTGTGGACGTTCTGCCTCTTTTCCTATGCTTTCAATGCAATTCCAGTCTACCTCCTGAAATCGGTTTCCTGCAATTCTGCCCCGCTTTCAAGTCCTCTTGGCAGCCTTACTTCAGTATATTTTTGGACGATAGCTGTCATTTATAACTCTGCAGGTTTGTGAATTACAGTGCCCCTGAGCTCCTTTCTTCAACTCGCTTTCTTTTGAGCTGGCCGCAACACCGCAGGATGGCTTCAGGCCCTAATCTGGTTCCGGCACGGCACGCTGAGCCTTTGGTTATTTCCTCTTCCTGGTGGGAAATGAGAGTTAAATTTGCCCGTCCAGACACCTCCAGGTAGTCTCTCATTGGTTCTCCCTATTCCTGTTCATCTTCCGCAGAAATTGCAAACTGGGCCAAACAGGAGGTTAAAGGTGCTAACTCTCCAAGTGGGGAGAGTTTTAGTAAAGCGTCTGGAATGTTGCACCAGAGTACCAGGGCAGGAAAACTGAGACATATTTGAACACGTCTCCCGTTCACATGGTTGATCATACTCTGGGTTCCACATGCATGTTTTAGCTGAAGGAAGAATACCTTAAACCTGGAGAGTTGAGAACCATGTAATGGGTACCATGCAATATGACTTCAAAGGGTCTTCATTTGCTCGCCGAACCTCTCCAATCTTATCACTGCTGTGTTTATGCCCCTGTACACACGCTTGATTCTCTTTTGGAGACATAGTAATCCATAGGTTTTAAGATACTTACTAGTCAGATACATTCTTAGGCGTTTAATATGGGGTGTTGAGTCCATTTCGTTGAGCAAGGAGTAGCTCTTGTCTATTCCATATTTGGCTTAAGGAACTTTATCTGTGCTCATTTCAATCTCTGGTTTTATGCAGCACCCCAACTCACCTTTCCCCTTAAGCAAGCATAAGTTGGTTTTCTAAATTTGAGACCCTGTTCTGTTTTGGAATTCAGTTCCTGTGTAGCCAAGTTTACATTCCGTGTATTAGTGATATCTTATGATGTTTCTTTTTCTGTGTGACTTATTTCAGTTAGAATCATCGTACCTGAATCCACTCATTATGCTGCTACAGGCCTGATGACAGATTTCATTGCTGAGTGATACTGCATTGTACGTAAGTACCACAAGTTCTTTATCCATTTTTCACTTTCTGTGATATTGAACTTGTACGGTAAACGAGGTTCTTGTAAACAGAGGCGTCCCAAACTTTGGGGTGGCTGTGTCTTTTTGATTTTAATTTCCCTAAGCTATAGGACCATAAGTGGAAGTGCCCTAGGCTCTGTTGCTTTGTTTTTTAGATGTTTCAGGAAACACCATACACTTCTCCCGAGTGTCTGTTGGCAATTTACATCCTACCCATCAGCATAACAAGGCTCCCAGTTCTCCATGGCCTGTCCTGCCTTTCTGGATTTTACACTTTTTTCAGATGGCCCTTTTGACCGGGGGGAAGTGAGACTTCATTGTAGTGCAGATTTCCTTTGCAAGCTTGCTTGGTTGGCCAAAAAGGGCGTATGCGTTTTTTCCTGAATATATTCAGGAAAAAACGCATACGCCCTTTTTCGCCAAGTGCATCATTGTGGACGTTCTGCCTCTTTTCCTATGCTTTCAATGCAATTCCAGTCTACCTCCTGAAATCGGTTTCCTGCAATTCTGCCCCGCTTTCAAGTCCTCTTGGCAGCCTTACTTCAGTATATTTTTGGACGATAGCTGTCATTTATAACTCTGCAGGTTTGTGAATTACAGTGCCCCTGAGCTCCTTTCTTCAACTCGCTTTCTTTTGAGCTGGCCGCAACACCGCAGGATGGCTTCAGGCCCTAATCTGGTTCCGGCACGGCACGCTGAGCCTTTGGTTATTTCCTCTTCCTGGTGGGAAATGAGAGTTAAATTTGCCCGTCCAGACACCTCCAGCTAGTCTCTCATTGGTTCTCCCTATTCCTGTTCATCTTCCGCAGAAATTGCAAACTGGGCCAAACAGGAGGTTAAAGGTGCTAACTCTCCATTTGGGGAGAGTTTTAGTAAAGCGTCTGGAATGTTGCACCAGAGTACCAGGGCAGGAAAACTGAGACATATTTGAACACGTCTCCCGTTCACACGGTTGATCATACTCTGGGTTCCACATGCATGTTTTAGCTGAAGGAAGAATACCTTAAACCTGGAGAGTTGAGAACCGTGTAATGGGTACCATGCAATATGACTTCAAAGGGTCTTCATTTGCTCGCCGAACCTCTCCAATCTTATCACTGCTGTGTTTATGCCCCTGTACACACGCTTGATTCTCTTTTGGAGACATAGTAATCCATAGGTTTTAAGATACTTACTAGTCAGGTACATTCTTAGGCGTTTAATATGGGGTGTTGAGTCCATTTCGTTGAGCAAGGAGTAGCTCTTGTCTATTCCATATTTGGCTTAAGGAACTTTATCTGTTCTCATTTCAATCTCTGGTTTTATGCAGCACCCCAACTCACCTTTCCCCTTAAGCAAGCATAAGTTGGTTTTCTAAATTTGAGACCCTGTTCTGTTTTGGAATTCAGTTCCTGTGTAGCCAAGTTTACATTCCGTGTATTAGTGATATCTTATGATGTTTCTTTTTCTGTGTGACTTATTTCAGTTAGAATCATCGTACCTGAATCCACTCATTATGCTGCTACGGGCCTGATGACATAGATTTCATTGCTGAGTGATACTGCATTGTACGTAAGTACCACAAGTTCTTTATCCATTTTTCACTTTCTGTGATATTGAACTTGTACGGTAAACGAGGTTCTTGTAAACAGAGGCGTCCCAAACTTTGGGGTGGCTGTGTCTTTTTGATTTTAATTTCCCTAAGCTATAGGACCATAAGTGGAAGAGCCCTAGGCTCTGTTGCTTTCTTTTTTAGATGTTTCAGGAAACACCATACACTTCTCCCGAGTGTCTGTTGGCAATTTACATCCCGCCCATCAGCATAACAAGGCTCCCAGTTCTCCATGGCCTGTCCTGCCTTTCTGGATTTTACACTTTTTTCAGATGGCCCTTTTGACCGGGGGGAAGTGAGACTTCATTGTAGTGCAGATTTCCTTTGCAAGTTTGCTTGGTTGGCCAAAAAGGGCGTATGCGTTTTTTCCTGAATATATTCAGGAAAAAACGCATACGCCCTTTTTGGCCAAGTGTATCATTGTGGACGATCTGCCTCTTTTCCTATGCTTTCAATGCAATTCCAGTCTACCTCCTGAAATCGGTTTCCTGCAATTCTGCCCCGCTTTCAAGTCCTCTTGGCAGCCTTACTTCAGTATATTTTTGGACGATAGCTGTCATTTATAACTCTGCAGGTTTGTGAATTACAGTGCCCCTGAGCTCCTTTCTTCAACTCGCTTTCTTGTGACCTGGCCGCAATACCGCAGGATGGCTTCAGGCCCTAATCTGGTTCCGGCACGGCACGCTGAGCCTTTGGTTATTTCCTCTTCCTGGTGGGAAATGAGAGTTAAATTTGCCCGTCCAGACACCTCCAGCTAGTCTCTCATTGGTTCTCGCTATTCCTGTTCATCTTCCACAGAAATTGCAAACTGGGCCAAACAGGAGGTTAAAGGGACTGACTCTCCAAGTCGGGAGAGTGTTAGTAAAGCGTCTGGAATGTTGCACCCGAGTACCAGCGTACGAAAACTGAGACATATTTGAACACGTCTCCCGATCACATGGTTGATCATACTCTAGGTTCCACATGCATGTTTTAGCTGAAGGAAGAATACCTTAAACCTGGGTACTTGAAACCCGTGGAATGGGTACCGTGCAATATGACTTCAAAGGGTCTTCATTTGCTCACCGAACCTCTCCAATCCTATCACTGCTGCGTTTATGTCCCTGTACACATGCTTGATTCTCTTTTGGAGACATAGCAATCCATAGGTTTTAAGATACTTACTAGTCAGGTACATTCTTAGGCGTTTAATATGCGGTGTTGAGTCCATTTCATTGAGCAAGGAGTAGCTCTTGTCTATTCCATATTTGGCTTAAGGAACTTTATCTGTGCTCATTTCAATCTCTGGTTTTATGCAGCACCCCAACTCACCTTTCCCCTTAAGCAAGCATAAGTTGCTTTTCTAAATTTGAGACCCTGTTCTGTTCTGTAATTCAGTTCCTGTGTAGCCAAGTTTACATTCCGTGTATTACTGATATCTTATGATGTTTCTTTTTCTGTGTGACTTATTTCAGTTAGAATCATCATACCTGAATCCACTCATTGTGCTGCTAAGGGCCTGATGACATAGATTTCATTGCTGAGTGATATTGCTTTGTAAGTAAATACCACAACTTCTTTATCCATTTTTCACTTTCTGCGATGATGAACTTGTACTGTAAACGAGGTTCTTGTAAACAGAGGCGTCCCAAACTTTGGGGTGGCTGTGTCTTTTTGATTTTAATTTCCCTAAGCTATAGGACCATAAGTGAAAGTGCCCTACGCTCTGTTGCTTTGTTCTTTAGATGTTTCAGGAAACACCATACACTTCTCCCGAGTGTCTGTTGGCAATTTACATCCCGCCCATCAGCAAAACAAGGCTCCCAGTTCTCCATGGCCTGTCCTGCCTTTCTGGATTTTACACTTTTTTCAGATGGCCCTTTTGACCGGGGGGAAGTGAGACTTCATTGTAGTACAGATTTCCTTTGCAAGCTTGCTTGGTTGGCCAAAAAGTGCGTATGCGTTTTTTCCTGAATATATTCAGGAAAAAACGCATACGCCCTTTTTGGCCAAGTGCATCATTGTGGACGTTCTGCCTCTTTTCCTATGCTTTCAATGCAATTCCAGTCTACCTCCTGAAATCGGTTTCCTGCAATTCTGCCCCGCTTTCAAGTCCTCTTGGCAGCCTTACTTCAGTATATTTTTGGACGATAGCTGTCATTTATAACTCTGCAGGTTTGTGAATTACAGTGCCCCTGAGCTCCTTTCTTCAACTCGCTTTCTTGTGACCTGGCCGCAACACCGCAGGATGGCTTCAGGCCCTAATCTGGTTCCGCCACGGCACGCTGAGCCTTTGGTTATTTCCTCTTCCTGGTGGGAAATGAGAGTTAAATTTGCCCGTCCAGACACCTCCAGCTAGTCTCTCATTGGTTCTCCCTATTCCTGTTCATCTTCCGCAGAAATTGCAAACTGGGCCAAACAGGAGGTTAAAGGCGCTGACTCTCCAAGTGGGGAGAGTGTTAGTAAAGCGTCTGGAATGTTACACCCGAGTACCACGGTACGAAAACTGAGACATATTTGAACACGTCTCCTGTTCACACGGTTGATCATACTCTGGGTTCCACATGCATGTTTTAGCTGAAGGAAGAATACCTTAAACCTGGAGAGTTGAGAACCGTGTAATGGGTACCATGCAATATGACTTCAAAGGGTCTTCATTTGCTCACCGAACCTCTCCAATCCTATCACTGCTGCGTTTATGCCCCTGTACACATGCTTGATTCTCTTTTGGAAACATAGCAATCCATAGGTTTTAAGATACTTACTAGTCAGGTACATTCTTAGGCGTTTAATATGGGGTGTTGAGTCCATTTCGTTGAGCAAGGAATAGCTCTTGTCTATTCCATATTTGGCTTAAGGAACTTTATCTGTGCTCATTTCAATCTCTGGTTTTATGCAGCACCCCAACTCACCTTTCCCCTTAAGCAAGCATAAGTTGGTTTTCTAAATTTGAGACCCTGTTCTGTTCTGTAATTCAGTTCCTGTGTAGCCAAGTTTACATTCCGTGTATTACTGATATCTTATGATGTTTCTTTTTCTGTGTGACTTATTTCAGTTAGAATCATCGTACCTGAATCCACTCATTATGCTGCTACGGGCCTGATGACATAGATTTCATTGCTGAGTGATACTGCATTGTACGTAAGTACCACAAGTTCTTTATCCATTTTTCACTTTCTGTGATATTGAACTTGTACGGTAAACGAGGTTCTTGTAAACAGAGGTGTCCCAAACTTTGGGGTGGCTGTGTCTTTTTGATTTTAATTTCCCTAAGCTATAGGACCATAAGTGGAAGAGCCCTAGGCTCTGTTGCTTTCTTTTTTAGATGTTTCAGGAAACACCATACACTTCTCCCGAGTGTCTGTTGGCAATTTACATCCCGCCCATCAGCATAACAAGGCTCCCAGTTCTCCATGGCCTGTCCTGCCTTTCTGGATTTTACACTTTTTTCAGATGGCCCTTTTGACCGGGGGGAAGTGAGACTTCATTGTAGTGCAGATTTCCTTTGCAAGTTTGCTTGGTTGGCCAAAAAGGGCGTATGCGTTTTTTCCTGAATATATTCAGGAAAAAACGCATACGCCCTTTTTGGCAAAGTGTATCATTGTGGACGATCTACCTCTTTTCCTATGCTTTCAATGCAATTCCAGTCTACCTCTTGAAATCGGTTTCCTGCAATTCTGCCCCGCTTTCAAGTCCTCTTGGCAGCCTTACTTCAGTATATTTTTGGACGATAGCTGTCATTTATAACTCTGCAGGTTTGTGAATTACAGTGCCCCTGAGCTCCTTTCTTCAACTCGCTTTCTTTTGAGCTGGCCGCAACACCGCAGGATGGCTTCAGGCCCTAATCTGGTTCCGGCACGGCACGCTGAGCCTTTGGTTATTTCCTCTTCCTGGTGGGAAATGAGAGTTAAATTTGCCCGTCCAGACACCTCCAGCTAGTCTCTCATTGGTTCTCCCTATTCCTGTTCATCTTCCGCAGAAATTGCAAACTGGGCCAAACAGGAGGTTAAAGGTGCTAACTCTCCAAGTGGGGAGAGTTTTAGTAAAGCGTCTGGAATGTTGCACCAGAGTACCAGGGCAGGAAAACTGAGACATATTTGAACACGTCTCCCGTTCACACGGTTGATCATACTCTGGGTTCCACATGCATGTTTTAGCTGAAGGAAGAATACCTTAAACCTGGAGAGTTGAGAACCGTGTAATGGGTACCATGCAATATGACTTCAAAGGGTCTTCATTTGCTCGCCGAACCTCTCCAATCCTATCACTGCTGTGTTTATGCCCCTGTACACACGCTTGATTCTATTTTGGAGACATAGCAATCCATAGGTTTTAAGATACTTACTAGTCAGGTACATTCTTAGGCGTTTAATATGGGGTGTTGAGTCCATTTCGTTGAGCAAGGAGTAGCTCTTGTCTATTCCATATTTGGCTTAAGGAACTTTATCTGTGCTCATTTCAATCTCTGGTTTTATGCAGCACCCCAACTCACCTTTCCCCTTAAGCAAGCATAAGTTGGTTTTCTAAATTTGAGACCCTGTTCTGTTCTGTAATTCAGTTCCTGTGTAGCCAAGTTTACATTCCGTGTATTACTGATATCTTATGATGTTTCTTTTTCTGTGTGACTTATTTCAGTTAGAATCATCGTACCTGAATCCACTCATTATGCTGCTACGGGCCTGATGACATAGATTTCATTGCTGAGTGATACTGCATTGTACGTAAGTACCACAAGTTCTTTATCCATTTTTCACTTTCTGTGATATTGAACTTGTACGGTAAACGAGGTTCTTGTAAACAGAGGCGTCCCAAACTTTGGGGTGGCTGTGTCTTTTTGATTTTAATTTCCCTAAGCTATAGGACCATAAGTGGAAGTGCCCTAGGCTCTGTTGCTTTGTGTTTTAGATGTTTCAGGAAACACCATACACTTCTCCCGAGTGTCTGTTGGCAATTTACATCCCGCCCATCAGCATAACAAGGCTCCCAGTTCTCCATGGCCTGTCCTGCCTTTCTGGATTTTACACTTTTTTCAGATGGCCCTTTTGACCGGGGGGAAGTGAGACTTCATTGTAGTGCAGATTTCCTTTGCAAGCTTGCTTGGTTGGCCAAAAAGGGCGTATGCGTTTTTTCCTGAATATATTCAGGAAAAAACGCATACGCCCTTTTTGGCCAAGTCCATCATGGTGGACGTTCTGCCTCTTTTCCTATGCTTTCAATGCAATTCCAGTCTACCTCCTGAAATCGGTTTCCTGCAATTCTGCCCCGCTTTCAAGTCCTCTTGGCAGCCTTACTTCAGTATATTTTTGGACGATAGCTGTCATTTATAACTCTGCAGGTTTGTGAATTACAGTGCCCCTGAGCTCCTTTCTTCAACTCGCTTTCTTTTGAGCTGGCCGCAACACCGCAGGATGGCTTCAGGCCCTAATCTGGTTCCGGCACGGCACGCTGAGCCTTTGGTTATTTCCTCTTCCTGGTGGGAAATGAGAGTTAAATTTGCCCGTCCAGACACCTCCAGCTAGTCTCTCATTGGTTCTCCCTATTCCTGTTCATCTTCCGCAGAAATTGCAAACTGGGCCAAACAGGAGGTTAAAGGCGCTGACTCTCCAAGTGGGGAGAGTGTTAGTAAAGTGTCTGGAATGTTGCACCCGAGTACCAGGGGAGGAAAACTGAGACATATTTGAACACGTCTCCCGATCACATGGTTGATCATACTCTAGGTTCCACATGCATGTTTTAGCTGAAGGAAGAATAACTTAAACCTGGGTAGTTGAAACCCATGGAAAGGGTACCATGCAATATGACTTCACAGGGTCTTCATTTGCTCACCGAACCTCTCCAATCCTATCACTGCTGCGTTTATGCCCCTGTACACATGCTTGATTCTCTTTCGGAGACATAGCAATCTGTAGGTTTTATGATACCTACTAGTCAGGTAAATTCTTAGGCGTTTAATATGGGGTGTTGAGTCCATTTCGTTGAGCAAGGAGTAGCTCTTGTCTATTCCATATTTGGCTTAAGGAACTTTATCTGTGCTCATTTCAATCTCTGGTTTTATGCAGCACCCCAACTCACCTTTCCCCTTAAGCAAGCATAAGTTGGTTTTCTAAATTTGAGACCCTGTTCTGTTTTGGAATTCAGTTCCTGTGTAGCCAAGTTTACATTCCGTGTATTAGTGATATCTTATGATGTTTCTTTTTCTGTGTGACTTATTTCAGTTAGAATCATCGTACCTGAATCCACTCATTATGCTGCTACGGGCCTGATGACATAGATTTCATTGCTGAGTGATACTGCATTGTACGTAAGTACCACAAGTTCTTTATCCATTTTTCACTTTCTGTGATATTGAACTTGTACGGTAAACGAGGTTCTTGTAAACAGAGGCGTCCCAAACTTTGGGGTGGCTGTGTCTTTTTGATTTTAATTTCCCTAAGCTATAGGACCATAAGTGGAAGAGCCCTAGGCTCTGTTGCTTTCTTTTTTAGATGTTTCAGGAAACACCATACACTTCTCCCGAGTGTCTGTTGGCAATTTACATCCCGCCCATCAGCATAACAAGGCTCCCAGTTCTCCATGGCCTGTCCTGCCTTTCTGGATTTTACACTTTTTTCAGATGGCCCTTTTGACCGGGGGGAAGTGAGACTTCATTGTAGTGCAGATTTCCTTTGCAAGTTTGCTTGGTTGGCCAAAAAGGGCGTATGCGTTTTTTCCTGAATATATTCAGGAAAAAACGCATACGCCCTTTTTGGCAAAGTGTATCATTGTGGACGATCTACCTCTTTTCCTATGCTTTCAATGCAATTCCAGTCTACCTCCTGAAATCGGTTTCCTGCAATTCTGCCCCGCTTTCAAGTCCTCTTGGCAGCCTTACTTCAGTATATTTTTGGACGATAGCTGTCATTTATAAGTCTGCAGGTTTGTGAATTACAGTGCCCCTGAGCTCCTTTCTTCAACTCGCTTTCTTTTGAGCTGGCCGCAACACCGCAGGATGGCTTCAGGCCCTAATCTGGTTCCGGCACGGCACGCTGAGCCTTTGGTTAATTCCTCTTCCTGGTGGGAAATGAGAGTTAAATTTGCCCGTCCAGACACCTCCAGCTAGTCTCTCATTGGTTCTCCCTATTCCTGTTCATCTTCCGCAGAAATTGCAAACTGGGCCAAACAGGAGGTTAAAGGTGCTAACTCTCCAAGTGGGGAGAGTTTTAGTAAAGCGTCTGGAATGTTGCACCAGAGTACCAGGGCAGGAAAACTGAGACATATTTGAACACGTCTCCCGTTCACACGGTTGATCATACTCTGGGTTCCACATGCATGTTTTAGCTGAAGGAAGAATACCTTAAACCTGGAGAGTTGAGAACCGTGTAATGGGTACCATGCAATATGACTTCAAAGGGTCTTCATTTGCTCGCCGAACCTCTCCAATCCTATCACTGCTGTGTTTATGCCCCTGTACACACGCTTGATTCTCTTTTGGAGACATAGCAATCCATAGGTTTTAAGATACTTACTAGTCAGGTACATTCTTAGGCGTTTAATATGGGGTGTTGAGTCCATTTCGTTGAGCAAGGAGTAGCTCTTGTCTATTCCATATTTGGCTTAAGGAACTTTATCTGTGCTCATTTCAATCTCTGGTTTTATGCAGCACCCCAACTCACCTTTCCCCTTAAGCAAGCATAAGTTGGTTTTCTAAATTTGAGACCCTGTTCTGTTTTGGAATTCAGTTCCTGTGTAGCCAAGTTTACATTCCGTGTATTAGTGATATCTTATGATGTTTCTTTTTCTGTGTGACTTATTTCAGTTAGAATCATCGTACCTGAATCCACTCATTATGCTGCTACGGGCCTGATGACATAGATTTCATTGCTGAGTGATACTGCATTGTACGTAAGTACCACAAGTTCTTTATCCATTTCTCACTTTCTGTGATATTGAACTTGTACGGTAAACGAGGTTCTTGTAAACAGAGGCGTCCCAAACTTTGGGGTGGCTGTGTCTTTTTGATTTTAATTTCCCTAAGCTATAGGACCATAAGTGGAAGTGCCCTAGGCTCTGTTGCTTTCTTTTTTAGATGTTTCAGGAAACACCATACACTTCTCCCGAGTGTCTGTTGGCAATTTACATCCCGCCCATCAGCATAACAAGGCTCCCAGTTCTCCATGGCCTGTCCTGCCTTTCTGGATTTTACACTTTATTCAGATGGCCCTTTTGACCGGGGGGAAGTGAGACTTCATTGTAGTGCACATTTCCTTTGCAAGTTTGCTTGGTTGGCCAAAAAGGGCGTATGCGTTTTTTCCTGAATATATTCAGGAAAAAACCCATACGCCCTTTTTGGCAAAGTGTATCATTGTGGACGATCTACCTCTTTTCCTATGCTTTCAATGCAATTCCAGTCTACCTCTTGAAATCGGTTTCCTGCAATTCTGCCCCGCTTTCAAGTCCTCTTGGCAGCCTTACTTCAGTATATTTTTGGACGATAGCTGTCATTTATAACTCTGCAGGTTTGTGAATTACAGTGCCCCTGAGCTCCTTTCTTCAACTCGCTTTCTTGTGACCTGGCCGCAACACCACAGGATGGCTTCAGGCCCTAATCTGGTTCCGGCACGGCACGCTGAGCCTTTGGTTAATTCCTCTTCCTGGTGGGAAATGAGAGTTAAATTTGCCCGTCCAGACACCTCCAGCTAGTCTCTCATTGGTTCTCGCTATTCCTGTTCATCTTCCACAGAAATTGCAAACTGGGCCAAACAGGAGGTTAAAGGGACTGACTCTCCAAGTCGGGAGGGTGTTAGTAAAGCGTCTGGAATGTTGCATCCGAGTACCAGGAGAGGAAAACTGAGACATATTTGAACACGTCTCCCGATCACATGGTTGATCATACTCTAGGTTCCACATGCATGTTTTAGCTGAAGGAAGAATACCTTAAACCTGGGTAGTTGAAACCCGTGGAATGGGTACCATGCAATATGACTTCAAAGGGTCTTCATTTGCTCACCGAACCTCTCCAATCCTATCACTGCTGCGTTTATGCCCCTGTACACACGCTTGATTCTCTTTTGGAGACATAGCAATCCATAGGTTTTAAGATACTTACTAGTCAGGTACGTTCTTAGGCGTTTAATATGGGGTGTTGAGTCCATTTCATTGAGCAAGGAGTAGCTCTTGTCTATTCCATATTTGGCTTAAGGAACTTTATCTGTGCTCATTTCAATGTCTGGTTTTATGCAGCACCCCAACTCACCTTTCCCCTTAAGCAAGCATAAGTTGGTTTTCTAAATTTGAGACCCTGTTCTGTTTTGGAATTCAGTTCCTGTGTAGCCAAGTTTACATTCCGTGTATTAGTGATATCTTATGATGTTTCTTTTTCTGTGTGACTTATTTCAGTTAGAATCATCGTACCTGAATCCACTCATTATGCTGCTACGGGCCTGATGACATAGATTTCATTGCTGAGTGATACTGCATTGTACGTAAGTACCACAAGTTCTTTATCCATTTTTCACTTTCTGTGATATTGAACTTGTACGGTAAACGAGGTTCTTGTAAACAGAGGCGTCCCAAACTTTTGGGTGGCTGTGTCTTTTTGATTTTAATTTCCCTAAGCTATAGGACCATAAGTGGAAGTGCCCTAGGCTCTGTTGCTTTGTTTTTTAGATGTTTCAGGAAACACCATACACTTCTCCCGAGTGTCTGTTGGCAATTTACATCCCGCCCATCAGCATAACAAGGCTCCCAGTTCTCCATGGCCTGTCCTGCCTTTCTGGATTTTACACTTTTTTCAGATGGCCCTTTTGACCGGGGGGAAGTGAGACTTCATTGTAGTGCAGATTTCCTTTGCAAGCTTGCTTGGTTGGCCAAAAAGGGCGTATGCGTTTTTTCCTGAATATATTCAGGAAAAAACGCATACGCCCTTTTTGGCCAAGTGCATCATTGTGGACGTTCTGCCTCTTTTCCTATGCTTTCAATGCAATTCCAGTCTACCTCCTGAAATCGGTTTCCTGCAATTCTGCCCCGCTTTCAAGTCCTCTTGGCAGCCTTACTTCAGTATATTTTTGGACGATAGCTGTCATTTATAACTCTGCAGGTTTGTGAATTACAGTGCCCCTGAGCTCCTTTCTTCAACTCGCTTTCTTTTGAGCTGGCCGCAACACCGCAGGATGGCTTCAGGCCCTAATCTGGTTCCGGCACGGCACGCTGAGCCTTTGGTTATTTCCTCTTCCTGGTGGGAAATGAGAGTTAAATTTGCCCGTCCAGACACCTCCAGCTAGTCTCTCATTGGTTCTCCCTATTCCTGTTCATCTTCCGCAGAAATTGCAAACTGGGCCAAACAGGAGGTTAAAGGTGCTAACTCTCCAAGTGGGGAGAGTTTTAGTAAAGCGTCTGGAATGTTGCACCAGAGTACCAGGGCAGGAAAACTGAGACATATTTGAACACGTCTCCCGTTCACACGGTTGATCATACTCTGGGTTCCACATGCATGTTTTAGCTGAAGGAAGAATACCTTAAACCTGGAGAGTTGAGAACCGTGTAATGGGTACCATGCAATATGACTTCAAAGGGTCTTCATTTGCTCGCCGAACCTCTCCAATCTTATCACTGCTGTGTTTATGCCCCTGTACACACGCTTGATTCTCTTTTGGAGACATAGTAATCCATAGGTTTTAAGATACTTACTAGTCAGGTACATTCTTAGGCGTTTAATATGGGGTGTTGAGTCCATTTCGTTGAGCAAGGAGTAGCTCTTGTCTATTCCATATTTGGCTTAAGGAACTTTATCTGTGCTCATTTCAATCTCTGGTTTTATGCAGCACCCCAACTCACCTTTCCCCTTAAGCAAGCATATGTTGGTTTTCTAAATTTGAGACCCTGTTCTGTTCTGTAATTCAGTTCCTGTGTAGCCAAGTTTACATTCCGTGTATTACTGATATCTTATGATGTTTCTTTTTCTGTGTGACTTATTTCAGTTAGAATCATCGTACCTGAATCCACTCATTATGCTGCTACGGGCCTGATGACATAGATTTCATTGCTGAGTGATACTGCATTGTACGTAAGTACCACAAGTTCTTTATCCATTTTTCACTTTCTGTGATATTGAACTTGTACGGTAAACGAGGTTCTTGTAAACAGAGGCGTCCCAAACTTTGGTGTGGCTGTGTCTTTTTGATTTTAATTTACCTAAGCTATAGGACCATAAGTGGAAGTGCCCTAGGCTCTGTTGCTTTGTTTTTTAGATGTTTCAGGAAACACCATACACTTCTCCCGAGTGTCTGTTGGCAATTTACATCCCGCCCATCAGCATAACAAGGCTCCCAGTTCTCCATGGCCTGTCCTGCCTTTCTGGATTTTACACTTTTTTCAGATGGCCCTTTTGACCGGGGGGAAGTGAGACTTCATTGTAGTGCAGATTTCCTTTGCAAGTTTGCTTGGTTGGCCAAAAAGGGCGTATGCGTTTTTTCCTGAATATATTCAGGAAAAAACGCATACGCCCTTTTTGGCCAAGTGCATCATTGTGGACGTTCTGCCTCTTTTCCTATGCTTTCAATGCAATTCCAGTCTACCTCCTGAAATCGGTTTCCTGCAATTCTGCCCCGCTTTCAAGTCCTCTTGGCAGCCTTACTTCAGTATATTTTTGGACGATAGCTGTCATTTATAACTCTGCAGGTTTGTGAATTACAGTGCCCCTGAGCTCCTTTCTTCAACTCGCTTTCTTTTGAGCTGGCCGCAACACCGCAGGATGGCTTCAGGCCCTAATCTGGTTCCGGCACGGCACGCTGAGCCTTTGGTTATTTCCTCTTCCTGGTGGGAAATGAGAGTTAAATTTGCCCGTCCAGACACCTCCAGCTAGTCTCTCATTGGTTCTCCCTATTCCTGTTCATCTTCCGCAGAAATTGCAAACTGGGCCAAACAGGAGGTTAAAGGTGCTAACTCTCCAAGTGGGGAGAGTTTTAGTAAAGCGTCTGGAATGTTGAACCAGAGTACCAGGGCAGGAAAACTGAGACATATTTGAACACGTCTCCCGTTCACACGGTTGATCATACTCTGGGTTCCACATGCATGTTTTAGCTGAAGGAAGAATACCTTAAACCTGGAGAGTTGAGAACCGTGTAATGGGTACCATGCAATATGACTTCAAAGGGTCTTCATTTGCTCGCCGAACCTCTCCAATCTTATCACTGCTGTGTTTATTCCCCTGTACACACGCTTGATTCTCTTTTGGAGACATAGTAATCCATAGGTTTTAAGATACTTACTAGTCAGGTACATTCTTAGGCGTTTAATATGGGGTGTTGAGTCCATTTCGTTGAGCAAGGAGTAGCTCTTGTCTATTCCATATTTGGCTTAAGGAACTTTATCTGTGCTCATTTCAATCTCTGGTTTTATGCAGCACCCCAACTCACCTTTCCCCTTAAGCAAGCATAAGTTGGTTTTCTAAATTTGAGACCCTGTTCTGTTTTGGAATTCAGTTCCTGTGTAGCCAAGTTTACATTCCGTGTATTAGTGATATCTTATGATGTTTCTTTTTCTGTGTGACTTATTTCAGTTAGAATCATCGTACCTGAATCCACTCATTATGCTGCTACGGGCCTGATGACATAGATTTCATTGCTGAGTGATACTGCATTGTACGTAAGTACCACAAGTTCTTTATCCATTTTTCACTTTCTGTGATATTGAACTTGTACGGTAAACGAGGTTCTTGTAAACAGAGGCGTCCCAAACTTTGGGGTGGCTGTGTCTTTTTGATTTTAATTTCCCTAAGCTATAGGACCATAAGTGGAAGAGCCCTAGGCTCTGTTGCTTTCTTTTTTAGATGTTTCAGGAAACACCATACACTTCTCCCGAGTGTCTGTTGGCAATTTACATCCCGCCCATCAGCATAACAAGGCTCCCAGTTCTCCATGGCCTGTCCTGCCTTTCTGGATTTTACACTTTTTTCAGATGGCCCTTTTGACCGGGGGGAAGTGAGACTTCATTGTAGTGCAGATTTCCTTTGCAAGTTTGCTTGGTTGGCCAAAAAGGGCGTATGCGTTTTTTCCTGAATATATTCAGGAAAAAACGCATACGCCCTTTTTGGCCAAGTGCATCATGGTGGACGATCTACCTCTTTTCCTATGCTTTCAATGCAATTCCAGTCTACCTCTTGAAATCGGTTTCCTGCAATTCTGCCCCGCTTTCAAGTCCTCTTGGCAGCCTTACTTCAGTATATTTTTGGACGATAGCTGTCATTTATAACTCTGCAGGTTTGTGAATTACAGTGCCCCTGAGCTCCTTTCTTCAACTCGCTTTCTTTTGAGCTGGCCGCAACACCGCAGGATGGCTTCAGGCCCTAATCTGGTTCCGGCACGGCACGCTGAGCCTTTGGTTATTTCCTCTTCCTGGTGGGAAATGAGAGTTAAATTTGCCCGTCCAGACACCTCCAGCTAGTCTCTCATTGGTTCTCCCTATTCCTGTTCATCTTCCGCAGAAATTGCAAACTGGGCCAAACAGGAGGTTAAAGGTGCTAACTCTCCAAGTGGGGAGAGTTTTAGTAAAGCGTCTGGAATGTTGCACCAGAGTACCAGGGCAGGAAAACTGAGACATATTTGAACACGTCTCCCGTTCACACGGTTGATCATACTCTGGGTTCCACATGCATGTTTTAGCTGAAGGAAGAATACCTTAAACCTGGAGAGTTGAGAACCGTGTAATGGGTACCATGCAATATGACTTCAAAGGGTCTTCATTTGCTCGCCGAACCTCTCCAATCCTATCACTGCTGTGTTTATGCCCCTGTACACACGCTTGATTCTCTTTTGGAGACATAGCAATCCATAGGTTTTAAGATACTTACTAGTCAGGTACATTCTTAGGCGTTTAATATGGGGTGTTGAGTCCATTTCGTTGAGCAAGGAGTAGCTCTTGTCTATTCCATATTTGGCTTAAGGAACTTTATCTGTGCTCATTTCAATCTCTGGTTTTATGCAGCACCCCAACTCACCTTTCCCCTTAAGCAAGCATATGTTGGTTTTCTAAATTTGAGACCCTGTTCTGTTCTGTAATTCAGTTCCTGTGTAGCCAAGTTTACATTCCGTGTATTACTGATATCTTATGATGTTTCTTTTTCTGTGTGACTTATTTCAGTTAGAATCATCGTACCTGAATCCACTCATTATGCTGCTACGGGCCTGATGACATAGATTTCATTGCTGAGTGATACTGCATTGTACGTAAGTACCACAAGTTCTTTATCCATTTTTCACTTTCTGTGATATTGAACTTGTACGGTAAACGAGGTTCTTGTAAACAGAGGCGTCCCAAACTTTGGGGTGGCTGTGTCTTTTTGATTTTAATTTCCCTAAGCTATAGGACCATAAGTGGAAGTGCCCTAGGCTCTGTTGCTTTCTTTTTTAGATGTTTCAGGAAACACCATACACTTCTCCCGAGTGTCTGTTGGCAATTTACATCCCGCCCATCAGCATAACAAGGCTCCCAGTTCTCCATGGCCTGTCCTGCCTTTCTGGATTTTACACTTTTTTCAGATGGCCCTTTTGACCGGGGGGAAGTGAGACTTCATTGTAGTGCAGATTTCCTTTGCAAGTTTGCTTGGTTGGCCAAAAAGGGCGTATGCGTTTTTTCCTGAATATATTCAGGAAAAAACGCATACGCCCTTTTTGGCCAAGTGCATCATTGTGGACGTTCTGCCTCTTTTCCTATGCTTTCAATGCAATTCCAGTCTACCTCCTGAAATCGGTTTCCTGCAATTCTGCCCCGCTTTCAAGTCCTCTTGGCAGCCTTACTTCAGTATATTTTTGGACGATAGCTGTCATTTATAACTCTGCAGGTTTGTGAATTACAGTGCCCCTGAGCTCCTTTCTTCAACTCGCTTTCTTTTGAGCTGGCCGCAACACCGCAGGATGGCTTCAGGCCCTAATCTGGTTCCGGCACGGCACGCTGAGCCTTTGGTTATTTCCTCTTCCTGGTGGGAAATGAGAGTTAAATTTGCCCGTCGAGACACCTCCAGCTAGTCTCTCATTGGTTCTCCCTATTCCTGTTCATCTTCCGCAGAAATTGCAAACTGGGCCAAACAGGAGGTTAAAGGTGCTAACTCTCCAAGTGGGGAGAGTTTTAGTAAAGCGTCTGGAATGTTGCACCAGAGTACCAGGGCAGGAAAACTGAGACAT
Organism: Pseudorca crassidens; assembly: GCF_039906515.1. Lineage (NCBI taxonomy): Eukaryota > Metazoa > Chordata > Mammalia > Artiodactyla > Delphinidae > Pseudorca > Pseudorca crassidens. Next base: position 1,009,932 of record NW_027136328.1, on the reverse strand, counting down.
ATTTGAACACGTCTCCCGTTCACACGGTTGATCATACTCTGGGTTCCACATGCATGTTTTAGCTGAAGGAAGAATACCTTAAACCTGGAGAGTTGAGAACCGTGTAATGGGTACCATGCAATATGACTTCAAAGGGTCTTCATTTGCTCGCCGAACCTCTCCAATCTTATCACTGCTGTGTTTATTCCCCTGTACACACGCTTGATTCTCTTTTGGAGACATAGTAATCCATAGGTTTTAAGATACTTACTAGTCAGGTACATTCTTAGGCGTTTAATATGGGGTGTTGAGTCCATTTCGTTGAGCAAGGAGTAGCTCTTGTCTATTCCATATTTGGCTTAAGGAACTTTATCTGTGCTCATTTCAATCTCTGGTTTTATGCAGCACCCCAACTCACCTTTCCCCTTAAGCAAGCATAAGTTGGTTTTCTAAATTTGAGACCCTGTTCTGTTTTGGAATTCAGTTCCTGTGTAGCCAAGTTTACATTCCGTGTATTAGTGATATCTTATGATGTTTCTTTTTCTGTGTGACTTATTTCAGTTAGAATCATCGTACCTGAATCCACTCATTATGCTGCTACGGGCCTGATGACATAGATTTCATTGCTGAGTGATACTGCATTGTACGTAAGTACCACAAGTTCTTTATCCATTTTTCACTTTCTGTGATATTGAACTTGTACGGTAAACGAGGTTCTTGTAAACAGAGGCGTCCCAAACTTTGGGGTGGCTGTGTCTTTTTGATTTTAATTTCCCTAAGCTATAGGACCATAAGTGGAAGAGCCCTAGGCTCTGTTGCTTTCTTTTTTAGATGTTTCAGGAAACACCATACACTTCTCCCGAGTGTCTGTTGGCAATTTACATCCCGCCCATCAGCATAACAAGGCTCCCAGTTCTCCATGGCCTGTCCTGCCTTTCTGGATTTTACACTTTTTTCAGATGGCCCTTTTGACCGGGGGGAAGTGAGACTTCATTGTAGTGCAGATTTCCTTTGCAAGTTTGCTTGGTTGGCCAAAAAGGGCGTATGCGTTTTTTCCTGAATATATTCAGGAAAAAACGCATACGCCCTTTTTGGCCAAGTGCATCATGGTGGACGATCTACCTCTTTTCCTATGCTTTCAATGCAATTCCAGTCTACCTCTTGAAATCGGTTTCCTGCAATTCTGCCCCGCTTTCAAGTCCTCTTGGCAGCCTTACTTCAGTATATTTTTGGACGATAGCTGTCATTTATAACTCTGCAGGTTTGTGAATTACAGTGCCCCTGAGCTCCTTTCTTCAACTCGCTTTCTTTTGAGCTGGCCGCAACACCGCAGGATGGCTTCAGGCCCTAATCTGGTTCCGGCACGGCACGCTGAGCCTTTGGTTAATTCCTCTTCCTGGTGGGAAATGAGAGTTAAATTTGCCCGTCCAGACACCTCCAGCTAGTCTCTCATTGGTTCTCGCTATTCCTGTTCATCTTCCACAGAAATTGCAAACTGGGCCAAACAGGAGGTTAAAGGGACTGACTCTCCAAGTGGGGAGAGTGTTAGTAAAGCGTCTGGAATGTTGCACCCGAGTACCAGCGTACGAAAACTGAGACATATTTGAACACGTCTCCCGATCACATGGTTGATCATACTCTAGGTTCCACATGCATGTTTTAGCTGAAGGAAGAATACCTTAAACCTGGGTACTTGAAACCCGTGGAATGGGTACCGTGCAATATGACTTCAAAGGGTCTTCATTTGCTCACCGAACCTCTCCAATCCTATCACTGCTGCGTTTATGTCCCTGTACACATGCTTGATTCTCTTTTGGAGACATAGCAATCCATAGGTTTTAAGATACTTACTAGTCAGGTACATTCTTAGGCGTTTAATATGCGGTGTTGAGTCCATTTCGTTGAGCAAGGAGTAGCTCTTGTCTATTCCATATTTGGCTTAAGGAACTTTATCTGTGCTCATTTCAATCTCTGGTTTTATGCAGCACCCCAACTCACCTTTCCCCTTAAGCAAGCATAAGTTGGTTTTCTAAATTTGAGACCCTGTTCTGTTCTGTAATTCAGTTCCTGTGTAGCCAAGTTTACATTCCGTGTATTACTGATATCTTATGATGTTTCTTTTTCTGTGTGACTTATTTCAGTTAGAATCATCATACCTGAATCCACTCATTGTGCTGCTAAGGGCCTGATGACATAGATTTCATTGCTGAGTGATATTGCTTTGTAAGTAAATACCACAACTTCTTTATCCATTTTTCACTTTCTGTGATATTGAACTTGTACGGTAAACGAGGTTCTTGTAAACAGAGGCGTCCCAAACTTTGGGGTGGCTGTGTCTTTTTGATTTTAATTTCCCTAAGCTATAGGACCATAAGTGGAAGTGCCCTAGGCTCTGTTGCTTTCTTTTTTAGATGTTTCAGGAAACACCATACACTTCTCCCGAGTGTCTGTTGGCAATTTACATCCCGCCCATCAGCATAACAAGGCTCCCAGTTCTCCATGGCCTGTCCTGCCTTTCTGGATTTTACACTTTTTTCAGATGGCCCTTTTGACCGGGGGGAAGTGAGACTTCATTGTAGTGCAGATTTCCTTTGCAAGTTTGCTTGGTTGGCCAAAAAGGGCGTATGCGTTTTTTCCTGAATATATTCAGGAAAAAACGCATACGCCCTTTTTGGCCAAGTGCATCATTGTGGACGTTCTGCCTCTTTTCCTATGCTTTCAATGCAATTCCAGTCTACCTCCTGAAATCGGTTTCCTGCAATTCTGCCCCGCTTTCAAGTCCTCTTGGCAGCCTTACTTCAGTATATTTTTGGACGATAGCTGTCATTTATAACTCTGCAGGTTTGTGAATTACAGTGCCCCTGAGCTCCTTTCTTCAACTCGCTTTCTTTTGAGCTGGCCGCAACACCGCAGGATGGCTTCAGGCCCTAATCTGGTTCCGGCACGGCACGCTGAGCCTTTGGTTATTTCCTCTTCCTGGTGGGAAATGAGAGTTAAATTTGCCCGTCCAGACACCTCCAGCTAGTCTCTCATTGGTTCTCCCTATTCCTGTTCATCTTCCGCAGAAATTGCAAACTGGGCCAAACAGGAGGTTAAAGGTGCTAACTCTCCAAGTGGGGAGAGTTTTAGTAAAGCGTCTGGAATGTTGCACCAGAGTACCAGGGCAGGAAAACTGAGACATATTTGAACACGTCTCCCGTTCACACGGTTGATCATACTCTGGGTTCCACATGCATGTTTTAGCTGAAGGAAGAATACCTTAAACCTGGAGAGTTGAGAACCGTGTAATGGGTACCATGCAATATGACTTCAAAGGGTCTTCATTTGCTCGCCGAACCTCTCCAATCTTATCACTGCTGTGTTTATTCCCCTGTACACACGCTTGATTCTCTTTTGGAGACATAGTAATCCATAGGTTTTAAGATACTTACTAGTCAGGTACATTCTTAGGCGTTTAATATGGGGTGTTGAGTCCATTTCGTTGAGCAAGGAGTAGCTCTTGTCTATTCCATATTTGGCTTAAGGAACTTTATCTGTGCTCATTTCAATCTCTGGTTTTATGCAGCACCCCAACTCACCTTTCCCCTTAAGCAAGCATAAGTTGGTTTTCTAAATTTGAGACCCTGTTCTGTTTTGGAATTCAGTTCCTGTGTAGCCAAGTTTACATTCCGTGTATTAGTGATATCTTATGATGTTTCTTTTTCTGTGTGACTTATTTCAGTTAGAATCATCGTACCTGAATCCACTCATTATGCTGCTACGGGCCTGATGACATAGATTTCATTGCTGAGTGATACTGCATTGTACGTAAGTACCACAAGTTCTTTATCCATTTTTCACTTTCTGTGATATTGAACTTGTACGGTAAACGAGGTTCTTGTAAACAGAGGCGTCCCAAACTTTGGGGTGGCTGTGTCTTTTTGATTTTAATTTCCCTAAGCTATAGGACCATAAGTGGAAGAGCCCTAGGCTCTGTTGCTTTCTTTTTTAGATGTTTCAGGAAACACCATACACTTCTCCCGAGTGTCTGTTGGCAATTTACATCCCGCCCATCAGCATAACAAGGCTCCCAGTTCTCCATGGCCTGTCCTGCCTTTCTGGATTTTACACTTTTTTCAGATGGCCCTTTTGACCGGGGGGAAGTGAGACTTCATTGTAGTGCAGATTTCCTTTGCAAGTTTGCTTGGTTGGCCAAAAAGGGCGTATGCGTTTTTTCCTGAATATATTCAGGAAAAAACGCATACGCCCTTTTTGGCCAAGTGCATCATGGTGGACGATCTACCTCTTTTCCTATGCTTTCAATGCAATTCCAGTCTACCTCTTGAAATCGGTTTCCTGCAATTCTGCCCCGCTTTCAAGTCCTCTTGGCAGCCTTACTTCAGTATATTTTTGGACGATAGCTGTCATTTATAACTCTGCAGGTTTGTGAATTACAGTGCCCCTGAGCTCCTTTCCTCAACTCGCTTTCTTTTGAGCTGGCCGCAACACCGCAGGATGGCTTCAGGCCCTAATCTGGTTCCGGCACGGCACGCTGAGCCTTTGGTTAATTCCTCTTCCTGGTGGGAAATGAGAGTTAAATTTGCCCGTCCAGACACCTCCAGCTAGTCTCTCATTGGTTCTCGCTATTCCTGTTCATCTTCCACAGAAATTGCAAACTGGGCCAAACAGGAGGTTAAAGGGACTGACTCTCCAAGTGGGGAGAGTGTTAGTAAAGCGTCTGGAATGTTGCACCCGAGTACCAGCGTACGAAAACTGAGACATATTTGAACACGTCTCCCGATCACATGGTTGATCATACTCTAGGTTCCACATGCATGTTTTAGCTGAAGGAAGAATACCTTAAACCTGGGTACTTGAAACCCGTGGAATGGGTACCGTGCAATATGACTTCAAAGGGTCTTCATTTGCTCACCGAACCTCTCCAATCCTATCACTGCTGCGTTTATGTCCCTGTACACATGCTTGATTCTCTTTTGGAGACATAGCAATCCATAGGTTTTAAGATACTTACTAGTCAGGTACATTCTTAGGCGTTTAATATGCGGTGTTGAGTCCATTTCGTTGAGCAAGGAGTAGCTCTTGTCTATTCCATATTTGGCTTAAGGAACTTTATCTGTGCTCATTTCAATCTCTGGTTTTATGCAGCACCCCAACTCACCTTTCCCCTTAAGCAAGCATAAGTTGGTTTTCTAAATTTGAGACCCTGTTCTGTTCTGTAATTCAGTTCCTGTGTAGCCAAGTTTACATTCCGTGTATTACTGATATCTTATGATGTTTCTTTTTCTGTGTGACTTATTTCAGTTAGAATCATCATACCTGAATCCACTCATTGTGCTGCTAAGGGACTGATGACATAGATTTCATTGCTGAGTGATATTGCTTTGTAAGTAAATACCACAACTTCTTTATCCATTTTTCACTTTCTGCGATGTTGAACTTGTACTGTAAACGAGGTTCTTGTAAACAGAGGCGTCCCAAACTTTGGGGTGGCTGTGTCTTTTTGATTTTAATTTCCCTAAGCTATAGGACCATAAGTGAAAGTGCCCTACGCTCTGTTGCTTTGTTCTTTAGATGTTTCAGGAAACACCATACACTTCTTCCGAGTGTCTGTTGGCAATTTACATCCCGCCCATCAGCATAACAAGGCTCCCAGTTCTCCATGGCCTGTCCTGCCTTTCTGGATTTTACACTTTTTTCAGATGGCCCTTTTGACCGGGGGGAAGTGAGACTTCATTGTAGTGCAGATTTCCTTTGCAAGCTTGCTTGGTTGGCCAAAAAGGGCGTATGCGTTTTTTCCTGAATATATTCAGGAAAAAACGCATACGCCCTTTTTGGCCAAGTGCATCATTGTGGACGTTCTGCCTCTTTTCCTATGCTTTCAATGCAATTCCAGTCTACCTCCTGAAATCGGTTTCCTGCAATTCTGCCCCGCTTTCAAGTCCTCTTGGCAGCCTTACTTCAGTATATTTTTGGACGATAGCTGTCATTTATAACTCTGCAGGTTTGTGAATTACAGTGCCCCTGAGCTCCTTTCTTCAACTCGCTTTCTTGTGACCTGGCCGCAACACCGCAGGATGGCTTCAGGCCCTAATCTGGTTCCGCCACGGCACGCTGAGCCTTTGGTTATTTCCTCTTCCTGGTGGGAAATGAGAGTTAAATTTGCCCGTCCAGACACCTCCAGCTAGTCTCTCATTGGTTCTCCCTATTCCTGTTCATCTTCCGCAGAAATTGCAAACTGGGCCAAACAGGAGGTTAAAGGCGCTGACTCTCCAAGTGGGGAGAGTGTTAGTAAAGCGTCTGGAATGTTACACCCGAGTACCAGGGGAGGAAAACGGAGACATATTTGAACACGTCTCCTGTTCACACGGTTGATCATACTCTGGGTTCCACATGCATGTTTTAGCTGAAGGAAGAATACCTTAAACCTGGAGAGTTGAGACCCGTGTAATGGGTACCATGCAATATGACTTCAAAGGGTCTTCATTTGCTCACCGAACCTCTCCAATCCTATCACTGCTGCATTTATGCCCCTGTACACATGCTTGATTCTCTTTTGGAAACATAGCAATCCATAGGTTTTAAGATACTTACTAGTCAGGTACATTCTTAGGCGTTTAATATGGGGTGTTGAGTCCATTTCGTTGAGCAAGGAGTAGCTATTGTCTATTCCATATTTGGCTTAAGGAACTTTATCTGTGCTCATTTCAATCTCTGGTTTTATGCAGCACCCCAACTCACCTTTCCCCTTAAGCAAGCATAAGTTGGTTTTCTAAATTTGAGACCCTGTTCTGTTCTGTAATTCAGTTCCTGTGTAGCCAAGTTTACATTCCGTGTATTAGTGATATCTTATGATGTTTCTTTTTCTGTGTGACTTATTTCAGTTAGAATCATCGTACCTGAATCCACTCATTATGCTGCTACGGGCCTGATGACATAGATTTCATTGCTGAGTGATACTGCATTGTACGTAAGTACCACAAGTTCTTTATCCATTTTTCACTTTCTGTGATATTGAACTTGTACGGTAAACGAGGTTCTTGTAAACAGAGGCGTCCCAAACTTTGGGGTGGCTGTGTCTTTTTGATTTTAATTTCCCTAAGCTATAGGACCATAAGTGGAAGTGCCCTAGGCTCTGTTGCTTTGTGTTTTAGATGTTTCAGGAAACACCATACACTTCTCCCGAGTGTCTGTTGGCAATTTACATCCCGCCCATCAGCATAACAAGGCTCCCAGTTCTCCATGGCCTGTCCTGCCTTTCTGGATTTTACACTTTTTTCAGATGGCCCTTTTGACCGGGGGGAAGTGAGACTTCATTGTAGTGCAGATTTCCTTTGCAAGCTTGCTTGGTTGGCCAAAAAGGGCGTATGCGTTTTTTCCTGAATATATTCAGGAAAAAACGCATACGCCCTTTTTGGCCAAGTGCATCATGGTGGACGTTCTGCCTCTTTTCCTATGCTTTCAATGCAATTCCAGTCTACCTCCTGAAATCGGTTTCCTGCAATTCTGCCCCGCTTTCAAGTCCTCTTGGCAGCCTTACTTCAGTATATTTTTGGACGATAGCTGTCATTTATAAGTCTGCAGGTTTGTGAATTACAGTGCCCCTGAGCTCCTTTCTTCAACTCGCTTTCTTTTGAGCTGGCCGCAACACCGCAGGATGGCTTCAGGCCCTAATCTGGTTCCGGCACGGCACGCTGAGCCTTTGGTTATTTCCTCTTCCTGGTGGGAAATGAGAGTTAAATTTGCCCGTCCAGACACCTCCAGCTAGTCTCTCATTGGTTCTCCCTATTCCTGTTCATCTTCCACAGAAATTGCAAACTGGGCCAAACAGGAGGTTAAAGGGACTGACTCTCCAAGTCGGGAGGGTGTTAGTAAAGCGTCTGGAATGTTGCATCCGAGTACCAGGAGAGAAAAACTGAGACATATTTGAACACGTCTCCCGATCACATGGTTGATCATACTCTAGGTTCCACATGCATGTTTTAGCTGAAGGAAGAATACCTTAAACCTGGGTAGTTGAAACCCGTGGAATGGGTACCATGCAATATGACTTCAAAGGGTCTTCATTTGCTCACCGAACCTCTCCAATCCTATCACTGCTGCGTTTATGCCCCTGTACACACGCTTGATTCTCTTTTGGAGACATAGCAATCCATAGGTTTTAAGATACTTACTAGTCAGGTACGTTCTTAGGCGTTTAATATGGGGTGTTGAGTCCATTTCATTGAGCAAGGAGTAGCTCTTGTCTATTCCATATTTGGCTTAAGGAACTTTATCTGTGCTCATTTCAATGTCTGGTTTTATGCAGCACCCCAACTCACCTTTCCCCTTAAGCAAGCATAAGTTGGTTTTCTAAATTTGAGACCCTGTTCTGTTTTGGAATTCAGTTCCTGTGTAGCCAAGTTTACATTCCGTGTATTAGTGATATCTTATGATGTTTCTTTTTCTGTGTGACTTATTTCAGTTAGAATCATCGTACCTGAATCCACTCATTGTGCTGCTACGGGCCTGATGACATAGATTTCATTGCTGAGTGATACTGCATTGTACGTAAGTACCACAAGTTCTTTATCCATTTCTCACTTTCTGTGATATTGAACTTGTACGGTAAACGAGGTTCTTGTAAACAGAGGCGTCCCAAACTTTGGGGTGGCTGTGTCTTTTTGATTTTAATTTCCCTAAGCTATAGGACCATAAGTGGAAGTGCCCTAGGCTCTGTTGCTTTGTTTTTTAGATGTTTCAGGAAACACCATACACTTCTCCCGAGTGTCTCTTGGCAATTTACATCCCGCCCATCAGCATAACAAGGCTCCCAGTTCTCCATGGCCTGTCCTGCCTTTCTGGATTTTACACTTTTTTCAGATGGCCCTTTTGACCGGGGGGAAGTGAGACTTCATTGTAGTGCAGATTTCCTTTGCAAGTTTGCTTGGTTGGCCAAAAAGTGCGTATGAGTTTTTTCCTGAATATATTCAGGAAAAAACGCATACGCCCTTTTTGGCCAAGTGTATCATTGTGGACGTTCTGCCTCTTTTCCTATGCTTTCAATGCAGTTCCAGTCTACTTCCTGAAATCGGTTTCCTGCAATTCTGCCCCGCTTTCAAGTCCTCTTGGCAGCCTTACTTCAGTATATTTTTGGACAATAGCTGTCATTTATAACTCAGCAGGTCTGTGAATTACAGTGCCCCTGAGCTCCTTTCTTCAACTCGCTTTCTTGTGACATGGCCGCAACACCGCAGGATGGCTTCAGGCCCTAATCTGGTTCCGGCACGGCACGCTGAGCCTTTGGTTATTTCCTCTTCCTGGTGGGAAATGAGAGTTAAATTTGCCCGTCCAGACACCTCCAGCTAGTCTCTCATTGGTTCTCGCTATTCCTGTTCATCTTCCGCAGAAATTGCAAACTGGGCCAAACAGGAGGTTAAAGGGACTGACTCTCCAAGTGGGGAGAGTGTTAGTAAAGCGTCTGGAATGTTGCACCCGAGTACCAGGGTACGAAAACTGAGACATATTTGAACACGTCTCCCGTTCACACGGTTGATCATACTCTGGGTTCCACATGCATGTTTTAGCTGAAGGAAGAATACCTTAAACCTGGAGAGTTGAGACCCGTGGAATGGGTACCATGCAATATGACTTCAAAGGGTCTTCATTTGCTCACCGAACCTCTCCAATCCTATCACTGCTGCGTTTATGCCCCTGTACACACGCTTGATTCTCTTTTGGAGACATAGCAATCCATAGGTTTTAAGATACTTACTAGTCAGGTACATTCTTAGGCATTTAATATGGGGTGTTGAGTCCATTTCGTTGAGCAAGGAGTAGCTCTTGTCTATTCCATATTTGGCTTAAGGAACTTTATCTGTGCTCATTTCAATCTCTGGTTTTATGCAGCACCCCAACTCACCTTTCCCCTTAAGCAAGCATAAGTTGGTTTTCTAAATTTGAGACCCTGTTCTGTTCTGTAATTCAGTTCCTGTGTAGCCAAGTTTACATTCCGTGTATTACTGATATCTTATGATGTTTCTTTTTCTGTGTGACTTATTTCAGTTAGAATCATCGTACCTGAATCCACTCATTATGCTGTTACGGGCCTGATGACATAGATTTCATTGCTGAGTGATACTGCATTGTACGTAAGTACCACAAGTTCTTTATCCATTTTTCACTTTCTGTGATATTGAACTTGTACGGTAAACGAGGTTCTTGTAAACAGAGGCGTCCCAAACTTTGGGGTGGCTGTGTCTTTTTGATTTTAATTTCCCTAAGCTATAGGACCATAACTGGAAGTGCCCTAGGCTCTGTTGCTTTGTTTTTTAGATGTTTCAGGAAACACCATACACTTCTCCCGAGTGTCTGTTGGCAATTTACATCCCGCCCATCAGCATAACAAGGCTCCCAGTTCTCCATGGCCTGTCCTGCCTTTCTGGATTTTACACTTTTTTCAGATGGCCCTTTTGACCGGGGGGAAGTGAGACTTCATTGTAGTGCAGATTTCCTTTGCAAGCTTGCTTGGTTGGCCAAAAAGGGCGTATGCGTTTTTTCCTGAATACATTCAGGAAAAAACGCATACGCCCTTTTTGGCCAAGTGCATCATTGTGGACGTTCTGCCTCTTTTCCTATGCTTTCAATGCAATTCCAGTCTACCTCCTGAAATCGGTTTCCTGCAATTCTGCCCCACTTTCAAGTCCTCTTGGCAGCCTTACTTCAGTATATTTTTGGACGATAGCTGTCATTTATAACTCTGCAGGTTTGTGAATTACAGTGCCCCTGAGCTCCTTTCTTCAACTCGCTTTCTTTTGAGCTGGCCGCAACACCGCAGGATGGCTTCAGGCCCTAATCTGGTTCCGGCACGGCACGCTGAGCCTTTGGTTATTTCCTCTTCCTGGTGGGAAATGAGAGTTAAATTTGCCCGTCCAGACACCTCCAGCTAGTCTCTCATTGGTTCTCGCTATTCCTGTTCATCTTCCGCAGAAATTGCAAACTGGGCCAAACAGGAGGTTAAAGGGACTGACTCTCCAAGTCGGGAGAGTGTTAGTAAAGCATCTGGAATGTTGCACCCGAGTACCAGGGTACGAAAACTGAGACATATTTGAGCACGTCTCCCGATCACATGGTTGATCATACTCTAGGTTCCACATGCATGTTTTAGCTGAAGGAAGAATACCTTAAACCTGGGTAGTTGAAACCCGTGGAATGGGTACCATGCAATATGACTTCAAAGGGTCTTCATTTGCTCACCGAACCTCTCCAATCCTATCACTGCTGCGTTTATGCCCCTGTACACATGCTTGATTCTCTTTCGGAGACATAGCAATCTGTAGGTTTTAAGATACTTACTAGTCAGGTACATTCTTAAGCGTTTAATATGGGGTGTTGAGTCCATTTCGTTGAGCAAGGAGTAGCTCTTGTCTATTCCATATTTGGCATAAGGAACTTTATCTGTGCTCATTTCAATCTCTGGTTTTATGCAGCACCCCAACTCACCTTTCCTCTTAAGCAAGCATAAGTTGGTTTTCTAAATTTGAGACCCTGTTCTGTTTTGGAATTCAGTTCCTGTGTAGCCAAGTTTACATTCCGTGTATTAGTGATATCTTATGATGTTTCTTTTTCTGTGTGACTTATTTCAGTTAGAATCATCGTACCTGAATCCACTCATTATGCTGCTACGGGCCTGATGACATAGATTTCATTGCTGAGTGATACTGCATTGTACGTAAGTACCACAAGTTCTTTATCCATTTTTCACTTTCTGTGATATTGAACTTGTACGGTAAACGAGGTTCTTGTAAACAGAGGCGTCCCAAACTTTGGGGTGGCTGTGTCTTTTTGATTTTAATTTCCCTAAGCTATAGGACCATAAGTGGAAGTGCCCTAGGCTCTGTTGCTTTGCTTTTTAGATGTTTCAGGAAACACCATACACTTCTCCCGAGTGTCTGTTGGCAATTTACATCCCGCCCATCAGCATAACAAGGCTCCCAGTTCTCCATGGCCTGTCCTGCCTTTCTGGATTTTACACTTTCTTCAGATGGCCCTTTTGACCGGGGGGAAGTGAGACTTCATTGTAGTGCAGATTTCCTTTGCAAGTTTGCTTGGTTGGCCAAAAAGGGCGTATGCGTTTTTTCCTGAATATATTCAGGAAAAAACGCATACGCCCTTTTTGGCCAAGTGCATCATTGTGGACGTTCTGCCTCTTTTCCTATGCTTTCAATCCAATTCCAGTCTACCTCCTGAAATCGGTTTCCTGCAATTCTGCCCTGCTTTCAAGTCCTCTTGGCAGCCTTACTTCAGTATATTTTTGGACGATAGCTGTCATTTATAAGTCTGCAGGTTTGTGAATTACAGTGCCCCAGAGCTCCTTTCTTCAACTCGCTTTCTTGTCACCTGGCCGCAACACCGCAGGATGGCTTCAGGCCCTAATCTAGTTCCGGCACGGCACACTGAGCCTTTGGTTAATTCCTCTCCCTGGTGGGAAATGAGAGTTAAATTTGCCCGTCCAGACACCTCTAGCTAGTCTCTCATTGGTTCTAGCTATTCCTGTTCATCTTCCGCAGAAATTGCAAACTGGGCCAAACAGGAGGTTAAAGGGACTGACTCTCCAAGTCGGGAGAGTGTTAGTAAAGCGTCTGGAATGTTGCACCCGAGTACCAGGGTATGAAAACTGAGACATATTTGAACACGTCTCCCAATCACATGGTTGATCATACTCTAGGTTCCACATGCATGTTTTAGCTGAAGGAAGAATACCTTAAACCTGGAGAGTTGAGACCCGTGTAATGGGTACCATGCAATATGACTTCAAAGGGTCTTCATTTGCTCACCGAACCTCTCCAATCCTATCACTGCTGCGTTTATGCCCCTGTACACATGCTTGATTCTCTTTCGGAGACATAGCAATCCATAGGTTTTAAGATACTTACTAGTCAGGTACATTCTTAGGCGTTTAATATGTGGTGTTGAGTCCATTTTGTTGAGCAAGGAGTAGCTCTTGTCTATTCCATATTTGGCTTAAGGAAATTTATCTGTGCTCATTTCAATCTCTGGTTTTATGCAGCACCGCAACTCACCTTTCCTCTTAAGCAAGCATAAGTTGGTTTTCTAAATTTGAGACCCTGTTCTGTTTTGGAATTCAGTTCCTGTGTAGCCAAGTTTACATTCCGTGTATTAGTGATATCTTATGATGTTTCTTTTTCTGTGTGATTTATTTCAGTTAGAATCATCGTACCTGAATCCACTCATTATGCTGCTACGGGCCTGATGACATAGATTTCATTGCTGAGTGATACTGCATTGTACGTAAGTACCACAAGTTCTTTATCCATTTTTCACTTTCTGTGATATTGAACTTGTACGGTAAACGAGGTTCTTGTAAACAGAGGCGTCCCAAACATTGGGGTGGCTGTGTCTTTTTGATTTTAATTTCCCTAAGCTATAGGACCATAAGTGGAAGTGCCCTAGGCTCTGTTGCTTTGCTTTTTAGATGTTTCAGGAAACACCATACACTTCTCCCGAGTGTCTGTTGGCAATTTACATCCCGCCCATCAGCATAACAAGGCTCCCAGTTCTCCATGGCCTGTCCTGCCTTTCTGGATTTTACACTTTCTTCAGATGGCCCTTTTGACTGGGGGGAAGTGAGACTTCATTGTAGTGCAGATTTCCTTTGCAAGTTTGCTTGGTTGGCCAAAAAGGGCGTATGCGTTTTTTCCTGAATATATTCAGGAAAAAACGCATACGCCCTTTTTGGCCAAGTGCATCATTGTGGACGTTCTGCCTCTTTTCCTATGCTTTCAATGCAATTCCAGTCTACCTCCTGAAATCGGTTTCCTGCAATTCTGCCCCGCTTTCAAGTCCTCTTGGCAGCCTTACTTCAGTATATTTTTGGACGATAGCTGTCATTTATAACTCTGCAGGTTTGTGAATTACAGTGCCCCAGAGCTCCTTTCTTCAACTCGCTTTCTTGTCACCTGGCCGCAACACCGCAGGATGGCTTCAGGCCCTAATCTGGTTCCGCCACGGCACGCTGAGCCTTTGGTTAATTCCTCTTCCTGGTGGGAAATGAGAGTTAAATTTGCCCGTCCAGACACCTCCAGCTAGTCTCTCATTGGTTCCGCTATTCCTGTTTATCTTCCGCAGAAATTGCAAACTGGGCCAAACAGGAGGTTAAAGGGACTCACTCTCCAAGTCGGGAGGGTGTTAGTAAAGCGTCTGGAATGTTGCACCCGAGTACCAGGGTACGAAAACTGAGACATATTTGAACACGTCTCCCGATCACATGGTTGATCATACTCTAGGTTCCACATGCATGTTTTAGCTGAAGGAAGAATACCTTAAACCTGGGTAGTTGAAACCCGTGGAATGGGTACCATGCAATATGACTTCAAAGGGTCTTCATTTGCTCACCGAACCTCTCCAATCCTATCACTGCTGCGTTTATGCCCCTGTACACACGCTTGATTCTCTTTCGGAGACATAGCATTCCATAGGTTTTAAGATACTTACTAGTCAGGTACATACTTAGGCGTTTAATATGGGGTGTTGAGTCCATTTCTTTGAGCAAGGAGTAGCTCTTGTCTATTCCATATTTGGCTTAAGGAACTTTATCTGTGCTCATTTCAATCTCTGGTTTTATGCAGCACCCCAACTCACCTTTCCCCTTAAGCAAGCATAAGTTGGTTTTCTAAATTTGAGACCCTGTTCTGTTTTGGAATTCAGTTCCTGTGTAGCCAAGTTTACATTCCGTGTATTAGTGATATCTTATGATGTTTCTTTTTCTGTGTGACTTATTTCAGTTAGAATCATCGTACCTGAATCCACTCATTATGCTGCTACGGGCCTGATGACATAGATTTCATTGCTGAGTGATACTGCATTGTACGTAAGTACCACAAGTTCTTTATCCATTTTTCACTTTCTGTGATATTGAACTTGTACGGTAAACGAGGTTCTTGTAAACAGAGGCGTCCCAAACTTTGGGGTGGCTGTGTCTTTTTGATTTTAATTTCCCTAAGCTATAGGACCATAAGTGGAAGTGCCCTAGGCTCTGTTGCTTTGTTTTTTAGATGTTTCAGGAAACACCATACACTTCTCCCGAGTGTCTGTTGGCAATTTACATCCCGCCCATCAGCATAACAAGGCTCCCAGTTCTCCATGGCCTGTCCTGCCTTTCTGGATTTTACACTTTTTTCAGATGGCCCTTTTGACCGGGGGGAAGTGAGACTTCATTGTAGTGCAGATTTCCTTTGCAAGCTTGCTTGGTTGGCCAAAAAGGGCGTATGCGTTTTTTCCTGAATACATTCAGGAAAAAACGCATATGCCCTTTTTGGCCAAGTGCATCATTGTGGACGTTCTGCCTCTTTTCCTATGCTTTCAATGCAATTCCAGTCTACCTCCTGAAATCGGTTTCCTGCAATTTTGCCCCGCTTTCAAGTCCTCTTGGCAGCCTTACTTCAGTATATTTTTGGACGATAGCTGTCATTTATAACTCTGCAGGTTTGTGAATTACAGTGCCCCTGAGCTCCTTTCTTCAACTCGCTTTCTTGTGAACTGGCTGCAACACTGCAGGATGGCTTCAGGCCCTAATCTGGTTCCGGCACGGCACGATGAGCCTTTGGTTAATTCCTCTTCCTGGTGGGAAATGAGAGTTAAATTTGCCCGTCCAGACACCTCCAGCTAGTCTCTCATTGGTTCTCGCTATTCCTGTTCATCTTCCGCAGAAATTGCAAACTGGGCCAAACAGGAGGTTAAAGGGACTGACTCTCCAAGTCGGGAGGGTGTTAGTAAAGCGTCTGGAATGTTGCACCCGAGTACCAGGGTACGAAAACTGAGACATATTTGAACACATCTCCCGATCACATGGTTGATCATACTCTAGGTTCCACATGCATGTTTTAGCTGAAGGAAGAATACCTTAAACCTGGGTAGTTGAAACCCGTGGAATGGGTACCATGCAATATGACTTCAAAGGGTCTTCATTTGCTCACCGAACCTCTCCAATCCTATCACTGCTGCGTTTATGCCCCTGTACACACGCTTGATTCTCTTTCGGAGACATAGCAATACATAGGTTTTAAGATACTTACTAGTCAGGTACATACTTAGGCGTTTAATATGGGGTGTTGAGTCCATTTCTTTGAGCAAGGAGTAGCTCTTGTCTATTCCATATTTGGCTTAAGGAACTTTATCTGTGCTCATTTCAATCTCTGGTTTTATGCAGCACCCCAACTCACCTTTCCCCTTAAGCAAGCATAAGTTGGTTTTCTAAATTTGAGACCCTGTTCTGTTTTGGAATTCAGTTCCTGTGTAGCCAAGTTTACATTCCGTGTATTAGTGATATCTTATGATGTTTCTTTTTCTGTGTGACTTATTTCAGTTAGAATCATCGTACCTGAATCCACTCATTATGCTGCTACGGGCCTGATGACATAGATTTCATTGCTGAGTGATACTGCATTGTACGTAAGTACCACAAGTTCTTTATCCATTTTTCACTTTCTGTGATATTGAACTTGTACGGTAAACGAGGTTCTTGTAAACAGAGGCGTCCCAAACTTTGGGGTGGCTGTGTCTTTTTGATTTTAATTTCCCTAAGCTATAGGACCATAAGTGGAAGTGCCCTAGGCTCTGTTGCCTTGTTTTTTAGATGTTTCAGGAAACACCATACACTTCTCCCGAGTGTCTGTTGGCAATTTACATCCCGCCCATCAGCATAACAAGGCTCCCAGTTCTCCATGGCCTGTCCTGCCTTTCTGGATTTTACACTTTTTTCAGATGGCCCTTTTGACCGGGGGGAAGTGAGACTTCATTGTAGTGCAGATTTCCTTTGCAAGTTTGCTTGGTTGGCCAAAAAGGGCGTATGCGTTTTTTCCTGAATATATTCAGGAAAAAACGCATACGCCCTTTTTGGCCAAGTGTATCATTGTGGACGTTCTGCCTCTTTTCCTATGCTTTCAATGCAATTCCAGTCTACCTCCTGAAATCGGTTTCCTGCAATTCTGCCCCGCTTTCAAGTCCTCTTGGCAGCCTTACTTCAGTATATTTTTGGACGATAGCTGTCATTTATAACTCTGCAGGTCTGTGAATTACAGTGCCCCTGAGCTCCTTTCTTCAACTCGCTTTCTTGTGACTTGGCCGCAACACCGCAGGATGGCTTCAGGCCCTAATCTGGTTCCGGCACGGCACGCTGAGCCTTTGGTTATTTCCTCTTCCTGGTGGGAAATGAGAGTTAAATTTGCCCGTCCAGACACCTCCAGCTAGTCTCTCATTGGTTCTCGCTATTCCTGTTCATCTTCCGCAGAAATTGCAAACTGGGCCAAACAGGAGGTTAAAGGGACTGACTCTCCAAGTCGGGAGAGTGTTAGTAAAGCGTCTGGAATGTTGCACCCGAGTACCACGGTACGAAAACTGAGACATATTTGAACACGTCTCCCGATCACATGGTTGATCATACTCTAGGTTCCACATCCATGTTTTAGCTGAAGGAAGAATACCTTAAACCTGGGTAGTTGAAACCCATGGAATGGGTACCATGCAATATGACTTCAAAGGGTCTTCATTTGCTCACCGAACCTCTCCAATCCTATCACTGCTGCGTTTATGCCCCTGTACACATGCTTGATTCTCTTTCGGAGACATAGCAATCTGTAGGTTTTAAGATACTTACTAGTCAGGTACATTCTTAGGCGTTTAATATGGGGTGTTGAGTCCATTTCGTTGAGCAAGGAGTAGCTCTTGTCTATTCCATATTTGGCTTAAGGAACTTTATCTGTGCTCATTTCAATCTCTGGTTTTATGCAGCACCCCAACTCACCTTTCCTCTTAAGCAAGCATAAGTTGGTTTTCTAAATTTGAGACCCTGTTCTGTTTTGGAATTCAGTTCCTGTGTAGCCAAGTTTACATTCCGTGTATTAGTGATATCTTATGATGTTTCTTTTTCTGTGTGATTTATTTCAGTTAGAATCATCGTACCTGAATCCACTCATTATGCTGCTACGGGCCTGATGACATAGATTTCATTGCTGAGTGATACTGCATTGTACGTAAGTACCACAAGTTCTTTATCCATTTTTCACTTTCTGTGATATTGAACTTGTACGGTAAACGAGGTTCTTGTAAACAGAGGCGTCCCAAACATTGGGGTGGCTGTGTCTTTTTGATTTTAATTTCCCTAAGCTATAGGACCATAAGTGGAAGTGCCCTAGGCTCTGTTGCTTTGCTTTTTAGATGTTTCAGGAAACACCATACACTTCTCCCGAGTGTCTGTTGGCAATTTACATCCCGCCCATCAGCATAACAAGGCTCCCAGTTCTCCATGGCCTGTCCTGCCTTTCTGGATTTTACACTTTCTTCAGATGGCCCTTTTGACTGGGGGGAAGTGAGACTTCATTGTAGTGCAGATTTCCTTTGCAAGTTTGCTTGGTTGGCCAAAAAGGGCGTATGCGTTTTTTCCTGAATATATTCAGGAAAAAACGCATACGCCCTTTTTGGCCAAGTGCATCATTGTGGACGTTCTGCCTCTTTTCCTATGCTTTCAATGCAATTCCAGTCTACCTCCTGAAATCGGTTTCCTGCAATTCTGCCCCGCTTTCAAGTCCTCTTGGCAGCCTTACTTCAGTATATTTTTGGACGATAGCTGTCATTTATAACTCTGCAGGTTTGTGAATTACAGTGCCCCAGAGCTCCTTTCTTCAACTCGCTTTCTTGTCACCTGGCCGCAACACCGCAGGATGGCTTCAGGCCCTAATCTGGTTCCGGCACGGCACGCTGAGCCTTTGGTTAATTCCTCTTCCTGGTGGGAAATGAGAGTTAAATTTGCCCGTCCAGACACCTCCAGCTAGTCTCTCATTGGTTCCGCTATTCCTGTTTATCTTCCGCAGAAATTGCAAACTGGGCCAAACAGGAGGTTAAAGGGACTCACTCTCCAAGTCGGGAGGGTGTTAGTAAAGCGTCTGGAATGTTGCACCCGAGTACCAGGGTACGAAAACTGAGACATATTTGAACACGTCTCCCGATCACATGGTTGATCATACTCTAGGTTCCACATGCATGTTTTAGCTGAAGGAAGAATACCTTAAACCTGGGTAGTTGAAACCCGTGGAATGGGTACCATGCAATATGACTTCAAAGGGTCTTCATTTGCTCACCGAACCTCTCCAATCCTATCACTGCTGCGTTTATGCCCCTGTACACACGCTTGATTCTCTTTCGGAGACATAGCAATCCATAGGTTTTAAGATACTTACTAGTCAGGTACATACTTAGGCGTTTAATATGGGGTGTTGAGTCCATTTCTTTGAGCAAGGAGTAGCTCTTGTCTATTCCATATTTGGCTTAAGGAACTTTATCTGTGCTCATTTCAATCTCTGGTTTTATGCAGCACCCCAACTCACCTTTCCCCTTAAGCAAGCATAAGTTGGTTTTCTAAATTTGAGACCCTGTTCTGTTTTGGAATTCAGTTCCTGTGTAGCCAAGTTTACATTCCGTGTATTAGTGATATCTTATGATGTTTCTTTTTCTGTGTGACTTATTTCAGTTAGAATCATCGTACCTGAATCCACTCATTATGCTGCTACGGGCCTGATGACATAGATTTCATTGCTGAGTGATACTGCATTGTACGTAAGTACCACAAGTTCTTTATCCATTTTTCACTTTCTGTGATATTGAACTTGTACGGTAAACGAGGTTCTTGTAAACAGAGGCGTCCCAAACTTTGGGGTGGCTGTGTCTTTTTGATTTTAATTTCCCTAAGCTATAGGACCATAAGTGGAAGTGCCCTAGGCTCTGTTGCTTTGTTTTTTAGATGTTTCAGGAAACACCATACACTTCTCCCGAGTGTCTGTTGGCAATTTACATCCCGCCCATCAGCATAACAAGGCTCCCAGTTCTCCATGGCCTGTCCTGCCTTTCTGGATTTTACACTTTTTTCAGATGGCCCTTTTGACCGGGGGGAAGTGAGACTTCATTGTAGTGCAGATTTCCTTTGCAAGCTTGCTTGGTTGGCCAAAAAGGGCGTATGCGTTTTTTCCTGAATACATTCAGGAAAAAACGCATATGCCCTTTTTGGCCAAGTGCATCATTGTGGACGTTCTGCCTCTTTTCCTATGCTTTCAATGCAATTCCAGTCTACCTCCTGAAATCAGTTTCCTGCAATTTTGCCCCGCTTTCAAGTCCTCTTGGCAGCCTTACTTCAGTATATTTTTGGACGATAGCTGTCATTTATAACTCTGCAGGTTTGTGAATTACAGTGCCCCTGAGCTCCTTTCTTCAACTCGCTTTCTTGTGAACTGGCTGCAACACTGCAGGATGGCTTCAGGCCCTAATCTGGTTCCGGCACGGCACGATGAGCCTTTGGTTAATTCCTCTTCCTGGTGGGAAATGAGAGTTAAATTTGCCCGTCCAGACACCTCCAGCTAGTCTCTCATTGGTTCTCGCTATTCCTGTTCATCTTCCGCAGAAATTGCAAACTGGGCCAAACAGGAGGTTAAAGGGACTGACTCTCCAAGTCGGGAGGGTGTTAGTAAAGCGTCTGGAATGTTGCACCCGAGTACCAGGGTACGAAAACTGAGACATATTTGAACACATCTCCCGATCACATGGTTGATCATACTCTAGGTTCCACATGCATGTTTTAGCTGAAGGAAGAATACCTTAAACCTGGGTAGTTGAAACCCGTGGAATGGGTACCATGCAATATGACTTCAAAGGGTCTTCATTTGCTCACCGAACCTCTCCAATCCTATCACTGCTGCGTTTATGCCCCTGTACACACGCTTGATTCTCTTTCGGAGACATAGCAATACATAGGTTTTAAGATACTTACTAGTCAGGTACATACTTAGGCGTTTAATATGGGGTGTTGAGTCCATTTCTTTGAGCAAGGAGTAGCTCTTGTCTATTCCATATTTGGCTTAAGGAACTTTATCTGTGCTCATTTCAATCTCTGGTTTTATGCAGCACCCCAACTCACCTTTCCCCTTAAGCAAGCATAAGTTGGTTTTCTAAATTTGAGACCCTGTTCTGTTTTGGAATTCAGTTCCTGTGTAGCCAAGTTTACATTCCGTGTATTAGTGATATCTTATGATGTTTCTTTTTCTGTGTGACTTATTTCAGTTAGAATCATCGTACCTGAATCCACTCATTATGCTGCTACGGGCCTGATGACATAGATTTCATTGCTGAGTGATACTGCATTGTACGTAAGTACCACAAGTTCTTTATCCATTTTTCACTTTCTGTGATATTGAACTTGTACGGTAAACGAGGTTCTTGTAAACAGAGGCGTCCCAAACTTTGGGGTGGCTGTGTCTTTTTGATTTTAATTTCCCTAAGCTATAGGACCATAAGTGGAAGTGCCCTAGGCTCTGTTGCCTTGTTTTTTAGATGTTTCAGGAAACACCATACACTTCTCCCGAGTGTCTGTTGGCAATTTACATCCCGCCCATCAGCATAACAAGGCTCCCAGTTCTCCATGGCCTGTCCTGCCTTTCTGGATTTTACACTTTTTTCAGATGGCCCTTTTGACCGGGGGGAAGTGAGACTTCATTGTAGTGCAGATTTCCTTTGCAAGTTTGCTTGGTTGGCCAAAAAGGGCGTATGCGTTTTTTCCTGAATATATTCAGGAAAAAACGCATACGCCCTTTTTGGCCAAGTGTATCATTGTGGACGTTCTGCCTCTTTTCCTATGCTTTCAATGCAATTCCAGTCTACCTCCTGAAATCGGTTTCCTGCAATTCTGCCCCGCTTTCAAGTCCTCTTGGCAGCCTTACTTCAGTATATTTTTGGACGATAGCTGTCATTTATAACTCTGCAGGTCTGTGAATTACAGTGCCCCTGAGCTCCTTTCTTCAACTCGCTTTCTTGTGACATGGCCGCAACACCGCAGGATGGCTTCAGGCCCTAATCTGGTTCCGGCACGGCACGCTGAGCCTTTGGTTATTTCCTCTTCCTGGTGGGAAATGAGAGTTAAATTTGCCCGTCCAGACACCTCCAGCTAGTCTCTCATTGGTTCTCGCTATTCCTGTTCATCTTCCGCAGAAATTGCAAACTGGGCCAAACAGGAGGTTAAAGGGACTGACTCTCCAAGTCGGGAGAGTGTTAGTAAAGCGTCTGGAATGTTGCACCCGAGTACCACGGTACGAAAACTGAGACATATTTGAACACGTCTCCCGATCACATGGTTGATCATACTCTAGGTTCCACATCCATGTTTTAGCTGAAGGAAGAATACCTTAAACCTGGGTAGTTGAAACCCATGGAATGGGTACCATGCAATATGACTTCAAAGGGTCTTCATTTGCTCACCGAACCTCTCCAATCCTATCACTGCTGCGTTTATGCCCCTGTACACATGCTTGATTCTCTTTCGGAGACATAGCAATCTGTAGGTTTTAAGATACTTACTAGTCAGGTACATTCTTAGGCGTTTAATATGGGGTGTTGAGTCCATTTCGTTGAGCAAGGAGTAGCTCTTGTCTATTCCATATTTGGCTTAAGGAACTTTATCTGTGCTCATTTCAATCTCTGGTTTTATGCAGCACCCCAACTCACCTTTCCTCGTAAGCAAGTATAAGTTGGTTTTCTAAATTTGAGACCCTGTTCTGTTTTGGAATTCAGTTCCTGTGTAGCCAAGTTTACATTCCGTGTATTAGTGATATCTTATGATGTTTCTTTTTCTGTGTGACTTATTTCAGTTAGAATCATCGTACCTGAATCCACTCATTATGCTGCTACGGGCCTGATGACATAGATTTCATTGCTGAGTGATACTGCATTGTACGTAAGTACCACAAGTTCTTTATCCATTTTTCACTTTCTGTGATATTGAACTTGTACGGTAAACGAGGTTCTTGTAAACAGAGGCGTCCCAAACTTTGGGGTGGCTGTGTCTTTTGATTTTAATTTCCCTAAGCTATAGGACCATAAGTGGAAGTGCCCTAGGCTCTGTTGCTTTGCTTTTTAGATGTTTCAGGAAACACCATACACTTCTCCCGAGTGTCTGTTGGCAATTTACATCCCGCCCATCAGCATAACAAGGCTCCCAGTTCTCCATGGCCTGTCCTGCCTTTCTGGATTTTACACTTTCTTCAGATGGCCCTTTTGACCGGGGGGAAGTGAGACTTCATTGTAGTGCAGATTTCCTTTGCAAGTTTGCTTGGTTGGCCAAAAAGGGCGTATGCGTTTTTTCCTGAATATATTCAGGAAAAAACGCATACGCCCTTTTTGGCCAAGTGCATCATTGTGGACGTTCTGCCTCTTTTCCTATGCTTTCAATGCAATTCCAGTCTACCTCCTGAAATTGGTTTCCTGCAATTCTGCCCTGCTTTCAAGTTCTCTTGGCAGGCTTACTTCAGTATATTTTTGGACGATAGCTGTCATTTATAAGTCTGCAGGTTTGTGAATTACAGTGCCCCTGAGCTCCTTTCTTCAACTCGCTTTCTTGTCACCTGGCCACAACACCGCAGGATGGCTTCAGGCCCTAATCTAGTTCCGGCACGGCACACTGAGCCTTTGGTTAATTCCTCTCCCTGGTGGGAAATGAGAGTTAAATTTGCCCGTCCAGACACCTCCAGCTAGTCTCTCATTGGTTCTCGCTATTCCTGTTCATCTTCCGCAGAAATTGCAAACTGGGCCAAACAGGAGGTTAAAGGGACTGACTCTCCAAGTCGGGAGAGTGTTAGTAAAGCGTCTGGAATGTTGCACCCGAGTACCAGGTTATGAAAACTGAGACATATTTGAACACGTCTCCCGATCACATGGTTGATCATACTCTAGGTTCCACATGCATGTTTTAGCTGAAGGAAGAATAACTTAAACCTGGGTAGTTGAAACCCATGGAAAGGGTACCATGCAATATGACTTCAAAGGGTCTTCATTTGCTCACCGAACCTCTCCAATCCTATCACTGCTGCGTTTATGCCCCTGTACACATGCTTGATTCTCTTTCGGAGACATAGCAATCTGTAGGTTTTATGATACCTACTAGTCAGGTAAATTCTTAGGCGTTTAATATGGGGTGTTGAGTCCATTTCGTTGAGCTAGGAGTAGCTCTTGTCTATTCCATATTTGGCTTAAGGAACTTTATCTGTGCTCATTTCAATCTCTGGTTTTATGCAGCACCCCAACTCACCTTTACCCTTAAGCAAGCATAAGTTGGTTTTCTAAATTTGAGACCCTGTTCTGTTTTGGAATTCAGTTCCTGTGTAGCCAAGTTTACATTCCGTGTATTAGTGATATCTTATGATGTTTCTTTTTCTGTGTGACTTATTTCAGTTAGAATCATCGTACCTGAATCCACTCATTATGCTGCTACGGGCCTGATGACATAGATTTCATTGCTGAGTGATACTGCATTGTACGTAAGTACCACAAGTTCTTTATCCATTTTTCACTTTCTGTGATATTGAACTTTTACGGTAAACGAGGTTCTTGTAAACAGAGGCGTCCCAAACTTTGGGGTGGCTGTGTCTTTTTGATTTTAATTTCCCTAAGCTATAGGACCATAAGTGGAAGTGCCCTAGGCTCTGTTGCTTTGCTTTTTAGATGTTTCAGGAAACACCATACACTTCTCCCGAGTGTCTGTTGGCAATTTACATCCCGCCCATCAGCATAACAAGGCTCCCAGTTCTCCATGGCCTGTCCTGCCTTTCTGGATTTTACACTTTCTTCAGATGGCCCTTTTGACTGGGGGGAAGTGAGACTTCATTGTAGTGCAGATTTCCTTTGCAAGCTTGCTTGGTTGGCCAAAAAGGGCGTATGCGTTTTTTCCTGAATATATTCAGGAAAAAACGCATACGCCCTTTTTGGCCAAGTGCATCATTGTGGACGTTCTGCCTCTTTTCCTATGCTTTCAATCCAATTCCAGTCTACCTCCTGAAATCGGTTTCCTGCAATTCTGCCCCGCTTTCAAGTCCTCTTGGCAGCCTTACTTCAGTATATTTTTGGACGATAGCTGTCATTTATAACTCTGCAGGTTTGTGAATTACAGTGCCCCTGAGCTCCTTTCTTCAACTCGCTTTCTTGTGACCTGGCCGCAACACCGCAGGATGGCTTCAGGCCCTAATCTGGTTCCGGCACGGCACGCTGAGCCTTTGGTTATTTCCTCTTCCTGGTGGGAAATGAGAGTTAAATTTGCCCGTCCAGACGCCTCCAGCTAGTCTCTCATTGGTTCTCCCTATTCCTGTTCATCTTCCGCAGAAATTGCAAACTGGGCCAAACAGGAGGTTAAAGGCGCTGACTCTCCAAGTGGGGAGAGTGTTAGTAAAGCGTCTGGAATGTTGCACCCGAGTACCAGGGGAGGAAAACTGAGACATATTTGAACACGTCTCCCGTTCACACGGTTGATCATACTCTGGGTTCCACATGCATGTTTTAGCTGAAGGAAGAATACCTTAAACCTGGAGAGTTGAGACCCGTGGAATGGGTACCATGCAATATGACTTCAAAGGGTCTTCATTTGCTCACCGAACCTCTCCAATCCTATCACTGCTGCGTTTATGCCCCTGTACACAGGCTTGATTCTCTTTTGGAGACATAGCAATCCATAGGTTTTAAGATACTTACTAGTCAGGTACGTTCTTAGGCGTTTAATATGGGGTGTTGAGTCCATTTCGTTGAGCAAGGAGTAGCTCTTGTCTATTCCATATTTGGCTTAAGGAACTTTATCTGTGCTCATTTCAATGTCTGGTTTTATGCAGCACCCCAACTCACCTTTCCCCTTAAGCAAGCATAAGTTGGTTTTCTAAATTTGAGACCCTGTTCTGTTCTGTAATTCAGTTCCTGTGTAGCTAAGTTTACATTCCGTGTATTACTGATATCTTATGATGTTTCTTTTTCTGTGTGACTTATTTCAGTTAGAATCATCATACCTGAATCCAGTCATTATGCTGCTAAGGGCCTGATGACATAGATTTCATTGCTGAGTGATATTGCTTTGTAAGTAAATACCACAACTTCTTTATCCATTTTTCACTTTCTGCGATGTTGAACTTGTACTGTAAATGAGGTTCTTGTAAACAGAGGCGTCCCAAACTTTGGGGTGGCTGTGTCTTTTTGATTTTAATTTCCCTAATCTATAGGACCATAAGTGGAAGTGCCCTAGGCTCTGTTGCTTTTCTTTTTAGATGTTTCAGGAAACACCATACACTTCTTCCGAGTGTCTGTTGGCAATTTACATCCCGCCCATCAGCATAACAAAGCTCCAGGTTCTCCATGGCCTGTCCTGCCTTTCTGGATTTTACACTTTTTTCAGATGGCCCTTTTGACCGGGGGGAACTGAGACTTCATTGTAGTGCAGATTTCCTTTGCAAGCTTGCTTGGTTGGCCAAAAAGGGCGTATGCGTTTTTTCCTGAATATATTCAGGAAAAAGCGCATACGCCCTTTTTGGCCAAGTGCATCATGGTGGACGTTCTGCCTCTTTTCCTATGCTTTCAATGCAATTCCAGTCTACCTCCTGAAATAGGTTTCCTGCAATTCTGCCCCGCTTTCAAGCCCTCTTGGCAGCCTTACTTCAGTATATTTTTGGACGATAGCTGTCATTTATAAGTCTGCAGGTTTGTGAATTACAGTGCCCCTGAGCTCCTTTCTTCAACTCGCTTTCTTTTGAGCTGGCCGCAACACCGCAGGATGGCTTCAGGCCCTAATCTGGTTCCGGCACGGCACGCTGAGCCTTTGGTTATTTCCTCTTCCTGGTGGGAAATGAGAGTTAAATTTGCCCGTCCAGACACCTCCAGCTAGTCTCTCATTGGTTCTCCCTATTCCTGTTCATCTTCCGCAGAAATTGCAAACTGGGCCAAACAGGAGGTTAAAGGTGCTAACTCTCCATTTGGGGAGAGTTTTAGTAAAGCGTCTGGAATGTTGCACCAGAGTACCAGGGCAGGAAAACTGAGACATATTTGAACACGTCTCCCGTTCACACGGTTGATCATACTCTGGGTTCCACATGCATGTTGTAGCTGAAGGAAGAATACCTTAAACCTGGAGAGTTGAGAACCGTGTAATGGGTACCATGCAATATGACTTCAAAGGGTCTTCATTTGCTCGCCGAACCTCTCCAATCTTATCACTGCTGTGTTTATGCCCCTGTACACACGCTTGATTCTCTTTTGGAGACATAGTAATCCATAGGTTTTAAGATACTTACTAGTCAGGTACATTCTTAGGCGTTTAATATGGGGTGTTGAGTCCATTTCGTTGAGCAAGGAGTAGCTCTTGTCTATTCCATATTTGGCTTAAGGAACTTTATCTGTTCTCATTTCAATCTCTGGTTTTATGCAGCACCCCAACTCACCTTTCCCCTTAAGCAAGCATAAGTTGGTTTTCTAAATTTGAGACCCTGTTCTGTTTTGGAATTCAGTTCCTGTGTAGCCAAGTTTACATTCCGTGTATTAGTGATATCTTATGATGTTTCTTTTTCTGTGTGACTTATTTCAGTTAGAATCATCGTACCTGAATCCACTCATTATGCTGCTACGGGCCTGATGACATAGATTTCATTGCTGAGTGATACTGCATTGTACGTAAGTACCACAAGTTCTTTATCCATTTTTCACTTTCTGTGATATTGAACTTGTACGGTAAACGAGGTTCTTGTAAACAGAGGCGTCCCAAACTTTGGGGTGGCTGTGTCTTTTTGATTTTAATTTCCCTAAGCTATAGGACCATAAGTGGAAGAGCCCTAGGCTCTGTTGCTTTCTTTTTTAGATGTTTCAGGAAACACCATACACTTCTCCCGAGTGTCTGTTGGCAATTTACATCCCGCCCATCAGCATAACAAGGCTCCCAGTTCTCCATGGCCTGTCCTGCCTTTCTGGATTTTACACTTTTTTCAGATGGCCCTTTTGACCGGGGGGAAGTGAGACTTCATTGTAGTGCAGATTTCCTTTGCAAGTTTGCTTGGTTGGCCAAAAAGGGCGTATGCGTTTTTTCCTGAATATATTCAGGAAAAAACGCATACGCCCTTTTTGGCCAAGTGTATCATTGTGGACGATCTGCCTCTTTTCCTATGCTTTCAATGCAATTCCAGTCTACCTCCTGAAATCGGTTTCCTGCAATTCTGCCCCGCTTTCAAGTCCTCTTGGCAGCCTTACTTCAGTATATTTTTGGACGATAGCTGTCATTTATAACTCTGCAGGTTTGTGAATTACAGTGCCCCTGAGCTCCTTTCTTCAACTCGCTTTCTTGTGACCTGGCCGCAACACTGCAGGATGGCTTCAGGCCCTAATCTGGTTCCGGCACGGCACGCTGAGCCTTTGGTTATTTCCTCTTCCTGGTGGGAAATGAGAGTTAAATTTGCCCGTCCAGACACCTCCAGCTAGTCTCTCATTGGTTCTCGCTATTCCTGTTCATCTTCCACAGAAATTGCAAACTGGGCCAAACAGGAGGTTAAAGGGACTGACTCTCCAAGTCGGGAGAGTGTTAGTAAAGCGTCTGGAATGTTGCACCCGAGTACCAGCGTACGAAAACTGAGACATATTTGAACACGTCTCCCGATCACATGGTTGATCATACTCTAGGTTCCACATGCATGTTTTAGCTGAAGGAAGAATACCTTAAACCTGGGTACTTGAAACCCGTGGAATGGGTACCGTGCAATATGACTTCAAAGGGTCTTCATTTGCTCACCGAACCTCTCCAATCCTATCACTGCTGCGTTTATGTCCCTGTACACATGCTAGATTCTCTTTTGGAGACATAGCAATCCATAGGTTTTAAGATACTTACTAGTCAGGTACATTCTTAGGCGTTTAATATGCGGTGTTGAGTCCATTTCGTTGAGCAAGGAGTAGCTCTTGTCTATTCCATATTTGGCTTAAGGAACTTTATCTGTGCTCATTTCAATCTCTGGTTTTATGCAGCACCCCAACTCACCTTTCCCCTTAAGCAAGCATAAGTTGCTTTTCTAAATTTGAGACCCTGTTCTGTTCTGTAATTCAGTTCCTGTGTAGCCAAGTTTACATTCCGTGTATTACTGATATCTTATGATGTTTCTTTTTCTGTGTGACTTATTTCAGTTAGAATCATCATACCTGAATCCACTCATTGTGCTGCTAAGGGCCTGATGACATAGATTTCATTGCTGAGTGATATTGCTTTGTAAGTAAATACCACAACTTCTTTATCCATTTTTCACTTTCTGCGATGTTGAACTTGTACTGTAAACGAGGTTCTTGTAAACAGAGGCGTCCCAAACTTTGGGGTGGCTGTGTCTTTTTGATTTTAATTTCCCTAAGCTATAGGACCATAAGTGAAAGTGCCCTACGCTCTGTTGCTTTGTTCTTTAGATGTTTCAGGAAACACCATACACTTCTCCCGAGTGTCTGTTGGCAATTTACATCCCGCCCATCAGCATAACAAGGCTCCCAGTTCTCCATGGCCTGTCCTGCCTTTCTGGATTTTACACTTTTTTCAGATGGCCCTTTTGACCGGGGGGAAGTGAGACTTCATTGTAGTACAGATTTCCTTTGCAAGCTTGCTTGGTTGGCCAAAAAGTGCGTATGCGTTTTTTCCTGAATATATTCAGGAAAAAACGCATACGCCCTTTTTGGCCAAGTGCATCATTGTGGACGTTCTGCCTCTTTTCCTATGCTTTCAATGCAATTCCAGTCTACCTCCTGAAATCGGTTTCCTGCAATTCTGCCCCGCTTTCAAGTCCTCTTGGCAGCCTTACTTCAGTATATTTTTGGACGATAGCTGTCATTTATAACTCTGCAGGTTTGTGAATTACAGTGCCCCAGAGCTCCTTTCTTCAACTCGCTTTCTTGTGACCTGGCCGCAACACCGCAGGATGGCTTCAGGCCCTAATCTGGTTCCGCCACGGCACGCTGAGCCTTTGGTTATTTCCTCTTCCTGGTGGGAAATGAGAGTTAAATTTGCCCGTCCAGACACCTCCAGCTAGTCTCTCATTGGTTCTCCCTATTCCTGTTCATCTTCCGCAGAAATTGCAAACTGGGCCAAACAGGAGGTTAAAGGCGCTGACTCTCCAAGTGGGGAGAGTGTTAGTAAAGCGTCTGGAATGTTACACCCGAGTACCAGGGGAGGAAAACGGAGACATATTTGAACACGTCTCCTGTTCACACGGTTGATCATACTCTGGGTTCCACATGCATGTTTTAGCTGAAGGAAGAATACCTTAAACCTGGAGAGTTGAGACCCGTGTAATGGGTACCATGCAATATGACTTCAAAGGGTCTTCATTTGCTCACCGAACCTCTCCAATCCTATCACTGCTGCGTTTATGCCCCTGTACACATGCTTGATTCTCTTTTGGAAACATAGCAATCCATAGGTTTTAAGATACTTACTAGTCAGGTACATTCTTAGGCGTTTAATATGGGGTGTTGAGTCCATTTCGTTGAGCAAGGAGTAGCTCTTGTCTATTCCATATTTGGCTTAAGGAACTTTATCTGTGCTCATTTCAATCTCTGGTTTTATGCAGCACCCCAACTCACCTTTCCCCTTAAGCAAGCATAAGTTGGTTTTCTAAATTTGAGACCCTGTTCTGTTCTGTAATTCAGTTCCTGTGTAGCCAAGTTTACATTCCGTGTATTACTGATATCTTATGATGTTTCTTTTTCTGTGTGACTTATTTCAGTTAGAATCATCGTACCTGAATCCACTCATTATGCTGCTACGGGCCTGATGACATAGATTTCATTGCTGAGTGATACTGCATTGTACGTAAGTACCACAAGTTCTTTATCCATTTTTCACTTTCTGTGATATTGAACTTGTACGGTAAACGAGGTTCTTGTAAACAGAGGCGTCCCAAACTTTGGGGTGGCTGTGTCTTTTTGATTTTAATTTCCCTAAGCTATAGGACCATAAGTGGAAGAGCCCTAGGCTCTGTTGCTTTCTTTTTTAGATGTTTCAGGAAACACCATACACTTCTCCCGAGTGTCTGTTGGCAATTTACATCCCGCCCATCAGCATAACAAGGCTCCCAGTTCTCCATGGCCTGTCCTGCCTTTCTGGATTTTACACTTTTTTCAGATGGCCCTTTTGACCGGGGGGAAGTGAGAGTTCATTGTAGTGCAGATTTCCTTTGCAAGTTTGCTTGGTTGGCCAAAAAGGGCGTATGCGTTTTTTCCTGAATATATTCAGGAAAAAACGCATACGCCCTTTTTGGCAAAGTGTTTCATTGTGGACGATCTACCTCTTTTCCTATGCTTTCAATGCAATTCCAGTCTACCTCTTGAAATCGGTTTCCTGCAATTCTGCCCCGCTTTCAAGTCCTCTTGGCAGCCTTACTTCAGTATATTTTTGGACGATAGCTGTCATTTATAACTCTGCAGGTTTGTGAATTACAGTGCCCCTGAGCTCCTTTCTTCAACTCGCTTTCTTTTGAGCTGGCCGCAACACCGCAGGATGGCTTCAGGCCCTAATCTGGTTCCGGCACGGCACGCTGAGCCTTTGGTTATTTCCTCTTCCTGGTGGGAAATGAGAGTTAAATTTGCCCGTCCAGACACCTCCAGCTAGTCTCTCATTGGTTCTCCCTATTCCTGTTCATCTTCCGCAGAAATTGCAAACTGGGCCAAACAGGAGGTTAAAGGTGCTAACTCTCCAAGTGGGGAGAGTTTTAGTAAAGCGTCTGGAATGTTGCACCAGAGTACCAGGGCAGGAAAACTGAGACATATTTGAACACGTCTCCCGTTCACACGGTTGATCATACTCTGGGTTCCACATGCATGTTTTAGCTGAAGGAAGAATACCTTAAACCTGGAGAGTTGAGAACCGTGTAATGGGTACCATGCAATATGACTTCAAAGGGTCTTCATTTGCTCGCCGAACCTCTCCAATCCTATCACTGCTGTGTTTATGCCCCTGTACACACGCTTGATTCTATTTTGGAGACATAGCAATCCATAGGTTTTAAGATACTTACTAGTCAGGTACATTCTTAGGCGTTTAATATGGGGTGTTGAGTCCATTTCGTTGAGCAAGGAGTAGCTCTTGTCTATTCCATATTTGGCTTAAGGAACTTTATCTGTGCTCATTTCAATCTCTGGTTTTATGCAGCACCCCAACTCACCTTTCCCCTTAAGCAAGCATAAGTTGGTTTTCTAAATTTGAGACCCTGTTCTGTTCTGTAATTCAGTTCCTGTGTAGCCAAGTTTACATTCCGTGTATTACTGATATCTTATGATGTTTCTTTTTCTGTGTGACTTATTTCAGTTAGAATCATCGTACCTGAATCCACTCATTATGCTGCTACGGGC
Source organism: Pseudorca crassidens (assembly GCF_039906515.1). Taxonomy (NCBI): domain Eukaryota; kingdom Metazoa; phylum Chordata; class Mammalia; order Artiodactyla; family Delphinidae; genus Pseudorca; species Pseudorca crassidens. The sequence continues at coordinate 977,751 of NW_027136328.1, read as the reverse complement.
CTGATGACATAGATTTCATTGCTGAGTGATACTGCATTGTACGTAAGTACCACAAGTTCTTTATCCATTTTTCACTTTCTGTGATATTGAACTTGTACGGTAAACGAGGTTCTTGTAAACAGAGGCGTCCCAAACTTTGGGGTGGCTGTGTCTTTTTGATTTTAATTTCCCTAAGCTATAGGACCATAAGTGGAAGAGCCCTAGGCTCTGTTGCTTTCTTTTTTAGATGTTTCAGGAAACACCATACACTTCTCCCGAGTGTCTGTTGGCAATTTACATCCCGCCCATCAGCATAACAAGGCTCCCAGTTCTCCATGGCCTGTCCTGCCTTTCTGGATTTTACACTTTTTTCAGATGGCCCTTTTGACCGGGGGGAAGTGAGACTTCATTGTAGTGCAGATTTCCTTTGCAAGTTTGCTTGGTTGGCCAAAAAGGGCGTATGCGTTTTTTCCTGAATATATTCAGGAAAAAACGCATACGCCCTTTTTGGCAAAGTGTATCATTGTGGACGATCTACCTCTTTTCCTATGCTTTCAATGCAATTCCAGTCTACCTCTTGAAATCGGTTTCCTGCAATTCTGCCCCGCTTTCAAGTCCTCTTGGCAGCCTTACTTCAGTATATTTTTGGACGATAGCTGTCATTTATAACTCTGCAGGTTTGTGAATTACAGTGCCCCTGAGCTCCTTTCTTCAACTCGCTTTCTTTTGAGCTGGCCGCAACACCGCAGGATGGCTTCAGGCCCTAATCTGGTTCCGGCACGGCACGCTGAGCCTTTGGTTATTTCCTCTTCCTGGTGGGAAATGAGAGTTAAATTTGCCCGTCCAGACACCTCCAGCTAGTCTCTCATTGGTTCTCCCTATTCCTGTTCATCTTCCGCAGAAATTGCAAACTGGGCCAAACAGGAGGTTAAAGGTGCTAACTCTCCAAGTGGGGAGAGTTTTAGTAAAGCGTCTGGAATGTTGCACCAGAGTACCAGGGCAGGAAAACTGAGACATATTTGAACACGTCTCCCGTTCACACGGTTGATCATACTCTGGGTTCCACATGCATGTTTTAGCTGAAGGAAGAATACCTTAAACCTGGAGAGTTGAGAACCGTGTAATGGGTACCATGCAATATGACTTCAAAGGGTCTTCATTTGCTCGCCGAACCTCTCCAATCCTATCACTGCTGTGTTTATGCCCCTGTACACACGCTTGATTCTATTTTGGAGACATAGCAATCCATAGGTTTTAAGATACTTACTAGTCAGGTACATTCTTAGGCGTTTAATATGGGGTGTTGAGTCCATTTCGTTGAGCAAGGAGTAGCTCTTGTCTATTCCATATTTGGCTTAAGGAACTTTATCTGTGCTCATTTCAATCTCTGGTTTTATGCAGCACCCCAACTCACCTTTCCCCTTAAGCAAGCATAAGTTGGTTTTCTAAATTTGAGACCCTGTTCTGTTCTGTAATTCAGTTCCTGTGTAGCCAAGTTTACATTCCGTGTATTACTGATATCTTATGATGTTTCTTTTTCTGTGTGACTTATTTCAGTTAGAATCATCGTACCTGAATCCACTCATTATGCTGCTACGGGCCTGATGACATAGATTTCATTGCTGAGTGATACTGCATTGTACGTAAGTACCACAAGTTCTTTATCCATTTTTCACTTTCTGTGATATTGAACTTGTACTGTAAACGAGGTTCTTGTAAACAGAGGCGTCCCAAACTTTGGGGTGGCTGTGTCTTTTTGATTTTAATTTCCCTAAGCTATAGGACCATAAGTGGAAGTGCCCTAGGCTCTGTTGCTTTGTGTTTTAGATGTTTCAGGAAACACCATACACTTCTCCCGAGTGTCTGTTGGCAATTTACATCCCGCCCATCAGCATAACAAGGCTCCCAGTTCTCCATGGCCTGTCCTGCCTTTCTGGATTTTACACTTTTTTCAGATGGCCCTTTTGACCGGGGGGAAGTGAGACTTCATTGTAGTGCAGATTTCCTTTGCAAGTTTGCTTGGTTGGCCAAAAAGGGCGTATGCGTTTTTTCCTGAATATATTCAGGAAAAAACGCATACGCCCTTTTTGGCAAAGTGTATCATTGTGGACGATCTACCTCTTTTCCTATGCTTTCAATGCAATTCCAGTCTACCTCTTGAAATCGGTTTCCTGCAATTCTGCCCCGCTTTCAAGTCCTCTTGGCAGCCTTACTTCAGTATATTTTTGGACGATAGCTGTCATTTATAACTCTGCAGGTTTGTGAATTACAGTGCCCCTGAGCTCCTTTCTTCAACTCGCTTTCTTTTGAGCTGGCCGCAACACCGCAGGATGGCTTCAGGCCCTAATCTGGTTCCGGCACGGCACGCTGAGCCTTTGGTTATTTCCTCTTCCTGGTGGGAAATGAGAGTTAAATTTGCCCGTCCAGACACCTCCAGCTAGTCTCTCATTGGTTCTCCCTATTCCTGTTCATCTTCCGCAGAAATTGCAAACTGGGCCAAACAGGAGGTTAAAGGTGCTAACTCTCCAAGTGGGGAGAGTTTTAGTAAAGCGTCTGGAATGTTGCACCAGAGTACCAGGGCAGGAAAACTGAGACATATTTGAACACGTCTCCCGTTCACACGGTTGATCATACTCTGGGTTCCACATGCATGTTTTAGCTGAAGGAAGAATACCTTAAACCTGGAGAGTTGAGAACCGTGTAATGGGTACCATGCAATATGACTTCAAAGGGTCTTCATTTGCTCGCCGAACCTCTCCAATCCTATCACTGCTGTGTTTATGCCCCTGTACACACGCTTGATTCTATTTTGGAGACATAGCAATCCATAGGTTTTAAGATACTTACTAGTCAGGTACATTCTTAGGCGTTTAATATGGGGTGTTGAGTCCATTTCGTTGAGCAAGGAGTAGCTCTTGTCTATTCCATATTTGGCTTAAGGAACTTTATCTGTGCTCATTTCAATCTCTGGTTTTATGCAGCACCCCAACTCACCTTTCCCCTTAAGCAAGCATAAGTTGGTTTTCTAAATTTGAGACCCTGTTCTGTTCTGTAATTCAGTTCCTGTGTAGCCAAGTTTACATTCCGTGTATTACTGATATCTTATGATGTTTCTTTTTCTGTGTGACTTATTTCAGTTAGAATCATCGTACCTGAATCCACTCATTATGCTGCTACGGGCCTGATGACATAGATTTCATTGCTGAGTGATACTGCATTGTACGTAAGTACCACAAGTTCTTTATCCATTTTTCACTTTCTGTGATATTGAACTTGTACTGTAAACGAGGTTCTTGTAAACAGAGGCGTCCCAAACTTTGGGGTGGCTGTGTCTTTTTGATTTTAATTTCCCTAAGCTATAGGACCATAAGTGGAAGTGCCCTAGGCTCTGTTGCTTTGTGTTTTAGATGTTTCAGGAAACACCATACACTTCTCCCGAGTGTCTGTTGGCAATTTACATCCCGCCCATCAGCATAACAAGGCTCCCAGTTCTCCATGGCCTGTCCTGCCTTTCTGGATTTTACACTTTTTTCAGATGGCCCTTTTGACCGGGGGGAAGTGAGACTTCATTGTAGTGCAGATTTCCTTTGCAAGCTTGCTTGGTTGGCCAAAAAGGGCGTATGCGTTTTTTCCTGAATATATTCAGGAAAAAACGCATACGCCCTTTTTGGCCAAGTGCATCATGGTGGACGTTCTGCCTCTTTTCCTATGCTTTCAATGCAATTCCAGTCTACCTCCTGAAATCGGTTTCCTGCAATTCTGCCCCGCTTTCAAGTCCTCTTGGCAGCCTTACTTCAGTATATTTTTGGACGATAGCTGTCATTTATAACTCTGCAGGTTTGTGAATTACAGTGCCCCTGAGCTCCTTTCTTCAACTCGCTTTCTTTTGAGCTGGCCGCAAAACCGCAGGATGGCTTCAGGCCCTAATCTGGTTCCGGCACGGCACGCTGAGCCTTTGGTTATTTCCTCTTCCTGGTGGGAAATGAGAGTTAAATTTGCCCGTCCAGACACCTCCAGCTAGTCTCTCATTGGTTCTCCCTATTCCTGTTCATCTTCCGCAGAAATTGCAAACTGGGCCAAACAGGAGGTTAAAGGCGCTGACTCTCCAAGTGGGGAGAGTGTTAGTAAAGCGTCTGGAATGTTGCACCCGAGTACCAGGGGAGGAAAACTGAGACATATTTGAACACGTCTCCCGATCACATGGTTGATCATACTCTAGGTTCCACATGCATGTTTTAGCTGAAGGAAGAATAACTTAAACCTGGGTAGTTGAAACCCATGGAAAGGGTACCATGCAATATGACTTCACAGGGTCTTCATTTGCTCACCGAACCTCTCCAATCCTATCACTGCTGCGTTTATGCCCCTGTACACATGCTTGATTCTCTTTCGGAGACATAGCAATCTGTAGGTTTTATGATACCTACTAGTCAGGTAAATTCTTAGGCGTTTAATATGGGGTTTTGAGTCCATTTCGTTGAGCAAGGAGTAGCTCTTGTCTATTCCATATTTGGCTTAAGGAACTTTATCTGTGCTCATTTCAATCTCTGGTTTTATGCAGCACCCCAACTCACCTTTCCCCTTAAGCAAGCATAAGTTGGTTTTCTAAATTTGAGACCCTGTTCTGTTTTGGAATTCAGTTCCTGTGTAGCCAAGTTTACATTCCGTGTATTAGTGATATCTTATGATGTTTCTTTTTCTGTGTGACTTATTTCAGTTAGAATCATCGTACCTGAATCCACTCATTATGCTGCTACGGGCCTGATGACATAGATTTCATTGCTGAGTGATACTGCATTGTACGTAAGTACCACAAGTTCTTTATCCATTTTTCACTTTCTGTGATATTGAACTTGTACGGTAAACGAGGTTCTTGTAAACACAGGCGTCCCAAACTTTGGGGTGGCTGTGTCTTTTTGATTTTAATTTCCCTAAGCTATAGGACCATAAGTGGAAGAGCCCTAGGCTCTGTTGCTTTCTTTTTTAGATGTTTCAGGAAACACCATACACTTCTCCCGAGTGTCTGTTGGCAATTTACATCCCGCCCATCAGCATAACAAGGCTCCCAGTTCTCCATGGCCTGTCCTGCCTTTCTGGATTTTACACTTTTTTCAGATGGCCCTTTTGACCGGGGGGAAGTGAGACTTCATTGTAGTGCAGATTTCCTTTGCAAGTTTGCTTGGTTGGCCAAAAAGGGCGTATGCGTTTTTTCCTGAATATATTCAGGAAAAAACGCATACGCCCTTTTTGGCAAAGTGTATCATTGTGGACGATCTACCTCTTTTCCTATGCTTTCAATGCAATTCCAGTCTACCTCCTGAAATCGGTTTCCTGCAATTCTGCCCCGCTTTCAAGTCCTCTTGGCAGCCTTACTTCAGTATATTTTTGGACGATAGCTGTCATTTATAAGTCTGCAGGTTTGTGAATTACAGTGCCCCTGAGCTCCTTTCTTCAACTCGCTTTCTTTTGAGCTGGCCGCAACACCGCAGGATGGCTTCAGGCCCTAATCTGGTTCCGGCACGGCACGCTGAGCCTTTGGTTATTTCCTCTTCCTGGTGGGAAATGAGAGTTAAATTTGCCCGTCCAGACACCTCCAGCTAGTCTCTCATTGGTTCTCCCTATTCCTGTTCATCTTCCGCAGAAATTGCAAACTGGGCCAAACAGGAGGTTAAAGGTGCTAACTCTCCAAGTGGGGAGAGTTTTAGTAAAGCGTCTGGAATGTTGCACCAGAGTACCAGGGCAGGAAAACTGAGACATATTTGAACACGTCTCCCGTTCACACGGTTGATCATACTCTGGGTTCCACATGCATGTTTTAGCTGAAGGAAGAATACCTTAAACCTGGAGAGTTGAGAACCGTGTAATGGGTACCATGCAATATGACTTCAAAGGGTCTTCATTTGCTCGCCGAACCTCTCCAATCCTATCACTGCTGTGTTTATGCCCCTGTACACACGCTTGATTCTCTTTTGGAGACATAGCAATCCATAGGTTTTAAGATACTTACTAGTCAGGTACATTCTTAGGCGTTTAATATGGGGTGTTGAGTCCATTTCGTTGAGCAAGGAGTAGCTCTTGTCTATTCCATATTTGGCTTAAGGAACTTTATCTGTGCTCATTTCAATCTCTGGTTTTATGCAGCACCCCAACTCACCTTTCCCCTTAAGCAAGCATAAGTTGGTTTTCTAAATTTGAGACCCTGTTCTGTTTTGTAATTCAGTTCCTGTGTAGCCAAGTTTACATTCCGTGTATTAGTGATATCTTATGATGTTTCTTTTTCTGTGTGACTTATTTCAGTTAGAATCATCGTACCTGAATCCACTCATTATGCTGCTACGGGCCTGATGACATAGATTTCATTGCTGAGTGATACTGCATTGTACGTAAGTACCACAATTTCTTTATCCATTTCTCACTTTCTGTGATATTGAACTTGTACGGTAAACGAGGTTCTTGTAAACAGAGGCGTCCCAAACTTTGGGGTGGCTGTGTCTTTTTGATTTTAATTTCCCTAAGCTATAGGACCATAAGTGGAAGTGCCCTAGGCTCTGTTGCTTTCTTTTTTAGATGTTTCAGGAAACACCATACACTTCTCCCGAGTGTCTGTTGGCAATTTACATCCCGCCCATCAGCATAACAAGGCTCCCAGTTCTCCATGGCCTGTCCTGCCTTTCTGGATTTTACACTTTATTCAGATGGCCCTTTTGACCGGGGGGAAGTGAGACTTCATTGTAGTGCACATTTCCTTTGCAAGTTTGCTTGGTTGGCCAAAAAGGGCGTATGCGTTTTTTCCTGAATATATTCAGGAAAAAACCCATACGCCCTTTTTGGCAAAGTGTATCATTGTGGACGATCTACCTCTTTTCCTATGCTTTCAATGCAATTCCAGTCTACCTCTTGAAATCGGTTTCCTGCAATTCTGCCCCGCTTTCAAGTCCTCTTGGCAGCCTTACTTCAGTATATTTTTGGACGATAGCTGTCATTTATAACTCTGCAGGTTTGTGAATTACAGTGCCCCTGAGCTCCTTTCTTCAACTCGCTTTCTTGTGACCTGGCCGCAACACCACAGGATGGCTTCAGGCCCTAATCTGGTTCCGGCACGGCACGCTGAGCCTTTGGTTATTTCCTCTTCCTGGTGGGAAATGAGAGTTAAATTTGCCCGTCCAGACACCTCCAGCTAGTCTCTCATTGTTTCTCGCTATTCCTGTTAATCTTCCACAGAAATTGCAAACTGGGCCAAACAGGAGGTTAAAGGGACTGACTCTCCAAGTCGGGAGGGTGTTAGTAAAGCGTCTGGAATGTTGCATCCGAGTACCAGGAGAGGAAAACTGAGACATATTTGAACACGTCTCCCGATCACATGGTTGATCATACTCTAGGTTCCACATGCATGTTTTAGCTGAAGGAAGAATACCTTAAACCTGGGTAGTTGAAACCCGTGGAATGGGTACCATGCAATATGACTTCAAAGGGTCTTCATTTGCTCACCGAACCTCTCCAATCCTATCACTGCTGCGTTTATGCCCCTGTACACACGCTTGATTCTCTTTTGGAGACATAGCAATCCATAGGTTTTAAGATACTTACTAGTCAGGTACGTTCTTAGGCGTTTAATATGGGGTGTTGAGTCCATTTCATTGAGCAAGGAGTAGCTCTTGTCTATTCCATATTTGGCTTAAGGAACTTTATCTGTGCTCATTTCAATCTCTGGTTTTATGCAGCACCCCAACTCACCTTTCCCCTTAAGCAAGCATAAGTTGCTTTTCTAAATTTGAGACCCTGTTCTGTTTTGGAATTCAGTTCCTGTGTAGCCAAGTTTACATTCCGTGTATTAGTGATATCTTATGATGTTTCTTTTTCTGTGTGACTTATTTCAGTTAGAATCATCGTACCTGAATCCACTCATTATGCTGCTACGGGCCTGATGACATAGATTTCATTGCTGAGTGATACTGCATTGTACGTAAGTACCACAAGTTCTTTATCCATTTTTCACTTTCTGTGATATTGAACTTGTACGGTAAACGAGGTTCTTGTAAACAGAGGCGTCCCAAACTTTTGGGTGGCTGTGTCTTTTTGATTTTAATTTCCCTAAGCTATAGGACCATAAGTGGAAGTGCCCTAGGCTCTGTTGCTTTGTTTTTTAGATGTTTCAGGAAACACCATACACTTCTCCCGAGTGTCTGTTGGCAATTTACATCCCGCCCATCAGCATAACAAGGCTCCCAGTTCTCCATGGCCTGTCCTGCCTTTCTGGATTTTACACTTTTTTCAGATGGCCCTTTTGACCGGGGGGAAGTGAGACTTCATTGTAGTGCAGATTTCCTTTGCAAGCTTGCTTGGTTGGCCAAAAAGGGCGTATGCGTTTTTTCCTGAATATATTCAGGAAAAAACGCATACGCCCTTTTTGGCCAAGTGCATCATTGTGGACGTTCTGCCTCTTTTCCTATGCTTTCAATGCAATTCCAGTCTACCTCCTGAAATCGGTTTCCTGCAATTCTGCCCCGCTTTCAAGTCCTCTTGGCAGCCTTACTTCAGTATATTTTTGGACGATAGCTGTCATTTATAACTCTGCAGGTTTGTGAATTACAGTGCCCCTGAGCTCCTTTCTTCAACTCGCTTTCTTTTGAGCTGGCCGCAACACCGCAGGATGGCTTCAGGCCCTAATCTGGTTCCGGCATGGCACGCTGAGCCTTTGGTTATTTCCTCTTCCTGGTGGGAAATGAGAGTTAAATTTGCCCGTCCAGACACCTCCAGCTAGTCTCTCATTGGTTCTCCCTATTCCTGTTCATCTTCCGCAGAAATTGCAAACTGGGCCAAACAGGAGGTTAAAGGTGCTAACTCTCCAAGTGGGGAGAGTTTTAGTAAAGCGTCTGGAATGTTGCACCAGAGTACCAGGGCAGGAAAACTGAGACATATTTGAACACGTCTCCCGTTCACATGGTTGATCATACTCTGGGTTCCACATGCATGTTTTAGCTGAAGGAAGAATACCTTAAACCTGGAGAGTTGAGAACCGTGTAATGGGTACCATGCAATATGACTTCAAAGGGTCTTCATTTGCTCGCCGAACCTCTCCAATCTTATCACTGCTGTGTTTATGCCCCTGTACACACGCTTGATTCTCTTTTGGAGACATAGCAATCCATAGGTTTTAAGATACTTACTAGTCAGGTACATTCTTAGGCGTTTAATATGGGGTGTTGAGTCCATTTCGTTGAGCAAGGAGTAGCTCTTGTCTATTCCATATTTGGCTTAAGGAACTTTATCTGTGCTCATTTCAATCTCTGGTTTTATGCAGCACCCCAACTCACCTTTCCCCTTAAGCAAGCATATGTTGGTTTTCTAAATTTGAGACCCTGTTCTGTTCTGTAATTCAGTTCCTGTGTAGCCAAGTTTACATTCCGTGTATTACTGATATCTTATGATGTTTCTTTTTCTGTGTGACTTATTTCAGTTAGAATCATCGTACCTGAATCCACTCATTATGCTGCTACGGGCCTGATGACATAGATTTCATTGCTGAGTGATACTGCATTGTACGTAAGTACCACAAGTTCTTTATCCATTTTTCACTTTCTGTGATATTGAACTTGTACGGTAAACGAGGTTCTTGTAAACAGAGGCGTCCCAAACTTTGGGGTGGCTGTGTCTTTTTGATTTTAATTTCCCTAAGCTATAGGACCATAAGTGGAAGTGCCCTAGGCTCTGTTGCTTTCTTTTTTAGATGTTTCAGGAAACACCATACACTTCTCCCGAGTGTCTGTTGGCAATTTACATCCCGCCCATCAGCATAACAAGGCTCCCAGTTCTCCATGGCCTGTCCTGCCTTTCTGGATTTTACACTTTTTTCAGATGGCCCTTTTGACCGGGGGGAAGTGAGACTTCATTGTAGTGCAGATTTCCTTTGCAAGTTTGCTTGGTTGGCCAAAAAGGGCGTATGCGTTTTTTCCTGAATATATTCAGGAAAAAACGCATACGCCCTTTTTGGCCAAGTGCATCATTGTGGACGTTCTGCCTCTTTTCCTATGCTTTCAATGCAATTCCAGTCTACCTCCTGAAATCGGTTTCCTGCAATTCTGCCCCGCTTTCAAGTCCTCTTGGCAGCCTTACTTCAGTATATTTTTGGACGATAGCTGTCATTTATAACTCTGCAGGTTTGTGAATTACAGTGCCCCTGAGCTCCTTTCTTCAACTCGCTTTCTTTTGAGCTGGCCGCAACACCGCAGGATGGCTTCAGGCCCTAATCTGGTTCCGGCACGGCACGCTGAGCCTTTGGTTATTTCCTCTTCCTGGTGGGAAATGAGAGTTAAATTTGCCCGTCCAGACACCTCCAGCTAGTCTCTCATTGGTTCTCCCTATTCCTGTTCATCTTCCGCAGAAATTGCAAACTGGGCCAAACAGGAGGTTAAAGGTGCTAACTCTCCAAGTGGGGAGAGTTTTAGTAAAGCGTCTGGAATGTTGCACCAGAGTACCAGGGCAGGAAAACTGAGACATATTTGAACACGTCTCCCGTTCACACGGTTGATCATACTCTGGGTTCCACATGCATGTTTTAGCTGAAGGAAGAATACCTTAAACCTGGAGAGTTGAGAACCGTGTAATGGGTACCATGCAATATGACTTCAAAGGGTCTTCATTTGCTCGCCGAACCTCTCCAATCCTATCACTGCTGTGTTTATGCCCCTGTACACACGCTTGATTCTCTTTTGGAGACATAGCAATCCATAGGTTTTAAGATACTTACTAGTCAGGTACATTCTTAGGCGTTTAATATGGGGTGTTGAGTCCATTTCGTTGAGCAAGGAGTAGCTCTTGTCTATTCCATATTTGGCTTAAGGAACTTTATCTGTGCTCATTTCAATCTCTGGTTTTATGCAGCACCCCAACTCACCTTTCCCCTTAAGCAAGCATAAGTTGGTTTTCTAAATTTGAGACCCTGTTCTGTTTTGGAATTCAGTTCCTGTGTAGCCAAGTTTACATTCCGTGTATTAGTGATATCTTATGATGTTTCTTTTTCTGTGTGACTTATTTCAGTTAGAATCATCGTACCTGAATCCACTCATTATGCTGCTACGGGCCTGATGACATAGATTTCATTGCTGAGTGATACTGCATTGTACGTAAGTACCACAAGTTCTTTATCCATTTTTCACTTTCTGTGATATTGAACTTGTACGGTAAACGAGGTTCTTGTAAACAGAGGCGTCCCAAACTTTGGGGTGGCTGTGTCTTTTTGATTTTAATTTCCCTAAGCTATAGGACCATAAGTGGAAGAGCCCTAGGCTCTGTTGCTTTCTTTTTTAGATGTTTCAGGAAACACCATACACTTCTCCCGAGTGTCTGTTGGCAATTTACATCCCGCCCATCAGCATAACAAGGCTCCCAGTTCTCCATGGCCTGTCCTGCCTTTCTGGATTTTACACTTTTTTCAGATGGCCCTTTTGACCGGGGGGAAGTGAGACTTCATTGTAGTGCAGATTTCCTTTGCAAGTTTGCTTGGTTCGCCAAAAAGGGCGTATGCGTTTTTTCCTGAATATATTCAGGAAAAAACGCATACGCACTTTTTGGCAAAGTGTATCATTGTGGACGATCTGCCTCTTTTCCTATGCTTTCAATGCAATTCCAGTCTACCTCCTGAAATCGGTTTCCTGCAATTCTGCCCCGCTTTCAAGTCCTCTTGGCAGCCTTACTTCAGTATATTTTTGGACGATAGCTGTCATTTATAACTCTGCAGGTTTGTGAATTACAGTGCCCCTGAGCTCCTTTCTTCAACTCGCTTTCTTGTGACCTGGCCGCAACACCGCAGGATGGCTTCAGGCCCTAATCTGGTTCCGGCACGGCACGCTGAGCCTTTGGTTAATTCCTCTTCCTGGTGGGAAATGAGAGTTAAATTTGCCCGTCCAGACACCTCCAGCTAGTCTCTCATTGGTTCTCGCTATTCCTGTTCATCTTCCACAGAAATTGCAAACTGGGCCAAACAGGAGGTTAAAGGGACTGACTCTCCAAGTGGGGAGAGTGTTAGTAAAGCGTCTGGAATGTTGCACCCGAGTACCAGCGTACGAAAACTGAGACATATTTGAACACGTCTCCCGATCACATGGTTGATCATACTCTAGGTTCCACATGCATGTTTTAGCTGAAGGAAGAATACCTTAAACCTGGGTACTTGAAACCCGTGGAATGGGTACCGTGCAATATGACTTCAAAGGGTCTTCATTTGCTCACCGAACCTCTCCAATCCTATCACTGCTGCGTTTATGTCCCTGTACACATGCTTGATTCTCTTTTGGAGACATAGCAATCCATAGGTTTTAAGATACTTACTAGTCAGGTACATTCTTAGGCGTTTAATATGCGGTGTTGAGTCCATTTCGTTGAGCAAGGAGTAGCTCTTGTCTATTCCATATTTGGCTTAAGGAACTTTATCTGTGCTCATTTCAATCTCTGGTTTTATGCAGCACCCCAACTCACCTTTCCCCTTAAGCAAGCATAAGTTGCTTTTCCAAATTTGAGACCCTGTTCTGTTCTGTAATTCAGTTCCTGTGTAGCCAAGTTTACATTCCGTGTATTACTGATATCTTATGATGTTTCTTTTTCTGTGTGACTTATTTCAGTTAGAATCATCATACCTGAATCCACTCATTGTGCTGCTAAGGGCCTGATGACATAGATTTCATTGCTGAGTGATATTGCTTTGTAAGTAAATACCACAACTTCTTTATCCATTTTTCACTTTCTGCGATGTTGAACTTGTACTGTAAACGAGGTTCTTGTAAACAGAGGCGTCCCAAACTTTGGGGTGGCTGTGTCTTTTTGATTTTAATTTCCCTAAGCTATAGGACCATTAGTGAAAGTGCCCTACGCTCTGTTGCTTTGTTCTTTAGATGTTTCAGGAAACACCATACACTTCTCCCGAGTGTCTGTTGGCAATTTACATCCCGCCCATCAGCATAACAAGGCTCCCAGTTCTCCATGGCCTGTCCTGCCTTTCTGGATTTTACACTTTTTTCAGATGGCCCTTTTGACCGGGGGGAAGTGAGACTTCATTGTAGTACAGATTTCCTTTGCAAGCTTGCTTGGTTGGCCAAAAAGTGCGTATGCGTTTTTTCCTGAATATATTCAGGAAAAAACGCATACGCCCTTTTTGGCCAAGTGCATCATTGTGGACGTTCTGCCTCTTTTCCTATGCTTTCAATGCAATTCCAGTCTACCTCCTGAAATCGGTTTCCTGCAATTCTGCCCCGCTTTCAAGTCCTCTTGGCAGCCTTACTTCAGTATATTTTTGGACGATAGCTGTCATTTATAACTCTGCAGGTTTGTGAATTACAGTGCCCCTGAGCTCCTTTCTTCAACTCGCTTTCTTGTGACCTGGCCGCAACACCGCAGGATGGCTTCAGGCCCTAATCTGGTTCCGGCACGGCACGCTGAGCCTTTGGTTATTTCCTCTTCCTGGTGGGAAATGAGAGTTAAATTTGCCCGTCCAGACACCTCCAGCTAGTCTCTCATTGGTTCTCCCTATTCCTGTTCATCTTCCGCAGAAATTGCAAACTGGGCCAAACAGGAGGTTAAAGGCGCTGACTCTCCAAGTGGGGAGAGTGTTAGTAAAGCGTCTGGAATGTTGCACCCGAGTACCAGGGTACGAAAACTGAGACATATTTGAACACGTCTCCCATTCACACGGTTGATCATACTTTGGGTTCCACATGCATGTTTTAGCTGAAGGAAGAATAAGTTAAACCTGGAGAGTTGAGACCCGTGGAATGGGTACCATGCAATATGACTTCAAAGGGTCTTCATTTGCTCACCGAACCTCTCCAATCCTATCACTGCTGCGTTTATGCCCCTGTACACACGCTTGATTCTCTTTTGGAGACATAGCAATCCATAGGTTTTAAGATACTTACTAGTCAGGTACATTCTTAGGCATTTAATATGGGGTGTTGAGTCCATTTCGTTGAGAAAGGAGTAGCTCTTGTCTATTCCATATTTGGCTTAAGGAACTTTATCTGTGCTCATTTCAATCTCTGGTTTTATGCAGCACCCCAACTCACCTTTCTCCTTAAGCAAGCATAAGTTGCTTTTCTAAATTTGAGACCCTGTTCTGTTTTGTAATTCAGTTCCTGTGTAGCCAAGTTTACATTCCGTGTATTAGTGATATCTTATGATGTTTCTTTTTCTGTGTGACTTATTTCAGTTAGAATCATCGTACCTGAATCCACTCATTATGCTGCTACGGGCCTGATGACATAGATTTCATTGCTGAGTGATACTGCATTGTACGTAAGTACCACAAGTTCTTTATCCATTTTTCACTTTCTGTGATATTGAACTTGTACGGTAAACGAGGTTCTTGTAAACAGAGGCGTCCCAAACTTTGGGGTGGCTGTGTCTTTTTGATTTTAATTTCCCTAATCTATAGGACCATAAGTGGAAGTGCCCTAGGCTCTGTTGCTTTGTTTTTTAGATGTTTCAGGAAACACCATACACTTCTCCCGAGTGTCTGTTGGCAATTTACATCCCGCCCATCAGCATAACAAGGCTCCCAGTTCTCCATGGCCTGTCCTGCCTTTCTGGATTTTACACTATTTTCAGATGGCCCTTTTGACCGGGGGGAAGTGAGACTTCATTGTAGTGCAGATTTCCTTTGCAAGTTTGCTTGGTTGGCCAAAAAGGGCGTATGCGTTTTTTCCTGAATATATTCAGGAAAATACGCATACGCCCTTTTTGGCCAAGTGCATCATTGTGGACGTTCTGCCTCTTTTCCTATGCTTTCAATGCAATTCCAGTCTACCTCCTGAAATCGGTTTCCTGCAATTCTGCCCCGCTTTCAAGTCCTCTTGGCAGCCTTACTTCAGTATATTTTTGGACGATAGCTGTCATTTATAACTCTGCAGTTTTGTGAATTACAGTGCCCCTGAGCTCCTTTTTTCAACTCGGTTTCTTTTGAGCTGGCCGCAACATCGCAGTATGGCTTCAGGTCCTACTCTGCTTACGGCACGGCACGCTGAGCCTTTGGTTATTTCCTCTTCTTGGTGGGAAATGAGAGTTAAATTTGCCCGTCCAGACACCTCCAGCTAGTCTCTCATTGGTTCTCCCTATTCCTGTTCATCTTCCGCAGAAATTGCAAACTGGGCCAAACAGGAGGTTAAAGGTGCTGACTCTCCAAGTGGGGAGAGTGTTAGTAAAGCGTCTGGAATGTTGCACCAGAGTACCAGGGTACAAAAACTGAGACATATTTGAACACGTCTCCCTTTCACACGGTTGATCATACTCTGGGTTCCACATGCATGTTTTAGCTGAAGGAAGAATACCTTAAACCTGGAGAGTTGAGACCCGTGAAATGGGTACCATGCAATATGACTTCAAAGGGTCTTCATTTGCTCACCGAACCTCTCCAATCCTATCACTGCTGCGTTTATGGCCCTGTACACATGCTTGATTCTCTTTTGGAGACGTAGCAATCCATAGGTTTTAAGATACTTACCAGTCAGGTACATTCTTAGGCGTTTAATATGCTGTGTTGAGTCCATTTCGTTGAGCAAGGAGTAGCTCTTGTCTATTCCATATTTGGCTTAAGGAACTTTATCTGTGCTCATTTCAATCTCTGGTTTTATGCAGCACCCCAACTCACCTTTCCCCTTAAGCAAGCATAAGTTGGTTTTCTAATTTTGAGACCCTGTTCTGTTCTGTAATTCAGTTCCTGTGTAGCCAAGTTTACATTCCGTGTATTACTGATATCTTATGATGTTTCTTTTTCTGTGTGACTTATTTCAGTTAGAATCATCATACCTGAAGCCACTCATTGTGCTGCTACGGGCCTGATGACATAGATTTCATTGCTGAGTGATACTGCATTGTACGTAAGTACCACAAGTTCTTTATCCATTTTTCACTTTCTGCGATGTTGAACTTGTACTGTAAACGAGGTTCTTGTAAACAGAGGCGTCCCAAACTTTGGGGTGGCTGTGTCTTTTTGATTTTAATTTCCCTAAGCTATACGACCATAAGTGGAAGTGCCCTAGGCTCTGTTGCTTTCTTTTTTAGATGTTTCAGGAAACACCATACACTTCTCCCGAGTGTCTGTTGGCAATTTTCATCCCGCCCATCAGCATAACAAGGCTCCCAGTTCTCCATGGCCTGTCCTGCCTTTCTGGATTTTACACTTTTTTCAGATGGCCCCTTTGACCGGGGGGAAGTGAGACTTCATTGTAGTGCAGATTTCCTTTGCAAGCTTGCTTGGTTGGCCAAAAAGGGCGTATGCGTTTTTTCCTGAATATATTCAGGAAAAAACGCATACGCCCTTTTTGGCCAAGTGCATCATTGTGGACGTTCTGCCTCTTTTCCTATGCTTTCAATGCAATTCTAGTCTACCCCCTGAAATCGGTTTCCTGCAATTCTGCCCCACTTTCAAGTCCTCTTGGCAGCCTTACTTCAGTATATTTTTGGACGATAGCTGTCATTTATAACTCTGCAGGTTTGTGAATTACAGTGCCCCTGAGCTCCTTTCTTCAACTCGCTTTCTTTTGAGCTGGCCGCAACACCGCAGGATGGCTTCAGGCCCTAATCTGGTTCCGGCACGGCACGCTGAGCCTTTGGTTATTTCCTCTTCCTGGTGGGAAATGAGAGTTAAATTTGCCCGTCCAGACACCTCCAGCTAGTCTCTCATTGGTTCTCCCTATTCCTGTTCATCTTCCGCAGAAATTGCAAACTGGGCCAAACAGGAGGTTAAAGGCGCTGACTCTCCAAGTGGGGAGAGTGTTAGTAAAGCGTCTGGAATGTTGCACCCGAGTACCAGGGGAGGAAAACTGAGATATAATTGAACACGTGTCCTGTTCACACGGTTGATCATACTCTGGGTTCCACATGCAGGTTTTAGCTGAAGGAAGAATACCTTAAACCTGGAGAGTTGAGACCCGTGTAATGGGTACCATGCAATATGACTTCAAAGGGTATTCATTTGCTCACCGAACCTCTCCAATCCTATCACTGCTGCGTTTATGCCCCTGTACACATGCTTGATTCTCTTTCGGAGACATAGCAATCCATAGGTTTTAAGATACTTACCCGTTAGGTACATTCTTAGGCGTTTAATATGGGGTGTTGAGTCCATTTCGTTGAGCAAGGAGTAGCTCTTGTCTATTCCATATTTGGCTTAAGGAACTTTATCTGTGCTCATTTCAATCTCTGGTTTTATGCAGCACCCCAACTCACCTTTCCCCTTAAGCAAGCATAAGTTGGTTTTCTAATTTTGAGACCCTGTTCTGTTCTGTAATTCAGTTCCTGTGTAGCCAAGTTTACATTCCGTGTATTACTGATATCTTATGATGTTTCTTTTTCTGTGTGACTTATTTCAGTTAGAATCATCATACCTGAATCCACTCATTGTGCTGCTACGGGCCTGATGACATAGATTTCATTGCTGAGTGATACTGCATTGTACGTAAGTACCACAAGTTCTTTATCCATTTTTCACTTTCTGCGATGTTGAACTTGAACTGTAAACAAGGTTCTTGTAAACAGAGGCGTCCCAAACTTTGGGGTGGCTGTGTCTTTTTGATTTTAATTTCCCTAATCTATAGGACCATAAGTGGAAGTGCCCTAGGCTCTGTTGCTTTGTTTTTTAGATGTTTCAGGAAACACCATACACTTCTCCCGAGTGTCTGTTGGCAATTTACATCCCGCCCATCAGCATAACAAGGCTCCCAGTTCTCCATGGCCTGTCCTGCCTTTCTGGATTTTACACTTTTTTCAGATGGCCCCTTTGACCGGGGGGAAGTGAGACTTCATTGTAGAGCAGATTTCCTTTGCAAGCTTGCTTGGTTGGCCAAAAAGGGAGTATGCGTTTTTTCCTGAATATATTCAGGAAAAAACGCATACGCCCTTTTTGGCCAAGTGCATCATTGTGGACGTTCTGCCTCTTTTCCTATGCTTTCAATGCAATTCTAGTCTACCCCCTGAAATCGGTTTCCTGCAATTCTGCCCCGCTTTCAAGTCCTCTTGGCAACCTTACTTCAGTATATTTTTGGACGATAGCTGTCATTTATAACTCTGCAGGTTTGTGAATTACAGTGCCCCTGAGCTCCTTTCTTCAACTCGCTTTCTTTTGAGCTGGCCGCAACACCGCAGGATGGCTTCAGGCCCTAATCTGGTTCCGGCACGGCACGCTGAGCCTTTGGTTATTTCCTCTTCCTGGTGGGAAATGAGAGTTAAATTTGCCCGTCCAGACACCTCCAGCTAGTCTCTCATTGGTTCTCCCTATTCCTGTTCATCTTCCGCAGAAATTGCAAACTGGGCCAAACAGGAGGTTAAAGGCGCTGACTCTCCAAGTGGGGAGAGTGTTAGTAAAGCGTCTGGAATGTTGCACCCGAGTACCAGGGGAGGAAAACTGAGATATAATTGAACACGTGTCCTGTTCACACGGTTGATCATACTCTGGGTTCCACATGCAGGTTTTAGCTGAAGGAAGAATACCTTAAACCTGGAGAGTTGAGACCCGTGGAATGGGTACCATGCAATATGACTTCAAAGGGTCTTCATTTGCTCACCGAACCTCTCCAATCCTATCACTGCTGCGTTTATGCCCCTGTACACATGCTTGATTCTCTTT
Organism: Pseudorca crassidens; assembly: GCF_039906515.1. Lineage (NCBI taxonomy): Eukaryota > Metazoa > Chordata > Mammalia > Artiodactyla > Delphinidae > Pseudorca > Pseudorca crassidens. The sequence goes on along the minus strand of NW_027136328.1, from coordinate 959,162 downwards.
CGGAGACATAGCAATCCATAGGTTTTAAGATACTTACCCGTTAGGTACATTCTTAGGCGTTTAATATGGGGTGTTGAGTCCATTTCGTTGAGCAAGGAGTAGCTCTTTTCTATTCCATGTTTGGCTTAAGGAACTTTATCTGTGCTCATTTCAATCTCTGGTTTTATGCAGCACCCCAACTCACCTTTCCCCTTAAGCAAGCATAAGTTGGTTTTCTAAATTTGAGACCCTGTTCTGTTCTGTAATTCTGTTCCTGTATAGCCAAGTTTACATTCCGTGTATTACTGATATCTTATGATGTTTCTTTTTCTGTGTGACTTATTTCAGTTAGAATCATCATACCTGAATCCACTCATTGTGCTGCTACGGGCCTGATGACATAGATTTCATTGCTGAGTGATACTGCATTGTACGTAAGTACCACAAGTTCTTTATCCATTTTTCACTTTCTGCGATGTTGAACTTGTACTGTAAACGAGGTTCTTGTAAACAGAGGCGTCCCAAACTTTGGGGTGGCTGTGTCTTTTTGATTTTAATTTCCCTAAGCTATAGGACCATAAGTGGAAGTGCCCTAGGCTCTGTTGCTTTGTTTTTTAGATGTTTCAGGAAACACCATACACTTCTCCCCAGTGTCTGTTGGCAATTTACATCCCGCCCATCAGCATAACAAGGCTCCCAGTTCTCCATGGCCTGTCCTGCCTTTCTGGATTTTACACTTTTTTCAGATGGCCCTTTTGACCAGGGGGAAGTGAGACTTCATTGTAGTGCAGATTTCCTTTGCAAGCTTGCTTGGTTGGCCAAAAAGGGTGTATGCGTTTTTTCCTGAATAAATTCAGGAAAAAAGGCATACGCCCTTTTTGGCCAAGTGAATCATTGTGGACGTTCTGCCTCTTTTCCTATGCTTTAAATGCAATTCCAGTCTACCTCCTGAAATCGTTTTCCTGCAATTCTGCCTTGCTTTCCATGCCTCTTCATAGCCTTACCTCAATATATTTTTTGAAAATAGTTGGCCTTTATAACTCTGCAGGTTTTTGAATTGCAGTGACCCTTAGCTCCATTTTTCAGCTCTTATTTTTGTGATCTTGCCTCATACCACAGGATTCCTTCAGGCCCTATTCTTCTTCTGGGGCACCTTGCTGTGCCTTTGGTTTATTCTTCTTACTGATGTGAAATTAGAGTGACATGTGCCCATTGAAACCGCTACAGCTAGTTTCTCACTGGTTCCCCCTATTCCTATTCATCCTCCGCACTAACTGCAGACTGTGCGATACCAGAACTTAAAGGCATTGACTCTCCATGTGGGGATATTTTTGGTAAAGCGGCTGGAATGTCGATCCGGAGCCCCAGGAGAGGAAAAATGAGGTGCGTTTTAGAAACCTTTCCCGATCATATGGTATACCAGTCGCTGGGTTTCCCAAGCATGGTTTAGCTGTAGGAAGATTCCCTTCAACCTGGAGTGTTGGGACCCTTGGAATGAGTAGCATGAAGTATTGCATTAAACTTTTGGCAGTTGCTCACCAAAGCTCATCAATCCTCTCAGCCCCAAGTGTCCAGCCTTATGTCTTATCCAGCTGTGGGTTTATATGTGGTCAATCCAGGTTGCATCACAGCCCCTGAGCGAATTTTGTAAGAATTTTTCTCTCTTTCATTGTTTCTGCGTTTTGTTTTTAAAATTTATTTCTATAATGGGGTTTAGCTCATTTTCACTGCTGTGTTTGTGCCACTCTGCACACACTTGATTCCCTTATGGAGATATATCAATACATGGGTTGTAAGATTCTTATTACTCAGATATATTTCTCTGCGGTGTATAGGGTGTGTTGAGGCCAGTTCATTGAGCAAGGTGTAGATCTTGTCTAATACCTATTTGGTTTATTGAACGGTATCTGTGCTAATTTCAAACTCTGGTTTTATGCATCACCCCACCTCTCCTTTCCCCTTAAGCTGAAATAAGTGTGTTTTCTAAATGTGAGACACTGTTCTGTTCTGTAATTCATTTCTTGTGCAGCCATATTTACCCTCCCTCTATAAGTGATATCTTATGATATGTTTCTTTTTCTGTTTGACTTATTTCAAGTAGTATTATCGGACCTAAATCCACTCTTTATCCTTCTACTAGCCTTATTACATTGATTTCATGGTGAAGAGATATTCCATTGTACATAAGTACCACATCTTCTTTATCCATTGTTCTCTTTCCTGGGATATTTAAGGTATACTGAAGTTGAGGTTCTTGTAAACAGAGTAGCCCTAAACTGTGGTGTGCTTGTGTCTTGTTGATTTTTAGACTTCCCTAGATATACTCCCATGATTGGAAGTGTCCTATGCTCTGTAGCTCTGTTTTTTAGATGATTTAGGAACCACCATACACTTCTCCAGAGTGGCTCTCAGCAGTTCACACACTGCCCATCAGCGTATAAAGGCTCCCTGTTCTCCATGGCCTGTCCTGCATTTCTGGTTTTTACAATTTTTTAGGATGGCCCTTTTGACCAGTGGGAAATGAGACTTCTTTGTTGTGCACATTTGCATTGCTTGCTTGCTTCGTTGCCCATAAAGTGCGTATGCGTTTTTTCCTGGATATAATCAGGAAAAAACGCATACGCCCTTTTGGGCCAACTGCATCATTGTCGAAATTCTGCCGCTTTTCATGTGCTTTAAAGACGAGTCCAATCTATCTCTTGAAATCTGTTTCTTGCAATTCTGTCTTGCATTCAGATCCTCTTCTTTGCCTTACCTCAACATATTTTTGGACGTTAGTTTTCATTTATAACTCTGCAGGTTTGTGAATTGCAGTGACCCTGAGCTCCATTTTTTAAGTTGCTCTTTTGTGAGCTGGCCTCAAACCCGCAGGATTGCTTCAGGCCCTATTTTGGCTCAGGCGAGGCGGGCTGAGCCTTTTTTCAATTCTTATTCTTAATGGGAAATTAGAGTGATATGTGCCCGTCCAAACCCCTACAACTATTCTCTCATTGGTTCCCCGTTCATCCTCCTCACAATTTGCAAAATGTGTGAAACAGAAGTTGAAATGTGCTGATTCTCCAAGTGGGGAGATTCTAAGTAACGTGGCTGGAATGGTGAACAGGAGCACCAGGAGAGGATAAATGAGCTGCATTTTAGACACATCTCCCGATCACATGGTGTACAGTCCTCTGGGTTTTCCATGCATGTTTTAGCTGTAGGAAGATCCCTTGAACCTGCATATTTGGGACCCATTGAATGGGTACCAGGTAGTATTACTTTAAAGGGTGTGCATTTCCTCACCCAACCTCACATTTCTCTTAGCGCAAACAGTTTCCAGCCTTATGTCTCATCCTGCTGTGGGTCTAGATGTGTTCAATCCATGTTGCATCACCGGCCCTGAGGAAAAGTTGTAAGAGGTTTTCTCTGTCTCTCTGTCGTTTATTTTTTTCAATTTATTACTATATTGGTTACAGCTGATTTTCAAAGCTCTGTTTCTTGCTGCTGTACATCCACTTGATTCACGTACAGAGAGACATCAGTAAATTCTTTTTCAGATTCTTACCAGTCGTATATATTCTTTTCCGGTGACTTGAGTGTGCTGAGTGCAGTTCTTTTAGCTACCGTGTAGGCCTTGTTGATTATCAGTTTGGTATTTGGAATGGTATCTTTGCTAATTTCAACCTCCTGGGTGATGCCTCACCCCTCCCCACCTTTCCCGTTTAGCAGCCTTATGCGTGTTTTCTACATATTTGACTATGTTTTTGTTTTGTAATTTATTTCATGTGTAGCCATTTTGGATTCCACCTTTAAGTGATATCTTATGATATGTGTCTTTTTCTTTTTGAATTATGTCACTTAGAAAGATCATACGTAACTCCTCCGGAGTTGTTACAACTGGCCATATTTCATTGATTTCCAGGCTGAATAATATTCCACTCTACCTAAGTACCACATCTCTACCCATTTTTTCCCTCCAGAGACATTTAAGTTATATCCTAGTTGAGGATCTTTTAAACAGAGAGGGGGTAAACATTGGGGTGCCTGTGTCCTCTCGATTTTTGTTTTTCTCAAGATATACGCCCATGAGTGCAAGTGCCCTATGCTCTGTAGCTCATTTTTTAGATGCTTTAGTAAACACAATACACTTCTCCAGAATGGCCGTTGGCAATATACATTTCCACTATAAGTCTCACAGGGCTCCCTCTTCTCCTTGCCCTGTCCTGCATTTCTGTTGTTTACGCTTTATGAGGATGGCTCTTCTGACTGATGTGAAGTGATATCTTTTGTAGTATTGACTTCCAGTGCCCACCTGTTTGGTTGGCTAAAAAAGTGTATGCCCTTTTCTTGAATATATACAGAAAAAAACGCATACACCCTTTTTGGCCAACTGCAATGTTGGCAATGTTCAGCTCCTTTTCTTGTGCTTAATGGCGAGTCCTTTCTACCTCCTCAAATCCCTTTCCTGCCATTCTCCCTTGCTTACAAGTCCTTTTCTCTGACTTTCCTCAAGACATTTTTCAGTGATGGATATTTTCAACTCTGCAGTTTCGTGAATTTTACTGCCCCTGAGTTCCATTGTTCAACTTGTGTTTATGGGAACTGGCCACAAAGCAGCGGGATTTCCTCAAGCCCTATACTGTTTCCATGGGCAACCCTAGCCTTTGGTCAATTCGTCTTCCTGATTGGAAATTAGAGTGACATGTGCCTGTCTGAACACCTAGGACTTGTCTCTCATTGTTCCTCATCCTTCCGCTTCATCCTCTGGACAAATTCCAAACTGTACGCAACAGGATGTTGACAGTGCTGACATCTCCAAGTGGGGAGACTGTTAGTAAAGACGCTGGAGGGGTGAACCCGAGCACCAGGAGATGAGGAGATGAGATGCCTTTTCCAAACTCTTCCCGATCAGACGGTATACCATCCTCTGGGTGTGACAGACATGTTTTAGCAGTAGGAAGAGTCCCATTCATGTAAGGAGAACACCAGGGCTTTTTCAAAATCAGTGTCTCCCCGAAACCCAAACTGGGGAATTTTTTAAGCTACGGCTACACATATGTTCATTAAGGGCCTTGGGAAGTAGGCAGAGTCCAAACTTTAGATGATTGAAGTCTTCAGGGTCAGAAGCACTCACCACCAGCTTCCCTTAGGTTACACTTTAACTGTCATTGATAGATGATGTCAATAAAAATATCTATTCTTTTTCAGATTATTTCCCCTTATAGGTTATTGCAAAATGTTGAGTGTAGTTCCCTGTGCTATACAGTAGTTCCTTGTTGATGATCTATTTTATACATAGCAGTGTGTATGTGTTAATCCCAAACTGTTAATTTATCCCTCCTCCCACCTTTCCCCTTTGGTAATAATAAATTATAAGATTTTATACTTCTCAGAAATGGGGGAACTGAAAGAGAGGTATCATTTTCAATGGAAAAGCATTTAAAACAAGATTGAAGCTTTAACCAAGATTATTAGATGTACATCCTTGGAAAGAAATCACTTCGTTTCTCTAATATTGACCTGACAAATAAGACAAACCTTTTCACTGAACTTGCTTATAATAAAGTGATGGAAATATCAAATGGAAGTGTTAGAAACATCTTATTTTACCCGAGCCTTATACACTGTTCTATGTTAACTACAGTTTGGCTCACACATCTGTTCTTTGAGGTTACAATAGTCTCAATTTCTGTTACTGATCCTCCAGAGTGGACCCCAACAAGTGTCCCCCTGCCCAGTGTCATTGGGGCCAACAGATCGAGACTGAGTTTGGTTCACAAGCAAAGGAAACTTTATATTTTGATCAGAGAATGGAGAGGTGAGAGCATGCACTACCCCGTGGGCTGTGGGCTGGGCTGCTGTGTAGAGATCCTGTCAGAGTCAGTGGGAGGGAGGGGGCGGAGCTCTCGAGGGCCAGGTTGGCTGCAGCTCAGGCTCTATATCGTGGAGTCTGCACTGGGCCCCAGGAGCTGAGGTGTCGACCCAGCCATTCTGCACTAGGAAATCTGGTCTGAAGTGCCGGGTGTGGAACCTCTGCATGCGGGACCCTAGGAGCACGTGAAATTAGACAAAGCACAAAGGATAAAAAAGGTTAGACTTGACTTTATTGCCCAGATTCTATTTTTATCTCCCAGGGATTTTTAATGGGCTTTGCTGGGGACAAACCCCTCCTCTGCCTTTTGTCCCGTTCCTCATTCTTGGAGTGCTGAGGGTGCAGACACTTCTTCTGTAACTGCTGAGTGCTGAGTTGGGAACCCTAATACCCGGGGGCGAGGGTCAGAGCTTCTCCCCAGCAGCCTCCAGGTGACGTTGATTGTCCCCAGGCCCCCTGCCTCCCTGCTCGTCCACCTGAGCACCAGCATTGGAAGTGTTATAGATTCTAATGACCTTTAAGGGTCCAGGAAAGAGATGTGCAGAGACGCTGTGGGGGCCGGTTTCACCCCGCCCCACATTTGTTCGGCCACCTTAGGCTGACCGTTTCTGCCAGCCTAGATGCTCTGACCAGTAGTCTGCGCTTTCTTCAATTAGGCCCCTGAATTAACGTACAAACAGCACCAGGTGTCAGAGCCCTGCCCGCTCAACTCCCAGACAGTCCAGGGTCAGTGGTGATCAAGGACCATGATGACCACTGAGTCAACAGCCTTTTGAAGTAAACAGGAGTCCAGCCGGTCTTATTGGCCACCATCATCACGGTGTCTGTAGGCTTTTCTATGGTGACAGTGTGATATACGGTTCCCCCGCCAAGATTATTAGCTCCCCTCTGGGTGCAGTAAGTCCTGCAAGCAGTAGTCTACTCTTTTGGGACACACTCTTGTTGTTTTATGAGAGAAACTCCAGGTCAAGTGATGTTCACACGAATCGTCATGGTGCCCTGTTGCCCCCGGTTATCTCTCTGGATGTTGGAGTTGGAGGGCCTCCTCACTCGAGGTCGGTGTGCCCACGGAGCGAACCCTGCAACTTCAGGGCATGGTTGGTGGTTAGGATCACCACGTGGGGTCCTTTTCCCTTAGGAGGGAGGTGGCCTTTTGGGCTGCTGATTTCCAGGTTTTTAGATACCGCCAGTATCTTGGCCAGATGCGGCAGTGGGCCAAGCCCCTTGGTGACCGTAGTTTATCCTACCTGGATGGCATTCTTGCATTGTTCCATTTCAAGTGGTCCCAGTTTTTGCACTAATTCTCCAATGGCGATTCACCTTTCACCGGGAATGTAAAGGTCAAAGGGTTTAGCTAAATTAGGGAGTTCCAGGGCAAGGGTCTGAATTGACTGCTCTTTCCATTCTTGAAAGGCCACTTCTGGATTCTATTCAAAAGGATCATCATCTTTTCCTTTCAGTGTTTCATATAGAGGCCCAGCTAGTAGACTGTAGTTAGGGATCCAGAAGCAGCAAACCCTGGCCTCCCCAGGAACCCCTAAGCTGTCTTCTAGTTTTAGAAAGGGGTAAGGCTGCAAATGGTTTCTTCCCTTTCCTGGGATGGGCTTCTCCGACCTTCTGTGAGAATGAAGCCCAGGCAGGTCACCGCAGTCTGTGATATTTGAGCTTTTTCTTGGACAACTTCTATCCTTTATTGGCTTGGTAGTTCAGAGGCCTCCTTAGTAGGGCTGGCGATCAGAATGTCGTCTGCGTACTGAAGGAGGGTTTCCTTTTCCAGAGGTAGAACTTTTAGGTCTTTAGCTAAGCTTTCCCCAAAGATGGTGTGGGAATTTTTGCACCCTTGGGGCAAGACGGCCCGGAAGTATTGTTTTAGTTGTATGTTGAGTCCTGCCACTCACAAGCCAAAATTTCTTGTGACTCTGGGACTAATGGAATACAAAAGAAGGCATCATTGAAGACTAATACAGAATACCATGTCCTGGTGGTTGGTAGAATGACCAGCAGGGTGTAGGAATTAGGAGCAACTGGAGGTATATCCTCGGTGGCTTCACTGACTGTCCTGACATCCTTTACCAGGTCCCCAGCAGCCCATGGGGCTCTCGTGGTCAGACCAATCCCAGAATATGGAGCTCACCTGGGCAGGTACCCCACCCCCACCCCAGCCCACGGGGCTCTCGTGGTCAGGCCCTTCCCAGGATACAGAGCTACCCTTGCAGGTACCGTGGCAGGGCTGGGCACACAGGAACCGTGCACATAGCCCTCATTGCAGAGCACCCCCAGCTCACCTGTCAATCAGAGCTGGCACAGAGCACCTCAGAGCAGGACTTGAACTAACAAACAGCAGCTGCGACAGGTCTGTGACCCTGGGCATCACTCTGTGCGGCCTCCCTCCACCTGGTCTTCCAGAGACTTCCACTGCACCCGGGGCACCAGGCCTCTGTCTCCAACCACCACCCACCCCTCCTCTCCCTGACTCCTGGGTTCCTCTCATAAGGAGAGGGTTTTCTTGAAGTTGTCTCCCACTCATGGGCCAGATAAAATGATTAGAAAATAAGCCAAAGCTGCAGCCCCTTGTCTATCCTGACTCTCAGGAGCCCACACCGGTTCCTTGGACCTGGCCGGTTCAGCAAGTTCCATTTTCTGCAACTGTGAGCCCCTGAGGGGTGATGATTGGCTGACCTGGGCAGCCTTACCGTGCGGGCCAGCCCTCCCCAGGTGTGCCTGGGTTGAGATCAATATAAATACCACTCCAGGCAGCAAGAGCCCCTGCAGCCGTGCCTGACGCCATTTTCTCTGCCCTGTCAGCAGTCTCGGGGCTGGGCTGGTGGGAGGGAGTGAGAGGCCACGGCTTTGTGGGTGGCCCACTGTGAGTGGGGCTCTGCTGGACTTTCTGCAGCAGTTGCCAGGCTGCCACCTGCTAAAGAAGAGGATGTGTCACCCATACCTGCTGCTGGAATTTCTCCCTGGGCAGAGGTGAGGAAGGAAAAAAGCAGTGGGGGCAGGGACAGGACGGGTATCTCAGGCAGGGAAATGGAAATCTTCCAGAAGAGCACCCAGGGCCAGGACCATCCTGGCTGGCCTGCAGGCACCAAGTCGGCCGGCATGCTGTCACTTGTGTGGCTCTATGGCCCTTCCTCTAGGCTTTCAAGTCCTTGTATATATTCAGGTGTTTTACCTGGGACGGGTGGGAATAGTTCAGCAGCAACTGGCCTGGGGCTCAGCTCACGTTTACTCACAGATGCCTCGGCACGGTGCCCCAGCTTTGCAATGAGGACGCTTGTTGCGTGGGGGCTGCTGGCTGAATGGGAGACGATTCCCCACCACTGGCCAACTTCAGAATTGTTTACAACTGGAGCAAGTGCCCTGATACGGTTTTCCTCTGTGGAACTGGTGGGTTCTGTGTTTCTTTTCTCGTTTTCGTTTTTGGTTCAAGGTAGATTTTATTCCTCTTTTTTGTATTTACAGATATAAGCATGGAAATAATTTATTCATATAAATACATGTATGTGAAGGGAATAATTGTTTTTTCTGTTTTATTTTTTAAATTTTATTTCTTTTTAATTTTGAATTTTATTTTATATTTTTATACAGCAGGTTCTTATTGGTTATCTATTTTATACATATAAATGTATACATGCCAATCCCAGTCTCTCAACTCCTCCCACCACCACCCCCCAACAGCTTTCCCCCCTTGTTGTCCATACATTTGTTGTCTACATCTGTTGCTCTATTTATGCCTTGCAAAATGGTTAATCTGTACAGTTTTTCTAGGTTCCACATATATGCATGAATATACAAGATTTGTTTTTCTCTTTCTGACTTACTTCACTCTGTATGACAGTCTCTAGATCCATCGACGTCTCTACAAATGACCCAATTTCATTCCTTTTCATGGCTTAGTAATATTCCATATTATATATGTACCACTGCTTTATGCATTCGTCTGTCTGTGGGCATTTAGGTTGCTTCCATTACCTCGATATTGTAAATAGTGATGCAATGAACATTGCGGTGAATGTCTCGTTTTGATTTATGGTTTTGTCTGGGTATATGTCCAGTACTGGGATTGCTGTATCATATGGTAATTCTATTGTTAGTTTCTTAAGAAACTCCATATTGTTCTCCGTAGTGACTGTATCAATTTATATTCCCAACAATAGTGGAAGAGGGTTCCTTTTCTCCACACCCTTTCCAGCATTTTTGTTTGTAGATTTTCTCATGATGCCCATTCTATCAGGTGTGCGGTGATACCTCATTGTTGAGTCCATTTTGTTGAGCAAGGGGTAGGTCTTGTCTATTACATATTTGGCTTATTGAATGGTATCTGTGCTAATTTCAAACTCTGGTTTTATGCAGCACCCCAACTCACTTTCCCCCTTAAGCAAGCATAAGTTGGTTTTCTGAACTTGAGACCCTGTTCTGTTTTGTAATTTAGTTCATGTGTAGCCAAGTTCACATTCCGTGTATTAGTGATATCTTATGATGTTTCTTTTTCTGTGTGACTTATTTCCGTTAGAATCATCATACCTGATTCCACTCATTATGCTGCTACGGGCCTGATGACATAGATTTCATGGCTGAGTGATTTTGCATTGTACATAAGTACCACAACTTCTTTATCCATTTTTCACTTTCTGCGATATTGAACTTGTACTGTAAACAAGGTTCTTGTAAACAGAGGCGTCCCAAACTGTGGGGTGGCTGTGTCTTTTTGATTTTAATTTCCCTAAGCTATAGGACCATAAGTGGAAGTGCCCTAGGCTCTGTTGCTTTGTTTTTTAGATGTTTCAGGAAACACCATACACTTCTCCCGAGTGTCTGTTGGCAATTTACATCCCGCCCATCAGCATAACAAGGCTCCCAGTTCTCCATGGCCTGTCCTGCCTTTCTGGATTTTACACTTTTCTCAGATGGCCCTTTTGACCGGGGGAAGTGAGACTTCATTGTAGTGCAGATTTCCTTTGCAAGCTTGCTTGGTTGGCCAAAAAGGGCGTATATTAGGAAAAAACACATACGCCCTTTTTGGCCAAGTGCATCATTGTGGACGTTCTGCCTCTTTTCCTATGCTTTCAATGCAATTCCAGTCTACCTCCTGAAATCGGTTTCCTGCAATTCTTCCCCGCTTTCAAGTCCTCTTGGAAACCTTACTTCAGTATATTTTTGAACAATAGCTGTCATTTATAAGTCTGCAGGTTTGTGAATTACAGTGCCCCTGAGCTCCTTTCTTCAACTCGCTTTCTTGTGAGCTGGCCGCAACACCGCAGGATTGCTTCAGGGCCTAATCTGGTTCCGGCACGACATGCTGAGCCTTTGGTTAATTCCTCTTCCTGGTGGGAAATGAGAGTTAAATTTGCCCGTCCAGACACCTCCAGCTAGTCTCTCATTGGTTCTCCCTATTCCTGTTCATCTTCCAAAGAAATTGCAAACTGGGCCAAACAGGAGGTTAAAGGCACTGACTCTCCAAGTCGGGAGAGTGTTAGTAAAGCGTCTGGAATGTTGCACCCGAGTACCAGGGGACGAGAACTGAGACATATTGGAACACGTCTCCCGATCACATTGTTGATCATACTCTGGGTTCCACATGCATGTGTTAGCTGAAGGAAGAATCCCTGAAACCTGGAGAGTTGAGACCCGTGTAATGGGTACCATGCAATATGACTTCAAAGGGTCTTCATTTGCTCACCGAACCTCTCCAATCCTATCACTGCTGCGTTTATGCCCCTGTACACATGCTTGATTCTCTTTTGGAGACATAGCAATCCATAGGTTTTAAGATACTTACTAGTCAGGTACATTCTTAGGCGTTTAATATGGGGTGTTGAGTCCATTTCGTTGAGCAAGGAGTAGCTCTTGTCTATTCCATATTTGGCTTAAGGAACTTTATCTGTGCTCATTTCAATCTCTGGTTTTATGCAGCACCCCAACTCACCTTTCCCCTTAAGCAAGCATAAGTTGCTTTTCTAAATTTGAGACCCTTTTCTGTTTTGTAATTCAGTTCCTGTTAGCCAAGTTTACATTCCGTGTATTACTGATATCTTATGATGTTTCTTTTTCTGTGTGACTTATTTCAGTTAGAATCATCATACCTGAATCCACTCATTATGCTGCTACGGGCCTGATGACATAGATTTCATTGCTGAGTGATATTGCATTGTACGTAAGTACCACAACTTCTTTATCCATTTTTCACTGTCTGCGATATTGAACTTGTACCGTAAACGAGGTTCTTGTAAACAGAGGCGTCCCAAACTTTGGGGTGGCTGTGTCTTTTTGATTTTAATTTCCCTAAGCTATAGGACCATAAGTGGAAGTGCCCTAGGCTCTGTTGCTTTGTGTTTTACATGTTTCAGGAAACACCATACACTTCTCCTGAGTGTCTGTTGACAATTTACATCCCGCCCATCAGCATAACAAGGCTCCCAGTTCTCCATGGCCTGTCCTGCCTTTCTGGATTTTACACTTATTTCAGGTGGCCCTTTTGACCGGGGGGAAGTGAGACTTCATTGTAGTGCAGATTTCCTTTGCAAGCTTGCTTGGTTGGCCAAAAAGGGCGTATGCGTTTTTTCCTGAATATATTCAGGAAAAAACGCATACGCCCTTTTTGGCCAAGTGCATCATTGTGGACGTTCTGCCTCTTTTCCTATGCTTTCAATGCAATTCCAGTCTACCTCCTGAAATCGGTTTCCTGCAATTCTGCCCCGCTTTCAAGTCCTCTTGGCAGCCTTACTTCAGTATATTTTTGGACGATAGCTGTCATTTATAACTCTGCAGGTTTGTGAATTACAGTGCCCCTGAGCTCCTTTCTTCAACTCGCTTTCTTTTGAGCTGGCCGCAACACCGCAGGATTGCTTCAGGCCCTAATCTGGTTCCGGCACAGCACGCTGAGCCTTTGGTTAATTCTTCTTCCTGGTGGGAAATGAGAGTTAAATTTGCCCGTCCAGACACCTCCAGCTAGTCTCTCATTGGTTCTCCCTATAACTGTTCATCTTCCGCAGAAATTGCAAACTGGGCCAAACAGGAGGTTAAAGGCACTGACTCTCTAAGTCGGGAAAGTGTTAGTAAAGCGTCTGGAATGTTGCACCCGAGTACCAGGGGACGAAACCTGAGACATATTGGAACACATCTCCCGATCACATTGTTGATCATACTCTGGGTTCCACATGCATGTTTTAGCTGAAGGAAGAATCCCTGAAACCTGGAGAGTTGAGACCCGTGGAATGGGTATCATGCAATATGACTTCAAAAGTTCTTCATTTGCTCACCGAACTTCTCTAATCCTATCACTGCTGCGTTTATGCCCCTGTACGCACGCTTGATTCTCTTTCAGAGACATAGCAATCCATAGCTTTTAAGATACTTACTAGTCAGGTACATTCTTAGGCGTTTAATATGGGGTTTTGAGTCCATTTCATTGAGCAAGGAGTAGCTCTTGTCTATTCCATATTTGGCTTAAGGAACTTTATCTGTGCTCATTTCAATCTCTGGTTTTATGCAGCACCCCAACTCACCTTTCCCCTTAAGCAAGCATAAGTTCGTTTTCTAAATTTGAGACCCTGTTCTGTTCTGTAATTCAGTTCCTGTGTAGCCAAGTTTACATTCCGTGTATTACTGATATCTTATGATGTTTCTTTTTCTGTGTGACTTATTTCAGTTAGAATCATCATACCTGAATCCACTCATTGTGCTGCTAAGGGCCTGATTTCATAGATTTCATTGCTGAGTGATATTGCTTTGTAAGTAAATACCACAACTTCTTTATCCATTTTTCACTTTCTGCGATGTTGAACTTGTACTGTAAACGAGGTTCTTGTAAACAGAGGCGTCCCAAACTTTGGGGTGGCTGTGTCTTTTTGATTTTAATTTCCCTAAGCTATAGGACCATAAGTGGAAGTGCCCTAGGCTCTGTTGCTTTGTTTTTTAGATGTTTCAGGAAACACCATACACTTCTCCCCAGTGTCTGTTGGCAATGTACATCCCGCCCATCAGCATAACAAGGCTCCCAGTTCTCCAGGGCCTGTCCTGCCTTTCTGGATTTTACACTTTTTTCAGATGGCCCTTTTGACCGGGGGGAAGTGAGACTTCATTGTAGTGCAGATTTCCTTTGCAAGCTTGCTTGGTTGGCCAAAAAGGGCGTATGCATTTTTTCCTGAATATATTCAGGAAAAAACGCATACGCCCTTTTTGGCCAAGTGCATCATTGTGGACGTTCTGCCTCTTTTCCTATGCTTTCAATGCAATTCCAGTCTACCTCCTGAAATCGGCTTCCTGCAATTCTGCCCCGCTTTCAAGTCCTCTTGGTAGCCTTACTTCAGTATATTTTTGGACGATAGCTGTCATTTATAACTCTGCAGGTTTGTGAATTACAGTGCCCCTGAGCTCCTTTCTTCAACTCGCTTTCTTTTGGGCTGGCTGCAACACCGCAGGATTGCTTCAGGCCCTAATCTGGTTCCGGCACAGCACGCTAAGCCTTTGGTTAATTCCTCTTCCTGGTGGGAAATGAGAGTTAAATTTGCCCGTCCAGACACCTCCAGCTAGTCTCTCATTGGTTCACGCTATTCCTGTTCATCTTCCGCAGAAATTGCAAACTGGGCCAAACAGGAGGTTAAAGGGACTGACTCTCCAAGTCGGGAGAGTGTTAGTAAAGCGTCTGGAATGTTGCACCCGAGTACCAGGGGAGGAAAACTGAGACATATTTGAACACGTCTCCCGTTCACACGGTTGATCATACTCTGGGTTCCACATGCATGTTTTAGCTGAAGGAAGAATACCTTAAACCTGGAGAGTTGAGACCTGTGTAATGGGTACCATGCAATATGACTTCAAAGGGTCTTCATTTGCTCACCGAACCTCTCCAATCCTATCACTGCTGCGTTTATGCCCCTGTACACATGCTTGATTCTCTTTTGGAGACATAGCAATCCATAGGTTTTAAGATACTTACTAGTCAGGTACATTCTTAGGCGTTTAATATGGGGTGTTGAGTCCATTTCGTTGAGCAAGGAGTAGCTCTTGTCTATTCCATATTTGGCTTAAGGAACTTTATCTGTGCTCATTTCAATCTCTGGTTTTATGCAGCACCCCAACTCACCTTTCCCCTTAAGCAAGCATAAGTTGCTTTTCTAAATTTGAGACCCTGTTCTGTTTTGGAATTCAGTTCCTGTGTAGCCAAGTTTACATTCTGTGTATTAGTGATATCTTATGATGTTTCTTTTTCTGTGTGACTTATTTCAGTTAGAATCATCGTACCTGAATCCACTCATTATGCTGCTACGGGCCTGATGACATAGATTTCATTGCTGAGTGATACTGCATTGTACGTAAGTATCACAAGTTCTTTATCCATTTTTCACTTTCTGTGATATTGAACTTGTTCTGTAAATGAGGTTCTTGTAAACAGAGGCATCCCAAACTTTGGGGTGGCTGTGTCTTTTTGATTTTAATTTCCCTAAGCTATAGGACCATAAGTGGAAGTGCCCTAGGCTCTGTTGCTTTGTTTTTTAGATGTTTCAGGAAACACCATACACTTCTCCCAAGTGTCTGTTGGCAATTTACATCCCGCCCATCAGCATAACAAGGCTCCCAATTCTCCATGGCCTGTCCTGCCTTTCTGTATTTTACACTTTTTTCAGATGGCCCTTTTGACCGGGGGGAAGTGAGACTTCATTGTAGTGCAGATTTCCTTTGCAAGCTTGCTTGGTTGGCAAAAAAGGGCGTATGCGTTGTTTCCTGAATATATTCAGGAAAAAGCACATACGCCCTTTTTGGCCAAGTGCATCATTGTGGACGTTCTGCCTCTTTTCCTATGCTTTCAATGCAATTCCAGTCTACCTCCTGAAATCGGTTTCCTGCAATTCTGCCCCGCTTTCAAGTCCTCTTGGCAGCCTTACTTCAGTATATTTTTGGACGATAGCTGTCATTTATAACTCTGCAGGTTTGTGAATTACAGTGCCCCTGAGCTCCTTTCTTTAACTCGCTTTCTTTTGGGCTGGCCGCAACACCGCAGGATGGCTTCAGGCCCTAATCTGGTTCCGGCACGGCACGCTGAGCCTTTGGTTAATTCCTCTTCCTGGTGGGAAATGAGAGTTAAATTTGCCCATCCAGACACCTCCAGCTAGTCTCTCATTGGTTCTCACTATTCCTGTTCATCTTCCACAGAAATTGCAAACTGGGCCAAACAGGAGGTTAAAGGGACTGACTCTCCAAGTCGGGAGGGTGTTAGTAAAGCGTCTGGAATGTTGCACCCGAGTACCAGGGTACGAAAACTGAGACATATTTGAACACATTTCCCGATCACATGGTTGATCATACTTTAGTTTCCACATGCATGTTTTAGCTGAAGGTAGAATACCTTAAACCTGGGTAGTTGAAACCCGTGGAATGGGTACAATGCAATATGACTTCAAAGGGTCTTCATTTGCTCACTGAACCTCTCCAATCCTATCACTGCTGCGTTTATGCCCCTGTATACATGCTTGATTCTCTTTCAGAGACATAGCAATCCATAGGTTTTAAGATACTTACTAGTCAGGTACATTCTTAGGCGTTTAATATGCGGTGTTGAGTCCATTTCGTTGAGCAAGGAGTAGCTCTTGTCTATTCCATATTTGGCTTAAGGAACTTTATCTGTGCTCATTTCAATCTCTGGTTTTATGCAGCACCCCAACTCACCTTTACCCTTAAGCAAGCATAAGTTGCTTTTCTAAATTTGAGACCCTGTTCTGTTCTGTAATTCAGTTCCTGTGTAGCCAAGTTTACATTCCGTGTATTACTGATATCTTATGATGTTTCTTTTTCTGTGTGACTTATTTCAGTTAGAATCATCATACCTGAATCCACTCATTGTGCTGCTAAGGGCCTGATGACATAGATTTCATTGCTGAGTGATATTGCTTTGTAAGTAAATACCACAACTTCTTTATCCATTTTTCACTTTCTGCAATGTTGAACTTGTACTGTAAACGAGGTTCTTGTAAACAGAGGCGTCCCAAACTTTGGGGTGGCTGTGTCTTTTTGATTTTAATTTCCCTAATCTATAGGACCATAAGTGGAAGTGCCCTAGGCTCTGTTGCTTTGTTTTTTAGATGTTTCAGGAAACACCATACACTTCTCCCGAGTGTCTGTTGGCAATTTACATCCCGCCCATCAGCATAACAAGGCTCCCAGTTCTCCATGGCCTGTCCTGCCTTTCTGGATTTTACACATTTTTCAGATGGCCCTTTTGACCGGGGGGAAGTGAGACTTCATTGTAGTGCAGATTTCCTTTGCAAGCTTGCTTGGTTGGCCAAAAAGTGCGTATGCGTTTTTTCCTGAATATATTCAGGAAAAAACGCATACGCCCTTTTTGGCCAAGTGCATCATTGTGGACGTTCTGCCTCTTTTCCTATGCTTTCAATGCAATTCCAGTCTACCTCCTGAAATCGGTTTCCTGCAATTCTGCCCCGCTTTCAAGTCCTCTTGGCAGCCTTACTTCAGTATATTTTTGGACGATAGCTGTCATTTATAACTCTGCAGGTTTGTGAATTACAGTGCCCCTGCGCTCCTTTCTTCAACTCGCTTTCTTGTGACCTGGCCGCAACACCGCAGGATGGCTTCAGGCCCTAATCTGGTTCCGGCACGGCACGCTGAGCCTTTGGTTATTTCCTCTTCCTGGTGGGAAATGAGAGTTAAATTTGCCCGTCGAGACACCTCCAGCTAGTCTCTCATTGGTTCTCCCTATTCCTGTTCATCTTCCACAGAAATTGCAAACTGGGCCATACAGGAGTTTAAAGACGCTGACTCTCCAAGTGGGGAGAGTGTTAGTAAAGTGTCAGGAATGTTGCACCCGAGTACCAGGGGACCAAAACTGAGACATATTTGAACACGTCTCCCGTTCACACGGTTGATCATACTCTGGGTTCCACATGCATGTTTTAGCTGAAGGAAGAATACCTTAAACCTGGAGAGTTGAGACCCGTGGAATGGGTACCATGCAATATGACTTCAAAGGGTCTTTATTTGCTCACCGAACCTCTCCAATCCTATCACTGCTGCGTTTATGCCCCTGTACACACGCTTGATTCTCTTTTGGAGACATAGCAATCCATAGGTTTTAAGATACTTACTAGTCAGGTACATTCTTAGGCGTTTAATATGGGGTGTTGAGTCCATTTCGTTGAGCAAGGAGTAGCTCTTGTCTATTCCATATTTGGCTTAAGGAAATTTATCTGTGCTCATTTCAATCTCTGGTTTTATGCAGCACCCCAACTCGCCTTTCCCCTAAAGCAAGCATAAGTTGGTTTTCTAAATTTGAGACCCTGTTCTGTTCTGTAATTCAGTTCCTGTGTAGCCAAGTTTACATTCCGTGTATTACTGATATCTTATGATGTTTCTTTTTCTGTGTGACTTATTTCAGTTAGAATCATCATACCTGAATCCACTCATTGTGCTGCTAATGGCCTGATGACATAGATTTCATTGCTGAGTGATATTGCTTTGTAAGTAAATACCACAACTTCTTTATCCATTTTTCACTTTCTGCGATGTTGAACTTGTACTGTAAACGAGGTTCTTGTAAACAGAGGCGTCCCAAACTTTGGGGTGGCTGTGTCTTTTTGATTTTAATTTCCCTAAGCTATAGGACCATAAGTGGAAGTGCCCTAGGCTCTGTTGCTTTGTTTTTTAGATGTTTCAGGAAACACCATACACTTCTCCCGAGTGTCTGTTGGCAATTTACATCCCGCCCATCAGCATAACAAGGCTCCCAGTTCTTCATGGCCTGTCCTGCCTTTCTGGATTTTACACTTTTTTCAGATGGCCCTTTTGACCGGGGGGAAGTGAGACTTCATTGTAGTGCAGATTTCCTTTGCAAGTTTGCTTGGTTGGCCAAAAAGGGCGTATGCGTTTTTTCCTGAATATATTCAGGAAAAAACGCATACGCCCTTTTTGGCCAAGTGTATCATTGTGGACGTTCTGCCTCTTTTCCTATGCTTTCAATGCAATTCCAGTCTACCTCCTGAAATCGGTTTCCTGCAATTCTGCCCCGCTTTCAAGTCCTCTTGGCAGCCTTACTTCAGTATATTTTTGGACGATAGCTGTCATTTATAACTCTGCAGGTTTGTGAATTACAGTGTCCCTGAGCTCCTTTCTTCAACTCGCTTTCTTGTGACCTGGCCGCAACACCGCAGGATGGCTTCAGGCCCTAATCTGGTTCCGGCACGGCACGCTGAGCCTTTGGTTATTTCCTCTTCCTGGTGGGAAATGAGAGTTAAATTTGCCCGTCCAGACACCTCCAGCTAGTCTCTCATTGGTTCTCCCTATTCCTGTTCATCTTCCGCAGAAATTGCAAACTGGGCCAAACAGGAGGTTAAAGGCGCTGACTCTCCAAGTGGGGAGAGTGTTAGTAAAGCGTCTGGAATGTTGCACCCGAGTACCAGGGGAGGAAAACTGAGACATATTTGAACACGTCTCCCGTTCACACGGTTGATCATACTCTGGGTTCCACATGCATGTTTTAGCTGAAGGAAGAATACCTTAAACCTGGAGAGTTGAGACCCGTGGAATGGGTACCATGCAATATGACTTCAAAGGGTCTTCATTTGCTCACCGAACCTCTCCAATCCTATCACTGCTGCGTTTATGCCCCTGTACACACGCTTGATTCTCTTTTGGAGACATAGCAATCCATAGGTTTTAAGATACTTACTAGTCAGGTACATTCTTAGGCGTTTAATATGCGGTGTTGAGTCCATTTCGTTGAGCAAGGAGTAGCTCTTGTCTATTCCATATTTGGCTTAAGGAACTTTATCTGTGCTCATTTCAATCTCTGGTTTTATGCAGCACCCCAACTCACCTTTCCCCTTAAGCAAGCATAAGTTGCTTTTCTAAATTTGAGACCCTGTTTTGTTTTGGAATTCAGTTCCTGTGTAGCCAAGTTTACATTCCGTGTATTAGTGATATCTTATGATGTTTCTTTTTCTGTGTGACTTATTTCAGTTAGAATCATCGTACCTGAATCCACTCATTATGCTGCTATGGGCCTGATGACATAGATTTCATTGCTGAGTGATACTGCATTGTACGTAAGTACCACAAGTTCTTTATCCATTTTTCACTTTCTGTGATATTGAACTTGTACGGTAAATGAGGTTCCTGTAAACAGAGGCATCCCAAACTTTGGGGAGGCTGTGTCTCTTTGATTTTAATTTCCCTAAGCTATAGGACCATAAGTGGAAGTGCCCTAGGCTCTGTTGCTTTGTTTTTTAGATGTTTCAGGAAACACCATACACTTCTCCCGAGTGTCTGTTGGCAATGTACATCCCGCCCATCAGCATAACAAGGCTCCCAGTTCTCCATGGCCTGTCCTGCCTTTCTGGATTTTACACTTTTCTCAGATGGCCCTTTTGACCGGGGGGAAGTGAGACTTCATTGTAGTGCAGATTTCCTTTGCAAGTTTGCTTGGTTGGCCAAAAAGGGCGTATGCGTTTTTTCCTGAATATATTCAGGAAAAAACGCATACGCCCTTTTTGGCCAAGTGTATCATTGTGGACGTTCTGCCTCTTTTCCTATGCTTTCAATGCAATTCCAGTCTACCTCCTGAAATCGGTTTCCTGCAATTCTGCCCCGCTTTCAAGTCCTCTTGGCAGCCTTACTTCAGTATATTTTTGGACGATAGCTGTCATTTATAACTCTGCAGGTTTGTGAATTACAGTGTCCCTGAGCTCCTTTCTTCAACTCGCTTTCTTGTGACATGGCCGCAACACCGCAGGATGGCTTCAGGCCCTAATCTGGTTCCGGCACGGCACGCTGAGCCTTTGGTTATTTCCTCTTCCTGGTGGGAAATGAGAGTTAAATTTGCCCGTCCAGACACCTCCAGCTAGTCTCTCATTGGTTCTCCCTATTCCTGTTCATCTTCCGCAGAAATTGCAAACTGGGCCAAACAGGAGGTTAAAGGCGCTGACTCTCCAAGTGGGGAGAGTGTTAGTAAAGCGTCTGGAATGTTGCACCCGAGTACCAGGGGAGGAAAACTGAGACATATTTGAACACGTCTCCCGTTCACACGGTTGATCATACTCTGGGTTCCACATGCATGTTTTAGCTGAAGGAAGAATACCTTAAACCTGGAGAGTTGAGACCCGTGGAATGGGTACCATGCAATATGACTTCAAAGGGTCTTCATTTGCTCACCGAACCTCTCCAATCCTATCACTGCTGCGTTTATGCCCCTGTACACACGCTTGATTCTCTTTTGGAGACATAGCAATCCATAGGTTTTAAGATACTTACTAGTCAGGTACATTCTTAGGCGTTTAATATGCGGTGTTGAGTCCATTTCGTTGAGCAAGGAGTAGCTCTTGTCTATTCCATATTTGGCTTAAGGAACTTTATCTGTGCTCATTTCAATCTCTGGTTTTATGCAGCACCCCAACTCACCTTTCCCCTTAAGCAAGCATAAGTTGCTTTTCTAAATTTGAGACCCTGTTTTGTTTTGGAATTCAGTTCCTGTGTAGCCAAGTTTACATTCCGTGTATTAGTGATATCTTATGATGTTTCTTTTTCTGTGTGACTTATTTCAGTTAGAATCATCGTACCTGAATCCACTCATTATGCTGCTATGGGCCTGATGACATAGATTTCATTGCTGAGTGATACTGCATTGTACGTAAGTACCACAAGTTCTTTATCCATTTTTCACTTTCTGTGATATTGAACTTGTACGGTAAATGAGGTTCCTGTAAACAGAGGCATCCCAAACTTTGGGGAGGCTGTGTCTCTTTGATTTTAATTTCCCTAAGCTATAGGACCATAAGTGGAAGTGCCCTAGGCTCTGTTGCTTTGTTTTTTTAGATGTTTCAGGAAACACCATACACTTCTCCCGAGTGTCTGTTGGCAATGTACATCCCGCCCATCAGCATAACAAGGCTCCCAGTTCTCCATGGCCTGTCCTGCCTTTCTGGATTTTACACTTTTCTCAGATGACCCTTTTGACCGGGGGGAAGTGAGACTTCATTGTAGTGCAGATTTCCTTTGCAAGTTTGCTTGGTTGGCAAAAAAGGGCGTATGCGTTTTTTCCTGAATATATTCAGGAAAAAACGCATACGCCCTTTTTGGCCAAGTGCATCATTGTGGACGTTCTGCCTCTTTTCCTATGCTTTCAATGCAATTCCAGTCTACCTCCTGAAATCGGTTTCCTGCACTTCTGCCCCGCTTTCAAGTCCTCTTGGCAGCCTTACTTCAGTATATTTTTGGACGATAGCTGTCATTTATAACTCTGCAGGTTCGTGAATTACAGTGCCCCTGCGCTCCTTTCTTCAACTCGCTTTCTTGTGACCTGGCCGCAACACCGCAGGATGGCTTCAGGCCCTAATCTGGTTCCGGCACGGCACGCTGAGCCTTTGGTTATTTCCTCTTCCTGGTGGGAAATGAGAGTTAAATTTGCCCGTCGAGACACCTCCAGCTAGTCTCTCATTGGTTCTCCCTATTCCTGTTCATCTTCCACAGAAATTGCAAACTGGGCCATACAGGAGTTTAAAGACGCTGACTCTCCAAGTGGGGAGAGTGTTAGTAAAGTGTCAGGAATGTTGCACCCGAGTACCAGGGGACCAAAACTGAGACATATTTGAACACGTCTCCCGTTCACACGGTTGATCATACTCTGGGTTCCACATGCATGTTTTAGCTGAAGGAAGAATACCTTAAACCTGGAGAGTTGAGACCCGTGGAATGGGTACCATGCAATATGACTTCAAAGGGTCTTTATTTGCTCACCGAACCTCTCCAATCCTATCACTGCTGCGTTTATGCCCCTGTACACACGCTTGATTCTCTTTTGGAGACATAGCAATCCATAGGTTTTAAGATACTTACTAGTCAGGTACATTCTTAGGCGTTTAATATGGGGTGTTGAGTCCATTTCGTTGAGCAAGGAGTAGCTCTTGTCTATTCCATATTTGGCTTAAGGAAATTTATCTGTGCTCATTTCAATCTCTGGTTTTATGCAGCACCCCAACTCGCCTTTCCCCTAAAGCAAGCATAAGTTGGTTTTCTAAATTTGAGACCCTGTTCTGTTCTGTAATTCAGTTCCTGTGTAGCCAAGTTTACATTCCGTGTATTACTGATATCTTATGATGTTTCTTTTTCTGTGTGACTTATTTCAGTTAGAATCATCATACCTGAATCCACTCATTGTGCTGCTAATGGCCTGATGACATAGATTTCATTGCTGAGTGATATTGCTTTGTAAGTAAATACCACAACTTCTTTATCCATTTTTCACTTTCTGCGATGTTGAACTTGTACTGTAAACGAGGTTCTTGTAAACAGAGGCGTCCCAAACTTTGGGGTGGCTGTGTCTTTTTGATTTTAATTTCCCTAAGCTATAGGACCATAAGTGGAAGTGCCCTAGGCTCTGTTGCTTTGTTTTTTAGATGTTTCAGGAAACACCATACACTTCTCCCGAGTGTCTGTTGGCAATTTACATCCCGCCCATCAGCATAACAAGGCTCCCAGTTCTTCATGGCCTGTCCTGCCTTTCTGGATTTTACACTTTTTTCAGATGGCCCTTTTGACAGGGGGGAAGTGAGACTTCATTGTAGTGCAGATTTCCTTTGCAAGTTTGCTTGGTTGGCCAAAAAGGGCGTATGCGTTTTTTCCTGAATATATTCAGGAAAAAACGCATACGCCCTTTTTGGCCAAGTGTATCATTGTGGACGTTCTGCCTCTTTTCCTATGCTTTCAATGCAATTCCAGTCTACCTCCTGAAATCGGTTTCCTGCAATTCTGCCCCGCTTTCAAGTCCTCTTGGCAGCCTTACTTCAGTATATTTTTGGACGATAGCTGTCATTTATAACTCTGCAGGTTTGTGAATTACAGTGTCCCTGAGCTCCTTTCTTCAACTCGCTTTCTTGTGACCTGGCCGCAACACCGCAGGATGGCTTCAGGCCCTAATCTGGTTCCGGCACGGCACGCTGAGCCTTTGGTTATTTCCTCTTCCTGGTGGGAAATGAGAGTTAAATTTGCCCGTCCAGACACCTCCAGCTAGTCTCTCATTGGTTCTCCCTATTCCTGTTCATCTTCCGCAGAAATTGCAAACTGGGCCAAACAGGAGGTTAAAGGCGCTGACTCTCCAAGTGGGGAGAGTGTTAGTAAAGCGTCTGGAATGTTGCACCCGAGTACCAGGGGAGGAAAACTGAGACATATTTGAACACGTCTCCCGTTCACACGGTTGATCATACTCTGGGTTCCACATGCATGTTTTAGCTGAAGGAAGAATACCTTAAACCTGGAGAGTTGAGACCCGTGGAATGGGTACCATGCAATATGACTTCAAAGGGTCTTCATTTGCTCACCGAACCTCTCCAATCCTATCACTGCTGCGTTTATGCCCCTGTACACACGCTTGATTCTCTTTTGGAGACATAGCAATCCATAGGTTTTAAGATACTTACTAGTCAGGTACATTCTTAGGCGTTTAATATGCGGTGTTGAGTCCATTTCGTTGAGCAAGGAGTAGCTCTTGTCTATTCCATATTTGGCTTAAGGAACTTTATCTGTGCTCATTTCAATCTCTGGTTTTATGCAGCACCCCAACTCACCTTTCCCCTTAAGCAAGCATAAGTTGCTTTTCTAAATTTGAGACCCTGTTTTGTTTTGGAATTCAGTTCCTGTGTAGCCAAGTTTACATTCCGTGTATTAGTGATATCTTATGATGTTTCTTTTTCTGTGTGACTTATTTCAGTTAGAATCATCGTACCTGAATCCACTCATTATGCTGCTATGGGCCTGATGACATAGATTTCATTGCTGAGTGATACTGCATTGTACGTAAGTACCACAAGTTCTTTATCCATTTTTCACTTTCTGTGATATTGAACTTGTACGGTAAATGAGGTTCCTGTAAACAGAGGCATCCCAAACTTTGGGGAGGCTGTGTCTCTTTGATTTTAATTTCCCTAAGCTATAGGACCATAAGTGGAAGTGCCCTAGGCTCTGTTGCTTTGTTTTTTAGATGTTTCAGGAAACACCATACACTTCTCCCGAGTGTCTGTTGGCAATTTACATCCCGCCCATCAGCATAACAAGGCTCCCAGTTCTCCATGGCCTGTCCTGCCTTTCTGGATTTTACACTTTTCTCAGATGACCCTTTTGACCGGGGGGAAGTGAGACTTCATTGTAGTGCAGATTTCCTTTGCAAGTTTGCTTGGTTGGCAAAAAAGGGCGTATGCGTTTTTTCCTGAATATATTCAGGAAAAAACGCATACGCCCTTTTTGGCCAAGTGCATCATTGTGGACGTTCTGCCTCTTTTCCTATGCTTTCAATGCAATTCCAGTCTACCTCCTGAAATCGGTTTCCTGCACTTCTGCCCCGCTTTCAAGTCCTCTTGGCAGCCTTACTTCAGTATATTTTTGGACGATAGCTGTCATTTATAACTCTGCAGGTTCGTGAATTACAGTGCCCCTGCGCTCCTTTCTTCAACTCGCTTTCTTGTGACCTGGCCGCAACACCGCAGGATGGCTTCAGGCCCTAATCTGATTCCGGCACGGCACGCTGAGCCTTTGGTTATTTCCTCTTCCTGGTGGGAAATGAGAGTTAAATTTGCCCGTCGAGACACCTCCAGCTAAGTCTCTCATTGGTTCTCCCTATTCCTGTTCATCTTCCACAGAAATTGCAAACTGGGCCATACAGGAGTTTAAAGACGCTGATTCTCCAAGTGGGGAGAGTGTTAGTAAAGTGTCAGGAATGTTGCACCCGAGTACCAGGGGACCAAAACTGAGACATATTTGAACACGTCTCCCGTTCACACGGTTGATCATACTCTGGGTTCCACATGCATGTTTTAGCTGAAGGAAGAATACCTTAAACCTGGAGAGTTGAGACCCGTGTAATGGGTACCATGCAATATGACTTCAAAGGGTCTTCATTTGCTCACCGAACCTCTCCAATCCTATCACTGCTGCGTTTATGCCCCTGTACACACGCTTGATTCTCTTTTGGAGACATAGCAATCCGTAGGTTTTAAGATACTTACTAGTCAGGTACATTCTTAGGCGTTTAATATGGGGTGTTGAGTCCATTTCGTTGAGCAAGGAGTAGCTCTTGTCTATTCCATATTTGGCTTAAGGAAATTTATCTGTGCTCATTTCAATCTCTGGTTTTATGCAGCACCCCAACTCGCCTTTCCCCTAAAGCAAGCATAAGTTGGTTTTCTAAATTTGAGACCCTGTTCTGTTCTGTAATTCAGTTCCTGTGTAGCCAAGTTTACATTCCGTGTATTACTGATATCTTATGATGTTTCTTTTTCTGTGTGACTTATTTCAGTTAGAATCATCATACCTGAATCCACTCATTGTGCTGCTAATGGCCTGATGACATAGATTTCATTGCTGAGTGATATTGCTTTGTAAGTAAATACCACAACTTCTTTATCCATTTTTCACTTTCTGCGATGTTGAACTTGTACTGTAAATGAGGTTCTTGTAAACAGAGGCGTCCCAAACTTTGGGGTGGCTGTGTCTTTTTGATTTTAATTTCCCTAAGCTATAGGACCATAAGTGGAAGTGCCCTAGGCTCTGTTGCTTTGTTTTTTAGATGTTTCAGGAAACACCATACACTTCTCCCGAGTGTCTGTTGGCAATTTACATCCCGCCCATCAGCATAACAAGGCTCCCAGTTCTTCATGGCCTGTCCTGCCTTTCTGGATTTTACACTTTTTTCAGATGGCCCTTTTGACCGGGGGGAAGTGAGACTTCATTGTAGTGCAGATTTCCTTTGCAAGCTTGCTTGGTTGGCCAAAAAGGGCGTATGCGTTTTTTCCTGAATATATTCAGGAAAAAACGCATACGCCCTTTTTGGCCAAGTGCATCATTGTGGACGTTCTGCCTCTTTTCCTATGCTTTCAATGCAATTCCAGTCTACCTCCTGAAATCGGTTTCCTGCAATTCTGCCCCGCTTTCAAGTCCTCTTGGCAGCCTTACTTCAGTATATTTTTGGACGATAGCTGTCATTTATAACTCTGCAGGTTTGTGAATTACAGTGCCCCTGCGCTCCTTTCTTCAACTCGCTTTCTTTTGAGCAGGCCGCAACACCGCAGGATGGCTTCAGGCCCTAATCTGGTTCCGGCACGGCACGCTGAGCCTTTGGATATTTCCTCTTCCTGGTGGGAAATGAGAGTTAAATTTGCCCGTCCAGACACCTCCAGCTAGTCTCTCATTGGTTCTCCCTATTCCTGTTCATCTTCCGCAGAAATTGCAAACTGGGCCAAACAGGAGGTTAAAGGCGCTGACTCTCCAAGTGGGGAGAGTGTTAGTAAAGCGTCTGGAATGTTGCACCCGAGTACCAGGGGAGGAAAACTGAGACATATTTGAACACGTCTCCCGTTCACACGGTTGATCATACTCTGGGTTCCACATGCATGTTTTAGCTGAAGGAAGAATACCTTAAACCTGGAGAGTTGAGACCCGTGGAATGGGTACCATGCAATATGACTTCAAAGGGTCTTCATTTGCTCACCGAACCTCTCCAATCCTATCACTGCTGCGTTTATGCCCCTGTACACACGCTTGATTCTCTTTTGGAGACATAGCAATCCATAGGTTTTAAGATACTTACTAGTCAGGTACATTCTTAAGCGTTTAATATGGGGTGTTGAGTCCATTTCGTTGAGCAAGGAGTAGCTCTTGTCTATTCCATATTTGGTTTAAGGAACTTTATCTGTGCTCATTTCAATCTCTGGTTTTATGCAGCACCCCAACTCACCTTTCCCCTTAAGCAAGCATAAGTTGCTTTTCTAAATTTGAGACCCTGTTCTGTTTTGGAATTCAGTTCCTGTGTAGCCAAGTTTACATTCCGTGTATTAGTGATATCTCATGATGTTTCTTTTTCTGTGTGACTTATTTCAGTTAGAATCATCGTACCTGAATCCACTCATTATGCTGCTACGGGCCTGATGACATAGATTTCATTGCTGAGTGATACTGCATTGTACGTAAGTACCACAAGTTCTTTATCCATTTTTCACTTTCTGTGATATTGAACTTGTACGGTAAACGAGGTTCTTGTAAACAGAGGCGTCCCAAACATTGGGGTGGCTGTGTCTTTTTGATTTTAATTTCCCTAAGCTATAGGACCATAAGTGGAAGTGCCCTAGTCTCTGTGGCTTTGTTTTTTAGATGTTTCAGGAAACACCATACACTTCTCCCGAGTGTCTGTTGGCAATTTACATCCCGCCCATCAGCATAACAAGGCTCCCAGTTCTCCATGGCCTGTCCTGCCTTTCTGGATTTTACACTTTTTTCAGATGGCCCTTTTGACTGGGGGGAAGTGAGACTTCATTGTAGTGCAGATTTCCTTTGCAAGTTTGCTTGGTTGGCCAAAAAGGGCGTATGCGTTTTTTCCTGAATATATTCAGGAAAAAACGCATATGCCCTTTTTGGCCAAGTGTATCATTGTGGACGTTCTGCCTCTTTTCCTATGCTTTCAATGCAATTCCAGTCTACCTCCTGAAATTGGTTTCCTGCAATTCTGCCCCGCTTTCAAGTCCTCTTGGCAGCCTTACTTCAGTATATTTTTGGACGATAGCTGTCATTTATAACTCTGCAGGTTTGTGAATTACAGTGTCCCTGAGCTCCTTTCTTCAACTCGCTTTCTTGTGACCTGGCCGCAACACCGCAGGATGGCTTCAGGCCCTAATCTGGTTCCGGCACGGCACGCTGAGCCTTTGGTTATTTCCTCTTCCTGGTGGGAAATGAGAGTTAAATTTGCCCGTCCAGACACCTCCAGCTAGTCTCTCATTGGTTCTCCCTATTCCTGTTCATCTTCCGCAGAAATTGCAAACTGGGCCAAACAGGAGGTTAAAGGCGCTGACTCTCCTAGTGGGGAGAGTGTTAGTAAAGCGTCTGGAATGTTGCACCCGAGTACCAGGGGAGGAAAACTGAGACATATTTGAACACGTCTCCCGTTCACACGGTTGATCATACTCTGGGTTCCACATGCATGTTTTAGCTGAAGGAAGAATACCTTAAACCTGGAGAGTTGAGACCCGTGTAATGGGTACCATGCAATATGACTTCAAAGGGTCTTCATTTGCTCACCGAACCTCTCCAATCCTATCACTGCTGCGTTTATGCCCCTGTACACACGCTTGATTCTCTTTTGGAGACATAGCAATCCGTAGGTTTTAAGATACTTACTAGTCAGGTACATTCTTAGGCGTTTAATATGCGGTGTTGAGTCCATTTCTTTGAGCAAGGAGTAGCTCTTGTCTATTCCATATTTGGCTTAAGGAACTTTATCTGTGCTCATTTCAATCTCTGGTTTTATGCAGCACCCCAACTCACCTTTCCCCTTAAGCAAGCATAAGTTGCTTTTCTAAATTTGAGACCCTGTTCTGTTCTGTAATTCAGTTCCTGTGTAGCCAAGTTTACATTCCGTGTATTACTGATATCTTATGATGTTTCTTTTTCTGTGTGACTTATTTCAGTTAGAATCATCATACCTGAATCCACTCATTGTGCTGCTAAGGGCCTGATGACATAGATTTCATTGCTGAGTGATATTGCTTTGTAAGTAAATACCACAACTTCTTTATCCATTTTTCACTTTCTGCGATGTTGAACTTGTACTGTAAACGAGGTTCTTGTAAACAGAGGCGTCCCAAACTTTGGGGTGGCTGTGTCTTTTTGATTTTAATTTCCCTAAGCTATAGGACCATAAGTGGAAGTGCCCTAGGCTCTGTTGCTTTGTTTTTTAGATGTTTCAGGAAACACCATACACTTCTCCCGAGTGTCTGTCGGCAATTTACATCCCGCCCATCAGCATAACAAGGCTCCCAGTTCTCCATGGCCTGTCCTGCCTTTCTGGATTTTACACTTTTTTCAGATGGCCCTTTTGACCGGGGGGAAGTGAGACTTCATTGTAGTGCAGATTTCCTTTGCAAGTTTGCTTGGTTGGCCAAAAAGGGCGTATGCGTTTTTTCCTGAATATATTCAGGAAAAAACGCATACGCCCTTTTTGGCCAAGTGCATCATTGTGGACGTTCTGCCTCTTTTCCTATGCTTTCAATGCAATTCCAGTCTACCTCCTGAAATCGGTTTCCTGCAATTCTGCCCCGCTTTCAAGTCCTCTTGGCAGCCTTACTTCAGTATATTTTTGGACGATAGCTGTCATTTATAACTCTGCAGGTTTGTGAATTACAGTGCCCCTGCGCTCCTTTCTTCAACTCGCTTTCTTTTGAGCTGGCCGCAACACCGCAGGATGGCTTCAGGCCCTAATCTGGTTCCGGCACGGCACGCTGAGCCTTTGGTTAATTCCTCTTCCTGGTGGGAAATGAGAGTTAAATTTGCCCGTCCAGACACCTCCAGCTAGTCTCTCATTGGTTCTCCCTATTCCTGTTCATCTTCCGCAGAAATTGCAAACTGGGCCAAACAGGAGGTTAAAGGCGCTGACTCTCCAAGTGGGGAGAGTGTTAGTAAAGCGTCTGGAATGTTGCACCCGAGTACCAGGGGAGGAAAACTGAGACATATTTGAACACGTCTCCCGTTCACACGGTTGATCATACTATGGGTTCCACATGCATGTTTTAGCTGAAGGAAGAATACCTTAAACCTGGAGAGTTGAGACCCGTGGAATGGGTACCATGCAATATGACTTCACAGGGTCTTCATTTGCTCACCGAACCTCTCCAATCCTATCACTGCTGCGTTTATGCCCCTGTACACACGCTTGATTCTCTTTTGGAGACATAGCAATCCATAGGTTTTAAGATACTTACTAGTCAGGTACATTCTTAGGCGTTTAATATGGGGTGTTGAGTCCATTTCGTTGAGCAAGGAGTAGCTCTTGTCTATTCCATATTTGGTTTAAGGAACTTTATCTGTGCTCATTTCAATCTCTGGTTTTATGCAGCACCCCAACTCACCTTTCCCCTTAAGCAAGCATAAGTTGCTTTTCTAAATTTGAGACCCTGTTCTGTTTTGGAATTCAGTTCCTGTGTAGCCAAGTTTACATTCCGTGTATTAGTGATATCTTATGATGTTTCTTTTTCTGTGTGACTTATTTCAGTTAGAATCATCGTACCTGAATCCACTCATTATGCTGCTACGGGCCTGATGACATAGATTTCATTGCTGAGTGATACTGCATTGTACGTAAGTACCACAAGTTCTTTATCCATTTTTCACTTTCTGTGATATTGAACTTGTACGGTAAACGAGGTTCTTGTAAACAGAGGCGTCCCAAACATTGGGGTGGCTGTGTCTTTTTGATTTTAATTTCCCTAAGCTATAGGACCATAAGTGGAAGTGCCCTAGGCTCTGTTGCTTTGTTTTTTAGATGTTTCAGGAAACACCATACACTTCTCCCGAGTGTCTGTTGGCAATTTACATCCCGCCCATCAGCATAACAAGGCTCCCAGTTCTCCATGGCCTGTCCTGCCTTTCTGGATTTTACACTTTTTTCAGATGGCCCTTTTGACTGGGGGGAAGTGAGACTTCATTGTAGTGCAGATTTCCTTTGCAAGTTTGCTTGGTTGGCCAAAAAGTGCGTATGCGTTTTTTCCTGAATATATTCAGGAAAAAACGCATATGCCCTTTTTGGCCAAGTGTATCATTGTGGACGTTCTGCCTCTTTTCCTATGCTTTCAATGCAATTCCAGTCTACCTCCTGAAATCGGTTTCCTGCAATTCTGCCCCGCTTTCAAGTCCTCTTGGCAGCCTTACTTCAGTATATTTTTGGACGATAGCTGTCATTTATAACTCTGCAGGTTTGTGAATTACAGTGTCCCTGAGCTCCTTTCTTCAACTCGCTTTCTTGTGACCTGGCCGCAACACCGCAGGATGGCTTCAGGCCCTAATCTGGTTCCGGCACGGCACGCTGAGCCTTTGGTTATTTCCTCTTCCTGGTGGGAAATGAGAGTTAAATTTGCCCGTCCAGACACCTCCAGCTAGTCTCTCATTGGTTCTCCCTATTCCTGTTCATCTTCCGCAGAAATTGCAAACTGGGCCAAACAGGAGGTTAAAGGCGCTGACTCTCCAAGTGGGGAGAGTGTTAGTAAAGCGTCTGGAATGTTGCACCCGAGTACCAGGGGAGGAAAACTGAGACATATTTGAACACGTCTCCCGTTCACACGGTTGATCATACTCTGGGTTCCACATGCATGTTTTAGCTGAAGGAAGAATACCTTAAACCTGGAGAGTTGAGACCCGTGGAATGGGTACCATGCAATATGACTTCAAAGGGTCTTCATTTGCTCACCGAACCTCTCCAATCCTATCACTGCTGCGTTTATGCCCCTGTACACACGCTTGATTCTCTTTTGGAGACATAGCAATCCGTAGGTTTTAAGATACTTACTAGTCAGGTACATTCTTAGGCGTTTAATATGCGGTGTTGAGTCCATTTCGTTGAGCAAGGAGTAGCTCTTGTCTATTCCATATTTGGCTTAAGGAACTTTATCTGTGCTCATTTCAATCTCTGGTTTTATGCAGCACCCCAACTCACCTTTCCCCTTAAGCAAGCATAAGTTGCTTTTCTAAATTTGAGACCCTGTTCTGTTCTGTAATTCAGTTCCTGTGTAGCCAAGTTTACATTCCGTGTATTACTGATATCTTATGATGTTTCTTTTTCTGTGTGACTTATTTCAGTTAGAATCATCATACCTGAATCCACTCATTGTGCTGCTAAGGGCCTGATGACATAGATTTCATTGCTGAGTGATATTGCTTTGTAAGTAAATACCACAACTTCTTTATCCATTTTTCACTTTCTGCGATGTTGAACTTGTACGGTAAACGAGGTTCTTGTAAACAGAGGCGTCCCAAACATTGGGGTGGCTGTGTCTTTTTGATTTTAATTTCCCTAAGCTATAAGACCATAAGTGGAAGTGCCCTAGGCTCTGTTGCTTTGTTTTTTAGATGTTTCAGGAAACACCATACACTTCTCCCGAGTGTCTGTTGGCAATTTACATCCCGCCCATCAGCATAACAAGGCTCCCAGTTCTCCATGGCCTGTCCTGCCTTTCTGGATTTTACACTTTTTTCAGATGGCCCTTTTGACCGGGGGGAAGTGAGACTTCATTGTAGTGCAGATTTCTTTTGCAAGCTTGCTTGGTTGGCCAAAAAGGGCGTATGCGTTTTTTCCTGAATACATTCAGGAAAAAATGCATACGCCCTTTTTGGCCAAGTGCATCATTGTGGACGTTCTGCCTCTTTTCCTATGCTTTCAATGCAATTCCAGTCTACCTCCTGAAATCGGTTTCCTGCAATTCTGCCCCGCTTTCAAGTCCTCTTGGCAGCCTTACTTCAGTATATTTTTGGACGATAGCTGTCATTTATAACTCTGCAGGTTTGTGAATTACAGTGCCCCTGAGCTCCTTTCTTCAACTCGCTTTCTTGTGACCTGGCCGCAACACCGCAGGATGGCTTCAGGCCCTAATCTGGTTCCGGCACGGCACGCTGAGCCTTTGGTTATTTCCTCTTCCTGGTGGGAAATGAGAGTTAAATTTGCCCGTCCAGACACCTCCAGCTAGTCTCTCATTGGTTCTCCCTATTCCTGTTCATCTTCCGCAGAAATTGCAAACTGGGCCAAACAGGAGGTTAAAGGCGCTGACTCTCCAAGTGGGGAGAGTGTTAGTAAAGCGTCTGGAATGTTGCACCCGAGTACCAGGGGAGGAAAACTGAGACATATTTGAACACGTCTCCCGTTCACACGGTTGATCATACTCTGGGTTCCACATGCATGTTTTAGCTGAAGGAAGAATCCCTTAAACCTGGAGAGTTGAGACCCGTGTAATGGGTACCATGCAATATGACTTCAAAGGGTCTTCATTTGCTCACCGAACCTCTCCAATCCTATCACTGCTGCGTTTATGCCCCCGTACACACGCTTGATTCTCTTTTGGAGACATAGCAATCCATAGGTTTTAAGATACTTACTAGTCAGGTACATTCTTAGGCGTTTAATATGCGGTGTTGAGTCCATTTCGTTGAGCAAGGAGTAGCTCTTGTCTATTCCATATTTGGCTTAAGGAACTTTATCTGTGCTCATTTCAATGTCTGGTTTTATGCAGCACCCCAACTCACCTTTCCCCTTAAGCAAGCATAAGTTGGTTTTCTAAATTTGAGACCCTGTTCTGTTTTGGAATTCAGTTCCTGTGTAGCCAAGTTTACATTCCGTGTATTAGTGATATCTTATGATGTTTCTTTTTCTGTGTGACTTATTTCAGTTAGAATCATCGTACCTGAATCCACTCATTATGCTGCTACGGGCCTGATGACATAGATTTCATTGCTGAGTGATACTGCATTGTACGTAAGTACCACAAGTTCTTTATCCATTTTTCACTTTCTGTGATATTGAACTTGTACGGTAAACGAGGTTCTTGTAAACAGAGGCGTCCCAAACATTGGGATGGCTGTGTCTTTTTGATTTTAATTTCCCTAAGCTATAAGACCATAAGTGGAAGTGCCCTAGGCTCTGTTGCTTTGTTTTTTAGATGTTTCAGGAAACACCATACACTTCTCCCGAGTGTCTGTTGGCAATTTACATCCCGCCCATCAGCATAACAAGGCTCCCAGTTCTCCATGGCCTGTCCTGCCTTTCTGGATTTTACACTTTTTTCAGATGGCCCTTTTGACCGGGGGGAAGTGAGACTTCATTGTAGTGCAGATTTCCTTTGCAAGTTTGCTTGGTTGGCCAAAAAGGGCGTATGCGTTTTTTCCTGAATATATTCAGGAAAAAACACATACGCCCTTTTTGGCCAAGTGTATCATTGTGGACGTTCTGCCTCTCTTCCTATGCTTTCAATGCAATTCCAGTCTACCTCCTGAAATCGGTTTCCTGCAATTCTGCCCCGCTTTCAAGTCCTCTTGGCAGCCTTACTTCAGTATATTTTTGGACGATAGCTGTCATTTATAACTCTGCAGGTTTGTGAATTACAGTGCCCCTGAGCTCCTTTCTTCAACTCGCTTTCTTGTGACCTGGCCGCAACACCGCAGGATGGCTTCAGGCCCTAATCTGGTTCCGGCACGGCACGCTGAGCCTTTGGTTATTTCCTCTTCCTGGTGGGAAATGAGAGTTAAATTTGCCCGTCCAGACACCTCCAGCTAGTCTCTCATTGGTTCTCCCTATTCCTGTTCATCTTCCGCAGAATTTGCAAACTGGGCAAAACAGGAGATTAAAGGCGCTGACTCTCCAAGTGGGGAGAGTGTTAGTAAAGCGTCTGGAATGTTGCACCCGAGTACCAGGGGAGGAAAACTGAGACATATTTGAACACGTCTCCCGTTCACACGGTTGATCATACTCTGGGTTCCACATGCATGTTTTAGCTGAAGGAAGAATACCTTAAACCTGGAGAGTTGAGACCCGTGGAATGGGTACCATGCAATATGACTTCAAAGGGTCTTCATTTGCTCACCGAACCTCTCCAATCCTATCACTGCTGCGTTTATGCCCCCGTACACACGCTTGATTCTCTTTTGGAGACATAGCAATCCATAGGTTTTAAGATACTTACTAGTCAGGTACATTCTTAGGCGTTTAATATGCGGTGTTGAGTCCATTTCGTTGAGCAAGGAGTAGCTCTTGTCTATTCCATATTTGGCTTAAGGAACTTTATCTGTGCTCATTTCAATGTCTGGTTTTATGCAGCACCCCAACTCACCTTTCCCCTTAAGCAAGCATAAGTTGCTTTTCTAAATTTGAGACCCTGTTCTGTTTTGGAATTCAGTTCCTGTGTAGCCAAGTTTACATTCCGTGTATTAGTGATATCTTATGATGTTTCTTTTTCTGTGTGACTTATTTCAGTTAGAATCATCGTACCTGAATCCACTCATTATGCTGCTACGGGCCTGATGACATAGATTTCATTGCTGAGTGATACTGCATTGTACGTAAGTACCACAAGTTCTTTATCCATTTTTCACTTTCTGTGATATTGAACTTGTACGGTAAACGAGGTTCTTGTAAACAGAGGCGTCCCAAACATTGGGGTGGCTGTGTCTTTTTGATTTTAATTTCCCTAAGCTATAAGACCATAAGTGGAAGTGCCCTAGGCTCTGTTGCTTTGTTTTTTAGATGTTTCAGGAAACACCATACACTTCTCCCGAGTGTCTGTTGGCAATTTACATCCCGCCCATCAGCATAACAAGGCTCCCAGTTCTCCATGGCCTGTCCTGCCTTTCTGGATTTTACACTTTTTTCAGATGGCCCTTTTGACCGGGGGGAAGTGAGACTTCATTGTAGTGCAGATTTCCTTTGCAAGTTTGCTTGGTTGGCCAAAAAGGGCGTATGCGTTTTTTCCTGAATATATTCAGGAAAAAACGCATACGCCCTTTTTGGCCAAGTGTATCATTGTGGACGTTCTGCCTCTTTTCCTATGCTTTCAATGCAATTCCAGTCTACCTCCTGAAATCGGTTTCCTGCAATTCTGCCCCGCTTTCAAGTCCTCTTGGCAGCCTTACTTCAGTATATTTTTGGACGATAGCTGTCATTTATAAGTCTGCAGGTTTGTGAATTACAGTGCCCCTGAGCTCCTTTCTTCAACTCGCTTTCTTGTGACCTGGCCGCAACACCGCAGGATGGCTTCAGGCCCTAATCTGGTTCCGGCACGGCACGCTGAGCCTTTGGTTATTTCCTCTTCCTGGTGGGAAATGAGAGTTAAATTTGCCCGTCCAGACACCTCCAGCTAGTCTCTCATTGGTTCTCCCTATTCCTGTTCATCTTCCGCAGAAATTGCAAACTGGGCCAAACAGGAGATTAAAGGCGCTGACTCTCCAAGTGGGGAGAGTGTTAGTAAAGCGTCTGGAATGTTGCACCCGAGTACCAGGGGAGGAAAACTGAGACATATTTGAAGACGTCTCCCGTTCACACGGTTGATCATACTCTGGGTTCCACATGCATGTTTTAGCTGAAGGAAGAATACCTTAAACCTGGAGAGTTGAGACCCGTGAAATGGGTACCATGCAATATGACTTCAAAGGGTCTTCATTTGCTCACCGAACCTCTCCAATCCTATCACTGCTGCGTTTATGCCCCTGTACACACGCTTGATTCTCTTTTGGAGACATAGCAATCCATAGGTTTTAAGATACTTACTAGTCAGGTACATTCTTAGGCGTTTAATATGCTGTGTTGAGTCCATTTCATTGAGCAAGGAGTAGCTCTTGTCTATTCCATATTTGGCTTAAGGAACTTTATCTGTGCTCATTTCAATGTCTGGTTTTATGCAGCACCCCAACTCACCTTTCCCCTTAAGCAAGCATAAGTTGGTTTTCTAAATTTGAGACCCTGTTCTGTTTTGGAATTCAGTTCCTGTGTAGCCAAGTTTACATTCCGTGTATTAGTGATATCTTATGATGTTTCTTTTTCTGTGTGACTTATTTCAGTTAGAATCATCATACCTGAATCCACTCATTGTGCTGCTAAGGGCCTGATGACATAGATTTCATTGCTGAGTGATATTGCTTTGTAAGTAAATACCACAACTTCTTTATCCATTTTTCACTTTCTGCGATGTTGAACTTGTACTGTAAATGAGGTTCTTGTAAACAGAGGCGTCCCAAACTTTGGGGTGGCTGTGTCTTTTTGATTTTAATTTCCCTAAGCTATAGGACCATAAGTGGAAGTGCCCTAGGCTCTGTTGCTTTGTTTTTTAGATGTTTCAGGAAACACCATACACTTCTCCCGAGTGTCTGTTGGCAATTTACATCCTACCCATCAGCATAACAAGGCTCCCAGTTCTCCATGGCCTGTCCTGCCTTTCTGGATTTTACACTTTTTTCAGATGGCCCTTTTGACCGGGGGGAAGTGAGACTTCATTGTAGTGCAGATTTCCTTTGCAAGCTTGCTTGGTTGGCCAAAAAGTGCGTATGCGTTTTTTCCTGAATATATTCAGGAAAAAACGCATATGCCCTTTTTAGCCAAGTGCATCATTGTGGACGTTCTGCCTCTTTTCCTATGCTTTCAATGCAATTCCAGTCTACCTCCTGAAATCGGTTTCCTGCAATTCTGCCCCGCTTTCAAGTCCTCTTGGCAGCCTTACTTCAATATATTTTTGGACGATAGCTGTCATTTACAACTCTGCAGGTTTGTGAATTACAGTGCCCCTGAGCTCCTTTCTTCAACTCGCTTTCTTTTGATCTGGCCGCAACACCGCAGGATGGCTTCAGGCCCTAATCTGGTTCCGGCACGGCACGCTGAGCCTTTGGTTATTTCCTCTTCCTGGTGGGAAATGAGAGTTAAATTTGCCCGTCCAGACACCTCCAGCTAGTCTTTCATTGGTTCTCCCTATTCCTGTTCATCTTCCGCAGAAATTGCAAACTGGGCCAAACAGGAGGTTAAAGGCGCTGACTCTCCAAGTTGGGAGAGTGTTAGTAAAGCGTCTGGAATGTTGCACCCGAGTACAAGGGGAGGAAATCTGAGACATATTTGAACACGTCTCCCGTTCACATGGTTGATCATACTCTGGGTTCCACATGCATGTTTTAGCTGAAGGAAGAATACCTTAAACCTGGAGAGTTGAGACCCGTGGAATGGGTACCATGCAATATGACTTCACAGGGTCTTCATTTGCTCACCGAACCTCTCCAATCCTATCACTGCTGCGTTTATGCCCCTGTACACACGCTTGATTCTCTTTTGGAAACATAGCAATCCATTGGTTTTAAGATACTTACTAGTCAGGTACATTCTTAGGCATTTAATATGGGGTGTTGAGTCCATTTCGTTGAGCAAGGAGTAGCTCTTGTCTATTCCATATTTGGCTTAAGGAACTTTATCTGTGCTCATTTCAATCTCTGGTTTTATGCAGCACCCCAACTCACCTTTACCCTTAAGCAAGCATAAGTTGGTTTTCTAAATTTGAGACCCTGTTCTGTTCTGTAATTCAGTTCCTGTGTAGCCAAGTTTACATTCCGTGTATTAGTGATATCTTATGATGTTTCTTTTTCTGTGTGACTTATTTCAGTTAGAATCATCGTACCTGAATCCACTCATTATGCTGCTACGGGCCTGATGACATAGATTTCATTGCTGAGTGATACTGCATTGTACGTAAGTACCACAAGTTCTTTATCCATTTTTCACTTTCTGTGATATTGAACTTGTACGGTAAACGAGGTTCTTGTAAACAGAGGCGTCCCAAACTTTGGGGTGGCTGTGTCTTTTTGATTTTAATTTCCCTAAGCTATAGGACCATAAGTGGAAGTGCCCTAGGCTCTGTTGCTTTCTTTTTTAGATGTTTCAGGAAACACCATACACTTCTCCCGAGTGTCTGTTGGCAATTTACATCCCGCCCATCAGCATAACAAGGCTCCCAGTTCTCCATGGCCTGTCCTGCCTTTCTGGATTTTACACTTTTTTCAGATGGCCCTTTTGACCGGGGGGAAGTGAGACTTCATTGTAGTGCAGATTTCTTTTGCAAGCTTGCTTGGTTGGCCAAAAAGGGCGTATGCGTTTTTTCCTGAATACATTCAGGAAAAAATGCATACGCCCTTTTTGGCCAAGTGCATCATTGTGGACGTTCTGCCTCTTTTCCTATGCTTTCAATGCAATTCCAGTCTACCTCCTGAAATCGGTTTCCTGCAATTCTGCCCCGCTTTCAAGTCCTCTTGGCAGCCTTACTTCAGTATATTTTTGGACGATAGCTGTCATTTATAACTCTGCAGGTTTGTGAATTACAGTGCCCCTGAGCTCCTTTCTTCAACTCGCTTTCTTGTCACCTGGCCGCAACACCGCAGGATGGCTTCAGGCCCTAATCTAGTTCCGGCACGGCACACTGAGCCTTTGGTTAATTCCTCTCCCTGGTGGGAAATGAGAGTTAAATTTGCCCGTCCAGACACCTCCAGCTAGTCTCTCATTGGTTCTCGCTATTCCTGTTCATCTTCCGCAGAAATTGCAAACTGGGCCAAACAGGAGGTTAAAGGGACTGACTCTCCAAGTCGGGAGAGTGTTAGTAAAGCGTCTGGAATGTTGCACCCGAGTACCAGGGTATGAAAACTGAGACATATTTGAACACGTCTCCCAATCACATGGTTGATCATATTCTAGGTTCCACATGCATGTTTTAGCTGAAGGAAGAATACCTTAAACCTGGGTAGTTGAAACCCATGGAAAGGGTACCATGCAATATGACTTCAAAGGGTCTTCATTTGCTCACCGAACCTCTCCAATCCTATCACTGCTGCGTTTATGCCCCTGTACACATGCTTGATTCTCTTTCGGAGACATAGCAATCCATAGGTTTTAAGATACTTACTAGTCACGTACATTCTTAGGCATTTAATATGCGGTGTTGAGTCCATTTTGTTGAGCAAGGAGTAGCTCTTGTCTATTCCATATTTGGCTTAAGGAAATTTATCTGTGCTCATTTCAATCTCTGGTTTTATGCAGCACCCCAACTCACCTTTACCCTTAAGCAAGCATAAGTTGGTTTTCTAAATTTGAGACCCTGTTCTGTTTTGGAATTCAGTTCCTGTGTAGCCAAGTTTACATTCCGTGTATTACTGATATCTTATGATGTTTCTTTTTCTGTGTGACTTATTTCAGTTAGAATCATCGTACCTGAATCCACTCATTATGCTGCTACGGGCCTGATGACATAGATTTCATTGCTGAGTGATACTGCATTGTACGTAAGTACCACAAGTTCTTTATCCAGTTTTCACTTTCTGTGATATTGAACTTGTACGGTAAACGAGGTTCTTGTAAACAGAGGCGTCCCAAACTTTGGGGTGGCTGTGTCTTTTTGATTTTAATTTCCCTAAGCTATAGGACCATAAGTGGAAGTGCCCTAGGCTCTGTTGCTTTCCTTTTTAGATGTTTCAGGAAACACCATACACTTCTCCCGAGTGTCTGTTGGCAATTTACATCCCGCCCATCAGCATAACAAGGCTCCCAGTTCTCCATGGCCTGTCCTGCCTTTCTGGATTTTACACTTTTTTCAGATGGCCCTTTTGACCGGGGGGAAGTGAGACTTCATTGTAGTGCAGATTTCCTTTGCAAGCTTGCTTGGTTGGCCAAAAAGGGCGTATGCGTTTTTTCCTGAATATATTCAGGAAAAAACGCATACGCCCTTTTTGGCCAAGTGCATCATTGTGGACGTTCTGCCTCTTTTCCTATGCTTTCAATGCAATTCCAGTCTGCCTCCTGAAATCGGTTTCCTGCAATTCTGCCCTGCTTTCAAGTCCTCTTGGCAGCCTTACTTCAGTATATTTTTGGACGATAGCTGTCATTTATAACTCTGCAGGTTTGTGAATTACAGTGCCCCTGAGCTCCTTTCTTCAACTCGCTTTCTTTTGAGCTGGCCGCAACACCGCAGGATGGCTTCAGGCCCAAATCTGGTTCCGGCACTGCACGCTGAGCCTTTGGTTAATTCCTCTTCCTGGTGGGAAATGAGAGTTAAATTTGCCCGTCCAGACACCTCCAGCTACTCTGTCATAGGTTCTCGCTATTCCTGTTCGTCTTCCGCAGAAATTGCAAACTGGGCCAAACAGGAGGTTAAAGGGACTGACTCTCCAAGTTGGGAGAGTGTTAGTAAAGCGTCTGGAATGTTGCACCCGAGTACCAGGGTACGAAAACTGAGACATATTTGAACACGTCTCCCGATCACATGGTTGATCATACTCTAGGTTCCACATGCATGTTTTAGCTGAAGGAAGAATACCTTAAACCTGTGTAGTTGAAACCCATGGAATGGGTACCATGCAATATGACTTCAAAGGGTCTTCATTTGCTCACCGAACCTCTCCAATCCTATCACTGCTGCGTTTATGCCCCTGTACCCATGCTTGATTCTCTTTCGGAAACATAGCAATCTGTAGGTTTTACGATACCTACT
This sequence comes from Pseudorca crassidens, assembly GCF_039906515.1. Taxonomy (NCBI): domain Eukaryota; kingdom Metazoa; phylum Chordata; class Mammalia; order Artiodactyla; family Delphinidae; genus Pseudorca; species Pseudorca crassidens. Next base: position 917,528 of record NW_027136328.1, on the reverse strand, counting down.
AGTCAGGTACATTCTTAGGCGTTTAATATGGGGTGTTGAGTCCATTTCGTTGAGCTAGGAGTAGCTCTTGTCTATTCCATATTTGGCTTAAGGAACTTTATCTGTGCTCATTTCAATCTCTGGTTTTATGCAGCACCGCAACTCACCTTTCCTCTTAAGCAAGCATAAGTTGGTTTTCTAAATTTGAGACCCTGTTCTGTTTTGGAATTCAGTTCCTGTGTAGCCAAGTTTACATTCCGTGTATTAGTGATATCTTATGATGTTTCTTTTTCTGTGTGACTTATTTCAGTTAGAATCATCGTACCTGAATCCACTCATTATGCTGCTACGGGCCTGATGACATAGATTTCATTGCTGAGTGATACTGCATTGTACGTAAGTACCACAAGTTCTTTATCCATTTTTCACTTTCTGTGATATTGAACTTGTACGGTAAACGAGGTTCTTGTAAACAGAGGCGTCCCAAACTTTGGGGTGGCTGTGTCTTTTTGATTTTAATTTCCCTAAGCTATAGGACCATAAGTGGAAGTGCCCTAGGCTCTGTTGCTTTGCTTTTTAGATGTTTCAGGAAACACCATACACTTCTCCCGAGTGTCTGTTGGCAATTTACATCCCGCCCATCAGCATAACAAGGCTCCCAGTTCTCCATGGCCTGTCCTGCCTTTCTGGATTTTACACTTTCTTCAGATGGCCCTTTTGACTGGGGGGAAGTGAGACTTCATTGTAGTGCAGATTTCCTTTGCAAGTTTGCTTGGTTGGCCAAAAAGTGCGTATGCGTTTTTTCCTGAATATATTCAGGAAAAAACGCATACGCCCTTTTTGGCCAAGTGCATCATTGTGGACGTTCTGCCTCTTTTCCTATGCTTTCAATGCAATTCCAGTCTACCTCCTGAAATCGGTTTCCTGCAATTCTGCCCCGCTTTCAAGTCCTCTTGGCAGCCTTACTTCAGTATATTTTTGGACGATAGCTGTCATTTATAACTCTGCAGGTTTGTGAATTACAGTGCCCCTGAGCTCCTTTCTTCAACTCGCTTTCTTTTGAGCTGGCCGCAACACCGCAGGATGGCTTCAGGCCCTAATCTGGTTCCGCCACGGCACGCTGAGCCTTTGGTTAATTCCTCTTCCTGGTGGGAAATGAGAGTTAAATTTGCCCGTCCAGACACCTCCAGCTAGTCTCTCATTGGTTCCGCTATTCCTGTTCATCTTCCGCAGAAATTGCAAACTGGGCCAAACAGGAGGTTAAAGGGACTCACTCTCCAAGTCGGGAGGGTGTTAGTAAAGCGTCTGGAATGTTGCACCCGAGTACCAGGGTAAGAAAACTGAGACATATTTGAACACGTCTCCCGATCACATGGTTGATCATACTCTAGGTTCCACATGCATGTTTTAGCTGAAGGAAGAATACCTTAAACCTGGGTAGTTGAAACCCGTGGAATGGGTACCATGCAATATGACTTCAAAGGGTCTTCATTTGCTCACCGAACCTCTCCAATCCTATCACTGCTGCGTTTATGCCCCTGTACACACGCTTGATTCTCTTTCGGAGACATAGCAATACATAGGTTTTAAGATACTTACTAGTCAGGTACATACTTAGGCGTTTAATATGGGGTATTGAGTCCATTTCGTTGAGCAAGGAGTAGCTCTTGTCTATTCCATATTTGGCTTAAGGAACTTTATCTGTGCTCATTTCAATCTCTGGTTTTATGCAGCACCCCAACTCACCTTTCCCCTTAAGCAAGCATAAGTTGGTTTTCTAAATTTGAGACCCTGTTCTGTTTTGGAATTCAGTTCCTGTGTAGCCAAGTTTACATTCCGTGTATTAGTGATATCTTATGATGTTTCTTTTTCTGTGTGACTTATTTCAGTTAGAATCATCGTACCTGAATCCACTCATTATGCTGCTACGGGCCTGATGACATAGATTTCATTGCTGAGTGATACTGCATTGTACGTAAGTACCACAAGTTCTTTATCCATTTTTCACTTTCTGTGATATTGAACTTGTACGGTAAACGAGGTTCTTGTAAACAGAGGCGTCCCAAACTTTGGGGTGGCTGTGTCTTTTTGATTTTAATTTCCCTAAGCTATAGGACCATAAGTGGAAGTGCCCTTGGCTCTGTTGCTTTCTTTTTTAGATGTTTCAGGAAACACCATACACTTCTCCCGAGTGTCTGTTGGCAATTTACATCCCGCCCATCAGCATAACAAGGCTCCCAGTTCTCCATGGCCTGTCCTGCCTTTCTGGATTTTACACTTTTTTCAGATGGCCCTTTTGACCGGGGGGAAGTGAGACTTCATTGTACTGCAGATTTCCTTTGCAAGCTTGCTTGGTTGGCCAAAAAGGGCGTATGCGTTTTTTCCTGAATACATTCAGGAAAAAACGCATATGCCCTTTTTGGCCAAGTGCATCATTGTGGACGTTCTGCCTCTTTTCCTATGCTTTCAATGCAATTCCAGTCTACCTCCTGAAATCGGTTTCCTGCAATTCTGCCCCGCTTTCAAGTCCTCTTGGCAGCCTTACTTCAGTATATTTTTGGACGATAGCTGTCATTTATAACTCTGCAGGTTTGTGAATTACAGTGCCCCTGAGCTCCTTTCTTCAACTCGCTTTCTTTTGAGCTGGCCGCAACACCGCAGGATGGCTTCAGGCCCTAATCTGGTTCCGGCACGGCACGCTGAGCCTTTGGTTAATTCCTCTTCCTGGTGGGAAATGAGAGTTAAATTTGCCCGTCCAGACACCTCCAGCTAGTCTCTCATTGGTTCTCGCTATTCCTGTTCATCTTCCGCAGAAATTGCAAACTGGGCCAAACAGGAGGTTAAAGGGACTGACTCTCCAAGTCGGGAGGGTGTTAGTAAAGCGTCTGGAATGTTGCACCCGAGTACCAGGGTACGAAAACTGAGACATATTTGAACACATCTCCCGATCACATGGTTGATCATACTCTAGGTTCCACATGCATGTTTTAGCTGAAGGAAGAATACCTTAAACCTGGTTAGTTGAAACCCGTGGAATGGGTACCATGCAATATGACTTCAAAGGGTCTTCATTTGCTCACCGAACCTCTCCAATCCTATCACTGCTGCGTTTATGCCCCTGTACACACGCTTGATTCTCTTTTGGAGACATAGCAATCCATTGGTTTTAAGATACTTACTAGTCAGGTACGTTCTTAGGCGTTTAATATGGGGTGTTGAGTCCATTTCATTGAGCAAGGAGTAGCTCTTGTCTATTCCATATTTGGCTTAAGGAACTTTATCTGTGCTCATTTCAATGTCTGGTTTTATGCAGCACCCCAACTCACCTTTCCCCTTAAGCAAGCATAAGTTGGTTTTCTAAATTTGAGACCCTGTTCTGTTTTGGAATTCAGTTCCTGTGTAGCCAAGTTTACATTCCGTGTATTAGTGATATCTTATGATGTTTCTTTTTCTGTGTGACTTATTTCAGTTAGAATCATCGTACCTGAATCCACTCATTATGCTGCTACGGGCCTGATGACATAGATTTCATTGCTGAGTGATACTGCATTGTACGTAAGTACCACAAGTTCTTTATCCAGTTTTCACTTTCTGTGATATTGAACTTGTACGGTAAACGAGGTTCTTGTAAACAGAGGCGTCCCAAACTTTGGGGTGGCTGTGTCTTTTTGATTTTAATTTCCCTAAGCTATAGGACCATAAGTGGAAGTGCCCTAGGCTCTGTTGCTTTGTTTTTTAGATGTTTCAGGAAACACCATACACTTCTCCCGAGTGTCTGTTGGCAATTTACATCCCGCCCATCAGCATAACAAGGCTCCCAGTTCTCCATGGCCTGTCCTGCCTTTCTGGATTTTACACTTTTTTCAGATGGCCCTTTTGACCGGGGGGAAGTGAGACTTCATTGTAGTGCAGATTTCCTTTGCAAGCTTGCTTGGTTGGCCAAAAAGGGCGTATGCGTTTTTTCCTGAATACATTCAGGAAAAAACGCATATGCCCTTTTTGGCCAAGTGCATCATTGTGGACGTTCTGCCTCTTTTCCTATGCTTTCAATGCAATTCCAGTCTACCTCCTGAAATCGGTTTCCTGCAATTCTGCCCCGCTTTCAAGTCCTCTTGGCAGCCTTACTTCAGTATATTTTTGGACGATAGCTGTCATTTATAACTCTGCAGGTTTGTGAATTACAGTGCCCCTGAGCTCCTTTCTTCAACTCGCTTTCTTGTGAACTGGCTGCAACACTGCAGGATGGCTTCAGGCCCTAATCTGGTTCCGGCACGGCACGCTGAGCCTTTGGTTAATTCCTCTTCCTGGTGGGAAATGAGAGTTAAATTTGCCCGTCCAGACACCTCCAGCTAGTCTCTCATTGGTTCTCGCTATTCCTGTTCATCTTCCGCAGAAATTGCAAACTGGGCCAAACAGGAGGTTAAAGGGACTGACTCTCCAAGTCGGGAGGGTGTTAGTAAAGCGTCTGGAATGTTGCACCCGAGTACCAGGGTACGAAAACTGAGACATATTTGAACACATCTCCCGTTCACATGGTTGATCATACTCTAGGTTCCACATGCATGTTTTAGCTGAAGGAAGAATACCTTAAACCTGGGTAGTTGAAACCCGTGGAATGGGTACCATGCAATATGACTTCAAAGGGTCTTCATTTGCTCACCGAACCTCTCCAATCCTATCACTGCTGCGTTTATGCCCCTGTACACACGCTTGATTCTCTTTTGGAGACATAGCCATCTGTAGGTTTTAAGATACTTACTAGTCAGGTACGTTCTTCGGCGTTTAATATGGGGTGTTGAGTCCATTTCATTGAGCAAGGAGTAGCTCTTGTCTATTCCATATTTGGCTTAAGGAACTTTATCTGTGCTCATTTCAATGTCTGGTTTTATGCAGCACCCCAACTCACCTTTCCCCTTAAGCAAGCATAAGTTGGTTTTCTAAATTTGAGACCCTGTTCTGTTTTGGAATTCAGTTCCTGTGTAGCCAAGTTTACATTCCGTGTATTAGTGATATCTTATGATGTTTCTTTTTCTGTGTGACTTATTTCAGTTAGAATCATCGTACCTGAATCCACTCATTATGCTGCTACGGGCCTGATGACATAGATTTCATTGCTGAGTGATACTGCATTGTACGTAAGTACCACAAGTTCTTTATCCATTTTTCACTTTCTGTGATATTGAACTTGTACGGTAAACGAGGTTCTTGTAAACAGAGGCGTCCCAAACTTTGGGGTGGCTGTGTCTTTTTGATTTTAATTTCCCTAAGCTATAGGACCATAAGTGGAAGTGCCCTAGGCTCTGTTGCTTTCTTTTTTAGATGTTTCAGGAAACACCATACACTTCTCCCGAGTGTCTGTTGGCAATTTACATCCCGCCCATCAGCATAACAAGGCTCCCAGTTCTCCATGGCCTGTCCTGCCTTTCTGGATTTTACACTTTTTTCAGATGGCCCTTTTGACCGGGGGGAAGTGAGACTTCATTGTAGTGCAGATTTCCTTTGCAAGCTTGCTTGGTTGGCCAAAAAGGGCGTATGCGTTTTTTCCTGAATACATTCAGGAAAAAACGCATATGCCCTTTTTGGCCAAGTGCATCATTGTGGACGTTCTGCCTCTTTTCCTATGCTTTCAATGCAATTCCAGTCTACCTCCTGAAATCGGTTTCCTGCAATTCTGCCCCGCTTTCAAGTCCTCTTGGCAGCCTTACTTCAGTATATTTTTGGACGATAGCTGTCATTTATAACTCTGCAGGTTTGTGAATTACAGTGCCCCTGAGCTCCTTTCTTCAACTCGCTTTCTTGTGACATGGCCGCAACACCGCAGGATGGCTTCAGGCCCTAATCTGGTTCCGGCACGGCACGCTGAGCCTTTGGTTAATTCCTCTTCCTGGTGGGAAATGAGAGTTAAATTTGCCCGTCCAGACACCTCCAGCTAGTCTCTCATTGGTTCTCGCTATTCCTGTTCATCTTCCGCAGAAATTGCAAACTGGGCCAAACAGGAGGTTAAAGGGACTGACTCTCCAAGTCGGGAGGGTGTTAGTAAAGCGTCTGGAATGTTGCATCCGAGTACCAGGAGAGGAAAACTGAGACATATTTGAACACGTCTCCCGATCACATGGTTGATCATACTCTAGGTTCCACATGCATGTTTTAGCTGAAGGAAGAATACCTTAAACCTGGGTAGTTGAAACCCGTGGAATGGGTACCATGCAATATGACTTCAAAGGGTCTTCATTTGCTCACCGAACCTCTCCAATCCTATCACTGCTGCGTTTATGCCCCTGTACACATGCTTGATTCTCTTTTGGAGACATAGCAATCCATAGGTTTTAAGATACTTACTAGTCAGGTACGTTCTTAGGCGTTTAATATGGGGTGTTGAGTCCATTTCATTGAGCAAGGAGTAGCTCTTGTCTATTCCATATTTGGCTTAAGGAACTTTATCTGTGCTCATTTCAATCTCTGGTTTTATGCAGCACCCCAACTCACCTTTCCCCTTAAGCAAGCATAAGTTGGTTTTCTAAATTTGAGACCCTGTTCTGTTTTGGAATTCAGTTCCTGTGTAGCCAAGTTTACATTCCGTGTATTAGTGATATCTTATGATGTTTCTTTTTCTGTGTGACTTATTTCAGTTAGAATCACCGTACCTGAATCCACTCATTATGCTGCTACGGGCCTGATGACATAGATTTCATTGCTGAGTGATACTGCATTGTACGTAAGTACCACAAGTTCTTTATCCATTTTTCACTTTCTGTGATATTGAACTTGTACGGTAAACGAGGTTCTTGTAAACAGAGGCGTCCCAAACTTTCGGGTGGCTGTGTCTTTTTGATTTTAATTTCCCTAAGCTATAGGACCATAAGTGGAAGTGCCCTATGCTCTGTTGCTTTGCTTTTTAGATGTTTCAGGAAACACCATACACTTCTCCCGAGTGTCTGTTGGCAATTTACGTCCCGCCCATCAGCATAACAAGGCTCCCAGTTCTCCATGGCCTGTCCTGCCTTTCTGGATTTTACACTTTCTTCAGATGGCCCTTTTGACTGGGGGGAAGTGAGACTTCATTGTAGTGCAGATTTCCTTTGCAAGTTTGCTTGGTTGGCCAAAAAGGGCGTATGTGTTTTTTCCTGAATATATTCAGGAAAAAACGCATACGCCCTTTTTGGCCAAGTGCATCATTGTGGACGTTCTGCCTCTTTTCCTATGCTTTCAATGCAATTCCAGTCTACCTCCTGAAATCGGTTTCCTGCAATTCTGCCCCGCTTTCAAGTCCTCTTGGCAGCCTTACTTCAGTATATTTTTGGACGATAGCTGTCATTTATAACTCTGCAGGTTTGTGAATTACAGTGCCCCTGAGCTCCTTTCTTCAACTCGCTTTCTTGTGACCTGGCCGCAACACCGCAGGATGGCTTCAGGCCCTAATCTGGTTCCGGCACGGCACGCTGAGCCTTTGGTTATTTCCTCTTCCTGGTGGGAAATGAGAGTTAAATTTGCCCGTCCAGACACCTCCAGCTAGTCTCTCATTGGTTCTCCCTATTCCTGTTCATCTTCCACAGAAATTGCAAACTGGGCCAAACAGGAGGTTAAAGGCGCTGACTCTCCAAGTGGGGAGAGTGTTAGTAAAGCGTCTGGAATGTTGCACCCGAGTACCAGGGGAGGAAAACTGAGACATATTTGAACACGTCTCCCGTTCACACGGTTGATCATACTCTGGGTTCCACATGCATGTTTTAGCTGAAGGAAGAATCCCTTAAACCTGGAGAGTTGAGACCCGTGTAATGGGTACCATGCAATATGACTTCAAAGGGTCTTCATTTGCTCACCGAACCTCTCCAATCCTATCACTGCTGCGTTTATGCCCCTGTACACATGCTTGATTCTCTTTCGGAGACATAGCAATCCATAGGTTTTAAGATACTTACTAGTCACGTACATTCTTAGGCATTTAATATGCGGTGTTGAGTCCATTTTGTTGAGCAAGGAGTAGCTCTTGTCTATTCCATATTTGGCTTAAGGAAATTTATCTGTGCTCATTTCAATCTCTGGTTTTATGCAGCACCCCAACTCACCTTTACCCTTAAGCAAGCATAAGTTGGTTTTCTAAATTTGAGACCCTGTTCTGTTTTGGAATTCAGTTCCTGTGTAGCCAAGTTTACATTCCGTGTATTACTGATATCTTATGATGTTTCTTTTTCTGTGTGACTTATTTCAGTTAGAATCATCGTACCTGAATCCACTCATTATGCTGCTACGGGCCTGATGACATAGATTTCATTGCTGAGTGATACTGCATTGTACGTAAGTACCACAAGTTCTTTATCCAGTTTTCACTTTCTGTGATATTGAACTTGTACGGTAAACGAGGTTCTTGTAAACAGAGGCGTCCCAAACTTTGGGGTGGCTGTGTCTTTTTGATTTTAATTTCCCTAAGCTATAGGACCATAAGTGGAAGTGCCCTAGGCTCTGTTGCTTTCCTTTTTAGATGTTTCAGGAAACACCATACACTTCTCCCGAGTGTCTGTTGGCAATTTACATCCCGCCCATCAGCATAACAAGGCTCCCAGTTCTCCATGGCCTGTCCTGCCTTTCTGGATTTTACACTTTTTTCAGATGGCCCTTTTGACCGGGGGGAAGTGAGACTTCATTGTAGTGCAGATTTCCTTTGCAAGCTTGCTTGGTTGGCCAAAAAGGGCGTATGCGTTTTTTCCTGAATATATTCAGGAAAAAACGCATACGCCCTTTTTGGCCAAGTGCATCATTGTGGACGTTCTGCCTCTTTTCCTATGCTTTCAATGCAATTCCAGTCTACCTCCTGAAATCGGTTTCCTGCAATTCTGCCCCGCTTTCAAGTCCTCTTGGCAGCCTTACTTCAGTATATTTTTGGACGATAGCTGTCATTTATAACTCTGCAGGTTTGTGAATTACAGTGCCCCTGAGCTCCTTTCTTCAACTCGCTTTCTTGTCACCTGGCCACAACACCGCAGGATGGCTTCAGGCCCAAATCTGGTTCCGGCACTGCACGCTGAGCCTTTGGTTAATTCCTCTTCCTGGTGGGAAATGAGAGTTAAATTTGCCCGTCCAGACACCTCCAGCTACTCTGTCATAGGTTCTCGATATTCCTGTTCATCTTCCGCAGAAATTGCAAACTGGGCCAAACAGGAGGTTAAAGGGACTGACTCTCCAAGTCGGGAGAGTGTTAGTAAAGCGTCTGGAATGTTGCACCCGAGTACCAGGGTACGAAAACTGAGACATATTTGAACACGTCTCCCGATCACATGGTTGATCATACTCTAGGTTCCACATGCATGTTTTAGCTGAAGGAAGAATACCTTAAACCTGTGTAGTTGAAACCCATGGAATGGGTACCAGGCAATATAACTTCAAAGGGTCTTCATTTGCTCACCGAACCTCTCCAATCCTATCACTGCTGCGTTTATGCCCCTGTACCCATGCTTGATTCTCTTTCGGAAACATAGCAATCTGTAGGTTTTACGATACCTACTAGTCAGGTACATTCTTAGGCGTTTAATATGGGGTGTTGAGTCCATTTCGTTGAGCTAGGAGTAGCTCTTGTCTATTCCATATTTGGCTTAAGGAACTTTATCTGTGCTCATTTCAATCTCTGGTTTTATGCAGCACCGCAACTCACCTTTCCTCTTAAGCAAGCATAAGTTGGTTTTCTAAATTTGAGACCCTGTTCTGTTTTGGAATTCAGTTCCTGTGTAGCCAAGTTTACATTCCGTGTATTACTGATATCTTATGATGTTTCTTTTTCTGTGTGACTTATTTCAGTTAGAATCATCGTACCTGAATCCACTCATTATGCTGCTACGGGCCTGATGACATAGATTTCATTGCTGAGTGATACTGCATTGTACGTAAGTACCACAAGTTCTTTATCCATTTTTCACTTTCTGTGATATTGAACTTGTACGGTAAACGAGGTTCTTGTAAACAGAGGCGTCCCAAACTTTGGGGTGGCTGTGTCTTTTTGATTTTAATTTCCCTAAGCTATAGGACCATAAGTGGAAGTGCCCTAGGCTCTGTTGCTTTGCTTTTTAGATGTTTCAGGAAACACCATACACTTCTCCCGAGTGTCTGTTGGCAATTTACATCCCGCCCATCAGCATAACAAGGCTCCCAGTTCTCCATGGCCTGTCCTGCCTTTCTGGATTTTACACTTTCTTCAGATGGCCCTTTTGACTGGGGGGAAGTGAGACTTCATTGTAGTGCAGATTTCCTTTGCAAGTTTGCTTGGTTGGCCAAAAAGGGCGTATGCGTTTTTTCCTGAATATATTCAGGAAAAAACGCATACGCCCTTTTTGGCCAAGTGCATCATTGTGGACGTTCTGCCTCTTTTCCTATGCTTTCAATGCAATTCCAGTCTACCTCCTGAAATCGGTTTCCTGCAATTCTGCCCCGCTTTCAAGTCCTCTTGGCAGCCTTACTTCAGTATATTTTTGGACGATAGCTGTCATTTATAACTCTGCAGGTTTGTGAATTACAGTGCCCCTGAGCTCCTTTCTTCAACTCGCTTTCTTTTGAGCTGGCCGCAACACCGCAGGATGGCTTCAGGCCCTAATCTGGTTCCGCCACGGCACGCTGAGCCTTTGGTTAATTCCTCTTCCTGGTGGGAAATGAGAGTTAAATTTGCCCGTCCAGACACCTCCAGCTAGTCTCTCATTGGTTCTCACTATTCCTGTTCATCTTCCGCAGAAATTGCAAACTGGGCCAAACAGGAGGTTAAAGGCGCTGACTCTCCAAGTGGGGAGAGTGTTAGTAAAGCGTCTGGAATGTTGCACCCGAGTACCAGGGGAGGAAAACTGAGACATATTTGAACACGTCTCCCGTTCACACGGTTGATCCTACTCTGGGTTCCACATGCATGTTTTAGCTGAAGGAAGAATACCTTAAACCTGGAGAGTTGAGACCCGTGGAATGGGTACCATGCAATATGACTTCAAAGGGTCTTCATTTGCTCACCGAACCTCTCCAATCCTATCACTGCTGCGTTTATGCCCCTGTACACACACTTGATTCTCTTTTGGAGACATAGCAATCCATAGGTTTTAAGATACTTACTAGTCAGGTACATTCCTAGGCGTTTAATATGGGGTGTTGAGTCCATTTCGTTGAGCAAGGAGTAGCTCTTGTCTATTCCATATTTGGCTTAAGGAACTTTATCTATGCTCATTTCAATGTCTGGTTTTATGCAGCACCCCAACTCACCTTTCCCCTTAAGCAAGCATAAGATGGTTTTCTAAATTTGAGACCCTGTTCTGTTTTGGAATTCAGTTCCTGTGTAGCCAAGTTTACATTCCGTGTATTAGTGATATCTTATGCTGTTTCTTTTTCTGTGTGACTTATTTCAGTTAGAAACATCGTACCTGAATCCACTCATTATGATGCTACGGGCCTGATGACATAGATTTCATTGCTGAGTGATACTGCATTGTAAGTAAGTACCACAAGTTCTTTATCCATTTTTCACTTTCTGTGATATTGAACTTGTACGGTAAACGAGGTTCTTGTAAACAGAGGCGTCCCAAACTTTGGGGTGGCTGTGTCTTTTTGATTTTAATTTCCCTAAGCTATAGGACCATAAGTGGAAGTGCCCTAGGCTCTGTTGCTTTGTTTTTTAGATGTTTCAGGAAACACCATACACTTCTCCCGAGTGTCTGTTGGCAATTTACATCCCGCCCATCAGCATAACAAGGCTCCCAGTTCTCCATGGCCTGTCCTGCCTTTCTGGATTTTACACTTTTTTCAGATGGCCCTTTTGACCGGGGGGAAGTGAGACTTCATTGTAGTGCAGATTTCCTTTGCAAGCTTGCTTGGTTGGCCAAAAAGGGCGTATGCGTTTTTTCCTGAATATATTCAGGAAAAAACGCATACGCCCTTTTTGGCAAAGTGTATCATTGTGGACGTTCTGCCTCTTTTCCTATGCTTTCAATGCAGTTCCAGTCTACCTCCTGAAATCGGTTTCCTGCAATTCTGCCCCACTTTCAAGTCCTCTTGGCAGCCTTACTTCAGTATATTTTTGGACGATAGCTGTCATTTATAACTCTGCAGGTTTGTGAATTACAGTGCCCCTGAGCTCCTTTCTTCAACTCACTTTCTTGTGACCTGGCCGCAACACCGCAGGATGGCTTCAGGCCCTAATCTGGTTCCGGCACGGCACGCTGAGCCTTTGGTTAATTCCTCTTCCTGGTGGGAAATGAGAGTTAAATTTGCCCGTCCAGACACCTCCAGCTAGTCTCTCATTGGTTCCGCTATTCCTGTTCATCTTCCGCAGAAATTGCAAACTGGGCCAAACAGGAGGTTAAAGGGACTCACTCTCCAAGTCGGGAGGGTGTTAGTAAAGCGTCTGGAATGTTGCACCCGAGTACCAGGGTACGAAAACTGAGACATATTTGAACACGTCTCCCGATCACATGGTTGATCATACTCTAGGTTCCACATGCATATTTTAGCTGAAGGAAGAATACCTTAAACCTGGGTAGTTGAAACCCGTGGAATGGGTACCATGCAATATGACTTCAAAGGGTCTTCATTTGCTCACCGAACCTCTCCAATCCTATCACTGCTGCGTTTATGCCCCTGTACACACGCTTGATTCTCTTTCGGAGACATAGCAATACATAGGTTTTAAGATACTTACTAGTCAGGTACATACTTAGGCGTTTAATATGGGGTATTGAGTCCATTTCGTTGAGCAAGGAGTAGCTCTTGTCTATTCCATATTTGGCTTAAGGAACTTTATCTGTGCTCATTTCAATCTCTGGTTTTATGCAGCACCCCAACTCACCTTTCCCCTTAAGCAAGCATAAGTTGGTTTTCTAAATTTGAGACCCTGTTCTGTTTTGGAATTCAGTTCCTGTGTAGCCAAGTTTACATTCCGTGTATTAGTGATATCTTATGATGTTTCTTTTTCTGTGTGACTTATTTCAGTTAGAATCATCGTACCTGAATCCACTCATTATGCTGCTACGGGCCTGATGACATAGATTTCATTGCTGAGTGATACTGCATTGTACGTAAGTACCACAAGTTCTTTATCCATTTTTCACTTTCTGTGATATTGAACTTGTACTGTAAATGAGGTTCTTGTAAACAGAGTCGTCCCAAACTTTGGGGTGGCTGTGTCTTTTTGATTTTAATTTCCCTAAGCTATAGGACCATAAGTGGAAGTGCCCTAGGCTCTGTTGCTTTCTTTTTTAGATGTTTCAGGAAACACCATACACTTCTCCCGAGAGTCTGTTGGCAATTTACATCCCGCCCATCAGCATAACAAGGCTCCCAGTTCTCCATGGCCTGTCCTGCCTTTCTGGATTTTACACTTTTTTCAGATGGCCCTTTTGACCGGGGGGAAGTGAGACTTCATTGTACTGCAGATTTCCTTTGCAAGCTTGCTTGGTTGGCCAAAAAGGGCGTATGCGTTTTTTCCTGAATACATTCAGGAAAAAACGCATACGCCCTTTTTGGCCAAGTGCATCATTGTGGACGTTCTGCCACTTTTCCTATGCTTTCAATGCAATTCCAGTCTACCTCCTGAAATCGGTTTCCTGCAATTCTGCCCCGCTTTCAAGTCCTCTTGGCAGCCTTACTTCAGTATATTTTTGGACGATAGCTGTCATTTATAACTCTGCAGGTTTGTGAATTACAGTGCCCCTGAGCTCCTTTCTTCAACTCGCTTTCTTGTGAACTGGCTGCAACACTGCAGGATGGCTTCAGGCCCTAATCTGGTTCCGGCACGGCATGCTGAGCCTTTGGTTAATTCCTCTTCCTGGTGGGAAATGAGAGTTAAATTTGCCCGTCCAGACACCTCCAGCTAGTCTCTCATTGGTTCTCGCTATTCCTGTTCATCTTCCGCAGAAATTGCAAACTGGGCCAAACAGGAGGTTAAAGGGACTGACTCTCCAAGTCGGGAGGGTGTTAGTAAAGCGTCTGGAATGTTGCACCCGAGTACCAGGGTACGAAAACTGAGACATATTTGAACACGTCTCCCGATCACATGGTTGATCATACTCTAGGTTCCACATGCATGTTTTAGCTGAAGGAAGAATACCTTAAACCTGGGTAGTTGAAACCCGTGGAATGGGTACCATGCAATATGACTTCAAAGGGTCTTCATTTGCTCACCGAACCTCTCCAATCCTATCACTGCTGCGTTTATGCCCCTGTACACACGCTTGATTCTCTTTTGGAGACATAGCAATCCATAGGTTTTAAGATACTTACTAGTCAGGTACGTTCTTAGGCGTTTAATATGGGGTGTTGAGTCCATTTCATTGAGCAAGGAGTAGCTCTTGTCTATTCCATATTTGGCTTAAGGAACTTTATCTGTGCTCATTTCAATGTCTGGTTTTATGCAGCACCCCAACTCACCTTTCCCCTTAAGCAAGCATAAGTTGGTTTTCTAAATTTGAGACCCTGTTCTGTTTTGGAATTCAGTTCCTGTGTAGCCAAGTTTACATTCCGTGTATTAGTGATATCTTATGATGTTTCTTTTTCTGTGTGACTTATTTCAGTTAGAATCATCGTACCTGAATCCACTCATTATGCTGCTACGGGCCTGATGACATAGATTTCATTGCTGAGTGATACTGCATTGTACGTAAGTACCACAAGTTCTTTATCCATTTTTCACTTTCTGTGATATTGAACTTGTACGGTAAACGAGGTTCTTGTAAACAGAGGCGTCCCAAACTTTGGGGTGGCTGTGTCTTTTTGATTTTAATTTCCCTAAGCTATAGGACCATAAGTGGAAGTGCCCTAGGCTCTGTTGCTTTCTTTTTTAGATGTTTCAGGAAACACCATACACTTCTCCCGAGTGTCTGTTGGCAATTTACATCCCGCCCATCAGCATAACAAGGCTCCCAGTTCTCCATGGCCTGTCCTGCCTTTCTGGATTTTACACTTTTTTCAGATGGCCCTTTTGACCGGGGGGAAGTGAGACTTCATTGTAGTGCAGATTTCCTTTGCAAGCTTGCTTGGTTGGCCAAAAAGGGCGTATGCGTTTTTTCCTGAATACATTCAGGAAAAAACGCATACGCCCTTTTTGGCCAAGTGCATCATTGTGGACGTTCTGCCTCTTTTCCTATGCTTTCAATGCAATTCCAGTCTACCTCCTGAAATCGGTTTCCTGCAATTCTGCCCCGCTTTCAAGTCCTCTTGGCAGCCTTACTTCAGTATATTTTTGGACGATAGCTGTCATTTATAACTCTGCAGGTTTGTGAATTACAGTGCCCCTGAGCTCCTTTCTTCAACTCGCTTTCTTGTGAACTGGCTGCAACACTGCAGGATGGCTTCAGGCCCTAATCTGGTTCCGGCACGGCACGCTGAGCCTTTGGTTAATTCCTCTTCCTGGTGGGAAATGAGAGTTAAATTTGCCCGTCCAGACACCTCCAGCTAGTCTCTCATTGGTTCTCGCTATTCCTGTTCATCTTCCGCAGAAATTGCAAACTGGGCCAAACAGGAGGTTAAAGGGACTGACTCTCCAAGTCGGGAGGGTGTTAGTAAAGCATCTGGAATGTTGCACCCGAGTACCAGGGTAAGAAAACTGAGACATATTTGAACACATCTCCCGATCACATGGTTGATCATACTCTAGGTTCCACATGCATGTTTTAGCTGAAGGAAGAATACCTTAAACCTGGAGAGTTGAGAACCGTGTAATGGGTACCATGCAATATGACTTCAAAGGGTCTTCATTTGCTCGCCGAACCTCTCCAATCCTATCACTGCTGTGTTTATGCCCCTGTACACACGCTTGATTCTCTTTTGGAGACATAGCAATCCATAGGTTTTAAGATACTTACTAGTCAGGTACATTCTTAGGCGTTTAATATGGGGTGTTGAGTCCATTTCGTTGAGCAAGGAGTAGCTCTTGTCTATTCCATATTTGGCTTAAGGAACTTTATCTGTGCTCATTTCAATCTCTGGTTTTATGCAGCACCCCAACTCACCTTTCCCCTTAAGCAAGCATAAGTTGGTTTTCTAAATTTGAGACCCTGTTCTGTTTTGGAATTCAGTTCCTGTGTAGCCAAGTTTACATTCCGTGTATTAGTGATATCTTATGATGTTTCTTTTTCTGTGTGACTTATTTCAGTTAGAATCATCGTACCTGAATCCACTCATTATGCTGCTACGGGCCTGATGACATAGATTTCATTGCTGAGTGATACTGCATTGTACGTAAGTACCACAAGTTCTTTATCCATTTTTCACTTTCTGTGATATTGAACTTGTACGGTAAACGAGGTTCTTGTAAACAGAGGCGTCCCAAACTTTGGGGTGGCTGTGTCTTTTTGATTTTAATTTCCCTAAGCTATAGGACCATAAGTGGAAGTGCCCTAGGCTCTGTTGCTTTGTTTTTTAGATGTTTCAGGAAACACCATACACTTCTCCCGAGTGTCTGTTGGCAATTTACATCCCGCCCATCAGCATAACAAGGCTCCCAGTTCTCCATGGCCTGTCCTGCCTTTCTGTATTTTACACTTTCTTCAGATGGCCCTTTTGACCGGGGGGAAGTGAGACTTCATTGTAGTGCAGATTTCCTTTGCAAGCTTGCTTGGTTGGCCAAAAAGGGCGTATGCGTTTTTTCCTGAATACATTCAGGAAAAAACGCATATGCCCTTTTTGGCCAAGTGCATCATTGTGGACGTTCTGCCTCTTTTCCTATGCTTTCAATGCAATTCCAGTCTACCTCCTGAAATCGGTTTCCTGCAATTCTGCCCCGCTTTCAAGTCCTCTTGGCAGCCTTACTTCAGTATATTTTTGGACGATAGCTGTCATTTATAACTCTGCAGGTTTGTGAATTACAGTGCCCCTGAGCTCCTTTCTTCAACTCGCTTTCTTGTGACATGGCCGCAACACCGCAGGATGGCTTCAGGCCCTAATCTGGTTCCGGCACGGCACGCTGAGCCTTTGGTTAATTCCTCTTCCTGGTGGGAAATGAGAGTTAAATTTGCCCGTCCAGACACCTCCAGCTAGTCTCTCATTGGTTCTCGCTATTCCTGTTCATCTTCCGCAGAAATTGCAAACTGGGCCAAACAGGAGGTTAAAGGGACTGACTCTCCAAGTCGGGAGGGTGTTAGTAAAGCGTCTGGAATATTGCACCCGAGTACCAGGGTAAGAAAACTGAGACATATTTGAACACATCTCCCGATCACATGGTTGATCATACTCTAGGTTCCACATGCATGTTTTAGCTGAAGGAAGAATACCTTAAACCTGGGTAGTTGAAACCCGTGGAATGGGTACCATGCAATATGACTTCAAAGGGTCTTCATTTGCTCACCAAACCTCTCCAATCCTATCACTGCTGCGTTTATGCCCCTGTACACACGCTTGATTCTCTTTCGGAGACATAGCAATACATAGGTTTTAAGATACTTACTAGTCAGGAACATACTTAGGCGTTTAATATGGGGTGTTGAGTCCATTTCTTTGAGCAAGGAGTAGCTCTTGTCTATTCCATATTTGGCTTAAGGAACTTTATCTGTGCTCATTTCAATCTCTGGTTTTATGCAGCACCCCAACTCACCTTTCCCCTTAAGCAAGCATAAGTTGCTTTTCTAAATTTGAGACCCTGTTCTGTTTTGGAATTCAGTTCCTGTGTAGCCAAGTTTACATTCCGTGTATTAGTGATATCTTATGATGTTTCTTTTTCTGTGTGACTTATTTCAGTTAGAATCATCGTACCTGAATCCACTCATTATGCTGCTACGGGCCTGATGACATAGATTTCATTGCTGAGTGATACTGCATTGTACGTAAGTACCACAAGTTCTTTATCCATTTTTCACTTTCTGTGATATTGAACTTGTACGGTAAACGAGGTTCTTGTAAACAGAGGCGTCCCAAACTTTGGGGTGGCTGTGTCTTTTTGATTTTAATTTCCCTAAGCTATAGGACCATAAGTGGAAGTGCCCTAGGCTCTGTTGCTTTGTTTTTTAGATGTTTCAGGAAACACCATACACTTCTCCCGAGTGTCTGTTGGCAATTTACATCCCGCCCATCAGCATAACAAGGCTCCCAGTTCTCCATGGCCTGTCCTGCCTTTCTGGATTTTACACTTTTTTCAGATGGCCCTTTTGACCGGGGGGAAGTGAGACTTCATTGTAGTGCAGATTTCCTTTGCAAGTTTGCTTGGTTGGCCAAAAAGGGCGTATGCGTTTTTTCCTGAATATATTCAGGAAAAAACGCATACGCCCTTTTTGGCCAAGTGTATCATTGTGGACGATCTACCTCTTTTCCTATGCTTTCAATGCAATTCCAGTCTACCTCTTGAAATCGGTTTCCTGCAATTCTGCCCCGCTTTCAAGTCCTCTTGGCAGCCTTACTTCAGTATATTTTTGGACGATAGCTGTCATTTATAACTCTGCACGTTTGTGAATTACAGTGCCCCTGAGCTCCTTTCTTCAACTCGCTTTCTTGTGAACTGGCCGCAACACCGCAGGATGGCTTCAGGCCCTAATCTGGTTCCGGCACGGCACGCTGAGCCTTTGGTTATTTCCTCTTCCTGGTGGGAAATGAGAGTTAAATTTGCCCGTCCAGACACCTCCAGCTAGTCTCTCATTGGTTCTCGCTATTCCTGTTCATCTTCCGCAGAAATTGCAAACTGGGCCAAACAGGAGGTTAAAGGGACTGACTCTCCAAGTCGGGAGGGTGTTAGTAAAGCGTCTGGAATGTTGCATCCGAGTACCAGGAGAGGAAAACTGAGACATATTTGAACACGTCTCCCGATCACATGGTTGATCATACTCTAGGTTCCACATGCATGTTTTAGCTGAAGGAAGAATACCTTAAACCTGGGTAGTTGAAACCCGTGGAATGGGTACCATGCAATATGACTTCAAAGGGTCTTCATTTGCTCACCGAACCTCTCCAATCCTATCACTGCTGCGTTTATGCCCCTGTACACATGCTTGATTCTCTTTTGGAGACATAGCAATCCATAGGTTTTAAGATACTTACTAGTCAGGTACGTTCTTAGGCGTTTAATATGGGGTGTTGAGTCCATTTCATTGAGCAAGGAGTAGCTCTTGTCTATTCCATATTTGGCTTAAGGAACTTTATCTGTGCTCATTTCAATCTCTGGTTTTATGCAGCACCCCAACTCACCTTTCCCCTTAAGCAAGCATAAGTTGCTTTTCTAAATTTGAGACCCTGTTCTGTTTTGGAATTCAGTTCCTGTGTAGCCAAGTTTACATTCCGTGTATTAGTGATATCTTATGATGTTTCTTTTTCTGTGTGACTTATTTCAGTTAGAATCATCGTACCTGAATCCACTCATTATGCTGCTACGGGCCTGATGACATAGATTTCATTGCTGAGTGATACTGCATTGTACGTAAGTACCACAAGTTCTTTATCCATTTTTCACTTTCTGTGATATTGAACTTGTATGGTAAACGAGGTTCTTGTAAACAGAGGCGTCCCAAACTTTGGGGTGGCTGTGTCTTTTTGATTTTAATTTCCCTAAGCTATAGGACCATAAGTGGAAGTGCCCTAGGCTCTGTTGCTTTGTTTTTTAGATGTTTCAGGAAACACCATACACTTCTCCCGAGTGTCTGTTGGCAATTTACATCCCGCCCATCAGCATAACAAGGCTCCCAGTTCTCCATGGCCTGTCCTGCCTTTCTGGATTTTACACTTTTTTCAGATGGCCCTTTTGACCGGGGGGAAGTGAGACTTCATTGTAGTGCAGATTTCCTTTGCAAGCTTGCTTGGTTGGCCAAAAAGGGCGTATGCGTTTTTTCCTGAATACATTCAGGAAAAAACGCATACGCCCTTTTTGGCCAAGTGCATCATTGTGGACGTTCTGCCTCTTTTCCTATGCTTTCAATGCAATTCCAGTCTACCTCCTGAAATCGGTTTCCTGCAATTCTGCCCCGCTTTCAAGTCCTCTTGGCAGCCTTACTTCAGTATATTTTTGGACGATAGCTGTCATTTATAACTCTGCAGGTTTGTGAATTACAGTGCCCCTGAGCTCCTTTCTTCAACTCGCTTTCTTGTGAACTGGCTGCAACACTGCAGGATGGCTTCAGGCCCTAATCTGGTTCCGGCACGGCACGCTGAGCCTTTGGTTAATTCCTCTTCCTGGTGGGAAATGAGAGTTAAATTTGCCCGTCCAGACACCTCCAGCTAGTCTCTCATTGGTTCTCGCTATTCCTGTTCATCTTCCGCAGAAATTGCAAACTGGGCCAAACAGGAGGTTAAAGGGACTGACTCTCCAAGTCGGGAGGGTGTTAGTAAAGCATCTGGAATGTTGCACCCGAGTACCAGGGTAAGAAAACTGAGACATATTTGAACACATCTCCCGATCACATGGTTGATCATACTCTAGGTTCCACATGCATGTTTTAGCTGAAGGAAGAATACCTTAAACCTGGAGAGTTGAGAACCGTGTAATGGGTACCATGCAATATGACTTCAAAGGGTCTTCATTTGCTCGCCGAACCTCTCCAATCCTATCACTGCTGTGTTTATGCCCCTGTACACACGCTTGATTCTCTTTTGGAGACATAGCAATCCATAGGTTTTAAGATACTTACTAGTCAGGTACATTCTTAGGCGTTTAATATGGGGTGTTGAGTCCATTTCGTTGAGCAAGGAGTAGCTCTTGTCTATTCCATATTTGGCTTAAGGAACTTTATCTGTGCTCATTTCAATCTCTGGTTTTATGCAGCACCCCAACTCACCTTTCCCCTTAAGCAAGCATAAGTTGGTTTTCTAAATTTGAGACCCTGTTCTGTTTTGGAATTCAGTTCCTGTGTAGCCAAGTTTACATTCCGTGTATTAGTGATATCTTATGATGTTTCTTTTTCTGTGTGACTTATTTCAGTTAGAATCATCGTACCTGAATCCACTCATTATGCTGCTACGGGCCTGATGACATAGATTTCATTGCTGAGTGATACTGCATTGTACGTAAGTACCACAAGTTCTTTATCCATTTTTCACTTTCTGTGATATTGAACTTGTATGGTAAACGAGGTTCTTGTAAACAGAGGCGTCCCAAACTTTGGGGTGGCTGTGTCTTTTTGATTTTAATTTCCCTAAGCTATAGGACCATAAGTGGAAGTGCCCTAGGCTCTGTTGCTTTGTTTTTTAGATGTTTCAGGAAACACCATACACTTCTCCCGAGTGTCTGTTGGCAATTTACATCCCGCCCATCAGCATAACAAGGCTCCCAGTTCTCCATGGCCTGTCCTGCCTTTCTGTATTTTACACTTTCTTCAGATGGCCCTTTTGACCGGGGGGAAGTGAGACTTCATTGTAGTGCAGATTTCCTTTGCAAGCTTGCTTGGTTGGCCAAAAAGGGCGTATGCGTTTTTTCCTGAATACATTCAGGAAAAAACGCATATGCCCTTTTTGGCCAAGTGCATCATTGTGGACGTTCTGCCTCTTTTCCTATGCTTTCAATGCAATTCCAGTCTACCTCCTGAAATCGGTTTCCTGCAATTCTGCCCCGCTTTCAAGTCCTCTTGGCAGCCTTACTTCAGTATATTTTTGGACGATAGCTGTCATTTATAACTCTGCAGGTTTGTGAATTACAGTGCCCCTGAGCTCCTTTCTTCAACTCGCTTTCTTGTGACATGGCCGCAACACCGCAGGATGGCTTCAGGCCCTAATCTGGTTCCGGCACGGCACGCTGAGCCTTTGGTTAATTCCTCTTCCTGGTGGGAAATGAGAGTTAAATTTGCCCGTCCAGACACCTCCAGCTAGTCTCTCATTGGTTCTCGCTATTCCTGTTCATCTTCCGCAGAAATTGCAAACTGGGCCAAACAGGAGGTTAAAGGGACTGACTCTCCAAGTCGGGAGGGTGTTAGTAAAGCGTCTGGAATATTGCACCCGAGTACCAGGGTAAGAAAACTGAGACATATTTGAACACATCTCCCGATCACATGGTTGATCATACTCTAGGTTCCACATGCATGTTTTAGCTGAAGGAAGAATACCTTAAACCTGGGTAGTTGAAACCCGTGGAATGGGTACCATGCAATATGACTTCAAAGGGTCTTCATTTGCTCACCAAACCTCTCCAATCCTATCACTGCTGCGTTTATGCCCCTGTACACACGCTTGATTCTCTTTCGGAGACATAGCAATACATAGGTTTTAAGATACTTACTAGTCAGGAACATACTTAGGCGTTTAATATGGGGTGTTGAGTCCATTTCTTTGAGCAAGGAGTAGCTCTTGTCTATTCCATATTTGGCTTAAGGAACTTTATCTGTGCTCATTTCAATCTCTGGTTTTATGCAGCACCCCAACTCACCTTTCCCCTTAAGCAAGCATAAGTTGCTTTTCTAAATTTGAGACCCTGTTCTGTTTTGGAATTCAGTTCCTGTGTAGCCAAGTTTACATTCCGTGTATTAGTGATATCTTATGATGTTTCTTTTTCTGTGTGACTTATTTCAGTTAGAATCATCGTACCTGAATCCACTCATTATGCTGCTACGGGCCTGATGACATAGATTTCATTGCTGAGTGATACTGCATTGTACGTAAGTACCACAAGTTCTTTATCCATTTTTCACTTTCTGTGATATTGAACTTGTACGGTAAACGAGGTTCTTGTAAACAGAGGCGTCCCAAACTTTGGGGTGGCTGTGTCTTTTTGATTTTAATTTCCCTAAGCTATAGGACCATAAGTGGAAGTGCCCTAGGCTCTGTTGCTTTGTTTTTTAGATGTTTCAGGAAACACCATACACTTCTCCCGAGTGTCTGTTGGCAATTTACATCCCGCCCATCAGCATAACAAGGCTCCCAGTTCTCCATGGCCTGTCCTGCCTTTCTGGATTTTACACTTTTTTCAGATGGCCCTTTTGACCGGGGGGAAGTGAGACTTCATTGTAGTGCAGATTTCCTTTGCAAGTTTGCTTGGTTGGCCAAAAAGGGCGTATGCGTTTTTTCCTGAATATATTCAGGAAAAAACGCATACGCCCTTTTTGGCCAAGTGTATCATTGTGGACGATCTACCTCTTTTCCTATGCTTTCAATGCAATTCCAGTCTACCTCTTGAAATCGGTTTCCTGCAATTCTGCCCCGCTTTCAAGTCCTCTTGGCAGCCTTACTTCAGTATATTTTTGGACGATAGCTGTCATTTATAACTCTGCACGTTTGTGAATTACAGTGCCCCTGAGCTCCTTTCTTCAACTCGCTTTCTTGTGAACTGGCCGCAACACCGCAGGATGGCTTCAGGCCCTAATCTGGTTCCGGCACGGCACGCTGAGCCTTTGGTTATTTCCTCTTCCTGGTGGGAAATGAGAGTTAAATTTGCCCGTCCAGACACCTCCAGCTAGTCTCTCATTGGTTCTCGCTATTCCTGTTCATCTTCCGCAGAAATTGCAAACTGGGCCAAACAGGAGGTTAAAGGGACTGACTCTCCAAGTCGGGAGGGTGTTAGTAAAGCGTCTGGAATGTTGCATCCGAGTACCAGGAGAGGAAAACTGAGACATATTTGAACACGTCTCCCGATCACATGGTTGATCATACTCTAGGTTCCACATGCATGTTTTAGCTGAAGGAAGAATACCTTAAACCTGGGTAGTTGAAACCCGTGGAATGGGTACCATGCAATATGACTTCAAAGGGTCTTCATTTGCTCACCGAACCTCTCCAATCCTATCACTGCTGCGTTTATGCCCCTGTACACATGCTTGATTCTCTTTTGGAGACATAGCAATCCATAGGTTTTAAGATACTTACTAGTCAGGTACGTTCTTAGGCGTTTAATATGGGGTGTTGAGTCCATTTCATTGAGCAAGGAGTAGCTCTTGTCTATTCCATATTTGGCTTAAGGAACTTTATCTGTGCTCATTTCAATCTCTGGTTTTATGCAGCACCCCAACTCACCTTTCCCCTTAAGCAAGCATAAGTTGCTTTTCTAAATTTGAGACCCTGTTCTGTTTTGGAATTCAGTTCCTGTGTAGCCAAGTTTACATTCCGTGTATTAGTGATATCTTATGATGTTTCTTTTTCTGTGTGACTTATTTCAGTTAGAATCATCGTACCTGAATCCACTCATTATGCTGCTACGGGCCTGATGACATAGATTTCATTGCTGAGTGATACTGCATTGTACGTAAGTACCACAAGTTCTTTATCCATTTTTCACTTTCTGTGATATTGAACTTGTATGGTAAACGAGGTTCTTGTAAACAGAGGCGTCCCAAACTTTGGGGTGGCTGTGTCTTTTTGATTTTAATTTCCCTAAGCTATAGGACCATAAGTGGAAGTGCCCTAGGCTCTGTTGCTTTGTTTTTTAGATGTTTCAGGAAACACCATACACTTCTCCCGAGTGTCTGTTGGCAATTTACATCCCGCCCATCAGCATAACAAGGCTCCCAGTTCTCCATGGCCTGTCCTGCCTTTCTGGATTTTACACTTTTTTCAGATGGCCCTTTTGACCGGGGGGAAGTGAGACTTCATTGTAGTGCAGATTTCCTTTGCAAGTTTGCTTGGTTGGCCAAAAAGGGCGTATGCGTTTTTTCCTGAATATATTCAGGAAAAAACGCATACGCCCTTTTTGGCAAAGTGTATCATTGTGGACGTTCTGCCTCTTTTCCTATGCTTTCAATGCAATTCCAGTCTACCTCCTGAAATCGGTTTCCTGCAATTCTGCCCCGCTTTCAAGTCCTCTTGGCAGCCTTACTTCAGTATATTTTTGGACGATAGCTGTCATTTATAACTCTGCAGGTCTGTGAATTACAGTGCCCCTGAGCTCCTTTCTTCAACTCGCTTTCTTGTGACATGGCCGCAACACCGCAGGATGGCTTCAGGCCCTAATCTGGTTCCGGCACGGCACGCTGAGCCTTTGGTTATTTCCTCTTCCTGGTGGGAAATGAGAGTTAAATTTGCCCGTCCAGACACCTCCAGCTAGTCTCTCATTGGTTCTCGCTATTCCTGTTCATCTTCCGCAGAAATTGCAAACTGGGCCAAACAGGAGGTTAAAGGGACTGACTCTCCAAGTCGGGAGAGTGTTAGTAAAGCGTCTGGAATGTTGCACCCGAGTACCACGGTACGAAAACTGAGACATATTTGAACACGTCTCCCGATCACATGGTTGATCATACTCTAGGTTCCACATCCATGTTTTAGCTGAAGGAAGAATACCTTAAACCTGGGTAGTTGAAACCCGTGGAATGGGTACCATGCAATATGACTTCAAAGGGTCTTCATTTGCTCACCGAACCTCTCCAATCCTATCACTGCTGCTTTTATGCCCCTGTACACATGCTTGATTCTCTTTCGGAGACATAGCAATCTGTAGGTTTTAAGATACCTACTAGTCAGGTACATTCTTAGGCGTTTAATATGGGGTGTTGAGTCCATTTCGTTGAGCAAGGAGTAGCTCTTGTCTATTCCATATTTGGCTTAAGGAACTTTATCTGTGCTCATTTCAATCTCTGGTTTTATGCAGCACCCCAACTCACCTTTCCTCTTAAGCAAGTATAAGTTGGTTTTCTAACTTTGAGACACTGTTCTGTTTTGGAATTCAGTTCCTGTGTAGCCAAGTTTACATTCCGTGTATTAGTGATATCTTATGATGTTTCTTTTTCTGTGTGACTTATTTCAGTTAGAATCATCGTACCTGAATCCACTCATTATGCTGCTACGGGCCTGATGACATAGATTTCATTGCTGAGTGATACTGCATTGTACGTAAGTACCACAAGTTCTTTATCCATTTTTCACTTTCTGTGATATTGAACTTGTACGGTAAACGAGGTTCTTGTAAACAGAGGCGTCCCAAACTTTGGGGTGGCTGTGTCTTTTTGATTTTAATTTCCCTAAGCTATAGGACCATAAGTGGAAGTGCCCTAGGCTCTGTTGCTTTGCTTTTTAGATGTTTCAGGAAACACCATACACTTCTCCCGAGTGTCTGTTGGCAATTTACATCCCGCCCATCAGCATAACAAGGCTCCCAGTTCTCCATGGCCTGTCCTGCCTTTCTGGATTTTACACTTTTTTCAGATGGCCCTTTTGACCGGGGGGAAGTGAGACTTCATTGTAGTGCAGATTTCCTTTGCAAGTTTGCTTGGTTGGCCAAAAAGGGCGTATGCGTTTTTTCCTAAATATATTCAGGAAAAAACGCATATGCCCTTTTTGGCCAAGTGCATCATTGTGGACGTTCTGCCTCTTTTCCTATGCTTTCAATGTAATTCCAGTCTACCTCCTGAAATTGGTTTCCTGCAATTCTGCCCTGCTTTCAAGTCCTCTTGGCAGCCTTACTTCAGTATATTTTTGGACGATAGCTGTCATTTATAAGTCTGCAGGTTTGTGAATTACAGTGCCCCTGAGCTCCTTTCTTCAACTCGCTTTATTGTCACCTGGCCACAACACCGCAGGATGGCTTCAGGCCCTAATCTAGTTCCGGCACGGCACACTGAGCCTTTGGTTAATTCCTCTCCCTGGTGGGAAATGAGAGTTAAATTTGCCCGTCCAGACACCTCCAGCTAGTCTCTCATTGGTTCTCGCTATTCCTGTTTATCTTCCGCAGAAATTGCAAACTGGGCCAAACAGGAGGTTAAAGGGACTGACTCTCCAAGTCGGGAGAGTGTTAGTAAAGCGTCTGGAATGTTGCACCCGAGTACCAGGGTATGAAAACTGAGACATATTTGAACACGTCTCCCGATCACATGGTTGATCATACTCTAGGTTCCACATGCATGTTTTAGCTGAAGGAAGAATAACTTAAACCTGGGTAGTTGAAACCCATGGAAAGGGTACCATGCAATATGACTTCAAAGGGTCTTCATTTGCTCACCGAACCTCTCCAATCCTATCACTGCTGCGTTTATGCCCCTGTACACATGCTTGATTCTCTTTCGGAGACATAGCAATCTGTAGGTTTTATGATACCTACTAGTCAGGTAAATTCTTAGGCGTTTAATATGGGGTGTTGAGTCCATTTCGTTGAGCTAGGAGTAGCTCTTGTCTATTCCATATTTGGCTTAAGGAACTTTATCTGTGCTCATTTCAATCTCTGGTTTTATGCAGCACCCCAACTCACCTTTCCTCTTAAGCAAGCATAAGTTGGTTTTCTAAATTTGAGACCCTGTTCTGTTTTGGAATTCAGTTCCTGTGTAGCCAAGTTTACATTCCGTGTATTAGTGATATCTTATGATGTTTCTTTTTCTGTGTGACTTATTTCAGTTAGAATCATCGTACCTGAATCCACTCATTATGCTGCTACGGGCCTGATGACATAGATTTCGTTGCTGAGTGATACTGCATTGTACGTAAGTACCACAAGTTCTTTATCCATTTTTCACTTTCTGTGATATTGAACTTGTACGGTAAACGAGGTTCTTGTAAACAGAGGCGTCCCAAACTTTGGGGTGGCTGTGTCTTTTTGATTTTAATTTCCCTAAGCTATAGGACCATAAGTGGAAGTGCCCTAGGCTCTGTTGCTTTGTTTTTTACATGTTTCAGGAAACACCATACACTTCTCCCGAGTGTCTGTTGGCAATTTACATCCCGCCCATCAGCATAACAAGGCTCCCAGTTCTCCATGGCCTGTCCTGCCTTTCTGGATTTTACACTTTCTTCAGATGGCCCTTTTGACTGGGGGGAAGTGAGACTTCATTGTAGTGCAGATTTCCTTTGCAAGTTTGCTTGGTTGGCCAAAAAGGGCGTATGCGTTTTTTCCTGAATATATTCAGGAAAAAACGCATACGCCCTTTTTGGCCAAGTGCATCATTGTGGACGTTCTGCCTCTTTTCCTATGCTTTCAATGCAATTCCAGTCTACCTCCTGAAATCGGTTTCCTGCAATTCTGCCCCGCTTTCAAGTCCTCTTGGCAGCCTTACTTCAGTATATTTTTGGACGATAGCTGTCATTTATAACTCTGCAGGTTTGTGAATTACAGTGCCCCTGAGCTCCTTTCTTCAACTCGCTTTCTTGTGACCTGGCCGCAACACCGCAGGATGGCTTCAGGCCCTAATCTGGTTCCGGCACGGCACGCTGAGCCTTTGGTTATTTCCTCTTCCTGGTGGGAAATGAGAGTTAAATTTGCCCGTCCAGACACCTCCAGCTAGTCTCTCATTGCTTCTCCCTATTCCTGTTCATCTTCCGCAGAATTTGCAAACTGGGCCAAACAGGAGGTTAAAGGCGCTGACTCTCCAAGTGGGGAGAGTGTTAGTAAAGCGTCTGGAATGTTGCACCCGAGTACCAGGGGAGGAAAACTGAGACATATTTGAACACGTCTCCCGTTCACACGGTTGATCATACTCTGGGTTCCACATGCATGTTTTAGCTGAAGGAAGAATACCTTAAACCTGGAGAGTTGAGACCCGTGGAATGGGTACCATGCAATATGACTTCACAGGGTCTTCATTTGCTCACCGAACCTCTCCAATCCTATCACTGCTGCGTTTATGCCCCTGTACACACGCTTGATTCTCTTTTGGAGACATAGCAATCCATAGGTTTTAAGATACTTACTAGTCAGGTACATTCTTAGGCGTTTAATATGGGGTGTTGAGTCCATTTCGTTGAGCAAGGAGTAGCTCTTGTCTATTCCATATTTGGCTTAAGGAACTTTATCTGTGCTCATTTCAATCTCTGGTTTTATGCAGCACCCCAACTCACCTTTCCCCTTAAGCAAGCATAAGTTGCTTTTCTAAATTTGAGACCCTGTTCTGTTTTGTAATTCAGTTCCTGTGTAGCCAAGTTTACATTCCGTGTATTAGTGATATCTTATGATGTTTCTTTTTCTGTGTGACTTATTTCAGTTAGAATCATCGTACCTGAATCCACTCATTATGCTGCTACGGGCCTGATGACATAGATTTCATTGCTGAGTGATACTGCATTGTACGTAAGTACCACAAGTTCTTTATCCATTTTTCACTTTCTGTGATATTGAACTTGTACGGTAAACGAGGTTCTTGTAAACAGAGGCGTCCCAAACTTTGGGGTGGCTGTGTCTTTTTGATTTTAATTTCCCTAAGCTATAGGACCATAAGTGGAAGTGCCCTAGGCTCTGTTGCTTTGTTTTTTAGATGTCTCAGGAAACACCATACACTTCTCCCGAGTGTCTGTTGGCAATTTACATCCCGCCCATCAGCATAACAAGGCTCCCAGTTCTCCATGGCCTGTCCTGCCTTTCTGGATTTTACACTTTTTTCAGATGGCCCTTTTGACCGGGGGGAAGTGAGACTTCATTGTAGTGCAGATTTCCTTTGCAAGTTTGCTTGGTTGGCCAAAAAGGGCGTATGCGTTTTTTCCTGAATATATTCAGGAAAAAACGCATACGCCCTTTTTGGCCAAGTGTATCATTGTGGACGATCTACCTCTTTTCCTATGCTTTCAATGCAATTCCAGTCTACCTCTTGAAATCGGTTTCCTGCAATTCTGCCCCGCTTTCAAGTCCTCTTGGCAGCCTTACTTCAGTATATTTTTGGACGACAGCTGTCATTTATAACTCTGCAGGTTTGTGAATTACAGTGCCCCTGAGCTCCTTTCTTCAACTCGCTTTCTTTTGAGCTGGCCGCAACACCGCAGGATGGCTTCAGGCCCTAATCTGGTTCCGTCATGGCACGCTGAGCCTTTGGTTAATTCCTCTTCCTGGTGGGAAATGAGAGTTAAATTTGCCCGTCCAGACACCTCCAGCTAGTCTCTCATTGGTTCTCGCTATTCCTGTTCATCTTCCGCAGAAATTGCAAACTGGGCCAAACAGGAGGTTAAAGGGACTGACTCTCCAAGTCGGGAGGGTGTTAGTAAAGCGTCTGGAATGTTGCACCCGAGTACCAGGGGAGGAAAACTGAGACATATTTGAACACGTCTCCCGATCACATGGTTGATCATACTCTAGGTTCCACATGCATGTTTTAGCTGAAGGAAGAATACCTTAAACCTGGAGAGTTGAGACCCGTGGAATGGGTACCATGCAATATGACTTCAAAGGGTCTTCATTTGCTCACCGAACCTCTCCAATCCTATCACTGCTGCGTTTATGCCCCTGTACACACGCTTGATTCTCTTTTGGAGACATAGCAATCCATAGGTTTTAAGATACTTACTAGTCAGGTACATTCTTAGGCGTTTAATATGGGGTGTTGAGTCCATTTCGTTGAGCAAGGAGTAGCTCTTGTCTATTCCATATTTGGCTTAAGGAACTTTATCTGTGCTCATTTCAATCTCTGGTTTTATGCAGCACCCCAACTCACCTTTCCCCTTAAGCAAGCATAAGTTGCTTTTCTAAATTTGAGACCCTGTTCTGTTTTGTAATTCAGTTCCTGTGTAGCCAAGTTTACATTCCGTGTATTAGTGATATCTTATGATGTTTCTTTTTCTGTGTGACTTATTTCAGTTAGAATCATCGTACCTGAATCCACTCATTATGCTGCTACGGGCCTGATGACATAGATTTCATTGCTGAGTGATACTGCATTGTACGTAAGTACCACAAGTTCTTTATCCATTTTTCAATTTCTGTGATATTGAACTTGTACGGTAAACGAGGTTCTTGTAAACAGAGGCGTCCCAAACTTTGGGGTGGCTGTGTCTTTTTGATTTTAATTTCCCTAAGCTATAGGACCATAAGTGGAAGTGCCCTAGGCTCTGTTGCTTTGTTTTTTAGATGTTTCAGGAAACACCATACACTTCTCCCGAGTGTCTGTTGGCAATTTACATCCCGCCCATCAGCATAACAAGGCTCCCAGTTCTCCATGGCCTGTCCTGCCTTTCTGGATTTTACACTTTTTTCAGATGGCCCTTTTGACCGGGGGGAAGTGAGACTTCATTGTAGTGCAGATTTCCTTTGCAAGTTTGCTTGGTTGGCCAAAAAGGGCGTATGCGTTTTTTCCTGAATATATTCAGGAAAAAACGCATACGCCCTTTTTGGCCAAGTGTATCATTGTGGACGATCTACCTCTTTTCCTATGCTTTCAATGCAATTCCAGTCTACCTCTTGAAATCGGTTTCCTGCAATTCTGCCCCGCATTCAAGTCCTCTTGGCAGCCTTACTTCAGTATATTTTTGGACGATAGCTGTCATTTATAACTCTGCAGGTTTGTGAATTACAGTGCCCCTGAGCTCCTTTCTTCAACTCGCTTTCTTTTGAGCTGGCCATAACACCGCAGGATGGCTTCAGGCCCTAATCTGGTTCCGGCATGGCACGCTGAGCCTTTGGTTAATTCCTCTTCCTGGTGGGAAATGAGAGTTAAATTTGCCCGTCCAGACACCTTCAGCTAGTCTCTCATTGGTTCTCGCTATTCTTGTTCATCTTCCGCAGAAATTGCAAACTGGGCCAAACAGGAGGTTAAAGGGACTGACTCTCCAAGTCGGGAGGGTGTTAGTAAAGCGTCTGGAATGTTGCATCCGAGTACCAGGGGAGGAAAACTGAGACATATTTGAACACGTCTCCCGATCACATGGTTGATCATACTCTAGGTTCCACATGCATGTTTTAGCTGAAGGAAGAATACCTTAAACCTTGGTAGTTGAAACCCGTGGAATGGGTACCATGCAATATGACTTCAAAGGGTCTTCATTTGCTCACCGAACCTCTCCAATCCTATCACTGCTGCGTTTATGCCCCTGTACACACGCTTGATTCTCTTTTGGAGACATAGCAATCCATAGGTTTTAAGATACTTACTAGTCAGGTACGTTCTTAGGCGTTTAATATGCGGTGTTGAGTCCATTTCGTTGAGCAAGGAGTAGCTCTTGTCTATTCCATATTTGGCTTAAGGAACTTTATCTGTGCTCATTTCAATCTCTGGTTTTATGCAGCACCCCAACTCACCTTTCCCCTTAAGCAAGCATAAGTTGCTTTTCTAAATTTGAGACCCTGTTCTGTTTTGGAATTCAGTTCCTGTGTAGCCAAGTTTACATTCCGTGTATTAGTGATATCTTATGATGTTTCTTTTTCTGTGTGACTTATTTCAGTTAGAATCATCGTACCTGAATCCACTCATTATGCTGCTACGGGCCTGATGACATAGATTTCATTGCTGAGTGATACTGCATTGTACGTAAGTACCACAAGTTCTTTATCCATTTTTCACTTTCTGCGATGTTGAACTTGTACTGTAAACGAGGTTCTTGTAAACAGAGGCGTCCCAAACTTTGGGGTGGCTGTGTCTTTTTGATTTTAATTTCCCTAAGCTATAGGACCATAAGTGGAAGTGCCCTAGGCTCTGTTGCTTTGTTTTTTAGATGTTTCAGGAAACACCATACACTTCTCCCGAGTGTCTGTTGGCAATTTACATCCCGCCCATCAGCATAACAAGGCTCCCAGTTCTCCATGGCCTGTCCTGCCTTTCTGGATTTTACACTTTTTTCAGATGGCCCTTTTGACCGGGGGGAAGTGAGACTTCATTGTAGTGCAGATTTCCTTTGCAAGCTTGCTTGGTTGGCCAAAAAGGGCGTATGCGTTTTTTCCTGAATACATTCAGGAAAAAACGCATACGCCCTTTTTGGCCAAGTGCATCATTGTGGACGTTCTGCCTCTTTTCCTATGCTTTCAATGCAATTCCAGTCTACCTCCTGAAATCGGTTTCCTGCAATTCTGCCCCGCTTTCAAGTCCTCTTGGCAGCCTTACTTCAGTATATTTTTGGACGATAGCTGTCATTTATAACTCTGCAGGTTTGTGAATTACAGTGCCCCTGAGATCCTTTCTTCAACTCGCTTTCTTGTGAACTGGCTGCAACACTGCAGGATGGCTTCAGGCCCTAATCTGGTTCCGGCACGGCACGCTGAGCCTTTGGTTATTTCCTCTTCCTGGTGGGAAATGAGAGTTAAATTTGCCCGTCCAGACACCTCCAGCTAGTCTCTCATTGGTTCTCGCTATTCCTGTTCATCTTCCGCAGAAATTGCAAACTGGGCCAAACAGGAGGTTAAAGGGACTGACTCTCCAAGTCGGGAGAGTGTTAGTAAAGCGTCTGGAATGTTGCACCCGAGTACCAGGGTACGAAAACTGAGACATATTTGAGCACGTCTCCCGATCACATGGTTGATCATACTCTAGGTTCCACATGCATGTATTAGCTGAAGGAAGAATACCTTAAACCTGGATAGTTGAAACCCGTGGAATGGGTACCATGCAATATGACTTCAAAGGGTCTTCATTTGCTCACCGAACCTCTCCAATCCTATCACTGCTGCGTTTATGCCCCTGTACACATGCTTGATTCTCTTTCGGAGACATAGCAATCTGTAGGTTTTAAGATACTTACTAGTCAGGTACATTCTTAGGCGTTTAATATGGGGTGTTGAGTCCATTTCGTTGAGCAAGGAGTAGCTCTTGTCTATTCCATATTTGGCATAAGGAACTTTATCTGTGCTCATTTCAATCTCTGGTTTTATGCAGCACCCCAACTCACCTTTCCTCTTAAGCAAGCATAAGTTGGTTTTCTAAATTTGAGACCCTGTTCTGTTTTGGAATTCAGTTCCTGTGTAGCCAAGTTTACATTCCGTGTATTAGTGATATCTTATGATGTTTCTTTTTCTGTGTGACTTATTTCAGTTAGAATCATCGTACCTGAATCCACTCATTATGCTGCTACGGGTCTGATGACATAGATTTCATTGCTGAGTGATACTGCATTGTACGTAAGTACCACAAGTTCTTTATCCATTTTTCACTTTCTGTGATATTGAACTTGTACGGTAAACGAGGTTCTTGTAAACAGAGGCGTCCCAAACTTTGGGGTGGCTGTGTCTTTTTGATTTTAATTTCCCTAAGCTATAGGACCATAAGTGGAAGTGCCCTAGGTTCTGTTGCTTTGCTTTTTAGATGTTTCAGGAAACACCATACACTTCTCCCGAGTGTCTGTTGGCAATTTACATCCCGCCCATCAGCATAACAAGGCTCCCAGTTCTCCATGGCCTGTCCTGCCTTTCTGGATTTTACACTTTCTTCAGATGGCCCTTTTGACCGGGGGGAAGTGAGACTTCATTGTAGTGCAGATTTCCTTTGCAAGTTTGCTTGGTTGGCCAAAAAGGGCGTATGCGTTTTTTCCTGTATATATTCAGGAAAAAACGCATACGCCCTTTTTGGCCAAGTGCATCATTGTGGACGTTCTGCCTCTTTTCCTATGCTTTCAATGCAATTCCAGTCTACCTCCTGAAATCGGTTTCCTGCAATTCTGCCCTGCTTTCAAGTCCTCTTGGCAGCCTTACTTCAGTATATTTTTGGACGATAGCTGTCATTTATAAGTCTGCAGGTTTGTGAATTACAGTGCCCCTGAGCTCCTTTCTTCAACTCGCTTTCTTGTCACCTGGCCACAACACCGCAGGATGGCTTCAGGCCCTAATCTAGTTCCGGCACGGCACACTGAGCCTTTGGTTAATTCCTCTCCCTGGTGGGAAATGAGAGTTAAATTTGCCCGTCCAGACACCTCCAGCTAGTCTCTCATTGGTTCTCGCTATTCCTGTTCATCTTCCGCAGAAATTGCAAACTGGGCCAAACAGGAGGTTAAAGGCGCTGACTCTCCAAGTGGGGAGAGTGTTAGTAAAGCGTCTGGAATGTTGCACCCGAGTACCAGGGGAGGAAAACTGAGACATATTTGAACACGTCTCCCGTTCAGACGGTTGATCATACTCTGGGTTCCACATGCATGTTTTAGCTGAAGGAAGAATACCTTAAACCTGGAGAGTTGAGACCCGTGGAATGGGTACCATGCAATATGACTTCACAGGGTCTTCATTTGCTCACCGAACCTCTCCAGTCCTATCACTGCTGCGTTTATGCCCCTGTACACACGCTTGATTCTCTTTTGGAGACATAGCAATCCATAGGTTTTAAGATACTTTCTAGTCAGGTACATTCTTAGGCGTTTAATATGGGGTGTTGAGTCCATTTCGTTGAGCAAGGAGTAGCTCTTGTCTATTCCATATTTGGCTTAAGGAACTTTATCTGTGCTCATTTCAATCTCTGGTTTTATGCAGCACCCCAACTCACCTTTCCCCTTAAGCAAGCATAAGTTGCTTTTCTAAATTTGAGACCCTGTTCTGTTTTGTAATTCAGTTCCTGTGTAGCCAAGTTTACATTCCGTGTATTAGTGATATCTTATGATGTTTCTTTTTCTGTGTGACTTATTTCAGTTAGAATCATCGTACCTGAATCCACTCATTATGCTGCTACGGGCCTGATGACATAGATTTCATTGCTGAGTGATACTGCATTGTACGTAAGTACCACAAGTTCTTTATCCATTTTTCACTTTCTGTGATATTGAACTTGTACGGTAAACGAGGTTCTTGTAAACAGAGGCGTCCCAAACTTTGGGGTGGCTGTGTCTTTTTGATTTTAATTTCCCTAAGCTATAGGACCATAAGTGGAAGTGCCCTAGGCTCTGTTGCTTTGTTTTTTAGATGTCTCAGGAAACACCATACACTTCTCCCGAGTGTCTGTTGGCAATTTACATCCCGCCCATCAGCATAACAAGGCTCCCAGTTCTCCATGGCCTGTCCTGCCTTTCTGGATTTTACACTTTTTTCAGATGGCCCTTTTGACCGGGGGGAAGTGAGACTTCATTGTAGTGCAGATTTCCTTTGCAAGTTTGCTTGGTTGGCCAAAAAGGGCGTATGCGTTTTTTCCTGAATATATTCAGGAAAAAACGCATACGCCCTTTTTGGCCAAGTGTATCATTGTGGACGATCTACCTCTTTTCCTATGCTTTCAATGCAATTCCAGTCTACCTCTTGAAATCGGTTTCCTGCAATTCTGCCCCGCATTCAAGTCCTCTTGGCAGCCTTACTTCAGTATATTTTTGGACGATAGCTGTCATTTATAACTCTGCAGGTTTGTGAATTACAGTGCCCCTGAGCTCCTTTCTTCAACTCACTTTCTTTTGAGCTGGCCATAACACCGCAGGATGGCTTCAGGCCCTAATCTGGTTCCGGCATGGCACGCTGAGCCTTTGGTTAATTCCTCTTCCTGGTGGGAAATGAGAGTTAAATTTGCCCGTCCAGACACCTCCAGCTAGTCTCTCATTGGTTCTCGCTATTCCTGTTCATCTTCCGCAGAAATTGCAAACTGGGCCAAACAGGAGGTTAAAGGGACTGACTCTCCAAGTCGGGAGGGTGTTAGTAAAGCGTCTGGAATGTTGCATCCGAGTACCAGGGGAGGAAAACTGAGACATATTTGAACACGTCTCCCGATCACATGGTTGATCATACTCTAGGTTCCACATGCATGTTTTAGCTGAAGGAAGAATACCTTAAACCTTGGTAGTTGAAACCCGTGGAATGGGTACCATGCAATATGACTTCAAAGGGTCTTCATTTGCTCACCGAACCTCTCCAATCCTATCACTGCTGCGTTTATGCCCCTGTACACACGCTTGATTCTCTTTTGGAGACATAGCAATCCATAGGTTTTAAGATACTTACTAGTCAGGTACGTTCTTAGGCGTTTAATATGCGGTGTTGAGTCCATTTCGTTGAGCAAGGAGTAGCTCTTGTCTATTCCATATTTGGCTTAAGGAACTTTATCTGTGCTCATTTCAATCTCTGGTTTTATGCAGCACCCCAACTCACCTTTCCCCTTAAGCAAGCATAAGTTGCTTTTCTAAATTTGAGACCCTGTTCTGTTTTGGAATTCAGTTCCTGTGTAGCCAAGTTTACATTCCGTGTATTAGTGATATCTTATGATGTTTCTTTTTCTGTGTGACTTATTTCAGTTAGAATCATCGTACCTGAATCCACTCATTATGCTGCTACGGGCCT
The DNA here is from genome assembly GCF_039906515.1 of Pseudorca crassidens. NCBI lineage: Eukaryota > Metazoa > Chordata > Mammalia > Artiodactyla > Delphinidae > Pseudorca > Pseudorca crassidens. The sequence goes on along the minus strand of NW_027136328.1, from coordinate 880,855 downwards.
GATGACATAGATTTCATTGCTGAGTGATACTGCATTGTACGTAAGTACCACAAGTTCTTTATCCATTTTTCACTTTCTGCGATGTTGAACTTGTACTGTAAACGAGGTTCTTGTAAACAGAGGCGTCCCAAACTTTGGGGTGGCTGTGTCTTTTTGATTTTAATTTCCCTAAGCTATAGGACCATAAGTGGAAGTGCCCTAGGCTCTGTTGCTTTGTTTTTTAGATGTTTCAGGAAACACCATACACTTCTCCCGAGTGTCTGTTGGCAATTTACATCCCGCCCATCAGCATAACAAGGCTCCCAGTTCTCCATGGCCTGTCCTGCCTTTCTGGATTTTACACTTTTTTCAGATGGCCCTTTTGACCGGGGGGAAGTGAGACTTCATTGTAGTGCAGATTTCCTTTGCAAGCTTGCTTGGTTGGCCAAAAAGGGCGTATGCGTTTTTTCCTGAATACATTCAGGAAAAAACGCATACGCCCTTTTTGGCCAAGTGCATCATTGTGGACGTTCTGCCTCTTTTCCTATGCTTTCAATGCAATTCCAGTCTACCTCCTGAAATCGGTTTCCTGCAATTCTGCCCCGCTTTCAAGTCCTCTTGGCAGCCTTACTTCAGTATATTTTTGGACGATAGCTGTCATTTATAACTCTGCAGGTTTGTGAATTACAGTGCCCCTGAGCTCCTTTCTTCAACTCGCTTTATTTTGAGCTGGCCGCAACACCGCAGGATGGCTTCAGGCCCTAATCTGGTTCCGGCACGGCACGCTGAGCCTTTGGTTATTTCCTCTTCCTGGTGGGAAATGAGAGTTAAATTTGCCCGTCCAGACACCTCCAGCTAGTCTCTCATTGGTTCTCGCTATTCCTGTTCATCTTCCGCAGAAATTGCAAACTGGGCCAAACAGGAGGTTAAAGGGACTGACTCTCCAAGTCGGGAGAGTGTTAGTAAAGCGTCTGGAATGTTGCACCCGAGTACCAGGGTACGAAAACTGAGACATATTTGAGCACGTCTCCCGATCACATGGTTGATCATACTCTAGGTTCCACATGCATGTTTTAGCTGAAGGAAGAATACCTTAAACCTGGATAGTTGAAACCCGTGGAATGGGTACCATGCAATATGACTTCAAAGGGTCTTCATTTGCTCACCGAACCTCTCCAATCCTATCACTGCTGCGTTTATGCCCCTGTACACATGCTTGATTCTCTTTCGGAGACATAGCAATCTGTAGGTTTTAAGATACTTACTAGTCAGGTACATTCTTAGGCGTTTAATATGGGGTGTTGAGTCCATTTCGTTGAGCAAGGAGTAGCTCTTGTCTATTCCATATTTGGCATAAGGAACTTTATCTGTGCTCATTTCAATCTCTGGTTTTATGCAGCACCCCAACTCACCTTTCCTCTTAAGCAAGCATAAGTTGGTTTTCTAAATTTGAGACCCTGTTCTGTTTTGGAATTCAGTTCCTGTGTAGCCAAGTTTACATTCCGTGTATGAGTGATATCTTATGATGTTTCTTTTTCTGTGTGACTTATTTCAGTTAGAATCATCGTACCTGAATCCACTCATTATGCTGCTACGGGTCTGATGACATAGATTTCATTGCTGAGTGATACTGCATTGTACGTAAGTACCACAAGTTCTTTATCCATTTTTCACTTTCTGTGATATTGAACTTGTACGGTAAACGAGGTTCTTGTAAACAGAGGCGTCCCAAACTTTGGGGTGGCTGTGTCTTTTTGATTTTAATTTCCCTAAGCTATAGGACCATAAGTGGAAGTGCCCTAGGCTCTGTTGCTTTGCTTTTTAGATGTTTCAGGAAACACCATACACTTCTCCCGAGTGTCTGTTGGCAATTTACATCCCGCCCATCAGCATAACAAGGCTCCCAGTTCTCCATGGCCTGTCCTGCCTTTCTGGATTTTACACTTTCTTCAGATGGCCCTTTTGACCGGGGGGAAGTGAGACTTCATTGTAGTGCAGATTTCCTTTGCAAGTTTGCTTGGTTGGCCAAAAAGGGCGTATGCGTTTTTTCCTGTATATATTCAGGAAAAAACGCATACGCCCTTTTTGGCCAAGTGCATCATTGTGGACGTTCTGCCTCTTTTCCTATGCTTTCAATGCAATTCCAGTCTACCTCCTGAAATCGGTTTCCTGCAATTCTGCCCTGCTTTGAAGTCCTCTTGGCAGCCTTACTTCAGTATATTTTTGGACGATAGCTGTCATTTATAAGTCTGCAGGTTTGTGAATTACAGTGCCCCTGAGCTCCTTTCTTCAACTCGCTTTCTTGTCACCTGGCCACAACACCGCAGGATGGCTTCAGGCCCTAATCTAGTTCTGGCACGGCACACTGAGCCTTTGGTTAATTCCTCTCCCTGGTGGGAAATGAGAGTTAAATTTGCCCGTCCAGACACCTCCAGCTAGTCTCTCATTGGTTCTCGCTATTCCTGTTCATCTTCCGCAGAAATTGCAAACTGGGCCAAACAGGAGGTTAAAGGGACTGACTCTCCAAGTCGGGAGAGTGTTAGTAAAGCGTCTGGAATGTTGCATCCGAGTACCAGGGGAGGAAAACTGAGACATATTTGAACACGTCTCCCGATCACATGGTTGATCATACTCTAGGTTCCACATGCATGTTTTAGCTGAAGGAAGAATACCTTAAACCTTGGTAGTTGAAACCCGTGGAATGGGTACCATGCAATATGACTTCAAAGGGTCTTCATTTGCTCACCGAACCTCTCCAATCCTATCACTGCTGCGTTTATGCCCCTGTACACACGCTTGATTCTCTTTTGGAGACATAGCAATCCATAGGTTTTAAGATACTTACTAGTCAGGTACGTTCTTAGGCGTTTAATATGCGGTGTTGAGTCCATTTTGTTGAGCAAGGAGTAGCTCTTGTCTATTCCATATTTGGCTTAAGGAACTTTATCTGTGCTCATTTCAATGTCTGGTTTTATGCAGCACCCCAACTCACCTTTCCCCTTAAGCAAGCATAAGTTGGTTTTCTAAATTTGAGACCCTGTTCTGTTTTGGAATTCAGTTCCTGTGTAGCCAAGTTTACATTCCGTGTATTAGTGATATCTTATGATGTTTCTTTTTCTGTGTGACTTATTTCAGTTAGAATCATCGTACCTGAATCCACTCATTATGCTGCTACGGGCCTGATGACATAGATTTCATTGCTGAGTGATACTGCATTGTACGTAAGTACCACAAGTTCTTTATCCATTTTTCACTTTCTGCGATGTTGAACTTGTACTGTAAACGAGGTTCTTGTAAACAGAGGCGTCCCAAACTTTGGGGTGGCTGTGTCTTTTTGATTTTAATTTCCCTAAGCTATAGGACCATAAGTGGAAGTGCCCTAGGCTCTGTTGCTTTCTTTTTTAGATGTTTCAGGAAACACCATACACTTCTCCCGAGTGTCTGTTGGCAATTTACATCCCGCCCATCAGCATAACAAGGCTCCCAGTTCTCCATGGCCTGTCCTGCCTTTCTGGATTTTACACTTTTTTCAGATGGCCCTTTTGACCGGGGGGAAGTGAGACTTCATTGTAGTGCAGATTTCCTTTGCAAGTTTGCTTGGTTGGCCAAAAAGGGCGTATGCGTTTTTTCCTGAATATATTCAGGAAAAAACGCATACGCCCTTTTTGGCCAAGTGCATCATTGTGGACGTTCTGCCTCTTTTCCTATGCTTTCAATGCAATTCCAGTCTACCTCCTGAAATCGGTTTCCTGCAATTCTGCCCCGCTTTCAAGTCCTCTTGGCAGCCTTACTTCAGTATATTTTTGGACGATAGCTGTCATTTATAAGTCTGCAGGTTTGTGAATTACAGTGCCCCTGAGCTCCTTTCTTCAACTCGCTTTCTTGTGACCTGGCCGCAACACCGCAGGATGACTTCAGGCCCTAATCTGGTTCCGGCACGGCACGCTGAGCCTTTGGTTATTTCCTCTTCCTGGTGGGAAATGAGAGTTAAATTTGCCCGTCCAGACACCTCCAGCTAGTCTTTCATTGGTTCTCCCTATTCCTGTTCATCTTCCGCAGAAATTGCAAACTGGGCCAAACAGGAGGTTAAAGGCGCTGACTCTCCAAGTGGGGAGAGTGTTAGTAAAGCGTCTGGAATGTTGCACCCGAGTACCAGGGTATGAAAACTGAGACATATTTGAACACGTCTCCCGTTCACACGGTTGATCATACTCTGGGTTCCACATGCATGTTTTAGCTGAAGGAAGAATACCTTAAACCTGGAGAGTTGAGACCCGTGGAATGGGTACCATGCAATATGACTTCAAAGGGTCTTCATTTGCTCACCGAACCTCTCCAATCCTATCACTGCTGCGTTTATGCCCCTGTACACACGCTTGATTCTCTTTTGGAGACATAGCAATCCATAGGTTTTAAGATACTTACTAGTCAGGTACATTCTTAGGCGTTTAATATGGGGTGTTGAGTCCATTTCGTTGAGCAAGGAGTAGCTCTTGTCTATTCCATATTTGGCTTAAGGAACTTTATCTGTGCTCATTTCAATCTCTGGTTTTATGCAGCACCCCAACTCACCTTTCCCCTTAAGCAAGCATAAGTTGCTTTTCTAAATTTGAGACCCTGTTCTGTTTTGTAATTCAGTTCCTGTGTAGACAAGTTTACATTCCGTGTATTAGTGATATCTTATGATGTTTCTTTTTCTGTGTGACTTATTTCAGTTAGAATCATCGTACCTGAATCCACTCATTATGCTGCTACGGGCCTGATGACATAGATTTCATTGCTGAGTGATACTGCATTGTACGTAAGTACCACAAGTTCTTTATCCATTTTTCACTTTCTGTGATATTGAACTTGTACGGTAAACGAGGTTCTTGTAAACAGAGGCGTCCCAAACTTTGGGGTGGCTGTGTCTTTTTGATTTTAATTTCCCTAAGCTATAGGACCATAAGTGGAAGTGCCCTAGGCTCTGTTGCTTTCTTTTTTAGATGTTTCAGGAAACACCATACACTTCTCCCGAGTGTCTGTTGGCAATTTACATCCCGCCCATCAGCATAACAAGGCTCCCAGTTCTCCATGGCCTGTCCTGCCTTTCTGGATTTTACACTTTTTTCAGATGGCCCTTTTGACCGGGGGGAAGTGAGACTTCATTGTAGTGCAGATTTCCTTTGCAAGTTTGCTTGGTTGGCCAAAAAGGGCGTATGCGTTTTTTCCTGAATATATTCAGGAAAAAACGCATACGCCCTTTTTGGCCAAGTGTATCATTGTGGACGATCTACCTCTTTTCCTATGCTTTCAATGCAATTCCAGTCTACCTCTTGAAATCGGTTTCCTGCAATTCTGCCCCGCATTCAAGTCCTCTTGGCAGCCTTACTTCAGTATATTTTTGGACGATAGCTGTCATTTATAACTCTGCAGGTTTGTGAATTACAGTGCCCCTGAGCTCCTTTCTTCAACTCGCTTTCTTTTGAGCTGGCCATAACACCGCAGGATGGCTTCAGGCCCTAATCTGGTTCCGGCATGGCACGCTGAGCCTTTGGTTAATTCCTCTTCCTGGTGGGAAATGAGAGTTAAATTTGCCCGTCCAGACACCTTCAGCTAGTCTCTCATTGGTTCTCGCTATTCTTGTTCATCTTCCGCAGAAATTGCAAACTGGGCCAAACAGGAGGTTAAAGGGACTGACTCTCCAAGTCGGGAGGGTGTTAGTAAAGCGTCTGGAATGTTGCATCCGAGTACCAGGGGAGGAAAACTGAGACATATTTGAACACGTCTCCCGATCACATGGTTGATCATACTCTAGGTTCCACATGCATGTTTTAGCTGAAGGAAGAATACCTTAAACCTTGGTAGTTGAAACCCGTGGAATGGGTACCATGCAATATGACTTCAAAGGGTCTTCATTTGCTCACCGAACCTCTCCAATCCTATCACTGCTGCGTTTATGCCCCTGTACACACGCTTGATTCTCTTTTGGAGACATAGCAATCCATAGGTTTTAAGATACTTACTAGTCAGGTACGTTCTTAGGCGTTTAATATGCGGTGTTGAGTCCATTTCGTTGAGCAAGGAGTAGCTCTTGTCTATTCCATATTTGGCTTAAGGAACTTTATCTGTGCTCATTTCAATCTCTGGTTTTATGCAGCACCCCAACTCACCTTTCCCCTTAAGCAAGCATAAGTTGGTTTTCTAAATTTGAGACCCTGTTCTGTTTTGGAATTCTGTTCCTGTGTAGCCAAGTTTACATTCCGTGTATTACTGATATCTTATGATGTTTCTTTTTCTGTGTGACTTATTTCAGTTAGAATCATCGTACCTGAATCCACTCATTATGCTGCTACGGGCCTGATGACATAGATTTCATTGCTGAGTGATACTGCATTGTACGTAAGTACCACAAGTTCTTTATCCATTTTTCACTTTCTGTGATATTGAACTTGTACGGTAAACGAGGTTCTTGTAAACAGAGGCGTCCCAAACTTTGGGGTGGCTGTGTCTTTTTGATTTTAATTTCCCTAAGCTATAGGACCATAAGTGGAAGTGCCCTAGGCTCTGTTGCTTTCTTTTTTAGATGTTTCAGGAAACACCATACACTTCTCCCGAGTGTCTGTTGGCAATTTACATCCCGCCCATCAGCATAACAAGGCTCCCAGTTCTCCATGGCCTGTCCTGCCTTTCTGGATTTTACACTTTTTTCAGATGGCCCTTTTGACCGGGGGGAAGTGAGACTTCATTGTAGTGCAGATTTCCTTTGCAAGCTTGCTTGGTTGGCCAAAAAGGGCGTATGCGTTTTTTCCTGAATATATTCAGGAAAAAACGCATACGCCCTTTTTGGCCAAGTGCATCATTGTGGACGTTCTGCCTCTTTTCCTATGCTTTCAATGCAATTCCAGTCTACCTCCTGAAATCGGTTTCCTGCAATTCTGCCCCGCTTTCAAGTCCTCTTGGCAGCCTTACTTCAGTATATTTTTGGACGATAGCTGTCATTTATAACTCTGCAGGTTTGTGAATTACAGTGCCCCTGAACTCCTTCCTTCAACTCGCTTTCTTTTGAGCTGGCCGCAACACCGCAGGATGGCTTCAGGCCCTAATCTGGTTCCGGCACGGCACGCTGAGCCTTTGGTTATTTCCTCTTCCTGGTGGGAAATGAGAGTTAAATTTGCCCGTCCAGACACCTCCAGCTAGTCTCTCATTGCTTCTCCCTATTCCTGTTCATCTTCCGCAGAAATTGCAAAATGGGCCAAACAGGAGGTTAAAGGCGCTGACTCTCCAAGTGGGGAGAGTGTTAGTAAAGCGTCTGGAATGTTGCACCCGAGTACCAGGGCAGAAAAACTGAGACGTATTTGAACACGTCTCCCGTTCACACGGTTGATCATACTCTGGGTTCCACATGCATGTTTTAGCCGAAGGAAGAATACCTTAAAACTGGAGAGTTGAGACCCGTGTAATGGGTACCATGCAATATGACTTCAAAGGGTCTTCATTTGCTCGCCGAACCTCTCCAATCCTATCACTTCTGTGTTTATGCCCCTGTACACACGCTTGATTCTCTTTTGGAGACATAGCAATCCATAGGTTTTAAGATACTTACTAGTCAGGTACATTCTTAGGCGTTTAATATGGGGTGTTGAGTCCATTTCGTTGAGCAAGGAGTAGCTCTTGTCTATTCCATATTTGGCTTAAGGAACTTTATCTCTGCTCATTTCAATGTCTGGTTTTATGCAGCACCCCAACTCACCTTTCCCCTTAAGCAAGCATAAGTTGGTTTTCTAAATTTGAGACACTGTTCTGTTCTGTAATTCAGTTCCTGTGTAGCTAAGTTTACATTTCGTGTATTACTGATATCTTATGATGTTTCTTTTTCTGTGTGACTTATTTCAGTTAGAATCATCATACCTGAATCCAGTCATTATGCTGCTAAGGGCCTGATGACATAGATTTCATTGCTGAGTGATATTGCTTTGTAAGTAAATACCACAACTTCTTTATCCATTTTTCACTTTCTGCGATGTTGAACTTGTACTGTAAATGAGGTTCTTGTAAACAGAGGCGTCCCAAACTTTGGGGTGGCTGTGTCTTTTTTATTTTAATTTCCCTAAGCTATAGGACCATAAGTGGAAGTGCCCTAGGCTCTGTTGCTTTTCTTTTTAGATGTTTCAGGAAACACCATACACTTCTTCCAAGTGTCTGTTGGCAATTTACATCCCGCCCATCAGCATAACAAGGCTCCAGGTTCTCCATGGCCTCTCCTGCCTTTCTGGATTTTACACTTTCTTCAGATGGCCCTTTTGACCGGGGGGAAGTGAGACTTCATTGTAGTGCAGATTTCCTTTGCAAGTTTGCTTGGTTGGCCAAAAAGGGCGTATGCGTTTTTTCCTGAATATATTCAGGGAAATACGCATACGCCCTTTTTGGCCAAGTGCATCATTGTGGACGTTCTGCCTCTTTTCCTATGCTTTCAATGCAATTCCAGTCTACCTCCTGAAATCGGTTTCCTGCAATTCTGCCCCCGCTTTCAAGTCCTCTTGGCAGCCTTACTTCAGTATATTTTTGGACGATAGCTGTCATTTATAACTCTGCAGGTTTGTGAATTACAGTGCCCCTGAGCTCCTTTTTTCAACTCGCTTTCTTTTGAGCTGGCCGCAACACCGCAGGATAGCTTCAGGCCCTACTCTGCTTCCGGCACGGCACGCTGAGCCTTTGGTTATTTCCTCTTCTTGGTGGGAAATGAGAGTTAAATTTGCCCGTCCAGACACCTCCAGCTAGTCTCTCATTGGTTCTCCCTATTCCTGTTCATCTTACGCAGAAATTGCAAACTGGGCCAAACAGGAGGTTAAAGGTGCTGACTCTCCAAGTGGGGAGAGTGTTAGTAAAGCGTCTGGAATGTTGCACCTGAGTACCAGGGTATGAAAACTGAGACATATTTGAACACGTCTCCCTTTCACACGGTTGATCATACTCTGGGTTCCACATGCATGTTTTAGCTGAAGGAAGAATACCTTAAACCTGGGTAGTTGAAACCCGTGGAATGGGTACCATGCAATATGACTTCAAAGGGTCTTCATTTGCTCACCGAACCTCTCCAATCCTATCACTGCTGCGTTTATGGCCCTGTACACATGCTTGATTCTCTTTTGGAGACATAGTAATCCATAGGTTTTAAGATACTTACTAGTCAGGTACATTCTTAGGCGTTTAATATGCTGTGTTGAGTCCATTTCGTTGAGCAAGGAGTAGCTCTTTTCTATTCCATATTTGGCTTAAGGAACTTTATCTGTGCTCATTTCAATCTCTGGTTTTATGCAGCACCCCAACTCACCTTTCCCCTTAAGCAAGCATAAGTTGGTTTTCTAATTTTGAGACACTGCTCTGTTCTGTAATTCAGTTCCTGTGTAACCAAGTTTACATTCCGTGTATTACTGATATCTTATGATGTTTCTTTTTCTGTGTGACTTATTTCAGTTAGAATCATCATACCTGAATCCACTCATTGTGCTGCTACGGGCCTGATGACATAGATTTCATTGCTGAGTGATACTGCATTGTACGTAAGTACCACAAGTTCTTTATCCATTTTTCACTTTCTGCGATGTTGAACTTGTACTGTAAACGAGGTTCTTGTAAACAGAGGCGTCCCAAACTTTGGGGTGGCTGTGTCTTTTTGATTTTAATTTCCCTAAGCTATAGGACCATAAGTGGAAGTGCCCTAGGCTCTGTTGCTTTGTTTTTTAGATGTTTCAGGAAACACCATACACTTCTCCCGAGTGTCTGTTGGCAATTTACATCCCGCCCATCAGCATAACAAGGCTCCCAGTTCTCCATGGCCTGTCCTGCCTTTCTGGATTTTACACTTTTTTCAGATGGCCCTTTTGACCGGGGGGAAGTGAGACTTCATTGTAGTGCAGATTTCCTTTGCAAGCTTGCTTGTTTGGCCAAAAAGGGCGTATGCGTTTTTTCCTGAATACATTCAGGAAAAAACGCATACGCCCTTTTTGGCCAAGTGCATCATTGTGGACGTTCTGCCTCTTTTCCTATGCTTTCAATGCAATTCCAGTCTACCTCCTGAAATCGGTTTCCTGCAATTCTGCCCCGCTTTCAAGTCCTCTTGGCAGCCTTACTTCAGTATATTTTTGGACGATAGCTGTCATTTATAACTCTGCAGGTTTGTGAATTACAGTGCACCTGAGATCCTTTCTTCAACTCGCTTTCTTGTGAACTGGCTGCAACACTGCAGGATGGCTTCAGGCCCTAATCTGGATCCGGCACGGCATGCTGAGCCTTTGGTTATTTCCTCTTCCTGGTGGGAAATGAGAGTTAAATTTGCCCGTCCAGACACCTCCAGCTAGTCTCTCATTGGTTCTCGCTATTCCTGTTCATCTTCCGCAGAAATTGCAAACTGGGCCAAACAGGAGGTTAAAGGGACTGACTCTCCAAGTCGGGAGAGTGTTAGTAAAGCGTCTGGAATGTTGCACCCGAGTACCAGGGTACGAAAACTGAGACATATTTGAGCACGTCTCCCGATCACATGGTTGATCATACTCTAGGTTCCACATGCATGTTTTAGCTGAAGGAAGAATACCTTAAACCTGGATAGTTGAAACCCGTGGAATGGGTACCATGCAATATGACTTCAAAGGGTCTTCATTTGCTCACCGAACCTCTCCAATCCTATCACTGCTGCGTTTATGCCCCTGTACACATGCTTGATTCTCTTTCGGAGACATAGCAATCTGTAGGTTTTAAGATACTTACTAGTCAGGTACATTCTTAGGCGTTTAATATGGGGTGTTGAGTCCATTTCGTTGAGCAAGGAGTAGCTCTTGTCTATTCCATATTTGGCATAAGGAACTTTATCTGTGCTCATTTCAATCTCTGGTTTTATGCAGCACCCCAACTCACCTTTCCTCTTAAGCAAGCATAAGTTGGTTTTCTAAATTTGAGACCCTGTTCTGTTTTGGAGTTCAGTTCCTGTGTAGCCAAGTTTACATTCCGTGTATTAGTGATATCTTATGATGTTTCTTTTTCTGTGTGACTTATTTCAGTTAGAATCATCGTACCTGAATCCACTCATTATGCTGCTACGGGTCTGATGACATAGATTTCATTGCTGAGTGATACTGCATTGTACGTAAGTACCACAAGTTCTTTATCCATTTTTCACTTTCTGTGATATTGAACTTGTACGGTAAACGAGGTTCTTGTAAACAGAGGCGTCCCAAACTTTGGGGTGGCTGTGTCTTTTTGATTTTAATTTCCCTAAGCTATAGGACCATAAGTGGAAGTGCCCTAGGCTCTGTTGCTTTGCTTTTTAGATGTTTCAGGAAACACCATACACTTCTCCCGAGTGTCTGTTGGCAATTTACATCCCGCCCATCAGCATAACAAGGCTCCCAGTTCTCCATGGCCTGTCCTGCCTTTCTGGATTTTACACTTTCTTCAGATGGCCCTTTTGACCGGGGGGAAGTGAGACTTCATTGTAGTGCAGATTTCCTTTGCAAGTTTGCTTGGTTGGCCAAAAAGGGCGTATGCGTTTTTTCCTGAATATATTCAGGAAAAAACGCATACGCCCTTTTTGGCCAAGTGCATCATTGTGGACGTTCTGCCTCTTTTCCTATGCTTTCAATGCAATTCCAGTCTACCTCCTGAAATTGGTTTCCTGCAATTCTGCCCTGCTTTCAAGTTCTCTTGGCAGCCTTACTTCAGTATATTTTTGGACGATAGCTGTCATTTATAAGTCTGCAGGTTTGTGAATTACAGTGCCCCTGAGCTCCTTTCTTCAACTCGCTTTCTTGTCACCTGGCCACAACACCGCAGGATGGCTTCAGGCCCTAATCTAGTTCCGGCACGGCACACTGAGCCTTTGGTTAATTCCTCTCCCTGGTGGGAAATTAGAGTTAAATTTGCCCGTCCAGACACCTCCAGCTAGTCTCTCATTGGTTCTCGCTATTCCTGTTCATCTTCCGCAGAAATTGCAAACTGGGCCAAACAGGAGGTTAAAGGGACTGACTCTCCAAGTCGGGAGAGTGTTAGTAAAGCGTCTGGAATGTTGCACCCGAGTACCAGGTTATGAAAACTGAGACATATTTGAACACGTCTCCCGATCACATGGTTGATCATACTCTAGGTTCCACATGCATGTTTTAGCTGAAGGAAGAATAACTTAAACCTGGGTAGTTGAAACCCATGGAAAGGGTACCATGCAATATGACTTCAAAGGGTCTTCATTTGCTCACCGAACCTCTCCAATCCTATCACTGCTGCGTTTATGCCCCTGTACACATGCTTGATTCTCTTTCGGAGACATAGCAATCTTTAGGTTTTATGATACCTACTAGTCAGGTAAATTCTTAGGCGTTTAATATGGGGTGTTGAGTCCATTTCGTTGAGCTAGGAGTAGCTCTTGTCTATTCCATATTTGGCTTAAGGAACTTTATCTGTGCTCATTTCAATCTCTGGTTTTATGCAGCACCCCAACTCACCTTTCCCCTTAAGCAAGCATAAGTTGCTTTTCTAAATTTGAGACCCTGTTCTGTTTTGGAATTCAGTTCCTGTGTAGCCAAGTTTACATTCCGTGTATTAGTGATATCTTATGATGTTTCTTTTTCTGTGTGACTTATTTCAGTTAGAATCATCGTACCTGAATCCACTCATTATGCTGCTACGGGCCTGATGACATAGATTTCATTGCTGAGTGATACTGCATTGTACGTAAGTACCACAAGTTCTTTATCCATTTTTCACTTTCTGTGATATTGAACTTGTACGGTAAACGAGGTTCTTGTAAACAGAGGCGTCCCAAACTTTGGGGTGGCTGTGTCTTTTTGATTTTAATTTCCCTAAGCTATAGGACCATAAGTGGAAGTGCCCTAGGCTCTGTTGCTTTGCTTTTTAGATGTTTCAGGAAACACCATACACTTCTCCCGAGTGTCTGTTGGCAATTTACATCCCGCCCATCAGCATAACAAGGCTCCCAGTTCTCCATGGCCTGTCCTGCCTTTCTGTATTTTACACTTTCTTCAGATGGCCCTTTTGACCGGGGGGAAGTGAGACTTCATTGTAGTGCAGATTTCCTTTGCAAGTTTGCTTGGTTGGCCAAAAAGGGCGTATGCGTTTTTTCCTGAATATATTCAGGAAAAAACGCATACGCCCTTTTTGGCCAAGTGCATCATTGTGGACGTTCTGCCTCTTTTCCTATGCTTTCAATGCAATTCCAGTCTACCTCCTGAAATCGGTTTCCTGCAATTCTGCCCCGCTTTCAAGTCCTCTTGGCAGCCTTACTTCAGTATATTTTTGGACGATAGCTGTCATTTATAACTCTGCAGGTTTGTGAATTACAGTGCCCCTGAGCTCCTTTCTTCAACTCGCTTTCTTGTGACCTGGCCGCAACACCGCAGGATGGCTTCAGGCCCTAATCTGGTTCCGGCACGGCACGCTGAGCCTTTGGTTATTTCCTCTTCCTGGTGGGAAATGAGAGTTAAATTTGCCCGTCCAGACGCCTCCAGCTAGTCTCTCATTGGTTCTCCCTATTCCTGTTCATCTTCCGCAGAAATTGCAAACTGGGCCAAACAGGAGGTTAAAGGCGCTGACTCTCCAAGTGGGGAGAGTGTTAGTAAAGCGTCTGGAATGTTGCACCCGAGTACCAGGGGAGGAAAACTGAGACATATTTGAACACGTCTCCCGTTCACACGGTTGATCATACTCTGGGTTCCACATGCATGTTTTAGCTGAAGGAAGAATACCTTAAACCTGGAGAGTTGAGACCCGTGGAATGGGTACCATGCAATATGACTTCAAAGGGTCTTCATTTGCTCACCGAACCTCTCCAATCCTATCACTGCTGCGTTTATGCCCCTGTACACACGCTTGATTCTCTTTTGGAGACATAGCAATCCATAGGTTTTAAGATACTTACTAGTCAGGTACATTCTTAGGCGTTTAATATGGGGTGTTGAGTCCATTTCATTGAGCAAGGAGTAGCTCTTGTCTATTCCATATTTGGCTTAAGGAACTTTATCTGTGCTCATTTCAATCTCTGGTTTTATGCAGCACCCCAACTCACCTTTCCCCTTAAGCAAGCATAAGTTGCTTTTCTAAATTTGAGACCCTGTTCTGTTCTGTAATTCAGTTCCTGTGTAGCCAAGTTTACATTCCGTGTATTAGTGATATCTTATGATGTTTCTTTTTCTGTGTGACTTATTTCAGTTAGAATCATCGTACCTGAATCCACTCATTATGCTGCTACGGGCCTGATGACATAGATTTCATTGCTGAGTGATACTGCATTGTACGTAAGTACCACAAGTTCTTTATCCATTTTTCACTTTCTGTGATATTGAACTTGTACGGTAAACGAGGTTCTTGTAAACAGAGGCGTCCCAAACTTTGGGGTGGCTGTGTCTTTTTGATTTTAATTTCCCTAAGCTATAGGACCATAAGTGGAAGTGCCCTAGGCTCTGTTGCTTTGTTTTTTAGATGTTTCAGGAAACACCATACACTTCTCCCGAGTGTCTGTTGGCAATTTACATCCCGCCCATCAGCATAACAAGGCTCCCAGTTCTCCATGGCCTGTCCTGCCTTTCTGGATTTTACACTTTTTTCAGATGGCCCTTTTGACCGGGGGGAAGTGAGACTTCATTGTAGTGCAGATTTCCTTTGCAAGTTTGCTTGGTTGGCCAAAAAGGGCGTATGCGTTTTTTCCTGAATATATTCAGGAAAAAACGCATACGCCCTTTTTGGCCAAGTGTATCATTGTGGACGATCTACCTCTTTTCCTATGCTTTCAATGCAATTCCAGTCTACCTCTTGAAATCGGTTTCCTGCAATTCTGCCCCGCATTCAAGTCCTCTTGGCAGCCTTACTTCAGTATATTTTTGGATGATAGCTGTCATTTATAACTCTGCAGGTTTGTGAATTACAGTGCCCCTGAGCTCCTTTCTTCAACTCGCTTTCTTGTGACCTGGCCGCAACACCGCAGGATGGCTTCAGGCCCTAATCTGGTTCCGGCATGGCACGCTGAGCCTTTGGTTAATTCCTCTTCCTGGTGGGAAATGAGAGTTAAATTTGCCCGTCCAGACACCTCCAGCTAGTCTCTCATTGGTTCTCGCTATTCCTGTTCATCTTCCGCAGAAATTGCAAACTGGGCCAAACAGGAGGTTAAAGGGACTGACTCTCCAAGTCGGGAGGGTGTTAGTAAAGCGTCTGGAATGTTGCATCCGAGTACCAGGGGAGGAAAACTGAGACATATTTGAACACGTCTCCCGATCACATGGTTGATCATACTCTAGGTTCCACATGCATGTTTTAGCTGAAGGAAGAATACCTTAAAACTTGGTAGTTGAAACCCGTGGAATGGGTACCATGCAATATGACTTCAAAGGGTCTTCATTTGCTCACCGAACCTCTCCAATCCTATCACTGCTGCGTTTATGCCCCTGTACACACGCTTGATTCTCTTTTGGAGACATAGCAATCCATAGGTTTTAAGATACTTACTAGTCAGGTACGTTCTTAGGCGTTTAATATGGGGTGTTGAGTCCATTTCGTTGAGCAAGGAGTAGCTCTTGTCTATTCCATATTTGGCTTAAGGAACTTTATCTGTGCTCATTTCAATGTCTGGTTTTATGCAGCACCCCAACTCACCTTTCCCCTTAAGCAAGCATAAGTTGGTTTTCTAAATTTGAGACCCTGTTCTGTTTTGGAATTCAGTTCCTGTGTAGCCAAGTTTACATTCCGTGTATTACTGATATCTTATGATGTTTCTTTTTCTGTGTGACTTATTTCAGTTAGAATCATCGTACCTGAATCCACTCATTATGCTGCTACGGGCCTGATGACATAGATTTCATTGCTGAGTGATACTGCATTGTACGTAAGTACCACAAGTTCTTTATCCATTTTTCACTTTCTGTGATATTGAACTTGTACGGTAAACGAGGTTCTTGTAAACAGAGGCGTCCCAAACTTTGGGGTGGCTGTGTCTTTTTGATTTTAATTTCCCTAAGCTATAGGACCATAAGTGGAAGTGCCCTAGGCTCTGTTGCTTTGTTTTTTAGATGTTTCAGGAAACACCATACACTTCTCCCGAGTGTCTGTTGGCAATTTACATCCCGCCCATCAGCATAACAAGGCTCCCAGTTCTCCATGGCCTGTCCTGCCTTTCTGGATTTTACACTTTTTTCAGATGGCCCTTTTGACCGGGGGGAAGTGAGACTTCATTGTAGTGCAGATTTCCTTTGCAAGTTTGCTTGGTTGGCCAAAAAGGGCATATGCGTTTTTTCCTGAATATATTCAGGAAAAAACGCATACGCCCTTTTTGGCCAAGTGTATCATTGTGGACGATCTACCTCTTTTCCTATGCTTTCAATGCAATTCCAGTCTACCTCTTGAAATCGGTTTCCTGCAATTCTGCCCCGCATTCAAGTCCTCTTGGCAGCCTTACTTCAGTATATTTTTGGATGATAGCTGTCATTTATAACTCTGCAGGTTTGTGAATTACAGTGCCCCTGAGCTCCTTTCTTCAACTCGCTTTCTTGTGACCTGGCCGCAACACCGCAGGATGGCTTCAGGCCCTAATCTGGTTCCGGCATGGCACGCTGAGCCTTTGGTTAATTCCTCTTCCTGGTGGGAAATGAGAGTTAAATTTGCCCGTCCAGACACCTCCAGCTAGTCTCTCATTGGTTCTCGCTATTCCTGTTCATCTTCCGCAGAAATTGCAAACTGGGCCAAACAGGAGGTTAAAGGGACTGACTCTCCAAGTCGGGAGGGTGTTAGTAAAGCGTCTGGAATGTTGCATCCGAGTACCAGGGGAGGAAAACTGAGACATATTTGAACACGTCTCCCGATCACATGGTTGATCATACTCTAGGTTCCACATGCATGTTTTAGCTGAAGGAAGAATACCTTAAAACTTGGTAGTTGAAACCCGTGGAATGGGTACCATGCAATATGACTTCAAAGGGTCTTCATTTGCTCACCGAACCTCTCCAATCCTATCACTGCTGCGTTTATGCCCCTGTACACACGCTTGATTCTCTTTTGGAGACATAGCAATCCATAGGTTTTAAGATACTTACTAGTCAGGTACGTTCTTAGGCGTTTAATATGGGGTGTTGAGTCCATTTCGTTGAGCAAGGAGTAGCTCTTGTCTATTCCATATTTGGCTTAAGGAACTTTATCTGTGCTCATTTCAATGTCTGGTTTTATGCAGCACCCCAACTCACCTTTCCCCTTAAGCAAGCATAAGTTGGTTTTCTAAATTTGAGACCCTGTTCTGTTTTGGAATTCAGTTCCTGTGTAGCCAAGTTTACATTCCGTGTATTACTGATATCTTATGATGTTTCTTTTTCTGTGTGACTTATTTCAGTTAGAATCATCGTACCTGAATCCACTCATTATGCTGCTACGGGCCTGATGACATAGATTTCATTGCTGAGTGATACTGCATTGTACGTAAGTACCACAAGTTCTTTATCCATTTTTCACTTTCTGTGATATTGAACTTGTACGGTAAACGAGGTTCTTGTAAACAGAGGCGTCCCAAACTTTGGGGTGGCTGTGTCTTTTTGATTTTAATTTCCCTAAGCTATAGGACCATAAGTGGAAGTGCCCTAGGCTCTGTTGCTTTGTTTTTTAGATGTTTCAGGAAACACCATACACTTCTCCCGAGTGTCTGTTGGCAATTTACATCCCGCCCATCAGCATAACAAGGCTCCCAGTTCTCCATGGCCTGTCCTGCCTTTCTGGATTTTACACTTTTTTCAGATGGCCCTTTTGACCGGGGGGAAGTGAGACTTCATTGTAGTGCAGATTTCCTTTGCAAGTTTGCTTGGTTGGCCAAAAAGGGCATATGCGTTTTTTCCTGAATATATTCAGGAAAAAACGCATACGCCCTTTTTGGCCAAGTGTATCATTGTGGACGATCTACCTCTTTTCCTATGCTTTCAATGCAATTCCAGTCTACCTCTTGAAATCGGTTTCCTGCAATTCTGCCCCGCATTCAAGTCCTCTTGGCAGCCTTACTTCAGTATATTTTTGGATGATAGCTGTCATTTATAACTCTGCAGGTTTGTGAATTACAGTGCCCCTGAGCTCCTTTCTTCAACTCGCTTTCTTGTGACCTGGCCGCAACACCGCAGGATGGCTTCAGGCCCTAATCTGGTTCCGGCATGGCACGCTGAGCCTTTGGTTAATTCCTCTTCCTGGTGGGAAATGAGAGTTAAATTTGCCCGTCCAGACACCTCCAGCTAGTCTCTCATTGGTTCTCGCTATTCCTGTTCATCTTCCGCAGAAATTGCAAACTGGGCCAAACAGGAGGTTAAAGGGACTGACTCTCCAAGTCGGGAGGGTGTTAGTAAAGCGTCTGGAATGTTGCATCCGAGTACCAGGGGAGGAAAACTGAGACATATTTGAACACGTCTCCCGATCACATGGTTGATCATACTCTAGGTTCCACATGCATGTTTTAGCTGAAGGAAGAATACCTTAAACCTTGGTAGTTGAAACCCGTGGAATGGGTACCATGCAATATGACTTCAAAGGGTCTTCATTTGCTCACCGAACCTCTCCAATCCTATCACTGCTGCGTTTATGCCCCTGTACACACGCTTGATTCTCTTTTGGAGACATAGCAATCCATAGGTTTTAAGATACTTACTAGTCAGGTACGTTCTTAGGCGTTTAATATGCGGTGTTGAGTCCATTTCGTTGAGCAAGGAGTAGCTCTTGTCTATTCCATATTTGGCTTAAGGAACTTTATCTGTGCTCATTTCAATCTCTGGTTTTATGCAGCACCCCAACTCACCTTTCCCCTTAAGCAAGCATAAGTTGCTTTTCTAAATTTGAGACCCTGTTCTGTTTTGGAATTCAGTTCCTGTGTAGCCAAGTTTACATTCCGTGTATTAGTGATATCTTATGATGTTTCTTTTTCTGTGTGACTTATTTCAGTTAGAATCATCGTACCTGAATCCACTCATTATGCTGCTACGGGCCTGATGACATAGATTTCATTGCTGAGTGATACTGCATTGTACGTAAGTACCACAAGTTCTTTATCCATTTTTCACTTTCTGCGATGTTGAACTTGTACTGTAAACGAGGTTCTTGTAAACAGAGGCGTCCCAAACTTTGGGGTGGCTGTGTCTTTTTGATTTTAATTTCCCTAAGCTATAGGACCATAAGTGGAAGTGCCCTAGGCTCTGTTGCTTTGTTTTTTAGATGTTTCAGGAAACACCATACACTTCTCCCGAGTGTCTGTTGGCAATTTACATCCCGCCCATCAGCATAACAAGGCTCCCAGTTCTCCATGGCCTGTCCTGCCTTTCTGGATTTTACACTTTTTTCAGATGGCTCTTTTGACCGGGGGGAAGTGAGACTTCATTGTAGTGCAGATTTCCTTTGCAAGCTTGCTTGGTTGGCCAAAAAGGGCGTATGCGTTTTTTCCTGAATACATTCAGGAAAAAACGCATACGCCCTTTTTGACCAAGTGCATCATTGTGGACGTTCTGCCTCTTTTCCTATGCTTTCAATGCAATTCCAGTCTACCTCCTGAAATCGGTTTCCTGCAATTCTGCCCCGCTTTCAAGTCCTCTTGGCAGCCTTACTTCAGTATATTTTTGGACGATAGCTGTCATTTATAACTCTGCAGGTTTGTGAATTACAGTGCCCCTGAGATCCTTTCTTCAACTCGCTTTCTTGTGAACTGGCTGCAACACTGCAGGATGGCTTCAGGCCCTAATCTGGTTCCGGCACGGCACGCTGAGCCTTTGGTTATTTCCTCTTCCTGGTGGGAAATGAGAGTTAAATTTGCCCGTCCAGACACCTCCAGCTAGTCTCTCATTGGTTCTCGCTATTCCTGTTCATCTTCCGCAGAAATTGCAAACTGGGCCAAACAGGAGGTTAAAGGGACTGACTCTCCAAGTCGGGAGAGTGTTAGTAAAGCGTCTGGAATGTTGCACCCGAGTACCAGGGTACGAAAACTGAGACATATTTGAGCACGTCTCCCGATCACATGGTTGATCATACTCTAGGTTCCACATGCATGTTTTAGCTGAAGGAAGAATACCTTAAACCTGGATAGTTGAAACCCGTGGAATGGGTACCATGCAATATGACTTCAAAGGGTCTTCATTTGCTCACCGAACCTCTCCAATCCTATCACTGCTGCGTTTATGCCCCTGTACACATGCTTGATTCTCTTTCGGAGACATAGCAATCTGTAGGTTTTAAGATACTTACTAGTCAGGTACATTCTTAGGCGTTTAATATGGGGTGTTGAGTCCATTTCGTTGAGCAAGGAGTAGCTCTTGTCTATTCCATATTTGGCATAAGGAACTTTATCTGTGCTCATTTCAATCTCTGGTTTTATGCAGCACCCCAACTCACCTTTCCTCTTAAGCAAGCATAAGTTGGTTTTCTAAATTTGAGACCCTGTTCTGTTTTGGAATTCAGTTCCTGTGTAGCCAAGTTTACATTCCGTGTATGAGTGATATCTTATGATGTTTCTTTTTCTGTGTGACTTATTTCAGTTAGAATCATCGTACCTGAATCCACTCATTATGCTGCTACGGGTCTGATGACATAGATTTCATTGCTGAGTGATACTGCATTGTACGTAAGTACCACAAGTTCTTTATCCATTTTTCACTTTCTGTGATATTGAACTTGTACGGTAAACGAGGTTCTTGTAAACAGAGGCGTCCCAAACTTTGGGGTGGCTGTGTCTTTTTGATTTTAATTTCCCTAAGCTATAGGACCATAAGTGGAAGTGCCCTAGGCTCTGTTGCTTTGCTTTTTAGATGTTTCAGGAAACACCATACACTTCTCCCGAGTGTCTGTTGGCAATTTACATCCCGCCCATCAGCATAACAAGGCTCCCAGTTCTCCATGGCCTGTCCTGCCTTTCTGGATTTTACACTTTCTTCAGATGGCCCTTTTGACCGGGGGGAAGTGAGACTTCATTGTAGTGCAGATTTCCTTTGCAAGTTTGCTTGGTTGGCCAAAAAGGGCGTATGCGTTTTTTCCTGAATATATTCAGGAAAAAACGCATACGCCCTTTTTGGCCAAGTGCATCATTGTGGACGTTCTGCCTCTTTTCCTATGCTTTCAATGCAATTCCAGTCTACCTCCTGAAATCGGTTTCCTGCAATTCTGCCCTGCTTTGAAGTCCTCTTGGCAGCCTTACTTCAGTATATTTTTGGACGATAGCTGTCATTTATAAGTCTGCAGGTTTGTGAATTACAGTGCCCCTGAGCTCCTTTCTTCAACTCGCTTTCTTGTCACCTGGCCACAACACCGCAGGATGGCTTCAGGCCCTAATCTAGTTCCGGCACGGCACACTGAGCCTTTGGTTAATTCCTCTCCCTGGTGGGAAATGAGAGTTAAATTTGCCCGTCCAGACACCTCCAGCTAGTCTCTCATTGGTTCTCGCTATTCCTGTTCATCTTCCGCAGAAATTGCAAACTGGGCCAAACAGGAGGTTAAAGGGACTGACTCTCCAAGTCGGGAGAGTGTTAGTAAAGCGTCTGGAATGTTGCATCCGAGTACCAGGGGAGGAAAACTGAGACATATTTGAACACGTCTCCCGATCACATGGTTGATCATACTCTAGGTTCCACATGCATGTTTTAGCTGAAGGAAGAATACCTTAAACCTTGGTAGTTGAAACCCGTGGAATGGGTACCATGCAATATGACTTCAAAGGGTCTTCATTTGCTCACCGAACCTCTCCAATCCTATCACTGCTGCGTTTATGCCCCTGTACACACGCTTGATTCTCTTTTGGAGACATAGCAATCCATAGGTTTTAAGATACTTACTAGTCAGGTACGTTCTTAGGCGTTTAATATGCGGTGTTGAGTCCATTTTGTTGAGCAAGGAGTAGCTCTTGTCTATTCCATATTTGGCTTAAGGAACTTTATCTGTGCTCATTTCAATCTCTGGTTTTATGCAGCACCCCAACTCACCTTTCCCCTTAAGCAAGCATAAGTTGGTTTTCTAAATTTGAGACCCTGTTCTGTTTTGGAATTCAGTTCCTGTGTAGCCAAGTTTACATTCCGTGTATTAGTGATATCTTATGATGTTTCTTTTTCTGTGTGACTTATTTCAGTTAGAATCATCGTACCTGAATCCACTCATTATGCTGCTACGGGCCTGATGACATAGATTTCATTGCTGAGTGATACTGCATTGTACGTAAGTACCACAAGTTCTTTATCCATTTTTCACTTTCTGCGATGTTGAACTTGTACTGTAAACGAGGTTCTTGTAAACAGAGGCGTCCCAAACTTTGGGGTGGCTGTGTCTTTTTGATTTTAATTTCCCTAAGCTATAGGACCATAAGTGGAAGTGCCCTAGGCTCTGTTGCTTTCTTTTTTAGATGTTTCAGGAAACACCATACACTTCTCCCGAGTGTCTGTTGGCAATTTACATCCCGCCCATCAGCATAACAAGGCTCCCAGTTCTCCATGGCCTGTCCTGCCTTTCTGGATTTTACACTTTTTTCAGATGGCCCTTTTGACCGGGGGGAAGTGAGACTTCATTGTAGTGCAGATTTCCTTTGCAAGTTTGCTTGGTTGGCCAAAAAGGGCGTATGCGTTTTTTCCTGAATATATTCAGGAAAAAACGCATACGCCCTTTTTGGCCAAGTGCATCATTGTGGACGTTCTGCCTCTTTTCCTATGCTTTCAATGCAATTCCAGTCTACCTCCTGAAATCGGTTTCCTGCAATTCTGCCCCGCTTTCAAGTCCTCTTGGCAGCCTTACTTCAGTATATTTTTGGACGATAGCTGTCATTTATAAGTCTGCAGGTTTGTGAATTACAGTGCCCCTGAGCTCCTTTCTTCAACTCGCTTTCTTGTGACCTGGCCGCAACACCGCAGGATGGCTTCAGGCCCTAATCTGGTTCCGGCACGGCACGCTGAGCCTTTGGTTATTTCCTCTTCCTGGTGGGAAATGAGAGTTAAATTTGCCCGTCCAGACACCTCCAGCTAGTCTTTCATTGGTTCTCCCTATTCCTGTTCATCTTCCGCAGAAATTGCAAACTGGGCCAAACAGGAGGTTAAAGGCGCTGACTCTCCAAGTGGGGAGAGTGTTAGTAAAGCGTCTGGAATGTTGCACCCGAGTACCAGGGTATGAAAACTGAGACATATTTGAACACGTCTCCCGTTCACACGGTTGATCATACTCTGGGTTCCACATGCATGTTTTAGCTGAAGGAAGAATACCTTAAACCTGGAGAGTTGAGACCCGTGGAATGGGTACCATGCAATATGACTTCAAAGGGTCTTCATTTGCTCACCGAACCTCTCCAATCCTATCACTGCTGCGTTTATGCCCCTGTACACACGCTTGATTCTCTTTTGGAGACATAGCAATCCATAGGTTTTAAGATACTTACTAGTCAGGTACATTCTTAGGCGTTTAATATGGGGTGTTGAGTCCATTTCGTTGAGCAAGGAGTAGCTCTTGTCTATTCCATATTTGGCTTAAGGAACTTTATCTGTGCTCATTTCAATCTCTGGTTTTATGCAGCACCCCAACTCACCTTTCCCCTTAAGCAAGCATAAGTTGCTTTTCTAAATTTGAGACCCTGTTCTGTTTTGTAATTCAGTTCCTGTGTAGACAAGTTTACATTCCGTGTATTAGTGATATCTTATGATGTTTCTTTTTCTGTGTGACTTATTTCAGTTAGAATCATCGTACCTGAATCCACTCATTATGCTGCTACGGGCCTGATGACATAGATTTCATTGCTGAGTGATACTGCATTGTACGTAAGTACCACAAGTTCTTTATCCATTTTTCACTTTCTGTGATATTGAACTTGTACGGTAAACGAGGTTCTTGTAAACAGAGGCGTCCCAAACTTTGGGGTGGCTGTGTCTTTTTGATTTTAATTTCCCTAAGCTATAGGACCATAAGTGGAAGTGCCCTAGGCTCTGTTGCTTTCTTTTTTAGATGTTTCAGGAAACACCATACACTTCTCCCGAGTGTCTGTTGGCAATTTACATCCCGCCCATCAGCATAACAAGGCTCCCAGTTCTCCATGGCCTGTCCTGCCTTTCTGGATTTTACACTTTTTTCAGATGGCCCTTTTGACCGGGGGGAAGTGAGACTTCATTGTAGTGCAGATTTCCTTTGCAAGTTTGCTTGGTTGGCCAAAAAGGGCGTATGCGTTTTTTCCTGAATATATTCAGGAAAAAACGCATACGCCCTTTTTGGCCAAGTGTATCATTGTGGACGATCTACCTCTTTTCCTATGCTTTCAATGCAATTCCAGTCTACCTCTTGAAATCGGTTTCCTGCAATTCTGCCCCGCATTCAAGTCCTCTTGGCAGCCTTACTTCAGTATATTTTTGGACGATAGCTGTCATTTATAACTCTGCAGGTTTGTGAATTACAGTGCCCCTGAGCTCCTTTCTTCAACTCGCTTTCTTTTGAGCTGGCCATAACACCGCAGGATGGCTTCAGGCCCTAATCTGGTTCCGGCATGGCACGCTGAGCCTTTGGTTAATTCCTCTTCCTGGTGGGAAATGAGAGTTAAATTTGCCCGTCCAGACACCTCCAGCTAGTCTCTCATTGGTTCTCGCTATTCCTGTTCATCTTCCGCAGAAATTGCAAACTGGGCCAAACAGGAGGTTAAAGGGACTGACTCTCCAAGTCGGGAGGGTGTTAGTAAAGCGTCTGGAATGTTGCATCCGAGTACCAGGGGAGGAAAACTGAGACATATTTGAACACGTCTCCCGATCACATGGTTGATCATACTCTAGGTTCCACATGCATGTTTTAGCTGAAGGAAGAATACCTTAAACCTTGGTAGTTGAAACCCGTGGAATGGGTACCATGCAATATGACTTCAAAGGGTCTTCATTTGCTCACCGAACCTCTCCAATCCTATCACTGCGGCGTTTATGCCCCTGTACACACGCTTGATTCTCTTTTGGAGACATAGCAATCCATAGGTTTTAAGATACTTACTAGTCAGGTACGTTCTTAGGCGTTTAATATGCGGTGTTGAGTCCATTTCGTTGAGCAAGGAGTAGCTCTTGTCTATTCCATATTTGGCTTAAGGAACTTTATCTGTGCTCATTTCAATCTCTGGTTTTATGCAGCACCCCAACTCACCTTTCCCCTTAAGCAAGCATAAGTTGCTTTTCTAAATTTGAGACCCTGTTCTGTTTTGGAATTCAGTTCCTGTGTAGCCAAGTTTACATTCCGTGTATTAGTGATATCTTATGATGTTTCTTTTTCTGTGTGACTTATTTCAGTTAGAATCATCGTACCTGAATCCACTCATTATGCTGCTACGGGCCTGATGACATAGATTTCATTGCTGAGTGATACTGCATTGTACGTAAGTACCACAAGTTCTTTATCCATTTTTCACTTTCTGCGATATTGAACTTGTACTGTAAACGAGGTTCTTGTAAACAGAGGCGTCCCAAACTTTGGGGTGGCTGTGTCTTTTTGATTTTAATTTCCCTAAGCTATAGGACCATAAGTGGAAGTGCCCTAGGCTCTGTTGCTTTGTTTTTTAGATGTTTCAGGAAACACCATACACTTCTCCCGAGTGTCTGTTGGCAATTTACATCCCGCCCATCAGCATAACAAGGCTCCCAGTTCTCCATGGCCTGTCCTGCCTTTCTGGATTTTACACTTTTTTCAGATGGCCCTTTTGACCGGGGGGAAGTGAGACTTCATTGTAGTGCAGATTTCCTTTGCAAGCTTGCTTGGTTGGCCAAAAAGGGCGTATGCGTTTTTTCCTGAATATATTCAGGGAAATACGCATACGCCCTTTTTGGCCAAGTGCATCATTGTGGACGTTCTGCCTCTTTTCCTATGCTTTCAATGCAATTCCAGTCTACCTCCTGAAATCGGTTTCCTGCAATTCTGCCCCGCTTTCAAGTCCTCTTGGCAGCCTTACTTCAGTATATTTTTGGACGATAGCTGTCATTTATAACTCTGCAGGTTTGTGAATTACAGTGCCCCTGAGCTCCTTTCTTCAACTCGCTTTCTTTTGAGCTGGCCGCAACACCGCAGGATGGCTTCAGGCCCTAATCTGGTTCCGGCATGGCACGCTGAGCCTTTGGTTAATTCCTCTTCCTGGTGGGAAATGAGAGTTAAATTTGCCCGTCCAGACACCTCCAGCTAGTCTCTCATTGGTTCTCCCTATTCCTGTTCATCTTCCGCAGAAATTGCAAACTGGGCCAAACAGGAGGTTAAAGGGACTGACTCTCCAAGTCAGGAGGGTGTTAGTAAAGCATCTGGAATGTTGCATCCGAGTACCAGGGGAGGAAAACTGAGACATATTTGAACACGTCTCCCGATCACATGGTTGATCATACTCTAGGTTCCACATGCATGTTTTAGCTGAAGGAAGAATACCTTAAACCTTGGTAGTTGAAACCCGTGGAATGGGTACCATGCAATATGACTTCAAAGGGTCTTCATTTGTTCACCGAACCTCTCCAATCCTATCACTGCTGCGTTTATGCCCCTGTACACACACTTGATTCTCTTTGGAGACATAGCAATCCATAGGTTTTAAGATACTTACTAGTCAGGTACGTTCTTAGGCGTTTAATATGGGGTGTTGAGTCCATTTCGTTGAGCAAGGAGTAGCTCTTGTCTATTCCATATTTGGCTTAAGGAACTTTATCTGTGCTCATTTCAATGTCTGGTTTTATGCAGCACCCCAATTCACCTTTCCCCTTAAGCAAGCATAAGTTGGTTTTCTAAATTTGAGACCCTGTTCTGTTTTGGAATTCTGTTCCTGTGTAGCCAAGTTTACATTCCGTGTATTACTGATATCTTATGATGTTTCTTTTTCTGTGTGACTTATTTCAGTTAGAATCATCGTACCTGAATCCACTCATTATGCTGCTACGGGCCTGATGACATAGATTTCATTGCTGAGTGATACTGCATTGTACGTAAGTACCACAAGTTCTTTATCCATTTTTCACTTTCTGTGATATTGAACTTGTACGGTAAACGAGGTTCTTGTAAACAGAGGCGTCCCAAACTTTGGGGTGGCTGTGTCTTTTTGATTTTAATTTCCCTAAGCTATAGGACCATAAGTGGAAGTGCCCTAGGCTCTGTTGCTTTCTTTTTTAGATGTTTCAGGAAACACCATACACTTCTCCCGAGTGTCTGTTGGCAATTTACATCCCGCCCATCAGCATAACAAGGCTCCCAGTTCTCCATGGCCTGTCCTGCCTTTCTGGATTTTACACTTTTTTCAGATGGCCCTTTTGACCGGGGGGAAGTGAGACTTCATTGTAGTGCAGATTTCCTTTGCAAGCTTGCTTGGTTGGCCAAAAAGGGCGTATGCGTTTTTTCCTGAATATATTCAGGAAAAAACGCATACGCCCTTTTTGGCCAAGTGCATCATTGTGGACGTTCTGCCTCTTTTCCTATGCTTTCAATGCAATTCCAGTCTACCTCCTGAAATCGGTTTCCTGCAATTCTGCCCCGCTTTCAAGTCCTCTTGGCAGCCTTACTTCAGTATATTTTTGGACGATAGCTGTCATTTATAACTCTGCAGGTTTGTGAATTACAGTGCCCCTGAACTCCTTTCTTCAACTCGCTTTCTTTTGAGCTGGCCGCAACACCGCAGGATGGCTTCAGGCCCTAATCTGGTTCCGGCACGGCACGCTGAGCCTTTGGTTATTTCCTCTTCCTGGTGGGAAATGAGAGTTAAATTTGCCCGTCCAGACACCTCCAGCTAGTCTCTCATTGCTTCTCCCTATTCCTGTTCATCTTCCGCAGAAATTGCAAAATGGGCCAAACAGGAGGTTAAAGGCGCTGACTCTCCAAGTGGGGAGAGTGTTAGTAAAGCGTCTGGAATGTTGCACCCGAGTACCAGGGCAGAAAAACTGAGACGTATTTGAACACGTCTCCCGTTCACACGGTTGATCATACTCTGGGTTCCACATGCATGTTTTAGCCGAAGGAAGAATACCTTAAAACTGGAGAGTTGAGACCCGTGTAATGGGTACCATGCAATATGACTTCAAAGGGTCTTCATTTGCTCGCCGAACCTCTCCAATCCTATCACTTCTGTGTTTATGCCCCTGTACACACGCTTGATTCTCTTTTGGAGACATAGCAATCCATAGGTTTTAAGATACTTACTAGTCAGGTACATTCTTAGGCGTTTAATATGGGGTGTTGAGTCCATTTCGTTGAGCAAGGAGTAGCTCTTGTCTATTCCATATTTGGCTTAAGGAACTTTATCTGTGCTCATTTCAATGTCTGGTTTTATGCAGCACCCCAACTCACCTTTCCCCTTAAGCAAGCATAAGTTGGTTTTCTAAATTTGAGACCCTGTTCTGTTCTGTAATTCAGTTCCTGTGTAGCTAAGTTTACATTTCGTGTATTACTGATATCTTATGATGTTTCTTTTTCTGTGTGACTTATTTCAGTTAGAATCATCATACCTGAATCCAGTCATTATGCTGCTAAGGGCCTGATGACATAGATTTCATTGCTGAGTGATATTGCTTTGTAAGTAAATACCACAACTTCTTTATCCATTTTTCACTTTCTGCGATGTTGAACTTGTACTGTAAATGAGGTTCTTGTAAACAGAGGCGTCCCAAACTTTGGGGTGGCTGTGTCTTTTTTATTTTAATTTCCCTAAGCTATAGGACCATAAGTGGAAGTGCCCTAGGCTCTGTTGCTTTTCTTTTTAGATGTTTCAGGAAACACCATACACTTCTTCCAAGTGTCTGTTGGCAATTTACATCCCGCCCATCAGCATAACAAGGCTCCAGGTTCTCCATGGCCTCTCCTGCCTTTCTGGATTTTACACTTTCTTCAGATGGCCCTTTTGACCGGGGGGAAGTGAGACTTCATTGTAGTGCAGATTTCCTTTGCAAGTTTGCTTGGTTGGCCAAAAAGGGCGTATGCGTTTTTTCCTGAATATATTCAGGGAAATACGCATACGCCCTTTTTGGCCAAGTGCATCATTGTGGACGTTCTGCCTCTTTTCCTATGCTTTCAATGCAATTCCAGTCTACCTCCTGAAATCGGTTTCCTGCAATTCTGCCCCGCTTTCAAGTCCTCTTGGCAGCCTTACTTCAGTATATTTTTGGACGATAGCTGTCATTTATAACTCTGCAGGTTTGTGAATTACAGTGCCCCTGAGCTCCTTTTTTCAACTCGCTTTCTTTTGAGCTGGCCGCAACACCGCAGGATAGCTTCAGGCCCTACTCTGCTTCCGGCACGGCACGCTGAGCCTTTGGTTATTTCCTCTTCTTGGTGGGAAATGAGAGTTAAATTTGCCCGTCCAGACACCTCCAGCTAGTCTCTCATTGGTTCTCCCTATTCCTGTTCATCTTACGCAGAAATTGCAAACTGGGCCAAACAGGAGGTTAAAGGTGCTGACTCTCCAAGTGGGGAGAGTGTTAGTAAAGCGTCTGGAATGTTGCACCTGAGTACCAGGGTATGAAAACTGAGACATATTTGAACACGTCTCCCTTTCACACGGTTGATCATACTCTGGGTTCCACATGCATGTTTTAGCTGAAGGAAGAATACCTTAAACCTGGGTAGTTGAAACCCGTGGAATGGGTACCATGCAATATGACTTCAAAGGGTCTTCATTTGCTCACCGAACCTCTCCAATCCTATCACTGCTGCGTTTATGGCCCTGTACACATGCTTGATTCTCTTTTGGAGACATAGTAATCCATAGGTTTTAAGATACTTACTAGTCAGGTACATTCTTAGGCGTTTAATATGCTGTGTTGAGTCCATTTCGTTGAGCAAGGAGTAGCTCTTTTCTATTCCATATTTGGCTTAAGGAACTTTATCTGTGCTCATTTCAATCTCTGGTTTTATGCAGCACCCCAACTCACCTTTCCCCTTAAGCAAGCATAAGTTGGTTTTCTAATTTTGAGACACTGCTCTGTTCTGTAATTCAGTTCCTGTGTAGCCAAGTTTACATTCCGTGTATTACTGATATCTTATGATGTTTCTTTTTCTGTGTGACTTATTTCAGTTAGAATCATCATACCTGAATCCACTCATTGTGCTGCTACGGGCCTGATGACATAGATTTCATTGCTGAGTGATACTGCATTGTACGTAAGTACCACAAGTTCTTTATCCATTTTTCACTTTCTGCGATGTTGAACTTGTACTGTAAACGAGGTTCTTGTAAACAGAGGCGTCCCAAACTTTGGGGTGGCTGTGTCTTTTTGATTTTAATTTCCCTAAGCTATAGGACCATAAGTGGAAGTGCCCTAGGCTCTGTTGCTTTGTTTTTTAGATGTTTCAGGAAACACCATACACTTCTCCCGAGTGTCTGTTGGCAATTTACATCCCGCCCATCAGCATAACAAGGCTCCCAGTTCTCCATGGCCTGTCCTGCCTTTCTGGATTTTACACTTTTTTCAGATGGCCCTTTTGACCGGGGGGAAGTGAGACTTCATTGTAGTGCAGATTTCCTTTGCAAGCTTGCTTGGTTGGCCAAAAAGGGCGTATGCGTTTTTTCCTGAATACATTCAGGAAAAAACGCATACGCCCTTTTTGGCCAAGTGCATCATTGTGGACGTTCTGCCTCTTTTCCTATGCTTTCAATGCAATTCCAGTCTACCTCCTGAAATCGGTTTCCTGCAATTCTGCCCCGCTTTCAAGTCCTCTTGGCAGCCTTACTTCAGTATATTTTTGGACGATAGCTGTCATTTATAACTCTGCAGGTTTGTGAATTACAGTGCACCTGAGATCCTTTCTTCAACTCGCTTTCTTGTGAACTGGCTGCAACACTGCAGGATGGCTTCAGGCCCTAATCTGGATCCGGCACGGCATGCTGAGCCTTTGGTTATTTCCTCTTCCTGGTGGGAAATGAGAGTTAAATTTGCCCGTCCAGACACCTCCAGCTAGTCTCTCATTGGTTCTCGCTATTCCTGTTCATCTTCCGCAGAAATTGCAAACTGGGCCAAACAGGAGGTTAAAGGGACTGACTCTCCAAGTCGGGAGAGTGTTAGTAAAGCGTCTGGAATGTTGCACCCGAGTACCAGGGTACGAAAACTGAGACATATTTGAGCACGTCTCCCGATCACATGGTTGATCATACTCTAGGTTCCACATGCATGTTTTAGCTGAAGGAAGAATACCTTAAACCTGGATAGTTGAAACCCGTGGAATGGGTACCATGCAATATGACTTCAAAGGGTCTTCATTTGCTCACCGAACCTCTCCAATCCTATCACTGCTGCGTTTATGCCCCTGTACACATGCTTGATTCTCTTTCGGAGACATAGCAATCTGTAGGTTTTAAGATACTTACTAGTCAGGTACATTCTTAGGCGTTTAATATGGGGTGTTGAGTCCATTTCGTTGAGCAAGGAGTAGCTCTTGTCTATTCCATATTTGGCATAAGGAACTTTATCTGTGCTCATTTCAATCTCTGGTTTTATGCAGCACCCCAACTCACCTTTCCTCTTAAGCAAGCATAAGTTGGTTTTCTAAATTTGAGACCCTGTTCTGTTTTGGAGTTCAGTTCCTGTGTAGCCAAGTTTACATTCCGTGTATTAGTGATATCTTATGATGTTTCTTTTTCTGTGTGACTTATTTCAGTTAGAATCATCGTACCTGAATCCACTCATTATGCTGCTACGGGTCTGATGACATAGATTTCATTGCTGAGTGATACTGCATTGTACGTAAGTACCACAAGTTCTTTATCCATTTTTCACTTTCTGTGATATTGAACTTGTACGGTAAACGAGGTTCTTGTAAACAGAGGCGTCCCAAACTTTGGGGTGGCTGTGTCTTTTTGATTTTAATTTCCCTAAGCTATAGGACCATAAGTGGAAGTGCCCTAGGCTCTGTTGCTTTGCTTTTTAGATGTTTCAGGAAACACCATACACTTCTCCCGAGTGTCTGTTGGCAATTTACATCCCGCCCATCAGCATAACAAGGCTCCCAGTTCTCCATGGCCTGTCCTGCCTTTCTGGATTTTACACTTTCTTCAGATGGCCCTTTTGACCGGGGGGAAGTGAGACTTCATTGTAGTGCAGATTTCCTTTGCAAGTTTGCTTGGTTGGCCAAAAAGGGCGTATGCGTTTTTTCCTGAATATATTCAGGAAAAAACGCATACGCCCTTTTTGGCCAAGTGCATCATTGTGGACGTTCTGCCTCTTTTCCTATGCTTTCAATGCAATTCCAGTCTACCTCCTGAAATTGGTTTCCTGCAATTCTGCCCTGCTTTCAAGTTCTCTTGGCAGCCTTACTTCAGTATATTTTTGGACGATAGCTGTCATTTATAAGTCTGCAGGTTTGTGAATTACAGTGCCCCTGAGCTCCTTTCTTCAACTCGCTTTCTTGTCACCTGGCCACAACACCGCAGGATGGCTTCAGGCCCTAATCTAGTTCCGGCACGGCACACTGAGCCTTTGGTTAATTCCTCTCCCTGGTGGGAAATTAGAGTTAAATTTGCCCGTCCAGACACCTCCAGCTAGTCTCTCATTGGTTCTCGCTATTCCTGTTCATCTTCCGCAGAAATTGCAAACTGGGCCAAACAGGAGGTTAAAGGGACTGACTCTCCAAGTCGGGAGAGTGTTAGTAAAGCGTCTGGAATGTTGCACCCGAGTACCAGGTTATGAAAACTGAGACATATTTGAACACGTCTCCCGATCACATGGTTGATCATACTCTAGGTTCCACATGCATGTTTTAGCTGAAGGAAGAATAACTTAAACCTGGGTAGTTGAAACCCATGGAAAGGGTACCATGCAATATGACTTCAAAGGGTCTTCATTTGCTCACCGAACCTCTCCAATCCTATCACTGCTGCGTTTATGCCCCTGTACACACGCTTGATTCTCTTTTGGAGACATAGCAATCCATAGGTTTTAAGATACTTACTAGTCAGGTACATTCTTAGGCGTTTAATATGGGGTGTTGAGTCCATTTCATTGAGCAAGGAGTAGCTCTTGTCTATTCCATATTTGGCTTAAGGAACTTTATCTGTGCTCATTTCAATCTCTGGTTTTATGCAGCACCCCAACTCACCTTTCCCCTTAAGCAAGCATAAGTTGCTTTTCTAAATTTGAGACCCTGTTCTGTTCTGTAATTCAGTTCCTGTGTAGCCAAGTTTACATTCCGTGTATTAGTGATATCTTATGATGTTTCTTTTTCTGTGTGACTTATTTCAGTTAGAATCATCGTACCTGAATCCACTCATTATGCTGCTACGGGCCTGATGACATAGATTTCATTGCTGAGTGATACTGCATTGTACGTAAGTACCACAAGTTCTTTATCCATTTTTCACTTTCTGTGATATTGAACTTGTACGGTAAACGAGGTTCTTGTAAACAGAGGCGTCCCAAACTTTGGGGTGGCTGTGTCTTTTTGATTTTAATTTCCCTAAGCTATAGGACCATAAGTGGAAGTGCCCTAGGCTCTGTTGCTTTGTTTTTTAGATGTTTCAGGAAACACCATACACTTCTCCCGAGTGTCTGTTGGCAATTTACATCCCGCCCATCAGCATAACAAGGCTCCCAGTTCTCCATGGCCTGTCCTGCCTTTCTGGATTTTACACTTTTTTCAGATGGCCCTTTTGACCGGGGGGAAGTGAGACTTCATTGTAGTGCAGATTTCCTTTGCAAGTTTGCTTGGTTGGCCAAAAAGGGCGTATGCGTTTTTTCCTGAATATATTCAGGAAAAAACGCATACGCCCTTTTTGGCCAAGTGTATCATTATGGACGATCTACCTCTTTTCCTATGCTTTCAATGCAATTCCAGTCTACCTCTTGAAATCGGTTTCCTGCAATTCTGCCCCGCATTCAAGTCCTCTTGGCAGCCTTACTTCAGTATATTTTTGGATGATAGCTGTCATTTATAACTCTGCAGGTTTGTGAATTACAGTGCCCCTGAGCTCCTTTCTTCAACTCGCTTTCTTGTGACCTGGCCGCAACACCGCAGGATGGCTTCAGGCCCTAATCTGGTTCCGGCATGGCACGCTGAGCCTTTGGTTAATTCCTCTTCCTGGTGGGAAATGAGAGTTAAATTTGCCCGTCCAGACACCTCCAGCTAGTCTCTCATTGGTTCTCGCTATTCCTGTTCATCTTCCGCAGAAATTGCAAACTGGGCCAAACAGGAGGTTAAAGGGACTGACTCTCCAAGTCGGGAGGGTGTTAGTAAAGCGTCTGGAATGTTGCATCCGAGTACCAGGGGAGGAAAACTGAGACATATTTGAACACGTCTCCCGATCACATGGTTGATCATACTCTAGGTTCCACATGCATGTTTTAGCTGAAGGAAGAATACCTTAAAACTTGGTAGTTGAAACCCGTGGAATGGGTACCATGCAATATGACTTCAAAGGGTCTTCATTTGCTCACCGAACCTCTCCAATCCTATCACTGCTGCGTTTATGCCCCTGTACACACGCTTGATTCTCTTTTGGAGACATAGCAATCCATAGGTTTTAAGATACTTACTAGTCAGGTACGTTCTTAGGCGTTTAATATGGGGTGTTGAGTCCATTTCGTTGAGCAAGGAGTAGCTCTTGTCTATTCCATATTTGGCTTAAGGAACTTTATCTGTGCTCATTTCAATGTCTGGTTTTATGCAGCACCCCAACTCACCTTTCCCCTTAAGCAAGCATAAGTTGGTTTTCTAAATTTGAGACCCTGTTCTGTTTTGGAATTCAGTTCCTGTGTAGCCAAGTTTACATTCCGTGTATTACTGATATCTTATGATGTTTCTTTTTCTGTGTGACTTATTTCAGTTAGAATCATCGTACCTGAATCCACTCATTATGCTGCTACGGGCCTGATGACATAGATTTCATTGCTGAGTGATACTGCATTGTACGTAAGTACCACAAGTTCTTTATCCATTTTTCACTTTCTGTGATATTGAACTTGTACGGTAAACGAGGTTCTTGTAAACAGAGGCGTCCCAAACTTTGGGGTGGCTGTGTCTTTTTGATTTTAATTTCCCTAAGCTATAGGACCATAAGTGGAAGTGCCCTAGGCTCTGTTGCTTTGTTTTTTAGATGTTTCAGGAAACACCATACACTTCTCCCGAGTGTCTGTTGGCAATTTACATCCCGCCCATCAGCATAACAAGGCTCCCAGTTCTCCATGGCCTGTCCTGCCTTTCTGGATTTTACACTTTTTTCAGATGGCCCTTTTGACCGGGGGGAAGTGAGACTTCATTGTAGTGCAGATTTCCTTTGCAAGTTTGCTTGGTTGGCCAAAAAGGGCATATGCGTTTTTTCCTGAATATATTCAGGAAAAAACGCATACGCCCTTTTTGGCCAAGTGTATCATTGTGGACGATCTACCTCTTTTCCTATGCTTTCAATGCAATTCCAGTCTACCTCTTGAAATCGGTTTCCTGCAATTCTGCCCCGCATTCAAGTCCTCTTGGCAGCCTTACTTCAGTATATTTTTGGATGATAGCTGTCATTTATAACTCTGCAGGTTTGTGAATTACAGTGCCCCTGAGCTCCTTTCTTCAACTCGCTTTCTTGTGACCTGGCCGCAACACCGCAGGATGGCTTCAGGCCCTAATCTGGTTCCGGCATGGCACGCTGAGCCTTTGGTTAATTCCTCTTCCTGGTGGGAAATGAGAGTTAAATTTGCCCGTCCAGACACCTCCAGCTAGTCTCTCATTGGTTCTCGCTATTCCTGTTCATCTTCCGCAGAAATTGCAAACTGGGCCAAACAGGAGGTTAAAGGGACTGACTCTCCAAGTCGGGAGGGTGTTAGTAAAGCGTCTGGAATGTTGCATCCGAGTACCAGGGGAGGAAAACTGAGACATATTTGAACACGTCTCCCGATCACATGGTTGATCATACTCTAGGTTCCACATGCATGTTTTAGCTGAAGGAAGAATACCTTAAACCTTGGTAGTTGAAACCCGTGGAATGGGTACCATGCAATATGACTTCAAAGGGTCTTCATTTGCTCACCGAACCTCTCCAATCCTATCACTGCTGCGTTTATGCCCCTGTACACACGCTTGATTCTCTTTTGGAGACATAGCAATCCATAGGTTTTAAGATACTTACTAGTCAGGTACGTTCTTAGGCGTTTAATATGGGGTGTTGAGTCCATTTCGTTGAGCAAGGAGTAGCTCTTGTCTATTCCATATTTGGCTTAAGGAACTTTATCTGTGCTCATTTCAATGTCTGGTTTTATGCAGCACCCCAACTCACCTTTCCCCTTAAGCAAGCATAAGTTGGTTTTCTAAATTTGAGACCCTGTTCTGTTTTGGAATTCAGTTCCTGTGTAGCCAAGTTTACATTCCGTGTATTACTGATATCTTATGATGTTTCTTTTTCTGTGTGACTTATTTCAGTTAGAATCATCGTACCTGAATCCACTCATTATGCTGCTACGGGCCTGATGACATAGATTTCATTGCTGAGTGATACTGCATTGTACGTAAGTACCACAAGTTCTTTATCCATTTTTCACTTTCTGTGATATTGAACTTGTACGGTAAACGAGGTTCTTGTAAACAGAGGCGTCCCAAACTTTGGGGTGGCTGTGTCTTTTTGATTTTAATTTCCCTAAGCTATAGGACCATAAGTGGAAGTGCCCTAGGCTCTGTTGCTTTGTTTTTTAGATGTTTCAGGAAACACCATACACTTCTCCCGAGTGTCTGTTGGCAATTTACATCCCGCCCATCAGCATAACAAGGCTCCCAGTTCTCCATGGCCTGTCCTGCCTTTCTGGATTTTACACTTTTTTCAGATGGCCCTTTTGACCGGGGGGAAGTGAGACTTCATTGTAGTGCAGATTTCCTTTGCAAGTTTGCTTGGTTGGCCAAAAAGGGCGTATGCGTTTTTTCCTGAATATATTCAGGAAAAAACGCATACGCCCTTTTTGGCCAAGTGTATCATTGTGGACGATCTACCTCTTTTCCTATGCTTTCAATGCAATTCCAGTCTACCTCTTGAAATCGGTTTCCTGCAATTCTGCCCCGCATTCAAGTCCTCTTGGCAGCCTTACTTCAGTATATTTTTGGATGATAGCTGTCATTTATAACTCTGCAGGTTTGTGAATTACAGTGCCCCTGAGCTCCTTTCTTCAACTCGCTTTCTTGTGACCTGGCCGCAACACCGCAGGATGGCTTCAGGCCCTAATCTGGTTCCGGCACGGCACGCTGAGCCTTTGGTTAATTCCTCTTCCTGGTGGGAAATGAGAGTTAAATTTGCCCGTCCAGACACCTCCAGCTAGTCTCTCATTGGTTCTCGCTATTCCTGTTCATCTTCCGCAGAAATTGCAAACTGGGCCAAACAGGAGGTTAAAGGGACTGACTCTCCAAGTCGGGAGGGTGTTAGTAAAGCGTCTGGAATGTTGCATCCGAGTACCAGGGGAGGAAAACTGAGACATATTTGAACACGTCTCCCGATCACATGGTTGATCATACTCTAGGTTCCACATGCATGTTTTAGCTGAAGGAAGAATACCTTAAAACTTGGTAGTTGAAACCCGTGGAATGGGTACCATGCAATATGACTTCAAAGGGTCTTCATTTGCTCACCGAACCTCTCCAATCCTATCACTGCTGCGTTTATGCCCCTGTACACACGCTTGATTCTCTTTTGGAGACATAGCAATCCATAGGTTTTAAGATACTTACTAGTCAGGTACGTTCTTAGGCGTTTAATATGGGGTGTTGAGTCCATTTCGTTGAGCAAGGAGTAGCTCTTGTCTATTCCATATTTGGCTTAAGGAACTTTATCTGTGCTCATTTCAATGTCTGGTTTTATGCAGCACCCCAAC
Organism: Pseudorca crassidens; assembly: GCF_039906515.1. NCBI lineage: Eukaryota > Metazoa > Chordata > Mammalia > Artiodactyla > Delphinidae > Pseudorca > Pseudorca crassidens. The sequence goes on along the minus strand of NW_027136328.1, from coordinate 843,128 downwards.
TCACCTTTCCCCTTAAGCAAGCATAAGTTGGTTTTCTAAATTTGAGACCCTGTTCTGTTTTGGAATTCAGTTCCTGTGTAGCCAAGTTTACATTCCGTGTATTACTGATATCTTATGATGTTTCTTTTTCTGTGTGACTTATTTCAGTTAGAATCATCGTACCTGAATCCACTCATTATGCTGCTACGGGCCTGATGACATAGATTTCATTGCTGAGTGATACTGCATTGTACGTAAGTACCACAAGTTCTTTATCCATTTTTCACTTTCTGTGATATTGAACTTGTACGGTAAACGAGGTTCTTGTAAACAGAGGCGTCCCAAACTTTGGGGTGGCTGTGTCTTTTTGATTTTAATTTCCCTAAGCTATAGGACCATAAGTGGAAGTGCCCTAGGCTCTGTTGCTTTGTTTTTTAGATGTTTCAGGAAACACCATACACTTCTCCCGAGTGTCTGTTGGCAATTTACATCCCGCCCATCAGCATAACAAGGCTCCCAGTTCTCCATGGCCTGTCCTGCCTTTCTGGATTTTACACTTTTTTCAGATGGCCCTTTTGACCGGGGGGAAGTGAGACTTCATTGTAGTGCAGATTTCCTTTGCAAGTTTGCTTGGTTGGCCAAAAAGGGCATATGCGTTTTTTCCTGAATATATTCAGGAAAAAACGCATACGCCCTTTTTGGCCAAGTGTATCATTGTGGACGATCTACCTCTTTTCCTATGCTTTCAATGCAATTCCAGTCTACCTCTTGAAATCGGTTTCCTGCAATTCTGCCCCGCATTCAAGTCCTCTTGGCAGCCTTACTTCAGTATATTTTTGGATGATAGCTGTCATTTATAACTCTGCAGGTTTGTGAATTACAGTGCCCCTGAGCTCCTTTCTTCAACTCGCTTTCTTGTGACCTGGCCGCAACACCGCAGGATGGCTTCAGGCCCTAATCTGGTTCCGGCATGGCACGCTGAGCCTTTGGTTAATTCCTCTTCCTGGTGGGAAATGAGAGTTAAATTTGCCCGTCCAGACACCTCCAGCTAGTCTCTCATTGGTTCTCGCTATTCCTGTTCATCTTCCGCAGAAATTGCAAACTGGGCCAAACAGGAGGTTAAAGGGACTGACTCTCCAAGTCGGGAGGGTGTTAGTAAAGCGTCTGGAATGTTGCATCCGAGTACCAGGGGAGGAAAACTGAGACATATTTGAACACGTCTCCCGATCACATGGTTGATCATACTCTAGGTTCCACATGCATGTTTTAGCTGAAGGAAGAATACCTTAAAACTTGGTAGTTGAAACCCGTGGAATGGGTACCATGCAATATGACTTCAAAGGGTCTTCATTTGCTCACCGAACCTCTCCAATCCTATCACTGCTGCGTTTATGCCCCTGTACACACGCTTGATTCTCTTTTGGAGACATAGCAATCCATAGGTTTTAAGATACTTACTAGTCAGGTACGTTCTTAGGCGTTTAATATGGGGTGTTGAGTCCATTTCGTTGAGCAAGGAGTAGCTCTTGTCTATTCCATATTTGGCTTAAGGAACTTTATCTGTGCTCATTTCAATGTCTGGTTTTATGCAGCACCCCAACTCACCTTTCCCCTTAAGCAAGCATAAGTTGGTTTTCTAAATTTGAGACCCTGTTCTGTTTTGGAATTCAGTTCCTGTGTAGCCAAGTTTACATTCCGTGTATTACTGATATCTTATGATGTTTCTTTTTCTGTGTGACTTATTTCAGTTAGAATCATCGTACCTGAATCCACTCATTATGCTGCTACGGGCCTGATGACATAGATTTCATTGCTGAGTGATACTGCATTGTATGTAAGTACCACAAGTTCTTTATCCATTTTTCACTTTCTGTGATATTGAACTTGTACGGTAAACGAGGTTCTTGTAAACAGAGGCGTCCCAAACTTTGGGGTGGCTGTGTCTTTTTGATTTTAATTTCCCTAAGCTATAGGACCATAAGTGGAAGTGCCCTAGGCTCTGTTGCTTTGTTTTTTAGATGTTTCAGGAAACACCATACACTTCTCCCGAGTGTCTGTTGGCAATTTACATCCCGCCCATCAGCATAACAAGGCTCCCAGTTCTCCATGGCCTGTCCTGCCTTTCTGGATTTTACACTTTTTTCAGATGGCCCTTTTGACCGGGGGGAAGTGAGACTTCATTGTAGTGCAGATTTCCTTTGCAAGTTTGCTTGGTTGGCCAAAAAGGGCGTATGCGTTTTTTCCTGAATATATTCAGGAAAAAACGCATACGCCCTTTTTGGCCAAGTGTATCATTGTGGACGATCTACCTCTTTTCCTATGCTTTCAATGCAATTCCAGTCTACCTCTTGAAATCGGTTTCCTGCAATTCTGCCCCGCATTCAAGTCCTCTTGGCAGCCTTACTTCAGTATATTTTTGGACGATAGCTGTCATTTATAAGTCTGCAGGTTTGTGAATTACAGTGCCCCTGAGCTCCTTTCTTCAACTCGCTTTCTTTTGAGCTGGCCGCAACACCGCAGGATGGCTTCAGGCCCTAATCTGGTTCCGGCATGGCACGCTGAGCCTTTGGTTAATTCCTCTTCCTGGTGGGAAATGAGAGTTAAATTTGCCCGTCCAGACACCTCCAGCTAGTCTCTCATTGGTTCTCGCTATTCCTGTTCATCTTCCGCAGAAATTGCAAACTGGGCCAAACAGGAGGTTAAAGGGACTGACTCTCCAAGTCGGGAGGGTGTTAGTAAAGCGTCTGGAATGTTGCATCCGAGTACCAGGGGAGGAAAACTGAGACATATTTGAACACGTCTCCGGATCACATAGTTGATCATACTCTAGGTTCCACATGCATGTTTTAGCTGAAGGAAGAATACCTTAAACCTTGGTAGTTGAAACCCGTGGAATGGGTACCATGCAATATGACTTCAAAGGGTCTTCATTTGCTCACCGAACCTCTCCAATCCTATCACTGCTGTGTTTATGCCCCTGTACACAGGCTTGATTCTCTTTTGGAGACATACCAATCCATAGGTTTTAAGATACTTACTAGTCAGGTACGTTCTTAGGCGTTTAATATGGGGTGTTGAGTCCATTTCGTTGAGCAAGGAGTAGCTCTTGTCTATTCCATATTTGGCTTAAGGAACTTTATCTGTGCTCATTTCAATGTCTGGTTTTATGCAGCACCCCAACTCACCTTTCCCCTTAAGCAAGCATAAGTTGGTTTTCTAAATTTGAGACACTGTTCTGTTTTGGAATTCAGTTCCTGTGTAGCCAAGTTTACATTCCGTGTATTAGTGATATCTTATGATGTTTCTTTTTCTGTGTGACTTATTTCAGTTAGAATCATCGTACCTGAATCCACTCATTATGCTGCTACGGGCCTGATGACATAGATTTCATTGCTGAGTGATACTGCATTGTACGTAAGTACCACAAGTTCTTTATCCATTTTTCACTTTCTGTGATATTGAACTTGTACGGTAAACGAGGTTCTTGTAAACAGAGGCGTCCCAAACTTTGGGGTGGCTGTGTCTTTTTGATTTTAATTTCCCTAAGCTATAGGACCATAAGTGGAAGTGCCCTAGGCTCTGTTGCTTTGTTTTTTAGATGTTTCAGGAAACACCATACACTTCTCCCGAGTGTCTGTTGGCAATTTACATCCCGCCCATCAGCATAACAAGGCTCCCAGTTCTCCATGGCCTGTCCTGCCTTTCTGGATTTTACACTTTTTTCAGATGGCCCTTTTGACCGGGGGGAAGTGAGACTTCATTGTAGTGCAGATTTCCTTTGCAAGTTTGCTTGGTTGGCCAAAAAGGGCGTATGCGTTTTTTCCTGAATATATTCAGGAAAAAACGCATACGCCCTTTTTGGCCAAGTGCATCATTGTGGACGTTCTGCCTCTTTTCCTATGCTTTCAATGCAATTCCAGTCTACCTCCTGAAATCGGTTTCCTGCAATTCTGCCCCGCTTTCAAGTCCTCTTGGCAGCCTTACTTCAGTATATTTTTGGACGATAGCTGTCATTTATAACTCTGCAGGTTTGTGAATTACAGTGCCCCTGAACTCCTTTCTTCAACTCGCTTTCTTGTGACCTGGCCGCAACACCGCAGGATGGCTTCAGGCCCTAATCTGGTTCCGCCACGGCACGCTGAGCCTTTGGTTATTTCCTCTTCCTGGTGGGAAATGAGAGTTAAATTTGCCCGTCCAGACACCTCCAGCTAGTCTCTCATTGGTTCTCCCTATTCCTGTTCATCTTCCGCAGAAATTGCAAACTGGGCCAAACAGGAGGTTAAAGGCGCTGACTCTCCAAGTGGGGAGAGTGTTAGTAAAGCGTCTGGAATGTTGCACCCGAGTACCAGGGGAGGAAAACTGAGACATATTTGAACACGTCTCCCGTTCACACGGTTGATCATACTCTGGGTTCCACATGCATGTTTTAGCTGAAGGAAGAATACCTTAAACCTGGAGAGTTGAGACCCGTGGAATGGGTACCATGCAATATGACTTCAAAGGGTCTTCATTTGCTCACCGAACCTCTCCAATCCTATCACTGCTGCGTTTATGCCCCTGTACACACGCTTGATTCTCTTTTGGAGACATAGCAATCCATAGGTTTTAAGATACTTACTAGTCAGGTACATTCTTAGGCGTTTAATATGGGGTGTTGAGTCCATTTCGTTGAGCAAGGAGTAGCTCTTGTCTATTCCATATTTGGCTTAAGGAACTTTATCTGTGCTCATTTCAATGTCTGGTTTTATGCAGCACCCCAACTTACCTTTCCCCTTAAGCAAGCATAAGTTGCTTTTCTAAATTTGAGACCCTGTTCTGTTTTGTAATTCAGTTCCTGTGTAGCCAAGTTTACATTCCGTGTATTAGTGATATCTTATGATGTTTCTTTTCTGTGTGACTTATTTCAGTTAGAATCATCGTACCTGAATCCACTCATTATGCTGCTACGGGCCTCATGACATAGATTTCATTGCTGAGTGATACTGCATTGTATGTAAGTACCACAAGTTCTTTATCCATTTTTCACTTTCTGTGATATTGAACTTGTACGGTAAACGAGGTTCTTGTAAACAGAGGCGTCCCAAACTTTGGGGTGGCTGTGTCTTTTTGATTTTAATTTCCCTAAGCTATAGGACCATAAGTGGAAGTGCCCTAGGCTCTGTTGCTTTGTTTTTTAGATGTTTCAGGAAACACCATACACTTCTCCCGAGTGTCTGTTGGCAATTTACATCCCGCCCATCAGCATAACAAGGCTCCCAGTTCTCCATGGCCTGTCCTGCCTTTCTGGATTTTACACTTTTTTCAGATGGCCCTTTTGACCGGGGGGAAGTGAGACTTCATTGTAGTGCAGATTTCCTTTGCAAGTTTGCTTGGTTGGCCAAAAAGGGCGTATGCGTTTTTTCCTGAATATATTCAGGAAAAAACGCATACGCCCTTTTTGGCCAAGTGTATCATTGTGGACGATCTACCTCTTTTCCTATGCTTTCAATGCAATTCCAGTCTACCTCTTGAAATCTGTTTCCTGCAATTCTGCCCCGCATTCAAGTCCTCTTGGCAGCCTTACTTCAGTATATTTTTGGATGATAGCTGTCATTTATAACTCTGCAGGTTTGTGAATTACAGTGCCCCTGAGCTCCTTTCTTCAACTCGCTTTCTTGTGACCTGGCCGCAACACCGCAGGATGGCTTCAGGCCCTAATCTGGTTCCGGCATGGCACGCTGAGCCTTTGGTTAATTCCTCTTCCTGGTGGGAAATGAGAGTTAAATTTGCCCGTCCAGACACCTCCAGCTAGTCTCTCATTGGTTCTCGCTATTCCTGTTCATCTTCCGCAGAAATTGCAAACTGGGCCAAACAGGAGGTTAAAGGGACTGACTCTCCAAGTCGGGAGGGTGTTAGTAAAGCGTCTGGAATGTTGCATCCGAGTACCAGGGGAGGAAAACTGAGACATATTTGAACACGTCTCCCGATCACATGGTTGATCATACTCTAGGTTCCACATGCATGTTTTAGCTGAAGGAAGAATACCTTAAAACTTGGTATTTGAAACCCGTGGAATGGGTACCATGCAATATGACTTCAAAGGGTCTTCATTTGCTCACCGAACCTCTCCAATCCTATCACTGCTGCGTTTATGCCCCTGTACACACGCTTGATTCTCTTTTGGAGACATAGCAATCCATAGGTTTTAAGATACTTACTAGTCAGGTACGTTCTTAGACGTTTAATATGGGGTGTTGAGTCCATTTCGTTGAGCAAGGAGTAGCTCTTGTCTATTCCATATTTGGCTTAAGGAACTTTATCTGTGCTCATTTCAATGTCTGGTTTTATGCAGCACCCCAACTCACCTTTCCCCTTAAGCAAGCATAAGTTGGTTTTCTAAATTTGAGACCCTGTTCTGTTTTGGAATTCAGTTCCTGTGTAGCCAAGTTTACATTCCGTGTATTACTGATATCTTATGATGTTTCTTTTTCTGTGTGACTTATTTCAGTTAGAATCATCGTACCTGAATCCACTCATTATGCTGCTACGGGCCTGATGACATAGATTTCATTGCTGAGTGATACTGCATTGTACGTAAGTACCACAAGTTCTTTATCCATTTTTCACTTTCTGTGATATTGAACTTGTACGGTAAACGAGGTTCTTGTAAACAGAGGCGTCCCAAACTTTGGGGTGGCTGTGTCTTTTTGATTTTAATTTCCCTAAGCTATAGGACCATAAGTGGAAGTGCCCTAGGCTCTGTTGCTTTCTTTTTTAGATGTTTCAGGAAACACCATACACTTCTCCCGAGTGTCTGTTGGCAATTTACATCCCGCCCATCAGCATAACAAGGCTCCCAGTTCTCCATGGCCTGTCCTGCCTTTCTGGATTTTACACTTTTTTCAGATGGCCCTTTTGACCGGGGGGAAGTGAGACTTCATTGTAGTGCAGATTTCCTTTGCAAGCTTGCTTGGTTGGCCAAAAAGTGCGTATGCATTTTTTCCTGAATATATTCAGGAAAAAATGCATACGCCCTTTTTGGCCAAGTGCATCATTGTGGACGTTCTGCCTCTTTTCCTATGCTTTCAATGCAATTCCAGTCTACCTCCTGAAATCGGTTTCCTGCAATTCTGCCCCGCTTTCAAGTCCTCTTGGCAGCCTTACTTCAGTATATTTTTGGACGATAGCTGTCATTTATAACTCTGCAGGTTTGTTAATTACAGTGCCCCTGAGCTCCTTTCTTCAACTCGCTTTCTTTTGAGCTGGCCGCAACACCGCAGGATGGCTTCAGGCCCTAATCTGGTTCCGGCACGGCACGCTGAGCCTTTGGTTATTTCCTCTTCCTGGTGGGAAATGAGAGTTAAATTTGCCCGTCCAGACACCTCCAGCTAGTCTCTCATTTGTTCTCCCTATTCCTGTTCATCTTCCGCAGAAATTGCAAAATGGTCCAAACAGGAGGTTAAAGGGACTGACTCTCCAAGTCGGGAGGGTGTTAGTAAAGCGTCTCGAATGTTGCACCCGAGTACCAGGGGAGGAAAACTGAGACATATTTGAACACGTCTCCCGATCACATGGTTGATCATACTCTAGGTTCCACATGCATGTTTTAGCTGAAGGAAGAATACCTTAAACCTGGATAGTTGAAACCCGTGGAATGGGTACCATGCAATATGACTTCAAAGGGTCTTCATTTGCTCACCGAACCTCTCCAATCCTATCACTGCTGCGTTTATGCCCCTGTATACATGCTTGATTCTCTTTCGGAGTCATAGCAATCCATAGGTTTTAAGATACTTACTAGTCAGGTACATTCTTAGGCGTTTAATATGCGGTGTTGAGTCCATTTCGTTGAGCAAGGAGTAGCTCTTGTCTATTCCATATTTGGCTTAAGGAACTTTATCTGTGCTCATTTCAATGTCTGGTTTTATGCAGCACCCCAACTCACCTTTACCCTTAAGCAAGCATAAGTTGGTTTTCTAAATTTGAGACCCTGTTCTGTTCTGTAATTCAGTTCCTGTGTAGCTAAGTTTACATTCCGTGTATTACTGATATCTTATGATGTTTCTTTTTCTGTGTGACTTATTTCAGTTAGAATCATCATACCTGAATCCAGTCATTATGCTGCTAAGGGCCTGATGACATAGATTTCATTGCTGAGTGATATTGCTTTGTAAGTAAATACCACAACTTCTTTATCCATTTTTCACTTTCTGCGATGTTGAACTTGTACTGTAAATGAGGTTCTTGTAAACAGAGGCGTCCCAAACTTTGGGGTGGCTGTGTCTTTTTGATTTTAATTTCCCTAATCTATAGGACCATAAGTGGAAGTGCCCTAGGCTCTGTTGCTTTTCTTTTTAGATGTTTCAGGAAACACCATACACTTCTTCCGAGTGTCTGTTGGCAATTTACATCCCGCCCATCAGCATAACAAGGCTCCAGGTTCTCCATGGCCTGTCCTGCCTTTCTGGATTTTACACTTTATTCAGATGGCCCTTTTGACCGGGGGGAAGTGAGACTTCTTTGTAGTGCAGATTTCCTTTGCAAGTTTGCTTGGTTGGCCAAAAAGGGCGTATGCGTTTTTTCCTGAATATATTCAGGAAAATACGCATACGCACTTTTTGGCCAAGTGCATCATTGTGGACGTTCTGCCTCTTTCCCTATGCTTTCAATGCAATTCCAGTCTACCTCCTGAAATCGGTTTCCTGCAATTCTGCCCCGCTTTCAAGTCCTCTTGGCAGCCTTACTTCAGTATATTTTTGGACGATAGCTGTCATTTATAACTCTGCAGGTTTGTGAATTACAGTGCCCCTGAGCTCCTTTCTTCAACTCGCTTTCTTTTGAGCTGGCCGCAACACCGCAGGATGGCTTCAGGCCCTAATCTGGTTCCGGCTCGGCACGCTGAGCCTTTGGTTATTTCCTCTTCCTGGTGGGAAATGAGAGTTAAATTTGCCCGTCCAGACACCTCCAGCTAGTCTCTCATTGGTTCTCCCTATTCCTGTTCATCTTCCGCAGAAATTGCAAACTGGGCCAAACAGGAGGTTAAAGGCGCTGACTCTCCAAGTGGGGAGAGTGTTAGTAAAGCATCTGGAATGTTGCACCCGAGTACCAGGGGAGGAAAACTGAGACATATTTGAACACGTCTCCCGTTCACACGGTTGATCATACTCTGGGTTCCACATGCATGTTTTAGCTGAAGGAAGAATACCTTAAACCTGGAGAGTTGAGAACCGTGTAATGGGTACCATGCAATATGACTTCAAAGGGTCTTCATTTGCTCGCCGAACCTCTCCAATCCTATCACTGCTGTGTTTATGCCCCTGTACACACGCTTGATTCTCTTTTGGAGACATAGCAATCCATAGGTTTTAAGATACTTACTAGTCAGGTACATTCTTAGGCGTTTAATATGGGGTGTTGAGTCCATTTCGTTGAGCAAGGAGTAGCTCTTGTCTATTCCATATTTGGCTTAAGGAACTTTATCTGTGCTCATTTCAATCTCTGGTTTTATGCAGCACCCCAACTCACCTTTCCCCTTAAGCAAGCATAAGTTGGTTTTCTAAATTTGAGACCCTGTTCTGTTTTGGAATTCAGTTCCTGTGTAGCCAAGTTTACATTCCGTGTATTAGTGATATCTTATGATGTTTCTTTTTCTGTGTGACTTATTTCAGTTAGAATCATCGTACCTGAATCCACTCATTATGCTGCTACGGGCCTGATGACATAGATTTCATTGCTGAGTGATACTGCATTGTACGTAAGTACCACAAGTTCTTTATCCATTTCTCACTTTCTGTGATATTGAACTTGTACGGTAAACGAGGTTCTTGTAAACAGAGGCGTCCCAAACTTTGGGGTGGCTGTGTCTTTTTGATTTTAATTTCCCTAAGCTATAGGACCATAAGTGGAAGTGCCCTAGGCTCTGTTGCTTTGTTTTTTAGATGTTTCAGGAAACACCATACACTTCTCCCGAGTGTCTGTTGGCAATTTACATCCCGCCCATCAGCATAACAAGGCTCCCAGTTCTCCATGGCCTGTCCTGCCTTTCTGGATTTTACACTTTTTTCAGATGGCCCTTTTGACCGGGGGGAAGTGAGACTTCATTGTAGTGCACATTTCCTTTGCAAGTTTGCTTGGTTGGCCAAAAAGGGCGTATGCGTTTTTTCCTGAATATATTCAGGAAAAAACCCATACGCCCTTTTTGGCAAAGTGTATCATTGTGGACGATCTACCTCTTTTCCTATGCTTTCAATGCAATTCCAGTCTACCTCTTGAAATCGGTTTCCTGCAATTCTGCCCCGCTTTCAAGTCCTCTTGGCAACCTTACTTCAGTATATTTTTGGACGATAGCTGTCATTTATAACTCTGCAGGTTTGTGAATTACAGTGCCCCTGAGCTCCTTTCTTCAACTCGCTTTCTTGTGACCTGGCCGCAACACCGCAGGATGGCTTCAGGCCCTAATCTGGTTCCGGCACGGCACGCTGAGCCTTTGGTTAATTCCTCTTCCTGGTGGGAAATGAGAGTTAAATTTGCCCGTCCAGACACCTCCAGCTAGTCTCTCATTGGTTCTCGCTATTCCTGTTCATCTTCCGCAGAAATTGCAAACTGGGCCAAACAGGAGGTTAAAGGCGCTGACTCTCCAAGTGGGGAGAGTGTTAGTAAAGCGTCTGGAATGTTGCACCCGAGTACCAGGGGAGGAAAACTGAGACATATTTGAACACGTCTCCCGTTCACACGGTTGATCATACTCTGGGTTCCACATGCATGTTTTAGCTGAAGGAAGAATACCTTAAACCTGGATTGTTGAGAACCGTGTAATGGGTACCATGCAATATGACTTCAAAGGGTCTTCATTTGCTCGCCGAACCTCTCCAATCCTATCACTGCTGTGTTTATGCCCCTGTACACACGCTTGATTCTCTTTTGGAGACATAGCAATCCATAGGTTTTAAGATACTTACTAGTCAGGTACATTCTTAGGCGTTTAATATGGGGTGTTGAGTCCATTTCGTTGAGCAAGGAGTAGCTCTTGTCTATTCCATATTTGGCTTAAGGAACTTTATCTGTGCTCATTTCAATCTCTGGTTTTATGCAGCACCCCAACTCACCTTTCCCCTTAAGCAAGCATAAGTTGGTTTTCTAAATTTGAGACCCTGTTCTGTTCTGTAATTCAGTTCCTGTGTAGCCAAGTTTACATTCCGTGTATTACTGATATCTTATGATGTTTCTTTTTCTGTGTGACTTATTTCAGTTAGAATCATCGTACCTGAATCCACTCATTATGCTGCTACGGGCCTGATGACATAGATTTCATTGCTGAGTGATACTGCATTGTACGTAAGTACCACAAGTTCTTTATCCATTTTTCACTTTCTGTGATATTGAACTTGTACGGTAAACGAGGTTCTTGTAAACAGAGGCGTCCCAAACTTTGGGGTGGCTGTGTCTTTTTGATTTTAATTTCCCTAAGCTATAGGACCATAAGTGGAAGTGCCCTAGGCTCTGTTGCTTTGTGTTTTAGATGTTTAAGGAAACACCATACACTTCTCCCGAGTGTCTGTTGGCAATTTACATCCCGCCCATCAGCATAACAAGGCTCCCAGTTCTCCATGGCCTGTCCTGCCTTTCTGGATTTTACACTTTTTTCAGATGGCCCTTTAGACCGGGGGGAAGTGAGACTTCATTGTAGTGCAGATTTCCTTTGCAAGCTTGCTTGGTTGGCCAAAAAGGGCGTATGCGTTTTTTCCTGAATATATTCAGGAAAAAACGCATACGCCCTTTTTGGCCAAGTGCATCATGGTGGACGTTCTGCCTCTTTTCCTATGCTTTCAATGCAATTCCAGTCTACCTCCTGAAATCGGTTTCCTGCAATTCTGCCCCGCTTTCAAGTCCTCTTGGCAGCCTTACTTCAGTATATTTTTGGACGATAGCTGTCATTTATAACTCTGCAGGTTTGTGAATTACAGTGCCCCTGAGCTCCTTTCTTCAACTCGCTTTCTTTTGAGCTGGCCGCAACACCGCAGGATGGCTTCAGGCCCTAATCTGGTTCCGGCACGGCACGCTGAGCCTTTGGTTATTTCCTCTTCCTGGTGGGAAATGAGAGTTAAATTTGCCCGTCCAGACACCTCCAGCTAGTCTCTCATTGGTTCTCCCTATTCCTGTTCATCTTCCGCAGAAATTGCAAACTGGGCCAAACAGGAGGTTAAAGGCGCTGACTCTCCAAGTGGGGAGAGTGTTAGTAAAGCATCTGGAATGTTGCACCCGAGTACCAGGGGAGGAAAACTGAGACATATTTGAACACGTCTCCCGTTCACACGGTTGATCATACTCTGGGTTCCACATGCATGTTTTAGCTGAAGGAAGAATACCTTAAACCTGGAGAGTTGAGAACCGTGTAATGGGTACCATGCAATATGACTTCAAAGGGTCTTCATTTGCTCGCCGAACCTCTCCAATCCTATCACTGCTGTGTTTATGCCCCTGTACACACGCTTGATTCTCTTTTGGAGACATAGCAATCCATAGGTTTTAAGATACTTACTAGTCAGGTACATTCTTAGGCGTTTAATATGGGGTGTTGAGTCCATTTCGTTGAGCAAGGAGTAGCTCTTGTCTATTCCATATTTGGCTTAAGGAACTTTATCTGTGCTCATTTCAATGTCTGGTTTTATGCAGCACCCCAACTCACCTTTCCCCTTAAGCAAGCATAAGTTGGTTTTCTAAATTTGAGACCCTGTTCTGTTTTGGAATTCAGTTCCTGTGTAGCCAAGTTTACATTCCGTGTATTAGTGATATCTTATGATGTTTCTTTTTCTGTGTGACTTATTTCAGTTAGAATCATCGTACCTGAATCCACTCATTATGCTGCTACGGGCCTGATGACATAGATTTCATTGCTGAGTGATACTGCATTGTACGTAAGTACCACAAGTTCTTTATCCATTTTTCACTTTCTGTGATATTGAACTTGTACGGTAAACGAGGTTCTTGTAAACAGAGGCGTCCCAAACTTTGGGGTGGCTGTGTCTTTTTGATTTTAATTTCCCTAAGCTATAGGACCATAAGTGGAAGTGCCCTAGGCTCTGTTGCTTTGTGTTTTAGATGTTTCAGGAAACACCATACACTTCTCCCGAGTGTCTGTTGGCAATTTACATCCCGCCCATCAGCATAACAAGGCTCCCAGTTCTCCATGGCCTGTCCTGCCTTTCTGGATTTTACACTTTTTTCAGATGGCCCTTTTGACCGGGGGGAAGTGAGACTTCATTGTAGTGCAGATTTCCTTTGCAAGCTTGCTTGGTTGGCCAAAAAGGGCGTATGCGTTTTTTCCTGAATATATTCAGGAAAAAACGCATACGCCCTTTTTGGCCAAGTGCATCATGGTGGACGTTCTGCCTCTTTTCCTATGCTTTCAATGCAATTCCAGTCTACCTCCTGAAATCGGTTTCCTGCAATTCTGCCCCGCTTTCAAGTCCTCTTGGCAGCCTTACTTCAGTATATTTTTGGACGATAGCTGTCATTTATAACTCTGCAGGTTTGTGAATTACAGTGCCCCTGAGCTCCTTTCTTCAACTCGCTTTCTTTTGAGCTGGCCGCAACACCGCAGGATGGCTTCAGGCCCTAATCTGGTTCCGGCACGGCACGCTGAGCCTTTGGTTATTTCCTCTTCCTGGTGGGAAATGAGAGTTAAATTTGCCCGTCCAGACACCTCCAGCTAGTCTCTCATTGGTTCTCCCTATTCCTGTTCATCTTCCGCAGAAATTGCAAACTGGGCCAAACAGGAGGTTAAAGGCGCTGACTCTCCAAGTGGGGAGAGTGTTAGTAAAGCGTCTGGAATGTTGCATCCGAGTACCAGGAGAGGAAAACTGAGACATATTTGAACACGTCTCCCGATCACATGGTTGATCATACTCTAGGTTCCACATGAATGTTTTAGCTGAAGGAAGAATACCTTAAACCTGGGTAGTTGAAACCCGTGGAATGGGTACCATGCAATATGACTTCAAAGGGTCTTCATTTGCTCACCGAACCTCTCCAATCCTATCACTGCTGCGTTTATGCCCCTGTACACATGCTTGATTCTCTTTTGGAGACATAGCAATCCATAGGTTTTAAGATACTTACTAGTCAGGTACGTTCTTAGGCGTTTAATATGGGGTGTTGAGTCCATTTCATTGAGCAAGGAGTAGCTCTTGTCTATTCCATATTTGGCTTAAGGAACTTTATCTGTGCTCATTTCAATGTCTGGTTTTATGCAGCACCCCAACTCACCTTTCCCCTTAAGCAAGCATAAGTTGGTTTTCTAAATTTGAGACCCTGTTCTGTTTTGGAATTCAGTTCCTGTGTAGCCAAGTTTACATTCCGTGTATTACTGATATCTTATGATGTTTCTTTTTCTGTGTGACTTATTTCAGTTAGAATCATCGTACCTGAATCCACTCATTATGCTGCTACGGGCCTGATGACATAGATTTCATTGCTGAGTGATACTGCATTGTACGTAAGTACCACAAGTTCTTTATCCATTTTTCACTTTCTGTGATATTGAACTTGTACGGTAAACGAGGTTCTTGTAAACAGAGGCGTCCCAAACTTTGGGGTGGCTGTGTCTTTTTGATTTTAATTTCCCTAAGCTATAGGACCATAAGTGGAAGTGCCCTAGGTTCTGTTGCTTTGTTTTTTAGATGTTTCAGGAAACACCATACACTTCTCCCGAGTGTCTGTTGGCAATTTACATCCCGCCCATCAGCATAACAAGGCTCCCAGTTCTCCATGGCCTGTCCTGCCTTTCTGGATTTTACACTTTTTTCAGATGGCCCTTTTGACCGGGGGGAAGTGAGACTTCATTGTAGTGCAGATTTCCTTTGCAAGCTTGCTTGGTTGGCCAAAAAGGGCGTATGCGTTTTTTCCTGAATATATTCAGGAAAAAACACATACGCCCTTTTTGGCCAAGTGCATCATTGTAGACGTTCTGCCTCTTTTCCTATGCTTTCAATGCAATTCCAGTCTACCTCCTGAAATCGGTTTCCTGCAATTCTGCCCCGCTTTCAAGTCCTCTTGGCAGCCTTACTTCAGTATATTTTTGGACGATAGCTGTCATTTATAACTCTGCAGGTTTGTGAATTACAGTGCCCCTGAGCTCCTTTCTTCAACTCGCTTTCTTGTGACCTGGCCGCAACACCGCAGGATGGCTTCAGGCCCTAATCTGGTTCTGGCACGGCACGCTGAGCCTTTGGTTATTTCCTCTTCCTGGTGGGAAATGAGAGTTAAATTTGCCCGTCCAGACACCTCCAGCTAGTCTCTCATTGGTTCTCCCTATTCCTGTTCATCTTCCGCAGAAATTGCAAACTGGGCCAAACAGGAGGTTAAAGGTGCTAACTCTCCAAGTGGGGAGAGTTTTAGTAAAGCGTCTGGAATGTTGCACCAGAGTACCAGGGCAGGAAAACTGAGACATATTTGAACACGTCTCCCGTTCACACGGTTGATCATACTCTGGGTTCCACATGCATGTTTTAGCTGAAGGAAGAATAAGTTAAACCTGGAGAGTTGAGACCCGTGGAATGGGTACCATGCAATATGACTTCAAAGGGTCTTCATTTGCTCACCGAACCTCTCCAATCCTATCACTGCTGCGTTTATGCCCCTGTACACACGCTTGATTCTCTTTTGGAGACATAGCAATCCATAGGTTTTAAGATACTTACTAGTCAGGTACATTCTTAGGCGTTTAATATGGGGTGTTGAGTCCATTTCGTTGAGCAAGGAGTAGCTCTTGTCTATTCCATATTTGGCTTAAGGAACTTTATCTGTGCTCATTTCAATCTCTGGTTTTATGCAGCACCCCAACTCACCTTTCTCCTTAAGCAAGCATAAGTTGCTTTTCTAAATTTGAGACCCTGTTCTGTTTTGTAATTCAGTTCCTGTGTAGCCAAGTTTACATTCCGTGTATTAGTGATATCTTATGATGTTTCTTTTTCTGTGTGACTTATTTCAGTTAGAATCATCGTACCTGAATCCACTCATTATGCTGCTACGGGCCTGATGACATAGATTTCATTGCTGAGTGATACTGCATTGTACGTAAGTACCACAAGTTCTTTATCCATTTTTCACTTTCTGTGATATTGAACTTGTACGGTAAACGAGGTTCTTGTAAACAGAGGCGTCCCAAACTTTGGGGTGGCTGTGTCTTTTTGATTTTAATTTCCCTAAGCTATAGGACCATAAGTGGAAGTGCCCTAGGCTCTGTTGCTTTGTTTTTTAGATGTTTCAGGAAACACCATACACTTCTCCCGAGTGTCTGTTGGCAATTTACATCCCGCCCATCAGCATAACAAGGCTCCCAGTTCTCCATGGCCTGTCCTGCCTTTCTGGATTTTACACTATTTTCAGATGGCCCTTTTGACCGGGGGGAAGTGAGACTTCATTGTAGTGCAGATTTCCTTTGCAAGTTTGCTTGGTTGGCCAAAAAGGGCGTATGCGTTTTTTCCTGAATATATTCAGGAAAAAACGCATACGCCCTTTTTGGCCAAGTGCATCATTGTGGACGTTCTGCCTCTTTTCCTATGCTTTCAATGCAATTCCAGTCTACCTCCTGAAATCGGTTTCCTGCAATTCTGCCCCGCTTTCAAGTCCTCTTGGCAGCCTTACTTCAGTATATTTTTGGACGATAGCTGTCATTTATAACTCTGCAGGTTTGTGAATTACAGTGCCCCTGAGCTCCTTTTTTCAACTCGCTTTCTTTTGAGCTGGCCGCAACACCGCAGTATGGCTTCAGGTCCTACTCTGCTTCCGGCACGGCACGCTGAGCCTTTGGTTATTTCCTCTTCTTGGTGGGAAATGAGAGTTAAATTTGCCCGTCCAGACACCTCCAGCTAGTCTCTCATTGGTTCTCCCTATTCCTGTTCATCTTCCGCAGAAATTGCAAACTGGGCCAAACAGGAGGTTAAAGGTGCTGACTCTCCAAGTGGGGAGAGTGTTAGTAAAGCATCTGGAATGTTGCACCAGAGTACCAGGGTACGAAAACTGAGACATATTTGAACACGTCTCCCTTTCACACGGTTGATCATACTCTGGGTTCCACATGCATGTTTTAGCTGAAGGAAGAATACCTTAAACCTGGAGAGTTGAGACCCGTGAAATGGGTACCATGCAATATTACTTCAAAGGGTCTTCATTTGCTCACCGAACCTCTCCAATCCTATCACTGCTGCGTTTATGCCCCTGTACACATGCTTGATTCTCTTTCGGAGACATAGCAATCCATAGGTTTTAAGATACTTACTAGTCAGGTACATTCTTAGGCGTTTAATATGGGGTGTTGAGTCCATTTCGTTGAGCAAGGAGTAGCTCTTGTCTATTCCATATTTGGCTTAAGGAACTTTATCTGTGCTCATTTCAATCTCTGGTTTTATGCAGCACCCCAACTCACCTTTCCCCTTAAGCAAGCATAAGTTGGTTTTCTAAATTTGAGACCCTGTTCTGTTTTGGAATTCAGTTCCTGTGTAGCCAAGTTTACATTCCGTGTATTACTGATATCTTATGATGTTTCTTTTTCTGTGTGACTTATTTCAGTTAGAATCATCATACTTGAATCCACTCATTGTGCTGCTAAGGGCCTGATGACATAGATTTCATTGCTGAGTGATATTGCTTTGTAAGTAAATACCACAACTTCTTTATCCATTTTTCACTTTCTGCGATGTTGAACTTGTACTGTAAACGAGGTTCTTGTAAACAGAGGTGTCCCAAACTTTGGGGTGGCTGTGTCTTTTTGATTTTAATTTCCCTAAACTATATGACCATAAGTGGAAGTGCCCTAGGCTCTGTTGCTCTGTTTTTTAGATGTTTCAGGAAACACCATACACTTCTCCCGAGTGTCTGTTGGCAATTTACATCCCGCCCATCAGCATAACAAGGCTCCCAGTTCTCCATGGCCTGTCCTGCCTTTCTGGATTTTACACTTTTTTCAGATGGCCCTTTTGACTGGGGGGAAGTGAGACTTCATTGTAGTGCAGATTTCCTTTGCAAGCTTGCTTGGTTGGCCAAAAAGGGCGTATGCGTTTTTTCCTGAATATATTCAGGAAAAAACGCATACGCCCTTTTTGGCCAAGTGCATCATGGTGGACGTTCTGCCTCTTTTCCTGTGCTTTCAATGCAATTCCAGTCTACCTCCTGAAATCGGTTTCCTGCAATTCTGCCCCGCTTTCAAGTCCTCTTGGCAGCCTTACTTCAGTATATTTTTGGACGATAGCTGTCATTTATAACTCTGCAGGTTTGTGAATTACATTGCCCCTGAGCTCCTTTCTTCAACTCGCTTTCTTGTGACCTGGCCGCAACACCGCAGGATGGCTTCAGGCCCTAATCTGGTTCCGGCACGGCACGCTGAGCCTTTGGTTAATTCCTCTTCCTGGTGGGAAATGAGAGTTAAATTTGCCCGTCCAGACACCTCCAGCTAGTCTCTCATTGGTTCTCGCTATTCCTGTTCATCTTCCGCAGAAATTGCAAACTGGGCAAAACAGGAGGTTAAAGGGACTGACTCTCCAAGTCGGGAGGGTGTTAGTAAAGCGTCTGGAATGTTGCATCCGAGTACCAGGGGAGGAAAACTGAGACATATTTGAACACGTCTCCGGATCACATAGTTGATCATACTCTAGGTTCCACATGCATGTTTTAGCTGAAGGAAGAATACCTTAAACCTTGGTAGTTGAAACCCGTGGAATGGGTACCATGCAATATGACTTCAAAGGGTCTTCATTTGCTCACCGAACCTCTCCAATCCTATCACTGCTGTGTTTATGCCCCTGTACACAGGCTTGATTCTCTTTTGGAGACATACCAATCCATAGGTTTTAAGATACTTACTAGTCAGGTACGTTCTTAGGCGTTTAATATGGGGTGTTGAGTCCATTTCGTTGAGCAAGGAGTAGCTCTTGTCTATTCCATATTTGGCTTAAGGAACTTTATCTGTGCTCATTTCAATGTCTGGTTTTATGCAGCACCCCAACTCACCTTTCCCCTTAAGCAAGCATAAGTTGGTTTTCTAAATTTGAGACACTGTTCTGTTTTGGAATTCAGTTCCTGTGTAGCCAAGTTTACATTCCGTGTATTAGTGATATCTTATGATGTTTCTTTTTCTGTGTGACTTATTTCAGTTAGAATCATCGTACCTGAATCCACTCATTATGCTGCTACGGGCCTGATGACATAGATTTCATTGCTGAGTGATACTGCATTGTACGTAAGTACCACAAGTTCTTTATCCATTTTTCACTTTCTGTGATATTGAACTTGTACGGTAAACGAGGTTCTTGTAAACAGAGGCGTCCCAAACTTTGGGGTGGCTGTGTCTTTTTGATTTTAATTTCCCTAAGCTATAGGACCATAAGTGGAAGTGCCCTAGGCTCTGTTGCTTTGTTTTTTAGATGTTTCAGGAAACACCATACACTTCTCCCGAGTGTCTGTTGGCAATTTACATCCCGCCCATCAGCATAACAAGGCTCCCAGTTCTCCATGGCCTGTCCTGCCTTTCTGGATTTTACACTTTTTTCAGATGGCCCTTTTGACCGGGGGGAAGTGAGACTTCATTGTAGTGCAGATTTCCTTTGCAAGTTTGCTTGGTTGGCCAAAAAGGGCGTATGCGTTTTTTCCTGAATATATTCAGGAAAAAACGCATACGCCCTTTTTGGCCAAGTGCATCATTGTGGACGTTCTGCCTCTTTTCCTATGCTTTCAATGCAATTCCAGTCTACCTCCTGAAATCGGTTTCCTGCAATTCTGCCCCGCTTTCAAGTCCTCTTGGCAGCCTTACTTCAGTATATTTTTGGACGATAGCTGTCATTTATAACTCTGCAGGTTTGTGAATTACAGTGCCCCTGAACTCCTTTCTTCAACTCGCTTTCTTGTGACCTGGCCGCAACACCGCAGGATGGCTTCAGGCCCTAATCTGGTTCCGGCACGGCACGCTGAGCCTTTGGTTATTTCCTCTTCCTGGTGGGAAATGAGAGTTAAATTTGCCCGTCCAGACACCTCCAGCTAGTCTCTCATTGGTTCTCCCTATTCCTGTTCATCTTCCGCAGAAATTGCAAACTGGGCCAAACAGGAGGTTAAAGGCGCTGACTCTCCAAGTGGGGAGAGTGTTAGTAAAGCGTCTGGAATGTTGCACCCGAGTACCAGGGGAGGAAAACTGAGACATATTTGAACACGTCTCCCGTTCACACGGTTGATCATACTCTGGGTTCCACATGCATGTTTTAGCTGAAGGAAGAATACCTTAAACCTGGAGAGTTGAGACCCGTGGAATGGGTACCATGCAATATGACTTCAAAGGGTCTTCATTTGCTCACCGAACCTCTCCAATCCTATCACTGCTGCGTTTATGCCCCTGTACACACGCTTGATTCTCTTTTGGAGACATAGCAATCCATAGGTTTTAAGATACTTACTAGTCAGGTACATTCTTAGGCGTTTAATATGGGGTGTTGAGTCCATTTCGTTGAGCAAGGAGTAGCTCTTGTCTATTCCATATTTGGCTTAAGGAACTTTATCTGTGCTCATTTCAATGTCTGGTTTTATGCAGCACCCCAACTTACCTTTCCCCTTAAGCAAGCATAAGTTGCTTTTCTAAATTTGAGACCCTGTTCTGTTTTGTAATTCAGTTCCTGTGTAGCCAAGTTTACATTCCGTGTATTAGTGATATCTTATGATGTTTCTTTTCTGTGTGACTTATTTCAGTTAGAATCATCGTACCTGAATCCACTCATTATGCTGCTACGGGCCTCATGACATAGATTTCATTGCTGAGTGATACTGCATTGTATGTAAGTACCACAAGTTCTTTATCCATTTTTCACTTTCTGAGATATTGAACTTGTACGGTAAACGAGGTTCTTGTAAACAGAGGCGTCCCAAACTTTGGGGTGGCTGTGTCTTTTTGATTTTAATTTCCCTAAGCTATAGGACCATAAGTGGAAGTGCCCTAGGCTCTGTTGCTTTGTTTTTTAGATGTTTCAGGAAACACCATACACTTCTCCCGAGTGTCTGTTGGCAATTTACATCCCGCCCATCAGCATAACAAGGCTCCCAGTTCTCCATGGCCTGTCCTGCCTTTCTGGATTTTACACTTTTTTCAGATGGCCCTTTTGACCGGGGGGAAGTGAGACTTCATTGTAGTGCAGATTTCCTTTGCAAGTTTGCTTGGTTGGCCAAAAAGGGCGTATGCGTTTTTTCCTGAATATATTCAGGAAAAAACGCATACGCCCTTTTTGGCCAAGTGCATCATTGTGGACGTTCTGCCTCTTTTCCTATGCTTTCAATGCAATTCCAGTCTACCTCCTGAAATCGGTTTCCTGCAATTCTGCCCCGCTTTCAAGTCCTCTTGGCAGCCTTACTTCAGTATATTTTTGGACGATAGCTGTCATTTATAACTCTGCAGGTTTGTGAATTACAGTGCCCCTGAACTCCTTTCTTCAACTCGCTTTCTTGTGACCTGGCCGCAACACCGCAGGATGGCTTCAGGCCCTAATCTGGTTCCGGAACGGCACGCTGAGCCTTTGGTTATTTCCTCTTCCTGGTGGGAAATGAGAGTTAAATTTGCCCGTCCAGACACCTCCAGCTAGTCTCTCATTGGTTCTCCCTATTCCTGTTCATCTTCCGCAGAAATTGCAAACTGGGCCAAACAGGAGGTTAAAGGCGCTGACTCTCCAAGTGGGGAGAGTGTTAGTAAAGCGTCTGGAATGTTGCACCCGAGTACCAGGGGAGGAAAACTGAGACATATTTGAACACGTCTCCCGTTCACACGGTTGATCATACTCTGGGTTCCACATGCATGTTTTAGCTGAAGGAAGAATACCTTAAACCTGGAGAGTTGAGACCCGTGGAATGGGTACCATGCAATATGACTTCAAAGGGTCTTCATTTGCTCACCGAACCTCTCCAATCCTATCACTGCTGCGTTTATGCCCCTGTACACACGCTTGATTCTCTTTTGGAGACATAGCAATCCATAGGTTTTAAGATACTTACTAGTCAGGTACATTCTTAGGCGTTTAATATGGGGTGTTGAGTCCATTTCGTTGAGCAAGGAGTAGCTCTTGTCTATTCCATATTTGGCTTAAGGAACTTTATCTGTGCTCATTTCAATGTCTGGTTTTATGCAGCACCCCAACTTACCTTTCCCCTTAAGCAAGCATAAGTTGCTTTTCTAAATTTGAGACCCTGTTCTGTTTTGTAATTCAGTTCCTGTGTAGCCAAGTTTACATTCCGTGTATTAGTGATATCTTATGATGTTTCTTTTCTGTGTGACTTATTTCAGTTAGAATCATCGTACCTGAATCCACTCATTATGCTGCTACGGGCCTCATGACATAGATTTCATTGCTGAGTGATACTGCATTGTATGTAAGTACCACAAGTTCTTTATCCATTTTTCACTTTCTGTGATATTGAACTTGTACGGTAAACGAGGTTCTTGTAAACAGAGGCGTCCCAAACTTTGGGGTGGCTGTGTCTTTTTGATTTTAATTTCCCTAAGCTATAGGACCATAAGTGGAAGTGCCCTAGGCTCTGTTGCTTTGTTTTTTAGATGTTTCAGGAAACACCATACACTTCTCCCGAGTGTCTGTTGGCAATTTACATCCCGCCCATCAGCATAACAAGGCTCCCAGTTCTCCATGGCCTGTCCTGCCTTTCTGGATTTTACACTTTTTTCAGATGGCCCTTTTGACCGGGGGGAAGTGAGACTTCATTGTAGTGCAGATTTCCTTTGCAAGTTTGCTTGGTTGGCCAAAAAGGGCGTATGCGTTTTTTCCTGAATATATTCAGGAAAAAACGCATACGCCCTTTTTGGCCAAGTGTATCATTGTGGACGATCTACCTCTTTTCCTATGCTTTCAATGCAATTCCAGTCTACCTCTTGAAATCTGTTTCCTGCAATTCTGCCCCGCATTCAAGTCCTCTTGGCAGCCTTACTTCAGTATATTTTTGGATGATAGCTGTCATTTATAACTCTGCAGGTTTGTGAATTACAGTGCCCCTGAGCTCCTTTCTTCAACTCGCTTTCTTGTGACCTGGCCGCAACACCGCAGGATGGCTTCAGGCCCTAATCTGGTTCCGGCATGGCACGCTGAGCCTTTGGTTAATTCCTCTTCCTGGTGGGAAATGAGAGTTAAATTTGCCCGTCCAGACACCTCCAGCTAGTCTCTCATTGGTTCTCGCTATTCCTGTTCATCTTCCGCAGAAATTGCAAACTGGGCCAAACAGGAGGTTAAAGGGACTGACTCTCCAAGTCGGGAGGGTGTTAGTAAAGCGTCTGGAATGTTGCATCCGAGTACCAGGGGAGGAAAACTGAGACATATTTGAACACGTCTCCCGATCACATGGTTGATCATACTCTAGGTTCCACATGCATGTTTTAGCTGAAGGAAGAATACCTTAAAACTTGGTATTTGAAACCCGTGGAATGGGTACCATGCAATATGACTTCAAAGGGTCTTCATTTGCTCACCGAACCTCTCCAATCCTATCACTGCTGCGTTTATGCCCCTGTACACACGCTTGATTCTCTTTTGGAGACATAGCAATCCATAGGTTTTAAGATACTTACTAGTCAGGTACGTTCTTAGACGTTTAATATGGGGTGTTGAGTCCATTTCGTTGAGCAAGGAGTAGCTCTTGTCTATTCCATATTTGGCTTAAGGAACTTTATCTGTGCTCATTTCAATGTCTGGTTTTATGCAGCACCCCAACTCACCTTTCCCCTTAAGCAAGCATAAGTTGGTTTTCTAAATTTGAGACCCTGTTCTGTTTTGGAATTCAGTTCCTGTGTAGCCAAGTTTACATTCCGTGTATTACTGATATCTTATGATGTTTCTTTTTCTGTGTGACTTATTTCAGTTAGAATCATCGTACCTGAATCCACTCATTATGCTGCTACGGGCCTGATGACATAGATTTCATTGCTGAGTGATACTGCATTGTACGTAAGTACCACAAGTTCTTTATCCATTTTTCACTTTCTGTGATATTGAACTTGTACGGTAAACGAGGTTCTTGTAAACAGAGGCGTCCCAAACTTTGGGGTGGCTGTGTCTTTTTGATTTTAATTTCCCTAAGCTATAGGACCATAAGTGGAAGTGCCCTAGGCTCTGTTGCTTTCTTTTTTAGATGTTTCAGGAAACACCATACACTTCTCCCGAGTGTCTGTTGGCAATTTACATCCCGCCCATCAGCATAACAAGGCTCCCAGTTCTCCATGGCCTGTCCTGCCTTTCTGGATTTTACACTTTTTTCAGATGGCCCTTTTGACCGGGGGGAAGTGAGACTTCATTGTAGTGCAGATTTCCTTTGCAAGCTTGCTTGGTTGGCCAAAAAGTGCGTATGCATTTTTTCCTGAATATATTCAGGAAAAAATGCATACGCCCTTTTTGGCCAAGTGCATCATTGTGGACGTTCTGCCTCTTTTCCTATGCTTTCAATGCAATTCCAGTCTACCTCCTGAAATCGGTTTCCTGCAATTCTGCCCCGCTTTCAAGTCCTCTTGGCAGCCTTACTTCAGTATATTTTTGGACGATAGCTGTCATTTATAACTCTGCAGGTTTGTTAATTACAGTGCCCCTGAGCTCCTTTCTTCAACTCGCTTTCTTTTGAGCTGGCCGCAACACCGCAGGATGGCTTCAGGCCCTAATCTGGTTCCGGCACGGCACGCTGAGCCTTTGGTTATTTCCTCTTCCTGGTGGGAAATGAGAGTTAAATTTGCCCGTCCAGACACCTCCAGCTAGTCTCTCATTTGTTCTCCCTATTCCTGTTCATCTTCCGCAGAAATTGCAAAATGGTCCAAACAGGAGGTTAAAGGGACTGACTCTCCAAGTCGGGAGGGTGTTAGTAAAGCGTCTCGAATGTTGCACCCGAGTACCAGGGGAGGAAAACTGAGACATATTTGAACACGTCTCCCGATCACATGGTTGATCATACTCTAGGTTCCACATGCATGTTTTAGCTGAAGGAAGAATACCTTAAACCTGGATAGTTGAAACCCGTGGAATGGGTACCATGCAATATGACTTCAAAGGGTCTTCATTTGCTCACCGAACCTCTCCAATCCTATCACTGCTGCGTTTATGCCCCTGTATACATGCTTGATTCTCTTTCGGAGTCATAGCAATCCATAGGTTTTAAGATACTTACTAGTCAGGTACATTCTTAGGCGTTTAATATGCGGTGTTGAGTCCATTTCGTTGAGCAAGGAGTAGCTCTTGTCTATTCCATATTTGGCTTAAGGAACTTTATCTGTGCTCATTTCAATGTCTGGTTTTATGCAGCACCCCAACTCACCTTTACCCTTAAGCAAGCATAAGTTGGTTTTCTAAATTTGAGACCCTGTTCTGTTCTGTAATTCAGTTCCTGTGTAGCTAAGTTTACATTCCGTGTATTACTGATATCTTATGATGTTTCTTTTTCTGTGTGACTTATTTCAGTTAGAATCATCATACCTGAATCCAGTCATTATGCTGCTAAGGGCCTGATGACATAGATTTCATTGCTGAGTGATATTGCTTTGTAAGTAAATACCACAACTTCTTTATCCATTTTTCACTTTCTGCGATGTTGAACTTGTACTGTAAATGAGGTTCTTGTAAACAGAGGCGTCCCAAACTTTGGGGTGGCTGTGTCTTTTTGATTTTAATTTCCCTAATCTATAGGACCATAAGTGGAAGTGCCCTAGGCTCTGTTGCTTTTCTTTTTAGATGTTTCAGGAAACACCATACACTTCTTCCGAGTGTCTGTTGGCAATTTACATCCCGCCCATCAGCATAACAAGGCTCCAGGTTCTCCATGGCCTGTCCTGCCTTTCTGGATTTTACACTTTATTCAGATGGCCCTTTTGACCGGGGGGAAGTGAGACTTCTTTGTAGTGCAGATTTCCTTTGCAAGTTTGCTTGGTTGGCCAAAAAGGGCGTATGCGTTTTTTCCTGAATATATTCAGGAAAATACGCATACGCACTTTTTGGCCAAGTGCATCATTGTGGACGTTCTGCCTCTTTCCCTATGCTTTCAATGCAATTCCAGTCTACCTCCTGAAATCGGTTTCCTGCAATTCTGCCCCGCTTTCAAGTCCTCTTGGCAGCCTTACTTCAGTATATTTTTGGACGATAGCTGTCATTTATAACTCTGCAGGTTTGTGAATTACAGTGCCCCTGAGCTCCTTTCTTCAACTCGCTTTCTTTTGAGCTGGCCGCAACACCGCAGGATGGCTTCAGGCCCTAATCTGGTTCCGGCACGGCACGCTGAGCCTTTGGTTATTTCCTCTTCCTGGTGGGAAATGAGAGTTAAATTTGCCCGTCCAGACACCTCCAGCTAGTCTCTCATTGGTTCTCCCTATTCCTGTTCATCTTCCGCAGAAATTGCAAACTGGGCCAAACAGGAGGTTAAAGGCGCTGACTCTCCAAGTGGGGAGAGTGTTAGTAAAGCATCTGGAATGTTGCACCCGAGTACCAGGGGAGGAAAACTGAGACATATTTGAACACGTCTCCCGTTCACACGGTTGATCATACTCTGGGTTCCACATGCATGTTTTAGCTGAAGGAAGAATACCTTAAACCTGGAGAGTTGAGAACCGTGTAATGGGTACCATGCAATATGACTTCAAAGGGTCTTCATTTGCTCGCCGAACCTCTCCAATCCTATCACTGCTGTGTTTATGCCCCTGTACACACGCTTGATTCTCTTTTGGAGACATAGCAATCCATAGGTTTTAAGATACTTACTAGTCAGGTACATTCTTAGGCGTTTAATATGGGGTGTTGAGTCCATTTCGTTGAGCAAGGAGTAGCTCTTGTCTATTCCATATTTGGCTTAAGGAACTTTATCTGTGCTCATTTCAATCTCTGGTTTTATGCAGCACCCCAACTCACCTTTCCCCTTAAGCAAGCATAAGTTGGTTTTCTAAATTTGAGACCCTGTTCTGTTTTGGAATTCAGTTCCTGTGTAGCCAAGTTTACATTCCGTGTATTAGTGATATCTTATGATGTTTCTTTTTCTGTGTGACTTATTTCAGTTAGAATCATCGTACCTGAATCCACTCATTATGCTGCTACGGGCCTGATGACATAGATTTCATTGCTGAGTGATACTGCATTGTACGTAAGTACCACAAGTTCTTTATCCATTTCTCACTTTCTGTGATATTGAACTTGTACGGTAAACGAGGTTCTTGTAAACAGAGGCGTCCCAAACTTTGGGGTGGCTGTGTCTTTTTGATTTTAATTTCCCTAAGCTATAGGACCATAAGTGGAAGTGCCCTAGGCTCTGTTGCTTTCTTTTTTAGATGTTTCAGGAAACACCATACACTTCTCCCGAGTGTCTGTTGGCAATTTACATCCCGCCCATCAGCATAACAAGGCTCCCAGTTCTCCATGGCCTGTCCTGCCTTTCTGGATTTTACACTTTTTTCAGATGGCCCTTTTGACCGGGGGGAAGTGAGACTTCATTGTAGTGCAGATTTCCTTTGCAAGTTTGCTTGGTTGGCCAAAAAGGGCGTATGCGTTTTTTCCTGAATATATTCAGGAAAAAACCCATACGCCCTTTTTGGCAAAGTGTATCATTGTGGACGATCTACCTCTTTTCCTATGCTTTCAATGCAATTCCAGTCTACCTCTTGAAATCGGTTTCCTGCAATTCTGCCCCGCTTTCAAGTCCTCTTGGCAGCCTTACTTCAGTATATTTTTGGACGATAGCTGTCATTTATAACTCTGCAGGTTTGTGAATTACAGTGCCCCTGAGCTCCTTTCTTCAACTCGCTTTCTTGTGACCTGGCCGCAACACCGCAGGATGGCTTCAGGCCCTAATCTGGTTCCGGCACGGCACGCTGAGCCTTTGGTTAATTCCTCTTCCTGGTGGGAAATGAGAGTTAAATTTGCCCGTCCAGACACCTCCAGCTAGTCTCTCATTGGTTCTCGCTATTCCTGTTCATCTTCCGCAGAAATTGCAAACTGGGCCAAACAGGAGGTTAAAGGCGCTGACTCTCCAAGTGGGGAGAGTGTTAGTAAAGCGTCTGGAATGTTGCACCCGAGTACCAGGGGAGGAAAACTGAGACATATTTGAACACGTCTCCCGTTCACACGGTTGATCATACTCTGGGTTCCACATGCATGTTTTAGCTGAAGGAAGAATACCTTAAACCTGGAGAGTTGAGAACCGTGTAATGGGTACCATGCAATATGACTTCAAAGGGTCTTCATTTGCTCGCCGAACCTCTCCAATCCTATCACTGCTGTGTTTATGCCCCTGTACACACGCTTGATTCTCTTTTGGAGACATAGCAATCCATAGGTTTTAAGATACTTACTAGTCAGGTACATTCTTAGGCGTTTAATATGGGGTGTTGAGTCCATTTCGTTGAGCAAGGAGTAGCTCTTGTCTATTCCATATTTGGCTTAAGGAACTTTATCTGTGCTCATTTCAATCTCTGGTTTTATGCAGCACCCCAACTCACCTTTCCCCTTAAGCAAGCATAAGTTGGTTTTCTAAATTTGAGACCCTGTTCTGTTCTGTAATTCAGTTCCTGTGTAGCCAAGTTTACATTCCGTGTATTACTGATATCTTATGATGTTTCTTTTTCTGTGTGACTTATTTCAGTTAGAATCATCGTACCTGAATCCACTCATTATGCTGCTATGGGCCTGATGACATAGATTTCATTGCTGAGTGATACTGCATTGTACGTAAGTACCACAAGTTCTTTATCCATTTTTCACTTTCTGTGATATTGAACTTGTACGGTAAACGAGGTTCTTGTAAACAGAGGCGTCCCAAACTTTGGGGTGGCTGTGTCTTTTTGATTTTAATTTCCCTAAGCTATAGGACCATAAGTGGAAGTGCCCTAGGCTCTGTTGCTTTGTGTTTTAGATGTTTCAGGAAACACCATACACTTCTCCCGAGTGTCTGTTGGCAATTTACATCCCGCCCATCAGCATAACAAGGCTCCCAGTTCTCCATGGCCTGTCCTGCCTTTCTGGATTTTACACTTTTTTCAGATGGCCCTTTAGACCGGGGGGAAGTGAGACTTCATTGTAGTGCAGATTTCCTTTGCAAGCTTGCTTGGTTGGCCAAAAAGGGCGTATGCGTTTTTTCCTGAATATATTCAGGAAAAAACGCATACGCCCTTTTTGGCCAAGTGCATCATGGTGGACGTTCTGCCTCTTTTCCTATGCTTTCAATGCAATTCCAGTCTACCTCCTGAAATCGGTTTCCTGCAATTCTGCCCCGCTTTCAAGTCCTCTTGGCAGCCTTACTTCAGTATATTTTTGGACGATAGCTGTCATTTATAACTCTGCAGGTTTGTGAATTACAGTGCCCCTGAGCTCCTTTCTTCAACTCGCTTTCTTTTGAGCTGGCCGCAACACCGCAGGATGGCTTCAGGCCCTAATCTGGTTCCGGCACGGCACGCTGAGCCTTTGGTTATTTCCTCTTCCTGGTGGGAAATGAGAGTTAAATTTGCCCGTCCAGACACCTCCAGCTAGTCTCTCATTGGTTCTCCCTATTCCTGTTCATCTTCCGCAGAAATTGCAAACTGGGCCAAACAGGAGGTTAAAGGCGCTGACTCTCCAAGTGGGGAGAGTGTTAGTAAAGCGTCTGGAATGTTGCACCCGAGTACCAGGGGAGGAAAACTGAGACATATTTGAACACGTCTCCCGTTCACACGGTTGATCATACTCTGGGTTCCACATGCATGTTTTAGCTGAAGGAAGAATACCTTAAACCTGGAGAGTTGAGAACCGTGTAATGGGTACCATGCAATATGACTTCAAAGGGTCTTCATTTGCTCGCCGAACCTCTCCAATCCTATCACTGCTGTGTTTATGCCCCTGTACACACGCTTGATTCTCTTTTGGAGACATAGCAATCCATAGGTTTTAAGATACTTACTAGTCAGGTACATTCTTAGGCGTTTAATATGGGGTGTTGAGTCCATTTCGTTGAGCAAGGAGTAGCTCTTGTCTATTCCATATTTGGCTTAAGGAACTTTATCTGTGCTCATTTCAATGTCTGGTTTTATGCAGCACCCCAACTCACCTTTCCCCTTAAGCAAGCATAAGTTGGTTTTCTAAATTTGAGACCTTGTTCTGTTTTGGAATTCAGTTCCTGTGTAGCCAAGTTTACATTCCGTGTATTAGTGATATCTTATGATGTTTCTTTTTCTGTGTGACTTATTTCAGTTAGAATCATCGTACCTGAATCCACTCATTATGCTGCTACGGGCCTGATGACATAGATTTCATTGCTGAGTGATACTGCATTGTACGTAAGTACCACAAGTTCTTTATCCATTTTTCACTTTCTGTGATATTGAACTTGTACGGTAAACGAGGTTCTTGTAAACAGAGGCGTCCCAAACTTTGGGGTGGCTGTGTCTTTTTGATTTTAATTTCCCTAAGCTATAGGACCATAAGTGGAAGTGCCCTAGGCTCTGTTGCTTTGTGTTTTAGATGTTTCAGGAAACACCATACACTTCTCCCGAGTGTCTGTTGGCAATTTACATCCCGCCCATCAGCATAACAAGGCTCCCAGTTCTCCATGGCCTGTCCTGCCTTTCTGGATTTTACACTTTTTTCAGATGGCCCTTTTGACCGGGGGGAAGTGAGACTTCATTGTAGTGCAGATTTCCTTTGCAAGCTTGCTTGGTTGGCCAAAAAGGGCGTATGCGTTTTTTCCTGAATATATTCAGGAAAAAACGCATACGCCCTTTTTGGCCAAGTGCATCATGGTGGACGTTCTGCCTCTTTTCCTATGCTTTCAATGCAATTCCAGTCTACCTCCTGAAATCGGTTTCCTGCAATTCTGCCCCGCTTTCAAGTCCTCTTGGCAGCCTTACTTCAGTATATTTTTGGACGATAGCTGTCATTTATAACTCTGCAGGTTTGTGAATTACAGTGCCCCTGAGCTCCTTTCTTCAACTCGCTTTCTTTTGAGCTGGCCGCAACACCGCAGGATGGCTTCAGGCCCTAATCTGGTTCCGGCACGGCACGCTGAGCCTTTGGTTATTTCCTCTTCCTGGTGGGAAATGAGAGTTAAATTTGCCCGTCCAGACACCTCCAGCTAGTCTCTCATTGGTTCTCCCTATTCCTGTTCATCTTCCGCAGAAATTGCAAACTGGGCCAAACAGGAGGTTAAAGGCGCTGACTCTCCAAGTGGGGAGAGTGTTAGTAAAGCGTCTGGAATGTTGCATCCGAGTACCAGGAGAGGAAAACTGAGACATATTTGAACACGTCTCCCGATCACATGGTTGATCATACTCTAGGTTCCACATGCATGTTTTAGCTGAAGGAAGAATACCTTAAACCTGGGTAGTTGAAACCCGTGGAATGGGTACCATGCAATATGACTTCAAAGGGTCTTCATTTGCTCACCGAACCTCTCCAATCCTATCACTGCTGCGTTTATGCCCCTGTACACATGCTTGATTCTCTTTCGGAGACATAGCAATCCATAGGTTTTAAGATACTTACTAGTCAGGTACGTTCTTAGGCATTTAATATGGGGTGTTGAGTCCATTTCATTGAGCAAGGAGTAGCTCTTGTCTATTCCATATTTGGCTTAAGGAACTTTATCTGTGCTCATTTCAATGTCTGGTTTTATGCAGCACCCCAACTCACCTTTCCCCTTAAGCAAGCATAAGTTGGTTTTCTAAATTTGAGACCCTGTTCTGTTTTGGAATTCAGTTCCTGTGTAGCCAAGTTTACATTCCGTGTATTAGTGATATCTTATGATGTTTCTTTTTCTGTGTGACTTATTTCAGTTAGAATCATCGTACCTGAATCCACTCATTATGCTGCTACGGGCCTGATGACATAGATTTCATTGCTGAGTGATACTGCATTGTACGTAAGTACCACAAGTTCTTTATCCATTTTTCACTTTCTGTGATATTGAACTTGTACGGTAAACGAGGTTCTTGTAAACAGAGGCGTCCCAAACTTTGGGGTGGCTGTGTCTTTTTGATTTTAATTTCCCTAAGCTATAGGACCATAAGTGGAAGTGCCCTAGGTTCTGTTGCTTTGTTTTTTAGATGTTTCAGGAAACACCATACACTTCTCCCGAGTGTCTGTTGGCAATTTACATCCCGCCCATCAGCATAACAAGGCTCCCAGTTCTCCATGGCCTGTCCTGCCTTTCTGGATTTTACACTTTTTTCAGATGGCCCTTTTGACCGGGGGGAAGTGAGACTTCATTGTAGTGCAGATTTCCTTTGCAAGCTTGCTTGGTTGGCCAAAAAGGGCGTATGCGTTTTTTCCTGAATATATTCAGGAAAAAACACATACGCCCTTTTTGGCCAAGTGCATCATTGTAGACGTTCTGCCTCTTTTCCTATGCTTTCAATGCAATTCCAGTCTACCTCCTGAAATCGGTTTCCTGCAATTCTGCCCCGCTTTCAAGTCCTCTTGGCAGCCTTACTTCAGTATATTTTTGGACGATAGCTGTCATTTATAACTCTGCAGGTTTGTGAATTACAGTGCCCCTGAGCTCCTTTCTTCAACTCGCTTTCTTGTGACCTGGCCGCAACACCGCAGGATGGCTTCAGGCCCTAATCTGGTTCCGGCACGGCACGCTGAGCCTTTGGTTATTTCCTCTTCCTGGTGGGAAATGAGAGTTAAATTTGCCCGTCCAGACACCTCCAGCTAGTCTCTCATTGGTTCTCCCTATTCCTGTTCATCTTCCGCAGAAATTGCAAACTGGGCCAAACAGGAGGTTAAAGGTGCTAACTCTCCAAGTGGGGAGAGTTTTAGTAAAGCGTCTGGAATGTTGCACCAGAGTACCAGGGCAGGAAAACTGAGACATATTTGAACACGTCTCCCGTTCACACGGTTGATCATACTCTGGGTTCCACATGCATGTTTTAGCTGAAGGAAGAATAAGTTAAACCTGGAGAGTTGAGACCCGTGGAATGGGTACCATGCAATATGACTTCAAAGGGTCTTCATTTGCTCACCGAACCTCTCCAATCCTATCACTGCTGCATTTATGCCCCTGTACACACGCTTGATTCTCTTTTGGAGACATAGCAATCCATAGGTTTTAAGATACTTACTAGTCAGGTACATTCTTAGGCGTTTAATATGGGGTGTTGAGTCCATTTCGTTGAGCAAGGAGTAGCTCTTGTCTATTCCATATTTGGCTTAAGGAACTTTATCTGTGCTCATTTCAATCTCTGGTTTTATGCAGCACCCCAACTCACCTTTCTCCTTAAGCAAGCATAAGTTGCTTTTCTAAATTTGAGACCCTGTTCTGTTTTGTAATTCAGTTCCTGTGTAGCCAAGTTTACATTCCGTGTATTAGTGATATCTTATGATGTTTCTTTTTCTGTGTGACTTATTTCAGTTAGAATCATCGTACCTGAATCCACTCATTATGCTGCTACGGGCCTGATGACATAGATTTCATTGCTGAGTGATACTGCATTGTACGTAAGTACCACAAGTTCTTTATCCATTTTTCACTTTCTGTGATATTGAACTTGTACGGTAAACGAGGTTCTTGTAAACAGAGGCGTCCCAAACTTTGGGGTGGCTGTGTCTTTTTGATTTTAATTTCCCTAAGCTATAGGACCATAAGTGGAAGTGCCCTAGGTTCTGTTGCTTTGTTTTTTAGATGTTTCAGGAAACACCATACACTTCTCCCGAGTGTCTGTTGGCAATTTACATCCCGCCCATCAGCATAACAAGGCTCCCAGTTCTCCATGGCCTGTCCTGCCTTTCTGGATTTTACACTATTTTCAGATGGCCCTTTTGACCGGGGGGAAGTGAGACTTCATTGTAGTGCAGATTTCCTTTGCAAGTTTGCTTGGTTGGCCAAAAAGGGCGTATGCGTTTTTTCCTGAATATATTCAGGAAAAAACGCATACGCCCTTTTTGGCCAAGTGCATCATTGTGGACGTTCTGCCTCTTTTCCTATGCTTTCAATGCAATTCCAGTCTACCTCCTGAAATCGGTTTCCTGCAATTCTGCCCCGCTTTCAAGTCCTCTTGGCAGCCTTACTTCAGTATATTTTTGGACGATAGCTGTCATTTATAACTCTGCAGGTTTGTGAATTACAGTGCCCCTGAGCTCCTTTTTTCAACTCGCTTTCTTTTGAGCTGGCCGCAACACCGCAGTATGGCTTCAGGTCCTACTCTGCTTCCGGCACGGCACGCTGAGCCTTTGGTTATTTCCTCTTCTTGGTGGGAAATGAGAGTTAAATTTGCCCGTCCAGACACCTCCAGCTAGTCTCTCATTGGTTCTCCCTATTCCTGTTCATCTTCCGCAGAAATTGCAAACTGGGCCAAACAGGAGGTTAAAGGTGCTGACTCTCCAAGTGGGGAGAGTGTTAGTAAAGCATCTGGAATGTTGCACCAGAGTACCAGGGTACGAAAACTGAGACATATTTGAACACGTCTCCCTTTCACACGGTTGATCATACTCTGGGTTCCACATGCATGTTTTAGCTGAAGGAAGAATACCTTAAACCTGGAGAGTTGAGACCCGTGAAATGTGTACCATGCAATATTACTTCAAAGGGTCTTCATTTGCTCACCGAACCTCTCCAATCCTATCACTGCTGCGTTTATGCCCCTGTACACATGCTTGATTCTCTTTCGGAGACATAGCAATCCATAGGTTTTAAGATACTTACTAGTCAGGTACATTCTTAGGCGTTTAATATGGGGTGTTGAGTCCATTTCGTTGAGCAAGGAGTAGCTCTTGTCTATTCCATATTTGGCTTAAGGAACTTTATCTGTGCTCATTTCAATCTCTGGTTTTATGCAGCACCCCAACTCACCTTTCCCCTTAAGCAAGCATAAGTTGGTTTTCTAAATTTGAGACCCTGTTCTGTTTTGGAATTCAGTTCCTGTGTAGCCAAGTTTACATTCCGTGTATTACTGATATCTTATGATGTTTCTTTTTCTGTGTGACTTATTTCAGTTAGAATCATCATACTTGAATCCACTCATTGTGCTGCTAAGGGCCTGATGACATAGATTTCATTGCTGAGTGATATTGCTTTGTAAGTAAATACCACAACTTCTTTATCCATTTTTCACTTTCTGCGATGTTGAACTTGTACTGTAAACGAGGTTCTTGTAAACAGAGGTGTCCCAAACTTTGGGGTGGCTGTGTCTTTTTGATTTTAATTTCCCTAAACTATAGGACCATAAGTGGAAGTGCCCTAGGCTCTGTTGCTCTGTTTTTTAGATGTTTCAGGAAACACCATACACTTCTCCCGAGTGTCTGTTGGCAATTTACATCCCGCCCATCAGCATAACAAGGCTCCCAGTTCTCCATGGCCTGTCCTGCCTTTCTGGATTTTACACTTTTTTCAGATGGCCCTTTTGACTGGGGGGAAGTGAGACTTCATTGTAGTGCAGATTTCCTTTGCAAGCTTGCTTGGTTGGCCAAAAAGGGCGTATGCGTTTTTTCCTGAATATATTCAGGAAAAAACGCATACGCCCTTTTTGGCCAAGTGCATCATGGTGGACGTTCTGCCTCTTTTCCTGTGCTTTCAATGCAATTCCAGTCTACCTCCTGAAATCGGTTTCCTGCAATTCTGCCCCGCTTTCAAGTCCTCTTGGCAGCCTTACTTCAGTATATTTTTGGACGATAGCTGTCATTTATAACTCTGCAGGTTTGTGAATTACGTTGCCCCTGAGCTCCTTTCTTCAACTCGCTTTCTTGTGACCTGGCCGCAACACCGCAGGATGGCTTCAGGCCCTAATCTGGTTCCGGCACGGCACGCTGAGCCTTTGGTTAATTCCTCTTCCTGGTGGGAAATGAGAGTTAAATTTGCCCGTCCAGACACCTCCAGCTAGTCTCTCATTGGTTCTCCCTATTCCTGTTCATCTTCCGCAGAAATTGCAAACTGGGCCAAACAGGAGGTTAAAGGTGCTAACTCTCCAAGTGGGGAGAGTTTTAGTAAAGCGTCTGGAATGTTGCACCAGAGTACCAGGGCAGGAAAACTGAGACATATTTGAACACGTCTCCCGTTCACACGGTTGATCATACTCTGGGTTCCACATGCATGTTTTAGCTGAAGGAAGAATAAGTTAAACCTGGAGAGTTGAGACCCGTGGAATGGGTACCATGCAATATGACTTCAAAGGGTCTTCATTTGCTCACCGAACCTCTCCAATCCTATCACTGCTGCGTTTATGCCCCTGTACACACGCTTGATTCTCTTTTGGAGACATAGCAATCCATAGGTTTTAAGATACTTACTAGTCAGGTACATTCTTAGGCGTTTAATATGGGGTGTTGAGTCCATTTCGTTGAGCAAGGAGTAGCTCTTGTCTATTCCATATTTGGCTTAAGGAACTTTATCTGTGCTCATTTCAATCTCTGGTTTTATGCAGCACCCCAACTCACCTTTCTCCTTAAGCAAGCATAAGTTGCTTTTCTAAATTTGAGACCCTGTTCTGTTTTGTAATTCAGTTCCTGTGTAGCCAAGTTTACATTCCGTGTATTAGTGATATCTTATGATGTTTCTTTTTCTGTGTGACTTATTTCAGTTAGAATCATCGTACCTGAATCCACTCATTATGCTGCTACGGGCCTGATGACATAGATTTCATTGCTGAGTGATACTGCATTGTACGTAAGTACCACAAGTTCTTTATCCATTTTTCACTTTCTGTGATATTGAACTTGTACGGTAAACGAGGTTCTTGTAAACAGAGGCGTCCCAAACTTTGGGGTGGCTGTGTCTTTTTGATTTTAATTTCCCTAAGCTATAGGACCATAAGTGGAAGTGCCCTAGGTTCTGTTGCTTTGTTTTTTAGATGTTTCAGGAAACACCATACACTTCTCCCGAGTGTCTGTTGGCAATTTACATCCCGCCCATCAGCATAACAAGGCTCCCAGTTCTCCATGGCCTGTCCTGCCTTTCTGGATTTTACACTATTTTCAGATGGCCCTTTTGACCGGGGGGAAGTGAGACTTCATTGTAGTGCAGATTTCCTTTGCAAGTTTGCTTGGTTGGCCAAAAAGGGCGTATGCGTTTTTTCCTGAATATATTCAGGAAAAAACGCATACGCCCTTTTTGGCCAAGTGCATCATTGTGGACGTTCTGCCTCTTTTCCTATGCTTTCAATGCAATTCCAGTCTACCTCCTGAAATCGGTTTCCTGCAATTCTGCCCCGCTTTCAAGTCCTCTTGGCAGCCTTACTTCAGTATATTTTTGGACGATAGCTGTCATTTATAACTCTGCAGGTTTGTGAATTACAGTGCCCCTGAGCTCCTTTTTTCAACTCGCTTTCTTTTGAGCTGGCCGCAACACCGCAGTATGGCTTCAGGTCCTACTCTGCTTCCGGCACGGCACGCTGAGCCTTTGGTTATTTCCTCTTCTTGGTGGGAAATGAGAGTTAAATTTGCCCGTCCAGACACCTCCAGCTAGTCTCTCATTGGTTCTCCCTATTCCTGTTCATCTTCCGCAGAAATTGCAAACTGGGCCAAACAGGAGGTTAAAGGTGCTGACTCTCCAAGTGGGGAGAGTGTTAGTAAAGCATCTGGAATGTTGCACCAGAGTACCAGGGTACGAAAACTGAGACATATTTGAACACGTCTCCCTTTCACACGGTTGATCATACTCTGGGTTCCACATGCATGTTTTAGCTGAAGGAAGAATACCTTAAACCTGGAGAGTTGAGACCCGTGAAATGTGTACCATGCAATATTACTTCAAAGGGTCTTCATTTGCTCACCGAACCTCTCCAATCCTATCACTGCTGCGTTTATGCCCCTGTACACATGCTTGATTCTCTTTCGGAGACATAGCAATCCATAGGTTTTAAGATACTTACTAGTCAGGTACATTCTTAGGCGTTTAATATGGGGTGTTGAGTCCATTTCGTTGAGCAAGGAGTAGCTCTTGTCTATTCCATATTTGGCTTAAGGAACTTTATCTGTGCTCATTTCAATCTCTGGTTTTATGCAGCACCCCAACTCACCTTTCCCCTTAAGCAAGCATAAGTTGGTTTTCTAAATTTGAGACCCTGTTCTGTTTTGGAATTCAGTTCCTGTGTAGCCAAGTTTACATTCCGTGTATTACTGATATCTTATGATGTTTCTTTTTCTGTGTGACTTATTTCAGTTAGAATCATCATACTTGAATCCACTCATTGTGCTGCTAAGGGCCTGATGACATAGATTTCATTGCTGAGTGATATTGCTTTGTAAGTAAATACCACAACTTCTTTATCCATTTTTCACTTTCTGCGATGTTGAACTTGTACTGTAAACGAGGTTCTTGTAAACAGAGGTGTCCCAAACTTTGGGGTGGCTGTGTCTTTTTGATTTTAATTTCCCTAAACTATAGGACCATAAGTGGAAGTGCCCTAGGCTCTGTTGCTCTGTTTTTTAGATGTTTCAGGAAACACCATACACTTCTCCCGAGTGTCTGTTGGCAATTTACATCCCGCCCATCAGCATAACAAGGCTCCCAGTTCTCCATGGCCTGTCCTGCCTTTCTGGATTTTACACTTTTTTCAGATGGCCCTTTTGACTGGGGGGAAGTGAGACTTCATTGTAGTGCAGATTTCCTTTGCAAGCTTGCTTGGTTGGCCAAAAAGGGCGTATGCGTTTTTTCCTGAATATATTCAGGAAAAAACGCATACGCCCTTTTTGGCCAAGTGCATCATGGTGGACGTTCTGCCTCTTTTCCTGTGCTTTCAATGCAATTCCAGTCTACCTCCTGAAATCGGTTTCCTGCAATTCTGCCCCGCTTTCAAGTCCTCTTGGCAGCCTTACTTCAGTATATTTTTGGACGATAGCTGTCATTTATAACTCTGCAGGTTTGTGAATTACGTTGCCCCTGAGCTCCTTTCTTCAACTCGCTTTCTTGTGACCTGGCCGCAACACCGCAGGATGGCTTCAGGCCCTAATCTGGTTCCGGCACGGCACGCTGAGCCTTTGGTTAATTCCTCTTCCTGGTGGGAAATGAGAGTTAAATTTGCCCGTCCAGACACCTCCAGCTAGTCTCTCATTGGTTCTCGCTATTCCTGTTCATCTTCCGCAGAAATTGCAAACTGGGCCAAACAGGAGGTTAAAGGGACTGATTCTCCAAGTCGGGAGAGTGTTAGTAAAGCGTCTGGAATGTTGCACCCGAGTACCAGGGTACGAAAACTGAGACATATTTGAACACGTCTCCCGATCACATGGTTGATCATACCCTAGGTTCCACATGCATGTTTTAGCTGAAGGAAGAATACCTTAAACCTGGGTAGTTGAAACCCGTGGAATGGGTACCATGCAGTATGACTTCAAAGGGTCTTCATTTGCTCACCGAACCTCTCCAATCCTATCACTGCTGCGTTTATGCCCCTGTACACATGCTTGATTCTCTTTCGGAGACATAGCAATCCATAGGTTTTAAGATACTTACTAGTCAGGTACATTCTTAGGCGTTTAATATGGGGTGTTGAGTCCATTTCGTTGAGCAAGGAGTAGCTCTTGTCTATTCCATATTTGGCTTAAGGAACTTTATCTGTGCTCATTTCAATCTCTGGTTTTATGCAGCACCCCAACTCACGTTTCCCCTTAAGCTAGCATAAGTTGGTTTTCTAAATTTGAGACCCTGTTCTGTTTTGGAATTCAGTTCCTGTGTAGCCAAGTTTACATTCCGTGTATTAGTGATATCTTATGATGTTTCTTTTTCTGTGTGACTTATTTCAGTTAGAATCATCGTACCTGAATCCACTCATTATGCTGCTACGGACCTGATGACATAGATTTCATTGCTGAGTGATACTGCATTGTACGTAAGTACCACAAGTTCTTTATCCATTTTTCACTTTCTGTGATATTGAACTTGTACGGTAAACGAGGTTCTTGTAAACAGAGGCGTCGCAAACTTTGGGGTGGCTGTGTCTTTTTGATTTTAATTTCCCTAAGCTATAGGACCATAAGTGGAATTGCCCTAGGCTCTGTTGCTTTGTTTTTTAGATGTTTCAGGAAACACCATACACTTCTCCCGAGTGTCTGTTGGCAATTTACATCCCGCCCATCAGCATAACAAGGCTCCCAGTTCTCCATGGCCTGTCCTGCCTTTCTGGATTTTACACTTTTTTCAGATGGCCCTTTTGACCGGGGGGAAGTGAGACTTCATTGTAGTGCAGATTTCCTTTGCAAGCTTCCTTGGTTGGCCAAAAAGGGCGTATGCGTTTTTTCCTGAATATATTCAGGAAAAAACGCATACGCCCTTTTTGGCCAAGTGCATCATTGTGGACGTTCTGCCTCTTTTCCTATGCTTTCAATGCAATTCCAGTCTACCTCCTGAAATCGGTTTCCTGCAATTCTGCCCCGCTTTCAAGTCCTCTTGGCAGCCTTACTTCAGTATATTTTTGGACGATAGCTGTCATTTATAACTCTGCAGGTTTGTGAATTACAGTGCCCCTGAGCTCCTTTCTTCAACTCGCTTTCTTGTGACCTGGCCGCAACACCGCAGGATGGCTTCAGGCCCTAATCTGGTTCCGGCACGGCACGCTGAGCCTTTGGTTAATTCCTCTTCCTGGTGGGAAATGAGAGTTAAATTTGCCCGTCCAGACACCTCCAGCTAGTCTCTCATTGGTTCTCGCTATTCCTGTTCATCTTCCGCAGAAATTGCAAACTGGGCGAAACAGGAGGTTAAAGGCACTGACTCTCCAAGTCGGGAGAGTGTTAGTAAAGCGTCTGGAATGTTGCACACGAGTACCAGGGTACGAAAACTGAGACATATTTGAACACTTCTCCCGATCACATGGTTGATCATACTCTAGGTTCCACATGCATGTTTTAGCTGAAGGAAGAATACCTTAAACCTGGGTAGTTGAAACCCGTGGAATGGGTACCATGCAATATGACTTCAAAGGGTCTTCATTTGCTCACCGAACCTCTCCAATCCTATCACTGCTGCGTTTATGCCCCTGTACACATGCTTGATTCTCTTTCGGAGACATAGCAATCCATAGGTTTTAAGATACTTACTAGTCAGGTACATTCTTAGGCGTTTAATATGCGGTGTTGAGTCCATTTCGTTGAGCAAGGAGTAGCTCTTGTCTATTCCATATTTGGCTTAAGGAACTTTATCTGTGCTCATTTCAATCTCTGGTTTTATGCAGCACCCCAACTCACCTTTCCCCTTAAGCTAGCATGAGTTGGTTTTCTAAATTTGAGACCCTGTTCTGTTTTGGAATTCAGTTCCTGTGTAGCCAAGTTTACATTCCGTGTATTAGTGATATCTTATGATGTTTCTTTTTCTGTGTGACTTATTTCAGTTAGAATCATCGTACCTGAATCCACTCATTATGCTGCTACGGGCCTGATGACATAGATTTCATTGCTGAGTGATACTGCATTGTACGTAAGTACCACAAGTTCTTTATCCATTTTTCACTTTCTGTGATATTGAACTTGTACGGTAAACGAGGTTCTTGTAAACAGAGGCGTCCCAAACTTTGGGGTGGCTGTGTCTTTTTGATTTTAATTTCCCTAAGCTATAGGACCATAAGTGGAATTGCCCTAGGCTCTGTTGCTTTGTTTTTTAGATGTTTCAGGAAACACCATACACTTCTCCCGAGTGTCTGTTGGCAATTTACATCCCGCCCATCAGCATAACAAGGCTCCCAGTTCTCCATGGCCTGTCCTGCCTTTCTGGATTTTACACTTTTTTCAGATGGCCCTTTTGACCGGGGGGAAGTGAGACTTCATTGTAGTGCAGATTTCCTTTGCAAGCTTCCTTGGTTGGCCAAAAAGGGCGTATGCGTTTTTTCCTGAATATATTCAGGAAAAAACGCATACGCCCTTTTTGGCCAAGTGCATCATTGTGGACGTTCTGCCTCTTTTCCTATGCTTTCAATGCAATTCCAGTCTACCTCCTGAAATTGGTTTCCTGCAATTCTGCCCCGCTTTCAAGTCCTCTTGGCAGCCTTACTTCAGTATATTTTTGGATGATAGCTGTCATTTATAACTCTGCAGGTTTGTGAATTACAGTGCCCCTGAGCTCCTTTCTTCAACTCGCTTTCTTGTGACCTGGCCGCAACACCGCAGGATGGCTTCAGGCCCTAATCTGGTTCCGGC
This sequence comes from Pseudorca crassidens, assembly GCF_039906515.1. Lineage (NCBI taxonomy): Eukaryota > Metazoa > Chordata > Mammalia > Artiodactyla > Delphinidae > Pseudorca > Pseudorca crassidens. The sequence continues at coordinate 801,102 of NW_027136328.1, read as the reverse complement.
ACGGCACGCTGAGCCTTTGGTTAATTCCTCTTCCTGGTGGGAAATGAGAGTTAAATTTGCCCGTCCAGACACCTCCAGCTAGTCTCTCATTGGTTCTCGCTATTCCTGTTCATCTTCCGCAGAAATTGCAAACTGGGCCAAACAGGATGTTAAAGGGACTGATTCTCCAAGTCGGGAGAGTGTTAGTAAAGCGTCTGGAATGTTGCACCCGAGTACCAGGGTACGAAAACTGAGACATATTTGAACATGTCTCCCGATCACATAGTTGATCATACTCTAGGTTCCACATGCATGTTTTAGCTGAAGGAAGAATACCTTAAACCTGGGTAGTTGAAACCCGTGGAATGGGTACCATGCAGTATGACTTCAAAGGGTCTTCATTTGCTCACCGAACCTCTCCAATCCTATCACTGCTGCGTTTATGCCCCTGTACACATGCTTGATTCTCTTTCGGAGACATAGCAATCCATAGGTTTTAAGATACTTACTAGTCAGGTACATTCTTAAGCGTTTAATATGGGGTATTGAGTCCATTTCGTTGAGCAAGGAGTAGCTCTTGTCTATTCCATATTTGGCTTAAGGAACTTTATTTGTGCTCATTTCAATCTCTGGTTTTATGCAGCACCCCAACTCACCTTTACCCTTAAGCAAGCATAAGTTGGTTTTCTAAATTTGAGACCCTGTTCTGTTCTGTAATTCAGTTCCTGTGTAGCCAAGTTTACATTACGTGTATTACTGATATCTTATGATGTTTCTTTTTCTGTGTGACTTATTTCAGTTAGAATCATCATACCTGAATCCACTCATTGTGCTGCTAAGGGCCTGATGACATAGATTTCATTGCTGAGTGATATTGCTTTGTAAGTAAATACCACAACTTCTTTATCCATTTTTCACTTTCTGCGATGTTGAACTTGTACTGTAAACGAGGTTCTTGTAAACAGAGGCGTCCCAAACTTTGGGGTGGCTGTGTCTTTTTGATTTTAATTTCCCTAAGCTATAGGACCATAAGTGGAAGTGCCCTAGGCTCTGTTGCTTTGTTTTTTAGATGTTTCAGGAAACACCATACACTTCTCCCGAGTGGCTTTTGGCAATTTACATCACGCCCATCACCATAACAAGGCTCCCAGTTCTCCATGTTCTGTCCTGCCTTTCTGGATTTTACACGTTTTTCAGATGGCCCTTTTGACCGGGGGGAAGTGAGACTTCATTGTAGTGCAGATTTCCTTTGCAAGTTTGCTTGGTTGGCCAAAAAGTGCGTATGCGTTTTTTCCTGAATATATTCAGGAAAAAACGCATACGCCCTTTTTGGCCAAGTGCATCATTGTGGACGTTCTGCCTCTTTTCCTATGCTTTCAATGCAATTCCAGTCTACCTCCTGAAATCGGTTTCCTGCAATTCTGCCCCGCTTTCAAGTCCTCTTGGCAGCCTTACTTCAGTATATTTTTGGACGATAGCTGTCATTTATAAGTCTGCAGGTTTGTGAATTACAGTACCCCTGAGCTCCTTTCTTCAACTCGCTTTCTTTTGAGCTGGCTGCAACACCGCAGTATGGCTTCAGGCCCTAATCTGGTTCCGGCACGGCACGCTGAGCCTTTGGTTATTTCCTCTTCCTGGTGGGACATGAGAGTTAAATTTGCCCGTCCAAACACCTCCAGCTAGTCTCTCATTGGTTCTCCCTATTCCTGTTCATCTTCCGCAGAAATTGCAAACTGGGCCAAACAGGAGGTTAAAGGCGCTGACTCCCCAAGTGGGGAGAGTGTTAGTAAAGCATCTGGAATGTTGCACCCGAGTACCAGGGGACGAAAACTGAGACATATTTGAACACGTCTCCCGTTCACATGGGTGATCATACTCTAGGTTCCACATGCATGTTTTAGCTGAAGGAAGAATACCTTAAACCTGGAGAATTGAGACCCGTGTAATGGGTACCATGCAATATGACTTCAAAGGGTCTTCATTTGCTCACCGAACCTCTCCAATCCTATCACTGCTGCGTTTATGCCCCTGTACACACGCTTGATTCTCTTTCGGAGACATAGCAATCCATAGGTTTTAAGATACTTACTAGTCAGGTACAATCTTAGGCGTTTAATATGCGGTGTTGAGTCCATTTCGTTGAGCAAGGAGTAGCTCTTGTCTATTCCATATTTGGCTTAAGGAACTTTATCTGTGCTCATTTCAATCTCTGGTTTTATGCAGCACCCCAACTCACCTTTCCCCTTAAGCAAGCATAAGTTGGTTTTCTAAATTTGAGACCCTGTTCTGTTTTGGAATTCAGTTCCTGTGTAGCCAAGTTTACATTCCGTGTATTAGTGATATCTTATGATGTTTCTTTTTCTGTGTGACTTATTTCAGTTAGAATCATCATACCTGAATCCACTCATTATGCTGCTACGGGCCTGATGACATAGATTTCATTGCTGAGTGATACTGCATTGTACGTAAGTACCACAAGTGCTTTATCCATTTTTCACTTTCTGTGATATTGAACTTCTACGGTAAATGAGGTTCTTGTAAACAGAGGCATCCCAAACTTTGGGGTGGCTGTGTCTTTTTGATTTTAATTTCCCTAAGCTATAGGACCATAAGTGGAAGTGCCCTAGGCTCTGTTGCTTTGTTTTTTAGATGTTTCAGGAAACACCATACACTTCTCCCCAGTGTCTGTTGGGAATTTTCATCCCGCCCATCAGCATAACAAGGCTCCCAGTTCTCCATGGCCTGTCCTGCCTTTCTGGATTTTACACTTTTTTCAGATGGCCCTTTTGACCGGGGGGAAGTGAGACTTCATTGTAGTGCAGATTTCCTTTGCAAGTTTGCTTGGTTGGCCAAAAAGGGCGTATGCGTTTTTTCCTGAATATATTCAGGAAAAAACACATACGCCCTTTTTGGCCAAGTGCATCATTGCGGACGTTCTGCCTCTTTTCCTATGCTTTCAATGCAATTCCAGTCTACCTCCTGAAATCGGTTTCCTGCAATTCTTCCCCACTTTTAAGTCCTCTTGGCAGCCTTTCTTCAGTATATTTTTGGACGATAGCTGTCATTTATAACTCTGCAGGTTTGTGAATTACAGTGCCCCTGAGCTCCTTTCTTCAACTCGCTTTCTTGTGACCTGGCCGCAACACCGCAGGATGGCTTCAGGCCCTAATCTGGTTCCGGCACGGCACGCTGAGCCTTTGGTTAATTCCTCTTCCTGGTGGGAAATAAGAGTTAAATTTGCCCGTCCAGACACCTCCAGCTAGTCTCTCATTGGTTCTCGCTATTCCTGTTCATCTTCCGCAGAAATTGCAAACTGGGCCAAACAGGAGGTTAAAGGGACTGACTCTCCAAGTCGGGAGAGTGTTAGTAAAGCGTCTGGAATGTTGCACCCGAGTACCAGGGTACGAAAACTGAGACATATTTGAACACGTCTCCCCATCACGTGGTTGATCATACTCTAGGTTCCACATGCATGTTTTAGCTGAAGGAAGAATACCTTAAACCTGGGCAGTTGAAACCTGTGGAATGGGTACCATGCAATATGACTTCAAAGGGTCTTCATTTGCTCACCGAACCTCTCCAATCCTATCACTGCTGCGTTTATGCCCCTGTACACACGCTTGATTCTCTTTTGGAGACATAGCCATCCATAGGTTTTAAGATACTTACTAGTCAGGTACATTCTTAGGCGTTTAATATGGGGTGTTGAGTCCATTTCGTTGAGCAAGGAGTAGCTCTTGTCTATTCCATATTTGGCTTAAGGAACTTTATCTGTGCTCATTTCAATCTCTGGTTTTATGCAGCACCCCAACTCACCTTTACCCTTAAGCAAGCATAAGTTGGTTTTCTAAATTTGAGACCCTGTTCTGTTCTGTAATTCAGTTCCTGTGTAGCCAAGTTTACATTCCGTGTATTACTGATATCTTATGATGTTTCTTTTTCTGTGTGACTTATATCAGTTAGAATCATCATACCTGAATCCACTCATTGTGCTGCTAAGGGCCTGATGACATAGATTTCATTGCTGAGTGATATTGTTTGTAAGTAAATACCACAACTTCTTTATCCATTTTTCACTTTCTGCGATGTTGAACTTGTACTGTAAACGAGGTTCTTGTAAACAGAGGCGTCCCAAACTTTGGGGTGGCTGTGTCTTTTTGATTTTAATTTCCCTAAGCTATAGGACCATAAGTGGAAGTGCCCTAGGCTCTGTTGCTTTGTTTTTTAGATGTTTCAGGAAACACCATACACTTCTCCCGAGTGTCTGTTGGCAATTTACATCCCGCCCATCAGCATAACAAGGCTCCCAGTTCTCCATGGCCTGTCCTGCCTTTCTGGATTTTACACTTTTTTCAGATGGCCCTTTTGACCGGGGGGAAGTGAGACTTCCTTGTAGTGCAGATTTCCTTTGCGAGCTTGCTTGGTTGGCCAAAAAGGGCGTATGTGTTTTTTCCTGAATATATTCAGGAAAAAACGCATACGCCCTTTTTGGCCAAGTGCATCATTGTGGACGTTCTGCCTCTTTTCCTATGCTTTCAATGCAATTCCAGTCTACCTCCTGAAATCGGTTTCCTGCAATTCTGCCCCGCTTTCAAGTCCTCTTGGCAGCCTTACTTCAGTATATTTTTGGACGATAGCTGTCATTTACAACTCTGCAGGTTTGTGAATTACAGTGCCCCTGAGCTCCTTTCTTCAACTCGCTTTCTTTTGAGCTGGCCACAACACCGCAGGATGGCTTCAGGCCCTAATCTGGTTCCGGCACGGCACGCTGAGCCTTTGGTTATTTCCTCTTCCTGGTGGGAAATGAGAGTTAAATTTGCCCGTCCAGACACCTCCAGCTAGTCTCTCATTGGTTCTCGCTATTCCTGTTCATCTTCCGCAGAAATTGCAAACTGGGCCAAACAGGAAGTTAAAGGGACTGACTCTCCAAGTCGGGAGGGTGTTAGTAAAGCGTCTGGAATGTTGCACCCGAGTACCAGGGTACGAAAACTGAGACATATTTGAACACGTTTCCCGATCACATGGTTGATCGTACTCTAGGTTCCACATGCATGTTTTAGCTGAAGGAAGAATACCTTAAACATGGGTAGTTGAAACCCGTGGAATGGGTACTATGCAATATGACTTCAAAGGGTCTTCATTTGCTCACCGAACCTCTCCAATCCTATCACTGCTGCGTTTATGCCCCTGTACACATGCTTGATTCTCTTTCGGAGACATAGCAATCCATAGGTTTTAAGATACTTACTAGTCAGGTACATTCTAAGGCGTTTAATATGCGGTGTTGAGTCCATTTCGTTGAGCAAGGAGTAGCTCTTGTCTATTCCATATTTGGCTTAAGGAACTTTATCTGTGCTCATTTCAATCTCTGGTTTTATGCAGCACCCCAACTCACCTTTACCCTTAAGCAAGCATAAGTTGGTTTTCTAAATTTGAGACCCTGTTCTGTTCTGTAATTCAGTTCCTGTGTAGCCAAGTTTACATTCCGTGTATTACTGATATCTTATGATGTTTCTTTTACTGTGTGACTTATTTCAGTTAGAATCATCATACCTGAATCCACTCATTGTGCTGCTAAGGGCCTGATGACATAGATTTCATTGCTGAGTGATATTTCTTTGTAAGTAAATACCACAACTTCTTTATCCATTTTTCACTTTCTGCGATGTTGAACTTGTACTGTAAACGAGGTTCTTGTAAACAGAGGCATCCCAAACATTGGGGTGGCTGTGTCTTTTTGATTTTAATTTCCCTAAGCTATAGGACCATAAGTGGAATTGCCCTAGGCTCTGTTGCTTTGTTTTTTAGATGTTTCAGGAAACACCATACACTTCTCCCGAGTGTCTGTTGGCAATTTACATCCCGCCCATCAGCATAACAAGGCTCCCAGTTCTCCATGGCCTGTGCTGCCTTTCTGGATTTTACACTTTTTTCAGATGGCCCTTTTGACCGGGGGGAAGTGAGACTTCATTGTAGTGCAGATTTCCTTTGCAAGCTTGCTTGGTTGGCCAAAAAGGGCGTATGCGTTTTTTCCTGAATATATTCAGGAAAAAACGCATACGCCCTTTTTGGCCAAGTGCATCATTGTGGACGTTCTGCCTCTTTTCCTATGCTTTCAATGCAATTCCAGTCTACCTCCTGAAATCGGTTTCCTGCAATTCTGCCCCGCTTTCAAGTCCTCTTGGCAGCCTTACTTCAGTATATTTTTGGACGATAGCTGTCATTTATAACTCTGCAGGTTTGTGAATTACAGTGCCCCTGAGCTCCTTTCTTCAACTCGCTTTCTTTTGAGCTGGCCACAACACCGCAGGATGGCTTCAGGCCCTAATCTGGTTCCGGCACGGCACGCTGAGCCTTTGGTTATTTCCTCTTCCTGGTGGGAAATGAGAGTTAAATTTGCCCGTCCAGACACCTCCAGCTAGTCTCTCATTGGTTCTCGCTATTCCTGTTCATCTTCCGCAGAAATTGCAAACTGGGCCAAACAGGAGGTTAAAGGGACTGACTCTCCAAGTCGGGAGGGTGTTAGTAAAGCGTCTGGAATGTTGCACCCGAGTACCAGGGGAGGAAAACTGAGACATATTTGAACACGTCTCCTGTTCACATGGTTGATCATACTCTGGGTTCCACATGCATGTTTTAGCTGAAGGAAGAATACCTTAAACCTGGAGAGTTGAGACCCGTGGAATGGGTACCATGCAATATGACTTCACAGGGTCTTCATTTGCTCACCGAACCTCTCCAATCCTATCACTGCTGCATTTATGCCCCTGTACACGCGCTTGATTCTCTTTTGGAGACATAGCAATCCATAGGTTTTAAGATACTTACTAGTCAGGTACATTCTTAGGCGTTTAATATGCTGTGTTGAGTCCATTTCGTTGAGCAAGGAGTAGCTCTTGTCTATTCCATATTTGGCTTAAGGAACTTTATCTGTGCTCATTTCAATCTCTGGTTTTATGCAGCACCCCAACTCACCTTTACCCTTAAGCAAGCATAAGTTGGTTTTCTAAATTTGAGACCCTGTTCTGTTCTGTAATTCAGTTCCTGTGTAGCCAAGTTTACATTCCGTGTATTACTGATATCTTATGATGTTTCTTTTTCTGTGTGACTTATTTCAGTTAGAATCATCATACCTGTGTCCACTCATTGTGCTGCTAAGGGCCTGATGACATAGATTTTATTGCTGAGTGATACTGCATTGTACGTAAGTACCACAAGTTCTTTATGCATTTTTCAGTTTCTGTGATATTGAACTCGTACGGTAAACGAGGTTCTTGTAAACAGAGGCGTCCCAAACTTTGGGGTGGCTGTGTCTTTTTGATTTTAATTTCCCTAAGCTATAGGACCATAAGTGGAAGTGCCCTAGGCTCTGTTGCTTTGTTTTTTAGATGTTTCAGGAAACACCATACACTTCTCCCGAGTGTCTGTTGGCAATTTACATCCCGCCCATCAGCATAACAAGGCTCCCAGTTCTCCATGGCCTGTCCTGCCTTTCTGGATTTTACACTTTTTTCAGATGGCCCTTTTGACCGGGGGGAAGTGAGACTTCATTGTAGTGCAGATTTCCTTTGCAAGCTTGCTTGCTTGGCCAAAAAGGGCGTATGCGTTTTTTCCTGAATATATTCAGGAAAAAACGCATACGCCCTTTTTGGCCAAGTGCATCATTGTGGACGTTCTGCCTCTTTTCCTATGCTTTCAATGCAATTCCAGTCTACCTCCTGAAATCGGTTTCCTGCAATTCTGCCCCGCTTTCAAGTCCTCTTGGCAGCCTTACTTCAGTATATTTTTGGACGATAGCTGTCATTTATAACTCTGCAGGTTTGTGAATTACAGTGCCCCTGAGCTCCTTTCTTCAACTCGCTTTCTTGTGACCTGGCCGCAACACCGCAGGATGGCTTCAGGCCCTAATCTGGTTCCGGCACGGCACACTGAGCCTTTGGTTAATTCCTCTTCCTGGTGGGAAATGAGAGTTAAATTTGCCCGTCCAGACACCTCCAGCTAGTCTCTCATTGGTTCTCCCTATTCCTGTTCATCTTCCGCAGAAATTGCAAACTGGGCCAAACAGGAGGTTAAAGGGACTGACTCTCCAAGTCGGCAGGATGTTAGTAAAGCGTCTGGAATGTTGCACCCGAGTACCAGGGTACGAAAACTGAGACATATTTGAACATGTCTCCCGATCACATGGTTGATCATACTCTAGGTTCCACATGCATGTTTTAGCTGAAGGAAGAATACCTTAAACCTGGGTAGTTGAAACCCGTGGAATGGGTACCATGCAATATGACTTCAAAGGGTCTTCATTTGCTCACCGAACCTCTCCAATCCTATCACTGCTGCGTTTATGCCCCTGTACACATGCTTGATTCTCTTGCGGAGACATAGCAATCCATAGGTTTTAAGATACTTACTAGTCAGGTACATTCTTAGGCGTTTAATATGCGGTGTTGAGTCCATTTCGTTGAGCAAGGAGTAGCTCTTGTCTATTCCATATTTGGCTTAAGGAACATTATCTGTGCTCATTTCAATCTCTGGTTTTATGCAGCACCCCAACTCACCTTTCCCCTTAAGCAAGCATAAGTTGGTTTTCTAAATTTCAGACCCTGTTCTGTTTTGGAATTCAGTTCCTGTGTAGCCAAGTTTACATTCCGTGTATTAGTGATATCTTATGATGTTTCTTTTTCTGTGTGACTTATTTCAGTTAGAATCATCGTACCTGAATCCACTCATTATGCTGCTACGGGCCTGATGACATAGATTTCATTGCTGAGTGATACTGCATTGTACGTAAGTACCACAAGTTCTTTATGCATTTTTCAGGTTCTGTGATATTGAACTCGTACGGTAAATGAGGTTCTTGTAAACAGAGGCGTCCCAAACTTTGGGGTGGCTGTGTCTTTTTGATTTTAATTTCCCTAAGCTATAGGACCATAAGTGGAAGTGCCCTAGGCTCTGTTGCTTTGTTTTTCAGATGTTTCAGGAAACACCATACACTTCTCCCGAGTGTCTGTTGGCAATTTACATCCCGCCCATCAGCATAACAAGGCTCCAAGTTCTCCATGGCCTGTGCTGCCTTTCTGGATTTTACACTTTTTCAGATGGCCCTTTTGACCGGGGGGAAGTGAGACTTCATTGTAGTGCAGATTTCCTTTGCAAGCTTGCTTGGTTGGCCAAAAAGGGCGTATGCGTTTTTTCCTGAATATATTCAGGAAAAAACGCATACGCCCTTTTTGGCCAAGTGCATCATTGTGGACGTTCTGCCTCTTTTCCTATGCTTTCAATGCAATTCCAGTCTACCTCCTGAAATCGGTTTCCTGCAATTCTGCCCCGCTTTCAAGTCCTCTTGGCAGCCTTACTTCAGTATATTTTTGGACGATAGCTGTCATTTATAAGTCTGCAGGTTTGTGAATTACAGTGCCCCTGAGCTCCTTTCTTCAACTCGCTTTCTTGTGACCTGGCCGCAACACCGCAGGATGGCTTCAGGCCCTAATCTGGTTCCGGCACGGCACGCTGAGCCTTTGGTTAATTCCTCTTCCTGGTGGGAAATGAGAGTTAAATTTACCCGTCCAGACACCTCCAGCTAGTCTCTCATTGGTTCTCGCTATTCCTGTTCATCTTCCGCAGAAATTGCAAACTGGGCCAAACAGGAGGTTAAAGGGACTGACTCTCCAAGTCGGGAGGGTGTTAGTAAAGCGTCTGGAATGTTGCACCCGAGTACCAGGGTACGAAAACTGAGACATATTTGAACAGGTCTCCCGATCACATGGTTGATCATACTCTAGGTTCCACATGCATGTTTTAGCTGAAGGAAGAATCCCTTAAACCTGGGTAGTTGAAACCCTTGGAATGGGTACCATGCAATATGACTTCAAAGGGTCTTCATTTGCTCACCGAACCTCTCCAATCTTATCACTGCTGCGATTATGCCCCTGTACACATGCTTGATTCTCTTTCGGAGACATAGCAATCCATAGGTTTTAAGATACTTACTAGTCAGGTACATTCTTAGGCGTTTAATATGCGGTGTTGAGTACATTTCGTTGAGCAAGGAGTAGCTCTTGTCTATTCCATATTTGGCTTAAGGAACTTTATCTGTGCTCATTTCAATCTCTGGTTTTATGCAGCACCCCAACTCACCTTTCCCCTTAAGCAAGCATAAGTTGGTTTTCTAAATTTGAGACCCTGTACTGTTTTGGAATTCAGTTCCTGTGTAGCCAAGTTTACATTCCGTGTATTAGTGATATCTTATGATGTTTCTTTTTCTGTGTGACTTATTTCAGTTAGAATCATCGTACCTGAATCCACTCATTATGCTGCTACGGGCCTGATGACATAGATTTCATTGCTGAGTGATACTGCATTGTACATAAGTACCACAAGTTCTTTATCCATTTTTCACTTTCTGTGATATAGAACTTGTACGGTAAATGAGGTTCTTGTAAACAGAGGCGTCCCAAACTTTGGGGTGGCTGTGTCTTTTTGATTTTAATTTCCCTAAGCTATAGGACCATAAGTGGAAGTGCCCTAGGCTCTGTTGCTTTGTTTTTTAGATGTTTCAGGAAACACCATACACTTCTCCCGAGTGTCTGTTGGCAATTTACATCCCGCCCATCAGCATAACAAGGTTCCCAGTTCTCCATGGCCTGTCCTGCCTTTCTGGATTTTACACTTTTTTCAGATGGCCCTTTTGACCGGGGGGAAGTGAGACTTCATTGTAGTGCAGATTTCCTTTGCAAGCTTGCTTGGTTGGCCAAAAAGGGCGTATGCGTTTTTTCCTGAATATATTCAGGAAAAAACGCATACGCCCTTTTTGGCCAAGTGCATCATTGTGGACGTTCTGCCTCTTTTCCTATGCTTTCAATGCAATTCCAGTCTACCTCCTGAAATCGGTTTCCTGCAATTCTGCCCCGCTTTCAAGTCCTCTTGGCAGCCTTACTTCAGTATATTTTTGGACGATAGCTGTCATTTACAACTCTGCAGGTTTGTGAATTACAGTGCCCCTGAGCTCCTTTCTTCAACTTGCTTTCTTTTGAGCTGGCCGCAACACCACAGGATGGCTTCAGGCCCTAATCTGGTTCCGGCACGGCACGCTGAGCCTTTGGTTATTTCCTCTTCCTGGTGGGAAATGAGAGTTAAATTTGCCCGTCCAGACACCTCCAGCTAGTCTCTCATTGGTTCTCGCTATTCCTGTTCATCTTCCGCAGAAATTGCAAACTGGGCCAAACAGGAGGTTAAAGGCGCTGACTCTCCAAGTGGGGAGAGTGTTAGTAAAGCGTCTGGAATGTTGCACCCGAGTACCAGGGGAGGAAAACTGAGACATATTTGAACACGTCTCCCGTTCACACGGTTGATCATACTCTGGGTTCCACATGCATGTTTTAGCTGAAGGAAGAATACCTTAAACCTGGAGAGTTGAGACCCGTGTAATGGGTACCATGCAATATGACTTCAAAGGGTCTTCATTTGCTCACCGAACCTCTCCAATCCTATCACTGCTGCATTTATGCCCCTGTACACACGCTTGATTCTCTTTTGGAGACATAGCAATCCATAGGTTTTAAGATACTTACTAGTCAGGTACATTCTTAGGCGTTCAATATGGGGTGTTGGGTCCATTTCGGTGAGCAAAGAGTAGCTCTTGTCTATTCCATATTTGGCTTAAGGAACTTTATCTGTGCTCATTTCAATCTCTGGTTTTATGCAGCACCCCAACTCACCTTTACCCTTAAGCAAGCATAAGTTGGTTTTCTAAATTTCAGACCCTGTTCTGTTTTGGAATTCAGTTCCTGTGTAGCCAAGTTTACATTCCGTGTATTAGTGATATCTTATGATGTTTCTTTTTCTGTGTGACTTATTTCAGTTAGAATCATCGTACCTGAATCCACTCATTATGCTGCTACGGGCCTGATGACATAGATTTCATTGCTGAGTGATACTGCATTGTACGTAAGTACCACAAGTTCTTTATGCATTTTTCAGTTTCTGTGATATTGAACTCGTACGGTAAATGAGGTTCTTGTAAACAGAGGCGTCCCAAACTTTGGGGTGGCTGTGTCTTTTTGATTTTAATTTCCCTAAGCTATAGGACCATAAGTGGAAGTGCCCTAGGCTCTGTTGCTTTGTTTTTCAGATGTTTCAGGAAACACCATACACTTCTCCCGAGTGTCTGTTGGCAATTTACATCCCGCCCATCAGCATAACAAGGCTCCAAGTTCTCCATGGCCTGTGCTGCCTTTCTGGATTTTACACTTTTTCAGATGGCCCTTTTGACCGGGGGGAAGTGAGACTTCATTGTAGTGCAGATTTCCTTTGCAAGCTTGCTTGGTTGGCCAAAAAGGGCGTATGCGTTTTTTCCTGAATATATTCAGGAAAAAACGCATACGCCCTTTTTGGCCAAGTGCATCATTGTGGACGTTCTGCCTCTTTTCCTATGCTTTCAATGCAATTCCAGTCTACCTCCTGAAATCGGTTTCCTGCAATTCTGCCCCGCTTTCAAGTCCTCTTGGCAGCCTTACTTCAGTATATTTTTGGACGATAGCTGTCATTTATAAGTCTGCAGGTTTGTGAATTACAGTGCCCCTGAGCTCCTTTCTTCAACTCGCTTTCTTGTGACCTGGCCGCAACACCGCAGGATGGCTTCAGGCCCTAATCTGGTTCCGGCACGGCACGCTGAGCCTTTGGTTAATTCCTCTTCCTGGTGGGAAATGAGAGTTAAATTTACCCGTCCAGACACCTCCAGCTAGTCTCTCATTGGTTCTCGCTATTCCTGTTCATCTTCCGCAGAAATTGCAAACTGGGCCAAACAGGAGGTTAAAGGGACTGACTCTCCAAGTCGGGAGGGTGTTAGTAAAGCGTCTGGAATGTTGCACCCGAGTACCAGGGTACGAAAACTGAGACATATTTGAACAGGTCTCCCGATCACATGGTTGATCATACTCTAGGTTCCACATGCATGTTTTAGCTGAAGGAAGAATCCCTTAAACCTGGGTAGTTGAAACCCTTGGAATGGGTACCATGCAATATGACTTCAAAGGGTCTTCATTTGCTCACCGAACCTCTCCAATCTTATCACTGCTGCGATTATGCCCCTGTACACATGCTTGATTCTCTTTCGGAGACATAGCAATCCATAGGTTTTAAGATACTTACTAGTCAGGTACATTCTTAGGCGTTTAATATGCGGTGTTGAGTACATTTCGTTGAGCAAGGAGTAGCTCTTGTCTATTCCATATTTGGCTTAAGGAACTTTATCTGTGCTCATTTCAATCTCTGGTTTTATGCAGCACCCCAACTCACCTTTCCCCTTAAGCAAGCATAAGTTGGTTTTCTAAATTTGAGACCCTGTACTGTTTTGGAATTCAGTTCCTGTGTAGCCAAGTTTACATTCCGTGTATTAGTGATATCTTATGATGTTTCTTTTTCTGTGTGACTTATTTCAGTTAGAATCATCGTACCTGAATCCACTCATTATGCTGCTACGGGCCTGATGACATAGATTTCATTGCTGAGTGATACTGCATTGTACATAAGTACCACAAGTTCTTTATCCATTTTTCACTTTCTGTGATATAGAACTTGTACGGTAAATGAGGTTCTTGTAAACGGAGGCGTCCCAAACTTTGGGGTGGCTGTGTCTTTTTGATTTTAATTTCCCTAAGCTATAGGACCATAAGTGGAAGTGCCCTAGGCTCTGTTGCTTTGTTTTTTAGATGTTTCAGGAAACACCATACACTTCTCCCGAGTGTCTGTTGGCAATTTACATCCCGCCCATCAGCATAACAAGGCTCCCAGTTCTCCATGGCCTGTCCTGCCTTTCTGGATTTTACACTTTTTTCAGATGGCCCTTTTGACCGGGGGGAAGTGAGACTTCATTGTAGTGCAGATTTCCTTTGCAAGCTTGCTTGGTTGGCCAAAAAGGGCGTATGCGTTTTTTCCTGAATATATTCAGGAAAAAACGCATACGCCCTTTTTGGCCAAGTGCATCATTGTGGACGTTCTGCCTCTTTTCCTATGCTTTCAATGCAATTCCAGTCTACCTCCTGAAATCGGTTTCCTGCAATTCTGCCCCGCTTTCAAGTCCTCTTGGCAGCCTTACTTCAGTATATTTTTGGACGATAGCTGTCATTTACAACTCTGCAGGTTTGTGAATTACAGTGCCCCTGAGCTCCTTTCTTCAACTTGCTTTCTTTTGAGCTGGCCGCAACACCACAGGATGGCTTCAGGCCCTAATCTGGTTCCGGCACGGCACGCTGAGCCTTTGGTTATTTCCTCTTCCTGGTGGGAAATGAGAGTTAAATTTGCCCGTCCAGACACCTCCAGCTAGTCTCTCATTGGTTCTCGCTATTCCTGTTCATCTTCCGCAGAAATTGCAAACTGGGCCAAACAGGAGGTTAAAGGCGCTGACTCTCCAAGTGGGGAGAGTGTTAGTAAAGCGTCTGGAATGTTGCACCCGAGTACCAGGGGAGGAAAACTGAGACATATTTGAACACGTCTCCCGTTCACACGGTTGATCATACTCTGGGTTCCACATGCATGTTTTAGCTGAAGGAAGAATACCTTAAACCTGGAGAGTTGAGACCCGTGTAATGGGTACCATGCAATATGACTTCAAAGGGTCTTCATTTGCTCACCGAACCTCTCCAATCCTATCACTGCTGCATTTATGCCCCTGTACACACGCTTGATTCTCTTTTGGAGACATAGCAATCCATAGGTTTTAAGATACTTACTAGTCAGGTACATTCTTAGGCGTTCAATATGGGGTGTTGGGTCCATTTCGGTGAGCAAAGAGTAGCTCTTGTCTATTCCATATTTGGCTTAAGGAACTTTATCTGTGCTCATTTCAATCTCTGGTTTTATGCAGCACCCCAACTCACCTTTACCCTTAAGCAAGCATAAGTTGGTTTTCTAAATTTGAGACCCTGTTCTATTCTGTAATTCAGTTCCTGTGTAGCCAACTTTACATTCCGTGTATTAGTGATATCTTATGATGTTTCTTTTTCTGTGTGACTTATTTCAGTTAGAATCATCATACCTGAATCCACTCATTGTGCTGCTAAGGGCCTGATGACATAGATTTCATAGCTGAGTGATATTGCTTTGTAAGTAAATACCACAACTTCTTTATCCATTTTTCACTTTCTGCGATGTTGAACTTGTACGGTAAACGAGGTTCTTGTAAACAGAGGCGTCCCAATCTTTGGGGTGGCTGTGTCTTTTTGATTTTAATTTCCCTAAGCTATAGGACCATAAGTGGAAGTGCCCTAGGCTCTGTTGCTTTGTTTTCTAGATGTTTCAGGAAACACCATACACTTCTCCCGAGTGTCTGTTGGCAATTTACATCTCGCCCATCAGCATAACAAGGCTCCCAGTTCTCCATGGCCTGTCCTGCCTTTCTGGATTTTACACTTTTTTCAGATGGCCCTTTTGACCGGGGGGAAGTGAGACTTCATTGTAGTGCAGATTTCCTTTGCAAGCTTGCTTGGTTGGCCAAAAAGGGCGTATGCTTTTTTTCCTGAATATATTCAGGAAAAAACGCATACGCCCTTTTTGGCCAAGTGCATCATTGTGGACGTTCTGCCTCTTTTCCTATGTTTTCAATGCAATTCCAGTCTACCTCCTGAAATCGGTTTCCTGCAATTCTGCCCCGCTTTCAAGTCCTCTTGGCAGCCTTACTTCAGTATATTTTTGGACGATAGCTGTCATTTATAACTCTGCAGGTTTGTGAATTACAGTGCCCCTGAGCTCCTTTCTTCAACTCGCTTTCTTGTGACCTGGCCGCAACACCGCAGGATGGCTTCAGGCCCTAATCTGGTTCCGGCACGGCACGCTGAGCCTTTGGTTAATTCCTCTTCCTGGTGGGAAATGAGAGTTAAATTTGCCCGTCCAGACACCTCCAGCTAGTCTCTCATTGGTTCTCGCTATTCCTGTTCATCTTCCGCAGAAATTGCAAACTGGGCCAAACAGGAGGTTAAAGGGACTGACTCTCCAAGTCGGGATAGTGTTAGTAAAGCGTCTGGAATGTTGCACCCGAGTACCAGGGTACGAAAACTGAGACATATTTGAACACGTTTCCCGATCACATGGTTGATCATACTCTAGGTTCCACATGCATGTTTTAGCTGAAGGAAGAATACCTTAAACCTGGGTAGTTGAAACCCGTGGAATGGGTACCATGCAATATGACTTCAAAGGGTCTTCGTTTGCTCACCGAACCTCTCCAATCCTATCACTGCTATGTTTATGCCCCTGTACACACGCTTGATTCTCTTTTGGAGACATAGCAATCCATAGGTTTTAAGATACTTACTAGTCAGGTACGTTCTTAGGCGTTTAATATGCGGTGTTGAGTCCATTTCGTTGAGCAAGGAGTAGCTCTTGTCTATTCCATATTTGGCTTAAGGAACTTTATCTGTGCTCATTTCAATCTCTGGTTTTATGCAGCACCCCAACTCACCTTTCCCCTTAAGCAAGCATAAGTTGCTTTTCTAAATTTGAGACCCTGTTCTGTTTTGGAATTCAGTTCCTGTGTAGCCAAGTTTACATTCCGTGTATTAGTGATATCTTATGATGTTTCTTTTTCTGTGTGACTTATTTCAGTTAGAATCATCGTACCTGAATCCACTCATTATGCTGCTACGGGCCTGATGACATAGATTTCATTGCTGAGTGATACTGCATTGTACGTAAGTACCACAAGTTCTTTATCCATTTTTCACTTTCTGCGATGTTGAACTTGTACTGTAAACGAGGTTCTTGTAAACAGAGGCGTCCCAAACTTTGGGGTGGCTGTGTCTTTTTGATTTTAATTTCCCTAAGCTATAGGACCATAAGTGGAAGTGCCCTAGGCTCTGTTGCTTTGTTTTTTAGATGTTTCAGGAAACACCATACACTTCTCCCGAGTGTCTGTTGGCAATTTACATCCCGCCCATCAGCATAACAAGGCTCCCAGTTCTCCATGGCCTGTCCTGCCTTTCTGGATTTTACACTTTTTTCAGATGGCCCTTTTGACCGGGGGGAAGTGAGACTTCATTGTAGTGCAGATTTCCTTTGCAAGCTTGCTTGGTTGGCCAAAAAGGGCGTATGCGTTTTTTCCTGAATACATTCAGGAAAAAACGCATACGCCCTTTTTGGCCAAGTGCATCATTGTGGACGTTCTGCCTCTTTTCCTATGCTTTCAATGCAATTCCAGTCTACCTCCTGAAATCGGTTTCCTGCAATTCTGCCCCGCTTTCAAGTCCTCTTGG
The DNA here is from genome assembly GCF_039906515.1 of Pseudorca crassidens. Taxonomy (NCBI): domain Eukaryota; kingdom Metazoa; phylum Chordata; class Mammalia; order Artiodactyla; family Delphinidae; genus Pseudorca; species Pseudorca crassidens. The sequence continues at coordinate 783,880 of NW_027136328.1, read as the reverse complement.
CAGCCTTACTTCAGTATATTTTTGGACGATAGCTGTCATTTATAACTCTGCAGGTTTGTGAATTACAGTGCCCCTGAGATCCTTTCTTCAACTCGCTTTCTTGTGAACTGGCTGCAACACTGCAGGATGGCTTCAGGCCCTAATCTGGTTCCGGCACGGCACGCTGAGCCTTTGGTTATTTCCTCTTCCTGGTGGGAAATGAGAGTTAAATTTGCCCGTCCAGACACCTCCAGCTAGTCTCTCATTGGTTCTCGCTATTCCTGTTCATCTTCCGCAGAAATTGCAAACTGGGCCAAACAGGAGGTTAAAGGGACTGACTCTCCAAGTCGGGAGAGTGTTAGTAAAGCGTCTGGAATGTTGCACCCGAGTACCAGGGTACGAAAACTGAGACATATTTGAGCACGTCTCCCGATCACATGGTTGATCATACTCTAGGTTCCACATGCATGTATTAGCTGAAGGAAGAATACCTTAAACCTGGATAGTTGAAACCCGTGGAATGGGTACCATGCAATATGACTTCAAAGGGTCTTCATTTGCTCACCGAACCTCTCCAATCCTATCACTGCTGCGTTTATGCCCCTGTACACATGCTTGATTCTCTTTCGGAGACATAGCAATCTGTAGGTTTTAAGATACTTACTAGTCAGGTACATTCTTAGGCGTTTAATATGGGGTGTTGAGTCCATTTCGTTGAGCAAGGAGTAGCTCTTGTCTATTCCATATTTGGCATAAGGAACTTTATCTGTGCTCATTTCAATCTCTGGTTTTATGCAGCACCCCAACTCACCTTTCCTCTTAAGCAAGCATAAGTTGGTTTTCTAAATTTGAGACCCTGTTCTGTTTTGGAATTCAGTTCCTGTGTAGCCAAGTTTACATTCCGTGTATTAGTGATATCTTATGATGTTTCTTTTTCTGTGTGACTTATTTCAGTTAGAATCATCGTACCTGAATCCACTCATTATGCTGCTACGGGTCTGATGACATAGATTTCATTGCTGAGTGATACTGCATTGTACGTAAGTACCACAAGTTCTTTATCCATTTTTCACTTTCTGTGATATTGAACTTGTACGGTAAACGAGGTTCTTGTAAACAGAGGCGTCCCAAACTTTGGGGTGGCTGTGTCTTTTTGATTTTAATTTCCCTAAGCTATAGGACCATAAGTGGAAGTGCCCTAGGTTCTGTTGCTTTGCTTTTTAGATGTTTCAGGAAACACCATACACTTCTCCCGAGTGTCTGTTGGCAATTTACATCCCGCCCATCAGCATAACAAGGCTCCCAGTTCTCCATGGCCTGTCCTGCCTTTCTGGATTTTACACTTTCTTCAGATGGCCCTTTTGACCGGGGGGAAGTGAGACTTCATTGTAGTGCAGATTTCCTTTGCAAGTTTGCTTGGTTGGCCAAAAAGGGCGTATGCGTTTTTTCCTGTATATATTCAGGAAAAAACGCATACGCCCTTTTTGGCCAAGTGCATCATTGTGGACGTTCTGCCTCTTTTCCTATGCTTTCAATGCAATTCCAGTCTACCTCCTGAAATCGGTTTCCTGCAATTCTGCCCTGCTTTCAAGTCCTCTTGGCAGCCTTACTTCAGTATATTTTTGGACGATAGCTGTCATTTATAAGTCTGCAGGTTTGTGAATTACAGTGCCCCTGAGCTCCTTTCTTCAACTCGCTTTCTTGTCACCTGGCCACAACACCGCAGGATGGCTTCAGGCCCTAATCTAGTTCCGGCACGGCACACTGAGCCTTTGGTTAATTCCTCTCCCTGGTGGGAAATGAGAGTTAAATTTGCCCGTCCAGACACCTCCAGCTAGTCTCTCATTGGTTCTCGCTATTCCTGTTCATCTTCCGCAGAAATTGCAAACTGGGCCAAACAGGAGGTTAAAGGCGCTGACTCTCCAAGTGGGGAGAGTGTTAGTAAAGCGTCTGGAATGTTGCACCCGAGTACCAGGGGAGGAAAACTGAGACATATTTGAACACGTCTCCCGTTCAGACGGTTGATCATACTCTGGGTTCCACATGCATGTTTTAGCTGAAGGAAGAATACCTTAAACCTGGAGAGTTGAGACCCGTGGAATGGGTACCATGCAATATGACTTCACAGGGTCTTCATTTGCTCACCGAACCTCTCCAGTCCTATCACTGCTGCGTTTATGCCCCTGTACACACGCTTGATTCTCTTTTGGAGACATAGCAATCCATAGGTTTTAAGATACTTTCTAGTCAGGTACATTCTTAGGCGTTTAATATGGGGTGTTGAGTCCATTTCGTTGAGCAAGGAGTAGCTCTTGTCTATTCCATATTTGGCTTAAGGAACTTTATCTGTGCTCATTTCAATCTCTGGTTTTATGCAGCACCCCAACTCACCTTTCCCCTTAAGCAAGCATAAGTTGCTTTTCTAAATTTGAGACCCTGTTCTGTTTTGTAATTCAGTTCCTGTGTAGCCAAGTTTACATTCCGTGTATTAGTGATATCTTATGATGTTTCTTTTTCTGTGTGACTTATTTCAGTTAGAATCATCGTACCTGAATCCACTCATTATGCTGCTACGGGCCTGATGACATAGATTTCATTGCTGAGTGATACTGCATTGTACGTAAGTACCACAAGTTCTTTATCCATTTTTCACTTTCTGTGATATTGAACTTGTACGGTAAACGAGGTTCTTGTAAACAGAGGCGTCCCAAACTTTGGGGTGGCTGTGTCTTTTTGATTTTAATTTCCCTAAGCTATAGGACCATAAGTGGAAGTGCCCTAGGCTCTGTTGCTTTGTTTTTTAGATGTCTCAGGAAACACCATACACTTCTCCCGAGTGTCTGTTGGCAATTTACATCCCGCCCATCAGCATAACAAGGCTCCCAGTTCTCCATGGCCTGTCCTGCCTTTCTGGATTTTACACTTTTTTCAGATGGCCCTTTTGACCGGGGGGAAGTGAGACTTCATTGTAGTGCAGATTTCCTTTGCAAGTTTGCTTGGTTGGCCAAAAAGGGCGTATGCGTTTTTTCCTGAATATATTCAGGAAAAAACGCATACGCCCTTTTTGGCCAAGTGTATCATTGTGGACGATCTACCTCTTTTCCTATGCTTTCAATGCAATTCCAGTCTACCTCTTGAAATCGGTTTCCTGCAATTCTGCCCCGCATTCAAGTCCTCTTGGCAGCCTTACTTCAGTATATTTTTGGACGATAGCTGTCATTTATAACTCTGCAGGTTTGTGAATTACAGTGCCCCTGAGCTCCTTTCTTCAACTCACTTTCTTTTGAGCTGGCCATAACACCGCAGGATGGCTTCAGGCCCTAATCTGGTTCCGGCATGGCACGCTGAGCCTTTGGTTAATTCCTCTTCCTGGTGGGAAATGAGAGTTAAATTTGCCCGTCCAGACACCTCCAGCTAGTCTCTCATTGGTTCTCGCTATTCCTGTTCATCTTCCGCAGAAATTGCAAACTGGGCCAAACAGGAGGTTAAAGGGACTGACTCTCCAAGTCGGGAGGGTGTTAGTAAAGCGTCTGGAATGTTGCATCCGAGTACCAGGGGAGGAAAACTGAGACATATTTGAACACGTCTCCCGATCACATGGTTGATCATACTCTAGGTTCCACATGCATGTTTTAGCTGAAGGAAGAATACCTTAAACCTTGGTAGTTGAAACCCGTGGAATGGGTACCATGCAATATGACTTCAAAGGGTCTTCATTTGCTCACCGAACCTCTCCAATCCTATCACTGCTGCGTTTATGCCCCTGTACACACGCTTGATTCTCTTTTGGAGACATAGCAATCCATAGGTTTTAAGATACTTACTAGTCAGGTACGTTCTTAGGCGTTTAATATGCGGTGTTGAGTCCATTTCGTTGAGCAAGGAGTAGCTCTTGTCTATTCCATATTTGGCTTAAGGAACTTTATCTGTGCTCATTTCAATCTCTGGTTTTATGCAGCACCCCAACTCACCTTTCCCCTTAAGCAAGCATAAGTTGCTTTTCTAAATTTGAGACCCTGTTCTGTTTTGGAATTCAGTTCCTGTGTAGCCAAGTTTACATTCCGTGTATTAGTGATATCTTATGATGTTTCTTTTTCTGTGTGACTTATTTCAGTTAGAATCATCGTACCTGAATCCACTCATTATGCTGCTACGGGCCTGATGACATAGATTTCATTGCTGAGTGATACTGCATTGTACGTAAGTACCACAAGTTCTTTATCCATTTTTCACTTTCTGCGATGTTGAACTTGTACTGTAAACGAGGTTCTTGTAAACAGAGGCGTCCCAAACTTTGGGGTGGCTGTGTCTTTTTGATTTTAATTTCCCTAAGCTATAGGACCATAAGTGGAAGTGCCCTAGGCTCTGTTGCTTTGTTTTTTAGATGTTTCAGGAAACACCATACACTTCTCCCGAGTGTCTGTTGGCAATTTACATCCCGCCCATCAGCATAACAAGGCTCCCAGTTCTCCATGGCCTGTCCTGCCTTTCTGGATTTTACACTTTTTTCAGATGGCCCTTTTGACCGGGGGGAAGTGAGACTTCATTGTAGTGCAGATTTCCTTTGCAAGCTTGCTTGGTTGGCCAAAAAGGGCGTATGCGTTTTTTCCTGAATACATTCAGGAAAAAACGCATACGCCCTTTTTGGCCAAGTGCATCATTGTGGACGTTCTGCCTCTTTTCCTATGCTTTCAATGCAATTCCAGTCTACCTCCTGAAATCGGTTTCCTGCAATTCTGCCCCGCTTTCAAGTCCTCTTGGCAGCCTTACTTCAGTATATTTTTGGACGATAGCTGTCATTTATAACTCTGCAGGTTTGTGAATTACAGTGCCCCTGAGCTCCTTTCTTCAACTCGCTTTATTTTGAGCTGGCCGCAACACCGCAGGATGGCTTCAGGCCCTAATCTGGTTCCGGCACGGCACGCTGAGCCTTTGGTTATTTCCTCTTCCTGGTGGGAAATGAGAGTTAAATTTGCCCGTCCAGACACCTCCAGCTAGTCTCTCATTGGTTCTCGCTATTCCTGTTCATCTTCCGCAGAAATTGCAAACTGGGCCAAACAGGAGGTTAAAGGGACTGACTCTCCAAGTCGGGAGAGTGTTAGTAAAGCGTCTGGAATGTTGCACCCGAGTACCAGGGTACGAAAACTGAGACATATTTGAGCACGTCTCCCGATCACATGGTTGATCATACTCTAGGTTCCACATGCATGTTTTAGCTGAAGGAAGAATACCTTAAACCTGGATAGTTGAAACCCGTGGAATGGGTACCATGCAATATGACTTCAAAGGGTCTTCATTTGCTCACCGAACCTCTCCAATCCTATCACTGCTGCGTTTATGCCCCTGTACACATGCTTGATTCTCTTTCGGAGACATAGCAATCTGTAGGTTTTAAGATACTTACTAGTCAGGTACATTCTTAGGCGTTTAATATGGGGTGTTGAGTCCATTTCGTTGAGCAAGGAGTAGCTCTTGTCTATTCCATATTTGGCATAAGGAACTTTATCTGTGCTCATTTCAATCTCTGGTTTTATGCAGCACCCCAACTCACCTTTCCTCTTAAGCAAGCATAAGTTGGTTTTCTAAATTTGAGACCCTGTTCTGTTTTGGAATTCAGTTCCTGTGTAGCCAAGTTTACATTCCGTGTATGAGTGATATCTTATGATGTTTCTTTTTCTGTGTGACTTATTTCAGTTAGAATCATCGTACCTGAATCCACTCATTATGCTGCTACGGGTCTGATGACATAGATTTCATTGCTGAGTGATACTGCATTGTACGTAAGTACCACAAGTTCTTTATCCATTTTTCACTTTCTGTGATATTGAACTTGTACGGTAAACGAGGTTCTTGTAAACAGAGGCGTCCCAAACTTTGGGGTGGCTGTGTCTTTTTGATTTTAATTTCCCTAAGCTATAGGACCATAAGTGGAAGTGCCCTAGGCTCTGTTGCTTTGCTTTTTAGATGTTTCAGGAAACACCATACACTTCTCCCGAGTGTCTGTTGGCAATTTACATCCCGCCCATCAGCATAACAAGGCTCCCAGTTCTCCATGGCCTGTCCTGCCTTTCTGGATTTTACACTTTCTTCAGATGGCCCTTTTGACCGGGGGGAAGTGAGACTTCATTGTAGTGCAGATTTCCTTTGCAAGTTTGCTTGGTTGGCCAAAAAGGGCGTATGCGTTTTTTCCTGTATATATTCAGGAAAAAACGCATACGCCCTTTTTGGCCAAGTGCATCATTGTGGACGTTCTGCCTCTTTTCCTATGCTTTCAATGCAATTCCAGTCTACCTCCTGAAATCGGTTTCCTGCAATTCTGCCCTGCTTTGAAGTCCTCTTGGCAGCCTTACTTCAGTATATTTTTGGACGATAGCTGTCATTTATAAGTCTGCAGGTTTGTGAATTACAGTGCCCCTGAGCTCCTTTCTTCAACTCGCTTTCTTGTCACCTGGCCACAACACCGCAGGATGGCTTCAGGCCCTAATCTAGTTCTGGCACGGCACACTGAGCCTTTGGTTAATTCCTCTCCCTGGTGGGAAATGAGAGTTAAATTTGCCCGTCCAGACACCTCCAGCTAGTCTCTCATTGGTTCTCGCTATTCCTGTTCATCTTCCGCAGAAATTGCAAACTGGGCCAAACAGGAGGTTAAAGGGACTGACTCTCCAAGTCGGGAGAGTGTTAGTAAAGCGTCTGGAATGTTGCATCCGAGTACCAGGGGAGGAAAACTGAGACATATTTGAACACGTCTCCCGATCACATGGTTGATCATACTCTAGGTTCCACATGCATGTTTTAGCTGAAGGAAGAATACCTTAAACCTTGGTAGTTGAAACCCGTGGAATGGGTACCATGCAATATGACTTCAAAGGGTCTTCATTTGCTCACCGAACCTCTCCAATCCTATCACTGCTGCGTTTATGCCCCTGTACACACGCTTGATTCTCTTTTGGAGACATAGCAATCCATAGGTTTTAAGATACTTACTAGTCAGGTACGTTCTTAGGCGTTTAATATGCGGTGTTGAGTCCATTTTGTTGAGCAAGGAGTAGCTCTTGTCTATTCCATATTTGGCTTAAGGAACTTTATCTGTGCTCATTTCAATGTCTGGTTTTATGCAGCACCCCAACTCACCTTTCCCCTTAAGCAAGCATAAGTTGGTTTTCTAAATTTGAGACCCTGTTCTGTTTTGGAATTCAGTTCCTGTGTAGCCAAGTTTACATTCCGTGTATTAGTGATATCTTATGATGTTTCTTTTTCTGTGTGACTTATTTCAGTTAGAATCATCGTACCTGAATCCACTCATTATGCTGCTACGGGCCTGATGACATAGATTTCATTGCTGAGTGATACTGCATTGTACGTAAGTACCACAAGTTCTTTATCCATTTTTCACTTTCTGCGATGTTGAACTTGTACTGTAAACGAGGTTCTTGTAAACAGAGGCGTCCCAAACTTTGGGGTGGCTGTGTCTTTTTGATTTTAATTTCCCTAAGCTATAGGACCATAAGTGGAAGTGCCCTAGGCTCTGTTGCTTTCTTTTTTAGATGTTTCAGGAAACACCATACACTTCTCCCGAGTGTCTGTTGGCAATTTACATCCCGCCCATCAGCATAACAAGGCTCCCAGTTCTCCATGGCCTGTCCTGCCTTTCTGGATTTTACACTTTTTTCAGATGGCCCTTTTGACCGGGGGGAAGTGAGACTTCATTGTAGTGCAGATTTCCTTTGCAAGTTTGCTTGGTTGGCCAAAAAGGGCGTATGCGTTTTTTCCTGAATATATTCAGGAAAAAACGCATACGCCCTTTTTGGCCAAGTGCATCATTGTGGACGTTCTGCCTCTTTTCCTATGCTTTCAATGCAATTCCAGTCTACCTCCTGAAATCGGTTTCCTGCAATTCTGCCCCGCTTTCAAGTCCTCTTGGCAGCCTTACTTCAGTATATTTTTGGACGATAGCTGTCATTTATAAGTCTGCAGGTTTGTGAATTACAGTGCCCCTGAGCTCCTTTCTTCAACTCGCTTTCTTGTGACCTGGCCGCAACACCGCAGGATGACTTCAGGCCCTAATCTGGTTCCGGCACGGCACGCTGAGCCTTTGGTTATTTCCTCTTCCTGGTGGGAAATGAGAGTTAAATTTGCCCGTCCAGACACCTCCAGCTAGTCTTTCATTGGTTCTCCCTATTCCTGTTCATCTTCCGCAGAAATTGCAAACTGGGCCAAACAGGAGGTTAAAGGCGCTGACTCTCCAAGTGGGGAGAGTGTTAGTAAAGCGTCTGGAATGTTGCACCCGAGTACCAGGGTATGAAAACTGAGACATATTTGAACACGTCTCCCGTTCACACGGTTGATCATACTCTGGGTTCCACATGCATGTTTTAGCTGAAGGAAGAATACCTTAAACCTGGAGAGTTGAGACCCGTGGAATGGGTACCATGCAATATGACTTCAAAGGGTCTTCATTTGCTCACCGAACCTCTCCAATCCTATCACTGCTGCGTTTATGCCCCTGTACACACGCTTGATTCTCTTTTGGAGACATAGCAATCCATAGGTTTTAAGATACTTACTAGTCAGGTACATTCTTAGGCGTTTAATATGGGGTGTTGAGTCCATTTCGTTGAGCAAGGAGTAGCTCTTGTCTATTCCATATTTGGCTTAAGGAACTTTATCTGTGCTCATTTCAATCTCTGGTTTTATGCAGCACCCCAACTCACCTTTCCCCTTAAGCAAGCATAAGTTGCTTTTCTAAATTTGAGACCCTGTTCTGTTTTGTAATTCAGTTCCTGTGTAGCCAAGTTTACATTCCGTGTATTAGTGATATCTTATGATGTTTCTTTTTCTGTGTGACTTATTTCAGTTAGAATCATCGTACCTGAATCCACTCATTATGCTGCTACGGGCCTGATGACATAGATTTCATTGCTGAGTGATACTGCATTGTACGTAAGTACCACAAGTTCTTTATCCATTTTTCACTTTCTGTGATATTGAACTTGTACGGTAAACGAGGTTCTTGTAAACAGAGGCGTCCCAAACTTTGGGGTGGCTGTGTCTTTTTGATTTTAATTTCCCTAAGCTATAGGACCATAAGTGGAAGTGCCCTAGGCTCTGTTGCTTTCTTTTTTAGATGTTTCAGGAAACACCATACACTTCTCCCGAGTGTCTGTTGGCAATTTACATCCCGCCCATCAGCATAACAAGGCTCCCAGTTCTCCATGGCCTGTCCTGCCTTTCTGGATTTTACACTTTTTTCAGATGGCCCTTTTGACCGGGGGGAAGTGAGACTTCATTGTAGTGCAGATTTCCTTTGCAAGTTTGCTTGGTTGGCCAAAAAGGGCGTATGCGTTTTTTCCTGAATATATTCAGGAAAAAACGCATACGCCCTTTTTGGCCAAGTGTATCATTGTGGACGATCTACCTCTTTTCCTATGCTTTCAATGCAATTCCAGTCTACCTCTTGAAATCGGTTTCCTGCAATTCTGCCCCGCATTCAAGTCCTCTTGGCAGCCTTACTTCAGTATATTTTTGGACGATAGCTGTCATTTATAACTCTGCAGGTTTGTGAATTACAGTGCCCCTGAGCTCCTTTCTTCAACTCGCTTTCTTTTGAGCTGGCCATAACACCGCAGGATGGCTTCAGGCCCTAATCTGGTTCCGGCATGGCACGCTGAGCCTTTGGTTAATTCCTCTTCCTGGTGGGAAATGAGAGTTAAATTTGCCCGTCCAGACACCTTCAGCTAGTCTCTCATTGGTTCTCGCTATTCTTGTTCATCTTCCGCAGAAATTGCAAACTGGGCCAAACAGGAGGTTAAAGGGACTGACTCTCCAAGTCGGGAGGGTGTTAGTAAAGCGTCTGGAATGTTGCATCCGAGTACCAGGGGAGGAAAACTGAGACATATTTGAACACGTCTCCCGATCACATGGTTGATCATACTCTAGGTTCCACATGCATGTTTTAGCTGAAGGAAGAATACCTTAAACCTTGGTAGTTGAAACCCGTGGAATGGGTACCATGCAATATGACTTCAAAGGGTCTTCATTTGCTCACCGAACCTCTCCAATCCTATCACTGCTGCGTTTATGCCCCTGTACACACGCTTGATTCTCTTTTGGAGACATAGCAATCCATAGGTTTTAAGATACTTACTAGTCAGGTACGTTCTTAGGCGTTTAATATGCGGTGTTGAGTCCATTTCGTTGAGCAAGGAGTAGCTCTTGTCTATTCCATATTTGGCTTAAGGAACTTTATCTGTGCTCATTTCAATCTCTGGTTTTATGCAGCACCCCAACTCACCTTTCCCCTTAAGCAAGCATAAGTTGGTTTTCTAAATTTGAGACCCTGTTCTGTTTTGGAATTCTGTTCCTGTGTAGCCAAGTTTACATTCCGTGTATTACTGATATCTTATGATGTTTCTTTTTCTGTGTGACTTATTTCAGTTAGAATCATCGTACCTGAATCCACTCATTATGCTGCTACGGGCCTGATGACATAGATTTCATTGCTGAGTGATACTGCATTGTACGTAAGTACCACAAGTTCTTTATCCATTTTTCACTTTCTGTGATATTGAACTTGTACGGTAAACGAGGTTCTTGTAAACAGAGGCGTCCCAAACTTTGGGGTGGCTGTGTCTTTTTGATTTTAATTTCCCTAAGCTATAGGACCATAAGTGGAAGTGCCCTAGGCTCTGTTGCTTTCTTTTTTAGATGTTTCAGGAAACACCATACACTTCTCCCGAGTGTCTGTTGGCAATTTACATCCCGCCCATCAGCATAACAAGGCTCCCAGTTCTCCATGGCCTGTCCTGCCTTTCTGGATTTTACACTTTTTTCAGATGGCCCTTTTGACCGGGGGGAAGTGAGACTTCATTGTAGTGCAGATTTCCTTTGCAAGCTTGCTTGGTTGGCCAAAAAGGGCGTATGCGTTTTTTCCTGAATATATTCAGGAAAAAACGCATACGCCCTTTTTGGCCAAGTGCATCATTGTGGACGTTCTGCCTCTTTTCCTATGCTTTCAATGCAATTCCAGTCTACCTCCTGAAATCGGTTTCCTGCAATTCTGCCCCGCTTTCAAGTCCTCTTGGCAGCCTTACTTCAGTATATTTTTGGACGATAGCTGTCATTTATAACTCTGCAGGTTTGTGAATTACAGTGCCCCTGAACTCCTTCCTTCAACTCGCTTTCTTTTGAGCTGGCCGCAACACCGCAGGATGGCTTCAGGCCCTAATCTGGTTCCGGCACGGCACGCTGAGCCTTTGGTTATTTCCTCTTCCTGGTGGGAAATGAGAGTTAAATTTGCCCGTCCAGACACCTCCAGCTAGTCTCTCATTGCTTCTCCCTATTCCTGTTCATCTTCCGCAGAAATTGCAAAATGGGCCAAACAGGAGGTTAAAGGCGCTGACTCTCCAAGTGGGGAGAGTGTTAGTAAAGCGTCTGGAATGTTGCACCCGAGTACCAGGGCAGAAAAACTGAGACGTATTTGAACACGTCTCCCGTTCACACGGTTGATCATACTCTGGGTTCCACATGCATGTTTTAGCCGAAGGAAGAATACCTTAAAACTGGAGAGTTGAGACCCGTGTAATGGGTACCATGCAATATGACTTCAAAGGGTCTTCATTTGCTCGCCGAACCTCTCCAATCCTATCACTTCTGTGTTTATGCCCCTGTACACACGCTTGATTCTCTTTTGGAGACATAGCAATCCATAGGTTTTAAGATACTTACTAGTCAGGTACATTCTTAGGCGTTTAATATGGGGTGTTGAGTCCATTTCGTTGAGCAAGGAGTAGCTCTTGTCTATTCCATATTTGGCTTAAGGAACTTTATCTGTGCTCATTTCAATGTCTGGTTTTATGCAGCACCCCAACTCACCTTTCCCCTTAAGCAAGCATAAGTTGGTTTTCTAAATTTGAGACACTGTTCTGTTCTGTAATTCAGTTCCTGTGTAGCTAAGTTTACATTTCGTGTATTACTGATATCTTATGATGTTTCTTTTTCTGTGTGACTTATTTCAGTTAGAATCATCATACCTGAATCCAGTCATTATGCTGCTAAGGGCCTGATGACATAGATTTCATTGCTGAGTGATATTGCTTTGTAAGTAAATACCACAACTTCTTTATCCATTTTTCACTTTCTGCGATGTTGAACTTGTACTGTAAATGAGGTTCTTGTAAACAGAGGCGTCCCAAACTTTGGGGTGGCTGTGTCTTTTTTATTTTAATTTCCCTAAGCTATAGGACCATAAGTGGAAGTGCCCTAGGCTCTGTTGCTTTTCTTTTTAGATGTTTCAGGAAACACCATACACTTCTTCCAAGTGTCTGTTGGCAATTTACATCCCGCCCATCAGCATAACAAGGCTCCAGGTTCTCCATGGCCTCTCCTGCCTTTCTGGATTTTACACTTTCTTCAGATGGCCCTTTTGACCGGGGGGAAGTGAGACTTCATTGTAGTGCAGATTTCCTTTGCAAGTTTGCTTGGTTGGCCAAAAAGGGCGTATGCGTTTTTTCCTGAATATATTCAGGGAAATACGCATACGCCCTTTTTGGCCAAGTGCATCATTGTGGACGTTCTGCCTCTTTTCCTATGCTTTCAATGCAATTCCAGTCTACCTCCTGAAATCGGTTTCCTGCAATTCTGCCCCCGCTTTCAAGTCCTCTTGGCAGCCTTACTTCAGTATATTTTTGGACGATAGCTGTCATTTATAACTCTGCAGGTTTGTGAATTACAGTGCCCCTGAGCTCCTTTTTTCAACTCGCTTTCTTTTGAGCTGGCCGCAACACCGCAGGATAGCTTCAGGCCCTACTCTGCTTCCGGCACGGCACGCTGAGCCTTTGGTTATTTCCTCTTCTTGGTGGGAAATGAGAGTTAAATTTGCCCGTCCAGACACCTCCAGCTAGTCTCTCATTGGTTCTCCCTATTCCTGTTCATCTTACGCAGAAATTGCAAACTGGGCCAAACAGGAGGTTAAAGGTGCTGACTCTCCAAGTGGGGAGAGTGTTAGTAAAGCGTCTGGAATGTTGCACCTGAGTACCAGGGTATGAAAACTGAGACATATTTGAACACGTCTCCCTTTCACACGGTTGATCATACTCTGGGTTCCACATGCATGTTTTAGCTGAAGGAAGAATACCTTAAACCTGGGTAGTTGAAACCCGTGGAATGGGTACCATGCAATATGACTTCAAAGGGTCTTCATTTGCTCACCGAACCTCTCCAATCCTATCACTGCTGCGTTTATGGCCCTGTACACATGCTTGATTCTCTTTTGGAGACATAGTAATCCATAGGTTTTAAGATACTTACTAGTCAGGTACATTCTTAGGCGTTTAATATGCTGTGTTGAGTCCATTTCGTTGAGCAAGGAGTAGCTCTTTTCTATTCCATATTTGGCTTAAGGAACTTTATCTGTGCTCATTTCAATCTCTGGTTTTATGCAGCACCCCAACTCACCTTTCCCCTTAAGCAAGCATAAGTTGGTTTTCTAATTTTGAGACACTGCTCTGTTCTGTAATTCAGTTCCTGTGTAACCAAGTTTACATTCCGTGTATTACTGATATCTTATGATGTTTCTTTTTCTGTGTGACTTATTTCAGTTAGAATCATCATACCTGAATCCACTCATTGTGCTGCTACGGGCCTGATGACATAGATTTCATTGCTGAGTGATACTGCATTGTACGTAAGTACCACAAGTTCTTTATCCATTTTTCACTTTCTGCGATGTTGAACTTGTACTGTAAACGAGGTTCTTGTAAACAGAGGCGTCCCAAACTTTGGGGTGGCTGTGTCTTTTTGATTTTAATTTCCCTAAGCTATAGGACCATAAGTGGAAGTGCCCTAGGCTCTGTTGCTTTGTTTTTTAGATGTTTCAGGAAACACCATACACTTCTCCCGAGTGTCTGTTGGCAATTTACATCCCGCCCATCAGCATAACAAGGCTCCCAGTTCTCCATGGCCTGTCCTGCCTTTCTGGATTTTACACTTTTTTCAGATGGCCCTTTTGACCGGGGGGAAGTGAGACTTCATTGTAGTGCAGATTTCCTTTGCAAGCTTGCTTGTTTGGCCAAAAAGGGCGTATGCGTTTTTTCCTGAATACATTCAGGAAAAAACGCATACGCCCTTTTTGGCCAAGTGCATCATTGTGGACGTTCTGCCTCTTTTCCTATGCTTTCAATGCAATTCCAGTCTACCTCCTGAAATCGGTTTCCTGCAATTCTGCCCCGCTTTCAAGTCCTCTTGGCAGCCTTACTTCAGTATATTTTTGGACGATAGCTGTCATTTATAACTCTGCAGGTTTGTGAATTACAGTGCACCTGAGATCCTTTCTTCAACTCGCTTTCTTGTGAACTGGCTGCAACACTGCAGGATGGCTTCAGGCCCTAATCTGGATCCGGCACGGCATGCTGAGCCTTTGGTTATTTCCTCTTCCTGGTGGGAAATGAGAGTTAAATTTGCCCGTCCAGACACCTCCAGCTAGTCTCTCATTGGTTCTCGCTATTCCTGTTCATCTTCCGCAGAAATTGCAAACTGGGCCAAACAGGAGGTTAAAGGGACTGACTCTCCAAGTCGGGAGAGTGTTAGTAAAGCGTCTGGAATGTTGCACCCGAGTACCAGGGTACGAAAACTGAGACATATTTGAGCACGTCTCCCGATCACATGGTTGATCATACTCTAGGTTCCACATGCATGTTTTAGCTGAAGGAAGAATACCTTAAACCTGGATAGTTGAAACCCGTGGAATGGGTACCATGCAATATGACTTCAAAGGGTCTTCATTTGCTCACCGAACCTCTCCAATCCTATCACTGCTGCGTTTATGCCCCTGTACACATGCTTGATTCTCTTTCGGAGACATAGCAATCTGTAGGTTTTAAGATACTTACTAGTCAGGTACATTCTTAGGCGTTTAATATGGGGTGTTGAGTCCATTTCGTTGAGCAAGGAGTAGCTCTTGTCTATTCCATATTTGGCATAAGGAACTTTATCTGTGCTCATTTCAATCTCTGGTTTTATGCAGCACCCCAACTCACCTTTCCTCTTAAGCAAGCATAAGTTGGTTTTCTAAATTTGAGACCCTGTTCTGTTTTGGAGTTCAGTTCCTGTGTAGCCAAGTTTACATTCCGTGTATTAGTGATATCTTATGATGTTTCTTTTTCTGTGTGACTTATTTCAGTTAGAATCATCGTACCTGAATCCACTCATTATGCTGCTACGGGTCTGATGACATAGATTTCATTGCTGAGTGATACTGCATTGTACGTAAGTACCACAAGTTCTTTATCCATTTTTCACTTTCTGTGATATTGAACTTGTACGGTAAACGAGGTTCTTGTAAACAGAGGCGTCCCAAACTTTGGGGTGGCTGTGTCTTTTTGATTTTAATTTCCCTAAGCTATAGGACCATAAGTGGAAGTGCCCTAGGCTCTGTTGCTTTGCTTTTTAGATGTTTCAGGAAACACCATACACTTCTCCCGAGTGTCTGTTGGCAATTTACATCCCGCCCATCAGCATAACAAGGCTCCCAGTTCTCCATGGCCTGTCCTGCCTTTCTGGATTTTACACTTTCTTCAGATGGCCCTTTTGACCGGGGGGAAGTGAGACTTCATTGTAGTGCAGATTTCCTTTGCAAGTTTGCTTGGTTGGCCAAAAAGGGCGTATGCGTTTTTTCCTGAATATATTCAGGAAAAAACGCATACGCCCTTTTTGGCCAAGTGCATCATTGTGGACGTTCTGCCTCTTTTCCTATGCTTTCAATGCAATTCCAGTCTACCTCCTGAAATTGGTTTCCTGCAATTCTGCCCTGCTTTCAAGTTCTCTTGGCAGCCTTACTTCAGTATATTTTTGGACGATAGCTGTCATTTATAAGTCTGCAGGTTTGTGAATTACAGTGCCCCTGAGCTCCTTTCTTCAACTCGCTTTCTTGTCACCTGGCCACAACACCGCAGGATGGCTTCAGGCCCTAATCTAGTTCCGGCACGGCACACTGAGCCTTTGGTTAATTCCTCTCCCTGGTGGGAAATTAGAGTTAAATTTGCCCGTCCAGACACCTCCAGCTAGTCTCTCATTGGTTCTCGCTATTCCTGTTCATCTTCCGCAGAAATTGCAAACTGGGCCAAACAGGAGGTTAAAGGGACTGACTCTCCAAGTCGGGAGAGTGTTAGTAAAGCGTCTGGAATGTTGCACCCGAGTACCAGGTTATGAAAACTGAGACATATTTGAACACGTCTCCCGATCACATGGTTGATCATACTCTAGGTTCCACATGCATGTTTTAGCTGAAGGAAGAATAACTTAAACCTGGGTAGTTGAAACCCATGGAAAGGGTACCATGCAATATGACTTCAAAGGGTCTTCATTTGCTCACCGAACCTCTCCAATCCTATCACTGCTGCGTTTATGCCCCTGTACACATGCTTGATTCTCTTTCGGAGACATAGCAATCTTTAGGTTTTATGATACCTACTAGTCAGGTAAATTCTTAGGCGTTTAATATGGGGTGTTGAGTCCATTTCGTTGAGCTAGGAGTAGCTCTTGTCTATTCCATATTTGGCTTAAGGAACTTTATCTGTGCTCATTTCAATCTCTGTTTTTATGCAGCACCCCAACTCACCTTTCCCCTTAAGCAAGCATAAGTTGCTTTTCTAAATTTGAGACCCTGTTCTGTTTTGGAATTCAGTTCCTGTGTAGCCAAGTTTACATTCCGTGTATTAGTGATATCTTATGATGTTTCTTTTTCTGTGTGACTTATTTCAGTTAGAATCATCGTACCTGAATCCACTCATTATGCTGCTACGGGCCTGATGACATAGATTTCATTGCTGAGTGATACTGCATTGTACGTAAGTACCACAAGTTCTTTATCCATTTTTCACTTTCTGTGATATTGAACTTGTACGGTAAACGAGGTTCTTGTAAACAGAGGCGTCCCAAACTTTGGGGTGGCTGTGTCTTTTTGATTTTAATTTCCCTAAGCTATAGGACCATAAGTGGAAGTGCCCTAGGCTCTGTTGCTTTGCTTTTTAGATGTTTCAGGAAACACCATACACTTCTCCCGAGTGTCTGTTGGCAATTTACATCCCGCCCATCAGCATAACAAGGCTCCCAGTTCTCCATGGCCTGTCCTGCCTTTCTGGATTTTACACTTTCTTCAGATGGCCCTTTTGACCGGGGGGAAGTGAGACTTCATTGTAGTGCAGATTTCCTTTGCAAGTTTGCTTGGTTGGCCAAAAAGGGCGTATGCGTTTTTTCCTGAATATATTCAGGAAAAAACGCATACGCCCTTTTTGGCCAAGTGCATCATTGTGGACGTTCTGCCTCTTTTCCTATGCTTTCAATGCAATTCCAGTCTACCTCCTGAAATCGGTTTCCTGCAATTCTGCCCCGCTTTCAAGTCCTCTTGGCAGCCTTACTTCAGTATATTTTTGGACGATAGCTGTCATTTATAACTCTGCAGGTTTGTGAATTACAGTGCCCCTGAGCTCCTTTCTTCAACTCGCTTTCTTGTGACCTGGCCGCAACACCGCAGGATGGCTTCAGGCCCTAATCTGGTTCCGGCACGGCACGCTGAGCCTTTGGTTATTTCCTCTTCCTGGTGGGAAATGAGAGTTAAATTTGCCCGTCCAGACGCCTCCAGCTAGTCTCTCATTGGTTCTCCCTATTCCTGTTCATCTTCCGCAGAAATTGCAAACTGGGCCAAACAGGAGGTTAAAGGCGCTGACTCTCCAAGTGGGGAGAGTGTTAGTAAAGCGTCTGGAATGTTGCACCCGAGTACCAGGGGAGGAAAACTGAGACATATTTGAACACGTCTCCCGTTCACACGGTTGATCATACTCTGGGTTCCACATGCATGTTTTAGCTGAAGGAAGAATACCTTAAACCTGGAGAGTTGAGACCCGTGGAATGGGTACCATGCAATATGACTTCAAAGGGTCTTCATTTGCTCACCGAACCTCTCCAATCCTATCACTGCTGCGTTTATGCCCCTGTACACACGCTTGATTCTCTTTTGGAGACATAGCAATCCATAGGTTTTAAGATACTTACTAGTCAGGTACATTCTTAGGCGTTTAATATGGGGTGTTGAGTCCATTTCATTGAGCAAGGAGTAGCTCTTGTCTATTCCATATTTGGCTTAAGGAACTTTATCTGTGCTCATTTCAATCTCTGGTTTTATGCAGCACCCCAACTCACCTTTCCCCTTAAGCAAGCATAAGTTGCTTTTCTAAATTTGAGACCCTGTTCTGTTCTGTAATTCAGTTCCTGTGTAGCCAAGTTTACATTCCGTGTATTAGTGATATCTTATGATGTTTCTTTTTCTGTGTGACTTATTTCAGTTAGAATCATCGTACCTGAATCCACTCATTATGCTGCTACGGGCCTGATGACATAGATTTCATTGCTGAGTGATACTGCATTGTACGTAAGTACCACAAGTTCTTTATCCATTTTTCACTTTCTGTGATATTGAACTTGTACGGTAAACGAGGTTCTTGTAAACAGAGGCGTCCCAAACTTTGGGGTGGCTGTGTCTTTTTGATTTTAATTTCCCTAAGCTATAGGACCATAAGTGGAAGTGCCCTAGGCTCTGTTGCTTTGTTTTTTAGATGTTTCAGGAAACACCATACACTTCTCCCGAGTGTCTGTTGGCAATTTACATCCCGCCCATCAGCATAACAAGGCTCCCAGTTCTCCATGGCCTGTCCTGCCTTTCTGGATTTTACACTTTTTTCAGATGGCCCTTTTGACCGGGGGGAAGTGAGACTTCATTGTAGTGCAGATTTCCTTTGCAAGTTTGCTTGGTTGGCCAAAAAGGGCGTATGCGTTTTTTCCTGAATATATTCAGGAAAAAACGCATACGCCCTTTTTGGCCAAGTGTATCATTGTGGACGATCTACCTCTTTTCCTATGCTTTCAATGCAATTCCAGTCTACCTCTTGAAATCGGTTTCCTGCAATTCTGCCCCGCATTCAAGTCCTCTTGGCAGCCTTACTTCAGTATATTTTTGGATGATAGCTGTCATTTATAACTCTGCAGGTTTGTGAATTACAGTGCCCCTGAGCTCCTTTCTTCAACTCGCTTTCTTGTGACCTGGCCGCAACACCGCAGGATGGCTTCAGGCCCTAATCTGGTTCCGGCATGGCACGCTGAGCCTTTGGTTAATTCCTCTTCCTGGTGGGAAATGAGAGTTAAATTTGCCCGTCCAGACACCTCCAGCTAGTCTCTCATTGGTTCTCGCTATTCCTGTTCATCTTCCGCAGAAATTGCAAACTGGGCCAAACAGGAGGTTAAAGGGACTGACTCTCCAAGTCGGGAGGGTGTTAGTAAAGCGTCTGGAATGTTGCATCCGAGTACCAGGGGAGGAAAACTGAGACATATTTGAACACGTCTCCCGATCACATGGTTGATCATACTCTAGGTTCCACATGCATGTTTTAGCTGAAGGAAGAATACCTTAAAACTTGGTAGTTGAAACCCGTGGAATGGGTACCATGCAATATGACTTCAAAGGGTCTTCATTTGCTCACCGAACCTCTCCAATCCTATCACTGCTGCGTTTATGCCCCTGTACACACGCTTGATTCTCTTTTGGAGACATAGCAATCCATAGGTTTTAAGATACTTACTAGTCAGGTACGTTCTTAGGCGTTTAATATGGGGTGTTGAGTCCATTTCGTTGAGCAAGGAGTAGCTCTTGTCTATTCCATATTTGGCTTAAGGAACTTTATCTGTGCTCATTTCAATGTCTGGTTTTATGCAGCACCCCAACTCACCTTTCCCCTTAAGCAAGCATAAGTTGGTTTTCTAAATTTGAGACCCTGTTCTGTTTTGGAATTCAGTTCCTGTGTAGCCAAGTTTACATTCCGTGTATTACTGATATCTTATGATGTTTCTTTTTCTGTGTGACTTATTTCAGTTAGAATCATCGTACCTGAATCCACTCATTATGCTGCTACGGGCCTGATGACATAGATTTCATTGCTGAGTGATACTGCATTGTACGTAAGTACCACAAGTTCTTTATCCATTTTTCACTTTCTGTGATATTGAACTTGTACGGTAAACGAGGTTCTTGTAAACAGAGGCGTCCCAAACTTTGGGGTGGCTGTGTCTTTTTGATTTTAATTTCCCTAAGCTATAGGACCATAAGTGGAAGTGCCCTAGGCTCTGTTGCTTTGTTTTTTAGATGTTTCAGGAAACACCATACACTTCTCCCGAGTGTCTGTTGGCAATTTACATCCCGCCCATCAGCATAACAAGGCTCCCAGTTCTCCATGGCCTGTCCTGCCTTTCTGGATTTTACACTTTTTTCAGATGGCCCTTTTGACCGGGGGGAAGTGAGACTTCATTGTAGTGCAGATTTCCTTTGCAAGTTTGCTTGGTTGGCCAAAAAGGGCATATGCGTTTTTTCCTGAATATATTCAGGAAAAAACGCATACGCCCTTTTTGGCCAAGTGTATCATTGTGGACGATCTACCTCTTTTCCTATGCTTTCAATGCAATTCCAGTCTACCTCTTGAAATCGGTTTCCTGCAATTCTGCCCCGCATTCAAGTCCTCTTGGCAGCCTTACTTCAGTATATTTTTGGATGATAGCTGTCATTTATAACTCTGCAGGTTTGTGAATTACAGTGCCCCTGAGCTCCTTTCTTCAACTCGCTTTCTTGTGACCTGGCCGCAACACCGCAGGATGGCTTCAGGCCCTAATCTGGTTCCGGCATGGCACGCTGAGCCTTTGGTTAATTCCTCTTCCTGGTGGGAAATGAGAGTTAAATTTGCCCGTCCAGACACCTCCAGCTAGTCTCTCATTGGTTCTCGCTATTCCTGTTCATCTTCCGCAGAAATTGCAAACTGGGCCAAACAGGAGGTTAAAGGGACTGACTCTCCAAGTCGGGAGGGTGTTAGTAAAGCGTCTGGAATGTTGCATCCGAGTACCAGGGGAGGAAAACTGAGACATATTTGAACACGTCTCCCGATCACATGGTTGATCATACTCTAGGTTCCACATGCATGTTTTAGCTGAAGGAAGAATACCTTAAAACTTGGTAGTTGAAACCCGTGGAATGGGTACCATGCAATATGACTTCAAAGGGTCTTCATTTGCTCACCGAACCTCTCCAATCCTATCACTGCTGCGTTTATGCCCCTGTACACACGCTTGATTCTCTTTTGGAGACATAGCAATCCATAGGTTTTAAGATACTTACTAGTCAGGTACGTTCTTAGGCGTTTAATATGGGGTGTTGAGTCCATTTCGTTGAGCAAGGAGTAGCTCTTGTCTATTCCATATTTGGCTTAAGGAACTTTATCTGTGCTCATTTCAATGTCTGGTTTTATGCAGCACCCCAACTCACCTTTCCCCTTAAGCAAGCATAAGTTGGTTTTCTAAATTTGAGACCCTGTTCTGTTTTGGAATTCAGTTCCTGTGTAGCCAAGTTTACATTCCGTGTATTACTGATATCTTATGATGTTTCTTTTTCTGTGTGACTTATTTCAGTTAGAATCATCGTACCTGAATCCACTCATTATGCTGCTACGGGCCTGATGACATAGATTTCATTGCTGAGTGATACTGCATTGTACGTAAGTACCACAAGTTCTTTATCCATTTTTCACTTTCTGTGATATTGAACTTGTACGGTAAACGAGGTTCTTGTAAACAGAGGCGTCCCAAACTTTGGGGTGGCTGTGTCTTTTTGATTTTAATTTCCCTAAGCTATAGGACCATAAGTGGAAGTGCCCTAGGCTCTGTTGCTTTGTTTTTTAGATGTTTCAGGAAACACCATACACTTCTCCCGAGTGTCTGTTGGCAATTTACATCCCGCCCATCAGCATAACAAGGCTCCCAGTTCTCCATGGCCTGTCCTGCCTTTCTGGATTTTACACTTTTTTCAGATGGCCCTTTTGACCGGGGGGAAGTGAGACTTCATTGTAGTGCAGATTTCCTTTGCAAGTTTGCTTGGTTGGCCAAAAAGGGCATATGCGTTTTTTCCTGAATATATTCAGGAAAAAACGCATACGCCCTTTTTGGCCAAGTGTATCATTGTGGACGATCTACCTCTTTTCCTATGCTTTCAATGCAATTCCAGTCTACCTCTTGAAATCGGTTTCCTGCAATTCTGCCCCGCATTCAAGTCCTCTTGGCAGCCTTACTTCAGTATATTTTTGGATGATAGCTGTCATTTATAACTCTGCAGGTTTGTGAATTACAGTGCCCCTGAGCTCCTTTCTTCAACTCGCTTTCTTGTGACCTGGCCGCAACACCGCAGGATGGCTTCAGGCCCTAATCTGGTTCCGGCATGGCACGCTGAGCCTTTGGTTAATTCCTCTTCCTGGTGGGAAATGAGAGTTAAATTTGCCCGTCCAGACACCTCCAGCTAGTCTCTCATTGGTTCTCGCTATTCCTGTTCATCTTCCGCAGAAATTGCAAACTGGGCCAAACAGGAGGTTAAAGGGACTGACTCTCCAAGTCGGGAGGGTGTTAGTAAAGCGTCTGGAATGTTGCATCCGAGTACCAGGGGAGGAAAACTGAGACATATTTGAACACGTCTCCCGATCACATGGTTGATCATACTCTAGGTTCCACATGCATGTTTTAGCTGAAGGAAGAATACCTTAAACCTTGGTAGTTGAAACCCGTGGAATGGGTACCATGCAATATGACTTCAAAGGGTCTTCATTTGCTCACCGAACCTCTCCAATCCTATCACTGCTGCGTTTATGCCCCTGTACACACGCTTGATTCTCTTTTGGAGACATAGCAATCCATAGGTTTTAAGATACTTACTAGTCAGGTACGTTCTTAGGCGTTTAATATGCGGTGTTGAGTCCATTTCGTTGAGCAAGGAGTAGCTCTTGTCTATTCCATATTTGGCTTAAGGAACTTTATCTGTGCTCATTTCAATCTCTGGTTTTATGCAGCACCCCAACTCACCTTTCCCCTTAAGCAAGCATAAGTTGCTTTTCTAAATTTGAGACCCTGTTCTGTTTTGGAATTCAGTTCCTGTGTAGCCAAGTTTACATTCCGTGTATTAGTGATATCTTATGATGTTTCTTTTTCTGTGTGACTTATTTCAGTTAGAATCATCGTACCTGAATCCACTCATTATGCTGCTACGGGCCTGATGACATAGATTTCATTGCTGAGTGATACTGCATTGTACGTAAGTACCACAAGTTCTTTATCCATTTTTCACTTTCTGCGATGTTGAACTTGTACTGTAAACGAGGTTCTTGTAAACAGAGGCGTCCCAAACTTTGGGGTGGCTGTGTCTTTTTGATTTTAATTTCCCTAAGCTATAGGACCATAAGTGGAAGTGCCCTAGGCTCTGTTGCTTTGTTTTTTAGATGTTTCAGGAAACACCATACACTTCTCCCGAGTGTCTGTTGGCAATTTACATCCCGCCCATCAGCATAACAAGGCTCCCAGTTCTCCATGGCCTGTCCTGCCTTTCTGGATTTTACACTTTTTTCAGATGGCTCTTTTGACCGGGGGGAAGTGAGACTTCATTGTAGTGCAGATTTCCTTTGCAAGCTTGCTTGGTTGGCCAAAAAGGGCGTATGCGTTTTTTCCTGAATACATTCAGGAAAAAACGCATACGCCCTTTTTGACCAAGTGCATCATTGTGGACGTTCTGCCTCTTTTCCTATGCTTTCAATGCAATTCCAGTCTACCTCCTGAAATCGGTTTCCTGCAATTCTGCCCCGCTTTCAAGTCCTCTTGGCAGCCTTACTTCAGTATATTTTTGGACGATAGCTGTCATTTATAACTCTGCAGGTTTGTGAATTACAGTGCCCCTGAGATCCTTTCTTCAACTCGCTTTCTTGTGAACTGGCTGCAACACTGCAGGATGGCTTCAGGCCCTAATCTGGTTCCGGCACGGCACGCTGAGCCTTTGGTTATTTCCTCTTCCTGGTGGGAAATGAGAGTTAAATTTGCCCGTCCAGACACCTCCAGCTAGTCTCTCATTGGTTCTCGCTATTCCTGTTCATCTTCCGCAGAAATTGCAAACTGGGCCAAACAGGAGGTTAAAGGGACTGACTCTCCAAGTCGGGAGAGTGTTAGTAAAGCGTCTGGAATGTTGCACCCGAGTACCAGGGTACGAAAACTGAGACATATTTGAGCACGTCTCCCGATCACATGGTTGATCATACTCTAGGTTCCACATGCATGTTTTAGCTGAAGGAAGAATACCTTAAACCTGGATAGTTGAAACCCGTGGAATGGGTACCATGCAATATGACTTCAAAGGGTCTTCATTTGCTCACCGAACCTCTCCAATCCTATCACTGCTGCGTTTATGCCCCTGTACACATGCTTGATTCTCTTTCGGAGACATAGCAATCTGTAGGTTTTAAGATACTTACTAGTCAGGTACATTCTTAGGCGTTTAATATGGGGTGTTGAGTCCATTTCGTTGAGCAAGGAGTAGCTCTTGTCTATTCCATATTTGGCATAAGGAACTTTATCTGTGCTCATTTCAATCTCTGGTTTTATGCAGCACCCCAACTCACCTTTCCTCTTAAGCAAGCATAAGTTGGTTTTCTAAATTTGAGACCCTGTTCTGTTTTGGAATTCAGTTCCTGTGTAGCCAAGTTTACATTCCGTGTATGAGTGATATCTTATGATGTTTCTTTTTCTGTGTGACTTATTTCAGTTAGAATCATCGTACCTGAATCCACTCATTATGCTGCTACGGGTCTGATGACATAGATTTCATTGCTGAGTGATACTGCATTGTACGTAAGTACCACAAGTTCTTTATCCATTTTTCACTTTCTGTGATATTGAACTTGTACGGTAAACGAGGTTCTTGTAAACAGAGGCGTCCCAAACTTTGGGGTGGCTGTGTCTTTTTGATTTTAATTTCCCTAAGCTATAGGACCATAAGTGGAAGTGCCCTAGGCTCTGTTGCTTTGCTTTTTAGATGTTTCAGGAAACACCATACACTTCTCCCGAGTGTCTGTTGGCAATTTACATCCCGCCCATCAGCATAACAAGGCTCCCAGTTCTCCATGGCCTGTCCTGCCTTTCTGGATTTTACACTTTCTTCAGATGGCCCTTTTGACCGGGGGGAAGTGAGACTTCATTGTAGTGCAGATTTCCTTTGCAAGTTTGCTTGGTTGGCCAAAAAGGGCGTATGCGTTTTTTCCTGAATATATTCAGGAAAAAACGCATACGCCCTTTTTGGCCAAGTGCATCATTGTGGACGTTCTGCCTCTTTTCCTATGCTTTCAATGCAATTCCAGTCTACCTCCTGAAATCGGTTTCCTGCAATTCTGCCCTGCTTTGAAGTCCTCTTGGCAGCCTTACTTCAGTATATTTTTGGACGATAGCTGTCATTTATAAGTCTGCAGGTTTGTGAATTACAGTGCCCCTGAGCTCCTTTCTTCAACTCGCTTTCTTGTCACCTGGCCACAACACCGCAGGATGGCTTCAGGCCCTAATCTAGTTCCGGCACGGCACACTGAGCCTTTGGTTAATTCCTCTCCCTGGTGGGAAATTAGAGTTAAATTTGCCCGTCCAGACACCTCCAGCTAGTCTCTCATTGGTTCTCGCTATTCCTGTTCATCTTCCGCAGAAATTGCAAACTGGGCCAAACAGGAGGTTAAAGGGACTGACTCTCCAAGTCGGGAGAGTGTTAGTAAAGCGTCTGGAATGTTGCATCCGAGTACCAGGGGAGGAAAACTGAGACATATTTGAACACGTCTCCCGATCACATGGTTGATCATACTCTAGGTTCCACATGCATGTTTTAGCTGAAGGAAGAATACCTTAAACCTTGGTAGTTGAAACCCGTGGAATGGGTACCATGCAATATGACTTCAAAGGGTCTTCATTTGCTCACCGAACCTCTCCAATCCTATCACTGCTGCGTTTATGCCCCTGTACACACGCTTGATTCTCTTTTGGAGACATAGCAATCCATAGGTTTTAAGATACTTACTAGTCAGGTACGTTCTTAGGCGTTTAATATGCGGTGTTGAGTCCATTTTGTTGAGCAAGGAGTAGCTCTTGTCTATTCCATATTTGGCTTAAGGAACTTTATCTGTGCTCATTTCAATCTCTGGTTTTATGCAGCACCCCAACTCACCTTTCCCCTTAAGCAAGCATAAGTTGGTTTTCTAAATTTGAGACCCTGTTCTGTTTTGGAATTCAGTTCCTGTGTAGCCAAGTTTACATTCCGTGTATTAGTGATATCTTATGATGTTTCTTTTTCTGTGTGACTTATTTCAGTTAGAATCATCGTACCTGAATCCACTCATTATGCTGCTACGGGCCTGATGACATAGATTTCATTGCTGAGTGATACTGCATTGTACGTAAGTACCACAAGTTCTTTATCCATTTTTCACTTTCTGCGATGTTGAACTTGTACTGTAAACGAGGTTCTTGTAAACAGAGGCGTCCCAAACTTTGGGGTGGCTGTGTCTTTTTGATTTTAATTTCCCTAAGCTATAGGACCATAAGTGGAAGTGCCCTAGGCTCTGTTGCTTTCTTTTTTAGATGTTTCAGGAAACACCATACACTTCTCCCGAGTGTCTGTTGGCAATTTACATCCCGCCCATCAGCATAACAAGGCTCCCAGTTCTCCATGGCCTGTCCTGCCTTTCTGGATTTTACACTTTTTTCAGATGGCCCTTTTGACCGGGGGGAAGTGAGACTTCATTGTAGTGCAGATTTCCTTTGCAAGTTTGCTTGGTTGGCCAAAAAGGGCGTATGCGTTTTTTCCTGAATATATTCAGGAAAAAACGCATACGCCCTTTTTGGCCAAGTGCATCATTGTGGACGTTCTGCCTCTTTTCCTATGCTTTCAATGCAATTCCAGTCTACCTCCTGAAATCGGTTTCCTGCAATTCTGCCCCGCTTTCAAGTCCTCTTGGCAGCCTTACTTCAGTATATTTTTGGACGATAGCTGTCATTTATAAGTCTGCAGGTTTGTGAATTACAGTGCCCCTGAGCTCCTTTCTTCAACTCGCTTTCTTGTGACCTGGCCGCAACACCGCAGGATGGCTTCAGGCCCTAATCTGGTTCCGGCACGGCACGCTGAGCCTTTGGTTATTTCCTCTTCCTGGTGGGAAATGAGAGTTAAATTTGCCCGTCCAGACACCTCCAGCTAGTCTTTCATTGGTTCTCCCTATTCCTGTTCATCTTCCGCAGAAATTGCAAACTGGGCCAAACAGGAGGTTAAAGGCGCTGACTCTCCAAGTGGGGAGAGTGTTAGTAAAGCGTCTGGAATGTTGCACCCGAGTACCAGGGTATGAAAACTGAGACATATTTGAACACGTCTCCCGTTCACACGGTTGATCATACTCTGGGTTCCACATGCATGTTTTAGCTGAAGGAAGAATACCTTAAACCTGGAGAGTTGAGACCCGTGGAATGGGTACCATGCAATATGACTTCAAAGGGTCTTCATTTGCTCACCGAACCTCTCCAATCCTATCACTGCTGCGTTTATGCCCCTGTACACACGCTTGATTCTCTTTTGGAGACATAGCAATCCATAGGTTTTAAGATACTTACTAGTCAGGTACATTCTTAGGCGTTTAATATGGGGTGTTGAGTCCATTTCGTTGAGCAAGGAGTAGCTCTTGTCTATTCCATATTTGGCTTAAGGAACTTTATCTGTGCTCATTTCAATCTCTGGTTTTATGCAGCACCCCAACTCACCTTTCCCCTTAAGCAAGCATAAGTTGCTTTTCTAAATTTGAGACCCTGTTCTGTTTTGTAATTCAGTTCCTGTGTAGACAAGTTTACATTCCGTGTATTAGTGATATCTTATGATGTTTCTTTTTCTGTGTGACTTATTTCAGTTAGAATCATCGTACCTGAATCCACTCATTATGCTGCTACGGGCCTGATGACATAGATTTCATTGCTGAGTGATACTGCATTGTACGTAAGTACCACAAGTTCTTTATCCATTTTTCACTTTCTGTGATATTGAACTTGTACGGTAAACGAGGTTCTTGTAAACAGAGGCGTCCCAAACTTTGGGGTGGCTGTGTCTTTTTGATTTTAATTTCCCTAAGCTATAGGACCATAAGTGGAAGTGCCCTAGGCTCTGTTGCTTTCTTTTTTAGATGTTTCAGGAAACACCATACACTTCTCCCGAGTGTCTGTTGGCAATTTACATCCCGCCCATCAGCATAACAAGGCTCCCAGTTCTCCATGGCCTGTCCTGCCTTTCTGGATTTTACACTTTTTTCAGATGGCCCTTTTGACCGGGGGGAAGTGAGACTTCATTGTAGTGCAGATTTCCTTTGCAAGTTTGCTTGGTTGGCCAAAAAGGGCGTATGCGTTTTTTCCTGAATATATTCAGGAAAAAACGCATACGCCCTTTTTGGCCAAGTGTATCATTGTGGACGATCTACCTCTTTTCCTATGCTTTCAATGCAATTCCAGTCTACCTCTTGAAATCGGTTTCCTGCAATTCTGCCCCGCATTCAAGTCCTCTTGGCAGCCTTACTTCAGTATATTTTTGGACGATAGCTGTCATTTATAACTCTGCAGGTTTGTGAATTACAGTGCCCCTGAGCTCCTTTCTTCAACTCGCTTTCTTTTGAGCTGGCCATAACACCGCAGGATGGCTTCAGGCCCTAATCTGGTTCCGGCATGGCACGCTGAGCCTTTGGTTAATTCCTCTTCCTGGTGGGAAATGAGAGTTAAATTTGCCCGTCCAGACACCTCCAGCTAGTCTCTCATTGGTTCTCGCTATTCCTGTTCATCTTCCGCAGAAATTGCAAACTGGGCCAAACAGGAGGTTAAAGGGACTGACTCTCCAAGTCGGGAGGGTGTTAGTAAAGCGTCTGGAATGTTGCATCCGAGTACCAGGGGAGGAAAACTGAGACATATTTGAACACGTCTCCCGATCACATGGTTGATCATACTCTAGGTTCCACATGCATGTTTTAGCTGAAGGAAGAATACCTTAAACCTTGGTAGTTGAAACCCGTGGAATGGGTACCATGCAATATGACTTCAAAGGGTCTTCATTTGCTCACCGAACCTCTCCAATCCTATCACTGCGGCGTTTATGCCCCTGTACACACGCTTGATTCTCTTTTGGAGACATAGCAATCCATAGGTTTTAAGATACTTACTAGTCAGGTACGTTCTTAGGCGTTTAATATGCGGTGTTGAGTCCATTTCGTTGAGCAAGGAGTAGCTCTTGTCTATTCCATATTTGGCTTAAGGAACTTTATCTGTGCTCATTTCAATCTCTGGTTTTATGCAGCACCCCAACTCACCTTTCCCCTTAAGCAAGCATAAGTTGCTTTTCTAAATTTGAGACCCTGTTCTGTTTTGGAATTCAGTTCCTGTGTAGCCAAGTTTACATTCCGTGTATTAGTGATATCTTATGATGTTTCTTTTTCTGTGTGACTTATTTCAGTTAGAATCATCGTACCTGAATCCACTCATTATGCTGCTACGGGCCTGATGACATAGATTTCATTGCTGAGTGATACTGCATTGTACGTAAGTACCACAAGTTCTTTATCCATTTTTCACTTTCTGCGATATTGAACTTGTACTGTAAACGAGGTTCTTGTAAACAGAGGCGTCCCAAACTTTGGGGTGGCTGTGTCTTTTTGATTTTAATTTCCCTAAGCTATAGGACCATAAGTGGAAGTGCCCTAGGCTCTGTTGCTTTGTTTTTTAGATGTTTCAGGAAACACCATACACTTCTCCCGAGTGTCTGTTGGCAATTTACATCCCGCCCATCAGCATAACAAGGCTCCCAGTTCTCCATGGCCTGTCCTGCCTTTCTGGATTTTACACTTTTTTCAGATGGCCCTTTTGACCGGGGGGAAGTGAGACTTCATTGTAGTGCAGATTTCCTTTGCAAGCTTGCTTGGTTGGCCAAAAAGGGCGTATGCGTTTTTTCCTGAATATATTCAGGGAAATACGCATACGCCCTTTTTGGCCAAGTGCATCATTGTGGACGTTCTGCCTCTTTTCCTATGCTTTCAATGCAATTCCAGTCTACCTCCTGAAATCGGTTTCCTGCAATTCTGCCCCGCTTTCAAGTC
This sequence comes from Pseudorca crassidens, assembly GCF_039906515.1. Taxonomy (NCBI): domain Eukaryota; kingdom Metazoa; phylum Chordata; class Mammalia; order Artiodactyla; family Delphinidae; genus Pseudorca; species Pseudorca crassidens. The sequence continues at coordinate 753,866 of NW_027136328.1, read as the reverse complement.
CTCTTGGCAGCCTTACTTCAGTATATTTTTGGACGATAGCTGTCATTTATAACTCTGCAGGTTTGTGAATTACAGTGCCCCTGAGCTCCTTTCTTCAACTCGCTTTCTTTTGAGCTGGCCGCAACACCGCAGGATGGCTTCAGGCCCTAATCTGGTTCCGGCATGGCACGCTGAGCCTTTGGTTAATTCCTCTTCCTGGTGGGAAATGAGAGTTAAATTTGCCCGTCCAGACACCTCCAGCTAGTCTCTCATTGGTTCTCCCTATTCCTGTTCATCTTCCGCAGAAATTGCAAACTGGGCCAAACAGGAGGTTAAAGGGACTGACTCTCCAAGTCAGGAGGGTGTTAGTAAAGCATCTGGAATGTTGCATCCGAGTACCAGGGGAGGAAAACTGAGACATATTTGAACACGTCTCCCGATCACATGGTTGATCATACTCTAGGTTCCACATGCATGTTTTAGCTGAAGGAAGAATACCTTAAACCTTGGTAGTTGAAACCCGTGGAATGGGTACCATGCAATATGACTTCAAAGGGTCTTCATTTGTTCACCGAACCTCTCCAATCCTATCACTGCTGCGTTTATGCCCCTGTACACACACTTGATTCTCTTTGGAGACATAGCAATCCATAGGTTTTAAGATACTTACTAGTCAGGTACGTTCTTAGGCGTTTAATATGGGGTGTTGAGTCCATTTCGTTGAGCAAGGAGTAGCTCTTGTCTATTCCATATTTGGCTTAAGGAACTTTATCTGTGCTCATTTCAATGTCTGGTTTTATGCAGCACCCCAATTCACCTTTCCCCTTAAGCAAGCATAAGTTGGTTTTCTAAATTTGAGACCCTGTTCTGTTTTGGAATTCTGTTCCTGTGTAGCCAAGTTTACATTCCGTGTATTACTGATATCTTATGATGTTTCTTTTTCTGTGTGACTTATTTCAGTTAGAATCATCGTACCTGAATCCACTCATTATGCTGCTACGGGCCTGATGACATAGATTTCATTGCTGAGTGATACTGCATTGTACGTAAGTACCACAAGTTCTTTATCCATTTTTCACTTTCTGTGATATTGAACTTGTACGGTAAACGAGGTTCTTGTAAACAGAGGCGTCCCAAACTTTGGGGTGGCTGTGTCTTTTTGATTTTAATTTCCCTAAGCTATAGGACCATAAGTGGAAGTGCCCTAGGCTCTGTTGCTTTCTTTTTTAGATGTTTCAGGAAACACCATACACTTCTCCCGAGTGTCTGTTGGCAATTTACATCCCGCCCATCAGCATAACAAGGCTCCCAGTTCTCCATGGCCTGTCCTGCCTTTCTGGATTTTACACTTTTTTCAGATGGCCCTTTTGACCGGGGGGAAGTGAGACTTCATTGTAGTGCAGATTTCCTTTGCAAGCTTGCTTGGTTGGCCAAAAAGGGCGTATGCGTTTTTTCCTGAATATATTCAGGAAAAAACGCATACGCCCTTTTTGGCCAAGTGCATCATTGTGGACGTTCTGCCTCTTTTCCTATGCTTTCAATGCAATTCCAGTCTACCTCCTGAAATCGGTTTCCTGCAATTCTGCCCCGCTTTCAAGTCCTCTTGGCAGCCTTACTTCAGTATATTTTTGGACGATAGCTGTCATTTATAACTCTGCAGGTTTGTGAATTACAGTGCCCCTGAACTCCTTTCTTCAACTCGCTTTCTTTTGAGCTGGCCGCAACACCGCAGGATGGCTTCAGGCCCTAATCTGGTTCCGGCACGGCACGCTGAGCCTTTGGTTATTTCCTCTTCCTGGTGGGAAATGAGAGTTAAATTTGCCCGTCCAGACACCTCCAGCTAGTCTCTCATTGCTTCTCCCTATTCCTGTTCATCTTCCGCAGAAATTGCAAAATGGGCCAAACAGGAGGTTAAAGGCGCTGACTCTCCAAGTGGGGAGAGTGTTAGTAAAGCGTCTGGAATGTTGCACCCGAGTACCAGGGCAGAAAAACTGAGACGTATTTGAACACGTCTCCCGTTCACACGGTTGATCATACTCTGGGTTCCACATGCATGTTTTAGCCGAAGGAAGAATACCTTAAAACTGGAGAGTTGAGACCCGTGTAATGGGTACCATGCAATATGACTTCAAAGGGTCTTCATTTGCTCGCCGAACCTCTCCAATCCTATCACTTCTGTGTTTATGCCCTTGTACACACGCTTGATTCTCTTTTGGAGACATAGCAATCCATAGGTTTTAAGATACTTACTAGTCAGGTACATTCTTAGGCGTTTAATATGGGGTGTTGAGTCCATTTCGTTGAGCAAGGAGTAGCTCTTGTCTATTCCATATTTGGCTTAAGGAACTTTATCTGTGCTCATTTCAATGTCTGGTTTTATGCAGCACCCCAACTCACCTTTCCCCTTAAGCAAGCATAAGTTGGTTTTCTAAATTTGAGACCCTGTTCTGTTCTGTAATTCAGTTCCTGTGTAGCTAAGTTTACATTTCGTGTATTACTGATATCTTATGATGTTTCTTTTTCTGTGTGACTTATTTCAGTTAGAATCATCATACCTGAATCCAGTCATTATGCTGCTAAGGGCCTGATGACATAGATTTCATTGCTGAGTGATATTGCTTTGTAAGTAAATACCACAACTTCTTTATCCATTTTTCACTTTCTGCGATGTTGAACTTGTACTGTAAATGAGGTTCTTGTAAACAGAGGCGTCCCAAACTTTGGGGTGGCTGTGTCTTTTTTATTTTAATTTCCCTAAGCTATAGGACCATAAGTGGAAGTGCCCTAGGCTCTGTTGCTTTTCTTTTTAGATGTTTCAGGAAACACCATACACTTCTTCCAAGTGTCTGTTGGCAATTTACATCCCGCCCATCAGCATAACAAGGCTCCAGGTTCTCCATGGCCTCTCCTGCCTTTCTGGATTTTACACTTTCTTCAGATGGCCCTTTTGACCGGGGGGAAGTGAGACTTCATTGTAGTGCAGATTTCCTTTGCAAGTTTGCTTGGTTGGCCAAAAAGGGCGTATGCGTTTTTTCCTGAATATATTCAGGGAAATACGCATACGCCCTTTTTGGCCAAGTGCATCATTGTGGACGTTCTGCCTCTTTTCCTATGCTTTCAATGCAATTCCAGTCTACCTCCTGAAATCGGTTTCCTGCAATTCTGCCCCGCTTTCAAGTCCTCTTGGCAGCCTTACTTCAGTATATTTTTGGACGATAGCTGTCATTTATAACTCTGCAGGTTTGTGAATTACAGTGCCCCTGAGCTCCTTTTTTCAACTCGCTTTCTTTTGAGCTGGCCGCAACACCGCAGGATAGCTTCAGGCCCTACTCTGCTTCCGGCACGGCACGCTGAGCCTTTGGTTATTTCCTCTTCTTGGTGGGAAATGAGAGTTAAATTTGCCCGTCCAGACACCTCCAGCTAGTCTCTCATTGGTTCTCCCTATTCCTGTTCATCTTACGCAGAAATTGCAAACTGGGCCAAACAGGAGGTTAAAGGTGCTGACTCTCCAAGTGGGGAGAGTGTTAGTAAAGCGTCTGGAATGTTGCACCTGAGTACCAGGGTATGAAAACTGAGACATATTTGAACACGTCTCCCTTTCACACGGTTGATCATACTCTGGGTTCCACATGCATGTTTTAGCTGAAGGAAGAATACCTTAAACCTGGGTAGTTGAAACCCGTGGAATGGGTACCATGCAATATGACTTCAAAGGGTCTTCATTTGCTCACCGAACCTCTCCAATCCTATCACTGCTGCGTTTATGGCCCTGTACACATGCTTGATTCTCTTTTGGAGACATAGTAATCCATAGGTTTTAAGATACTTACTAGTCAGGTACATTCTTAGGCGTTTAATATGCTGTGTTGAGTCCATTTCGTTGAGCAAGGAGTAGCTCTTTTCTATTCCATATTTGGCTTAAGGAACTTTATCTGTGCTCATTTCAATCTCTGGTTTTATGCAGCACCCCAACTCACCTTTCCCCTTAAGCAAGCATAAGTTGGTTTTCTAATTTTGAGACACTGCTCTGTTCTGTAATTCAGTTCCTGTGTAGCCAAGTTTACATTCCGTGTATTACTGATATCTTATGATGTTTCTTTTTCTGTGTGACTTATTTCAGTTAGAATCATCATACCTGAATCCACTCATTGTGCTGCTACGGGCCTGATGACATAGATTTCATTGCTGAGTGATACTGCATTGTACGTAAGTACCACAAGTTCTTTATCCATTTTTCACTTTCTGCGATGTTGAACTTGTACTGTAAACGAGGTTCTTGTAAACAGAGGCGTCCCAAACTTTGGGGTGGCTGTGTCTTTTTGATTTTAATTTCCCTAAGCTATAGGACCATAAGTGGAAGTGCCCTAGGCTCTGTTGCTTTGTTTTTTAGATGTTTCAGGAAACACCATACACTTCTCCCGAGTGTCTGTTGGCAATTTACATCCCGCCCATCAGCATAACAAGGCTCCCAGTTCTCCATGGCCTGTCCTGCCTTTCTGGATTTTACACTTTTTTCAGATGGCCCTTTTGACCGGGGGGAAGTGAGACTTCATTGTAGTGCAGATTTCCTTTGCAAGCTTGCTTGGTTGGCCAAAAAGGGCGTATGCGTTTTTTCCTGAATACATTCAGGAAAAAACGCATACGCCCTTTTTGGCCAAGTGCATCATTGTGGACGTTCTGCCTCTTTTCCTATGCTTTCAATGCAATTCCAGTCTACCTCCTGAAATCGGTTTCCTGCAATTCTGCCCCGCTTTCAAGTCCTCTTGGCAGCCTTACTTCAGTATATTTTTGGACGATAGCTGTCATTTATAACTCTGCAGGTTTGTGAATTACAGTGCACCTGAGATCCTTTCTTCAACTCGCTTTCTTGTGAACTGGCTGCAACACTGCAGGATGGCTTCAGGCCCTAATCTGGATCCGGCACGGCATGCTGAGCCTTTGGTTATTTCCTCTTCCTGGTGGGAAATGAGAGTTAAATTTGCCCGTCCAGACACCTCCAGCTAGTCTCTCATTGGTTCTCGCTATTCCTGTTCATCTTCCGCAGAAATTGCAAACTGGGCCAAACAGGAGGTTAAAGGGACTGACTCTCCAAGTCGGGAGAGTGTTAGTAAAGCGTCTGGAATGTTGCACCCGAGTACCAGGGTACGAAAACTGAGACATATTTGAGCACGTCTCCCGATCACATGGTTGATCATACTCTAGGTTCCACATGCATGTTTTAGCTGAAGGAAGAATACCTTAAACCTGGATAGTTGAAACCCGTGGAATGGGTACCATGCAATATGACTTCAAAGGGTCTTCATTTGCTCACCGAACCTCTCCAATCCTATCACTGCTGCGTTTATGCCCCTGTACACATGCTTGATTCTCTTTCGGAGACATAGCAATCTGTAGGTTTTAAGATACTTACTAGTCAGGTACATTCTTAGGCGTTTAATATGGGGTGTTGAGTCCATTTCGTTGAGCAAGGAGTAGCTCTTGTCTATTCCATATTTGGCATAAGGAACTTTATCTGTGCTCATTTCAATCTCTGGTTTTATGCAGCACCCCAACTCACCTTTCCTCTTAAGCAAGCATAAGTTGGTTTTCTAAATTTGAGACCCTGTTCTGTTTTGGAGTTCAGTTCCTGTGTAGCCAAGTTTACATTCCGTGTATTAGTGATATCTTATGATGTTTCTTTTTCTGTGTGACTTATTTCAGTTAGAATCATCGTACCTGAATCCACTCATTATGCTGCTACGGGTCTGATGACATAGATTTCATTGCTGAGTGATACTGCATTGTACGTAAGTACCACAAGTTCTTTATCCATTTTTCACTTTCTGTGATATTGAACTTGTACGGTAAACGAGGTTCTTGTAAACAGAGGCGTCCCAAACTTTGGGGTGGCTGTGTCTTTTTGATTTTAATTTCCCTAAGCTATAGGACCATAAGTGGAAGTGCCCTAGGCTCTGTTGCTTTGCTTTTTAGATGTTTCAGGAAACACCATACACTTCTCCCGAGTGTCTGTTGGCAATTTACATCCCGCCCATCAGCATAACAAGGCTCCCAGTTCTCCATGGCCTGTCCTGCCTTTCTGGATTTTACACTTTCTTCAGATGGCCCTTTTGACCGGGGGGAAGTGAGACTTCATTGTAGTGCAGATTTCCTTTGCAAGTTTGCTTGGTTGGCCAAAAAGGGCGTATGCGTTTTTTCCTGAATATATTCAGGAAAAAACGCATACGCCCTTTTTGGCCAAGTGCATCATTGTGGACGTTCTGCCTCTTTTCCTATGCTTTCAATGCAATTCCAGTCTACCTCCTGAAATTGGTTTCCTGCAATTCTGCCCTGCTTTCAAGTTCTCTTGGCAGCCTTACTTCAGTATATTTTTGGACGATAGCTGTCATTTATAAGTCTGCAGGTTTGTGAATTACAGTGCCCCTGAGCTCCTTTCTTCAACTCGCTTTCTTGTCACCTGGCCACAACACCGCAGGATGGCTTCAGGCCCTAATCTAGTTCCGGCACGGCACACTGAGCCTTTGGTTAATTCCTCTCCCTGGTGGGAAATTAGAGTTAAATTTGCCCGTCCAGACACCTCCAGCTAGTCTCTCATTGGTTCTCGCTATTCCTGTTCATCTTCCGCAGAAATTGCAAACTGGGCCAAACAGGAGGTTAAAGGGACTGACTCTCCAAGTCGGGAGAGTGTTAGTAAAGCGTCTGGAATGTTGCACCCGAGTACCAGGTTATGAAAACTGAGACATATTTGAACACGTCTCCCGATCACATGGTTGATCATACTCTAGGTTCCACATGCATGTTTTAGCTGAAGGAAGAATAACTTAAACCTGGGTAGTTGAAACCCATGGAAAGGGTACCATGCAATATGACTTCAAAGGGTCTTCATTTGCTCACCGAACCTCTCCAATCCTATCACTGCTGCGTTTATGCCCCTGTACACACGCTTGATTCTCTTTTGGAGACATAGCAATCCATAGGTTTTAAGATACTTACTAGTCAGGTACATTCTTAGGCGTTTAATATGGGGTGTTGAGTCCATTTCATTGAGCAAGGAGTAGCTCTTGTCTATTCCATATTTGGCTTAAGGAACTTTATCTGTGCTCATTTCAATCTCTGGTTTTATGCAGCACCCCAACTCACCTTTCCCCTTAAGCAAGCATAAGTTGCTTTTCTAAATTTGAGACCCTGTTCTGTTCTGTAATTCAGTTCCTGTGTAGCCAAGTTTACATTCCGTGTATTAGTGATATCTTATGATGTTTCTTTTTCTGTGTGACTTATTTCAGTTAGAATCATCGTACCTGAATCCACTCATTATGCTGCTACGGGCCTGATGACATAGATTTCATTGCTGAGTGATACTGCATTGTACGTAAGTACCACAAGTTCTTTATCCATTTTTCACTTTCTGTGATATTGAACTTGTACGGTAAACGAGGTTCTTGTAAACAGAGGCGTCCCAAACTTTGGGGTGGCTGTGTCTTTTTGATTTTAATTTCCCTAAGCTATAGGACCATAAGTGGAAGTGCCCTAGGCTCTGTTGCTTTGTTTTTTAGATGTTTCAGGAAACACCATACACTTCTCCCGAGTGTCTGTTGGCAATTTACATCCCGCTCATCAGCATAACAAGGCTCCCAGTTCTCCATGGCCTGTCCTGCCTTTCTGGATTTTACACTTTTTTCAGATGGCCCTTTTGACCGGGGGGAAGTGAGACTTCATTGTAGTGCAGATTTCCTTTGCAAGTTTGCTTGGTTGGCCAAAAAGGGCGTATGCGTTTTTTCCTGAATATATTCAGGAAAAAACGCATACGCCCTTTTTGGCCAAGTGTATCATTATGGACGATCTACCTCTTTTCCTATGCTTTCAATGCAATTCCAGTCTACCTCTTGAAATCGGTTTCCTGCAATTCTGCCCCGCATTCAAGTCCTCTTGGCAGCCTTACTTCAGTATATTTTTGGATGATAGCTGTCATTTATAACTCTGCAGGTTTGTGAATTACAGTGCCCCTGAGCTCCTTTCTTCAACTCGCTTTCTTGTGACCTGGCCGCAACACCGCAGGATGGCTTCAGGCCCTAATCTGGTTCCGGCATGGCACGCTGAGCCTTTGGTTAATTCCTCTTCCTGGTGGGAAATGAGAGTTAAATTTGCCCGTCCAGACACCTCCAGCTAGTCTCTCATTGGTTCTCGCTATTCCTGTTCATCTTCCGCAGAAATTGCAAACTGGGCCAAACAGGAGGTTAAAGGGACTGACTCTCCAAGTCGGGAGGGTGTTAGTAAAGCGTCTGGAATGTTGCATCCGAGTACCAGGGGAGGAAAACTGAGACATATTTGAACACGTCTCCCGATCACATGGTTGATCATACTCTAGGTTCCACATGCATGTTTTAGCTGAAGGAAGAATACCTTAAAACTTGGTAGTTGAAACCCGTGGAATGGGTACCATGCAATATGACTTCAAAGGGTCTTCATTTGCTCACCGAACCTCTCCAATCCTATCACTGCTGCGTTTATGCCCCTGTACACACGCTTGATTCTCTTTTGGAGACATAGCAATCCATAGGTTTTAAGATACTTACTAGTCAGGTACGTTCTTAGGCGTTTAATATGGGGTGTTGAGTCCATTTCGTTGAGCAAGGAGTAGCTCTTGTCTATTCCATATTTGGCTTAAGGAACTTTATCTGTGCTCATTTCAATGTCTGGTTTTATGCAGCACCCCAACTCACCTTTCCCCTTAAGCAAGCATAAGTTGGTTTTCTAAATTTGAGACCCTGTTCTGTTTTGGAATTCAGTTCCTGTGTAGCCAAGTTTACATTCCGTGTATTACTGATATCTTATGATGTTTCTTTTTCTGTGTGACTTATTTCAGTTAGAATCATCGTACCTGAATCCACTCATTATGCTGCTACGGGCCTGATGACATAGATTTCATTGCTGAGTGATACTGCATTGTACGTAAGTACCACAAGTTCTTTATCCATTTTTCACTTTCTGTGATATTGAACTTGTACGGTAAACGAGGTTCTTGTAAACAGAGGCGTCCCAAACTTTGGGGTGGCTGTGTCTTTTTGATTTTAATTTCCCTAAGCTATAGGACCATAAGTGGAAGTGCCCTAGGCTCTGTTGCTTTGTTTTTTAGATGTTTCAGGAAACACCATACACTTCTCCCGAGTGTCTGTTGGCAATTTACATCCCGCCCATCAGCATAACAAGGCTCCCAGTTCTCCATGGCCTGTCCTGCCTTTCTGGATTTTACACTTTTTTCAGATGGCCCTTTTGACCGGGGGGAAGTGAGACTTCATTGTAGTGCAGATTTCCTTTGCAAGTTTGCTTGGTTGGCCAAAAAGGGCATATGCGTTTTTTCCTGAATATATTCAGGAAAAAACGCATACGCCCTTTTTGGCCAAGTGTATCATTGTGGACGATCTACCTCTTTTCCTATGCTTTCAATGCAATTCCAGTCTACCTCTTGAAATCGGTTTCCTGCAATTCTGCCCCGCATTCAAGTCCTCTTGGCAGCCTTACTTCAGTATATTTTTGGATGATAGCTGTCATTTATAACTCTGCAGGTTTGTGAATTACAGTGCCCCTGAGCTCCTTTCTTCAACTCGCTTTCTTGTGACCTGGCCGCAACACCGCAGGATGGCTTCAGGCCCTAATCTGGTTCCGGCATGGCACGCTGAGCCTTTGGTTAATTCCTCTTCCTGGTGGGAAATGAGAGTTAAATTTGCCCGTCCAGACACCTCCAGCTAGTCTCTCATTGGTTCTCGCTATTCCTGTTCATCTTCCGCAGAAATTGCAAACTGGGCCAAACAGGAGGTTAAAGGGACTGACTCTCCAAGTCGGGAGGGTGTTAGTAAAGCGTCTGGAATGTTGCATCCGAGTACCAGGGGAGGAAAACTGAGACATATTTGAACACGTCTCCCGATCACATGGTTGATCATACTCTAGGTTCCACATGCATGTTTTAGCTGAAGGAAGAATACCTTAAACCTTGGTAGTTGAAACCCGTGGAATGGGTACCATGCAATATGACTTCAAAGGGTCTTCATTTGCTCACCGAACCTCTCCAATCCTATCACTGCTGCGTTTATGCCCCTGTACACACGCTTGATTCTCTTTTGGAGACATAGCAATCCATAGGTTTTAAGATACTTACTAGTCAGGTACGTTCTTAGGCGTTTAATATGGGGTGTTGAGTCCATTTCGTTGAGCAAGGAGTAGCTCTTGTCTATTCCATATTTGGCTTAAGGAACTTTATCTGTGCTCATTTCAATGTCTGGTTTTATGCAGCACCCCAACTCACCTTTCCCCTTAAGCAAGCATAAGTTGGTTTTCTAAATTTGAGACCCTGTTCTGTTTTGGAATTCAGTTCCTGTGTAGCCAAGTTTACATTCCGTGTATTACTGATATCTTATGATGTTTCTTTTTCTGTGTGACTTATTTCAGTTAGAATCATCGTACCTGAATCCACTCATTATGCTGCTACGGGCCTGATGACATAGATTTCATTGCTGAGTGATACTGCATTGTACGTAAGTACCACAAGTTCTTTATCCATTTTTCACTTTCTGTGATATTGAACTTGTACGGTAAACGAGGTTCTTGTAAACAGAGGCGTCCCAAACTTTGGGGTGGCTGTGTCTTTTTGATTTTAATTTCCCTAAGCTATAGGACCATAAGTGGAAGTGCCCTAGGCTCTGTTGCTTTGTTTTTTAGATGTTTCAGGAAACACCATACACTTCTCCCGAGTGTCTGTTGGCAATTTACATCCCGCCCATCAGCATAACAAGGCTCCCAGTTCTCCATGGCCTGTCCTGCCTTTCTGGATTTTACACTTTTTTCAGATGGCCCTTTTGACCGGGGGGAAGTGAGACTTCATTGTAGTGCAGATTTCCTTTGCAAGTTTGCTTGGTTGGCCAAAAAGGGCGTATGCGTTTTTTCCTGAATATATTCAGGAAAAAACGCATACGCCCTTTTTGGCCAAGTGTATCATTGTGGACGATCTACCTCTTTTCCTATGCTTTCAATGCAATTCCAGTCTACCTCTTGAAATCGGTTTCCTGCAATTCTGCCCCGCATTCAAGTCCTCTTGGCAGCCTTACTTCAGTATATTTTTGGATGATAGCTGTCATTTATAACTCTGCAGGTTTGTGAATTACAGTGCCCCTGAGCTCCTTTCTTCAACTCGCTTTCTTGTGACCTGGCCGCAACACCGCAGGATGGCTTCAGGCCCTAATCTGGTTCCGGCACGGCACGCTGAGCCTTTGGTTAATTCCTCTTCCTGGTGGGAAATGAGAGTTAAATTTGCCCGTCCAGACACCTCCAGCTAGTCTCTCATTGGTTCTCGCTATTCCTGTTCATCTTCCGCAGAAATTGCAAACTGGGCCAAACAGGAGGTTAAAGGGACTGACTCTCCAAGTCGGGAGGGTGTTAGTAAAGCGTCTGGAATGTTGCATCCGAGTACCAGGGGAGGAAAACTGAGACATATTTGAACACGTCTCCCGATCACATGGTTGATCATACTCTAGGTTCCACATGCATGTTTTAGCTGAAGGAAGAATACCTTAAAACTTGGTAGTTGAAACCCGTGGAATGGGTACCATGCAATATGACTTCAAAGGGTCTTCATTTGCTCACCGAACCTCTCCAATCCTATCACTGCTGCGTTTATGCCCCTGTACACACGCTTGATTCTCTTTTGGAGACATAGCAATCCATAGGTTTTAAGATACTTACTAGTCAGGTACGTTCTTAGGCGTTTAATATGGGGTGTTGAGTCCATTTCGTTGAGCAAGGAGTAGCTCTTGTCTATTCCATATTTGGCTTAAGGAACTTTATCTGTGCTCATTTCAATGTCTGGTTTTATGCAGCACCCCAACTCACCTTTCCCCTTAAGCAAGCATAAGTTGGTTTTCTAAATTTGAGACCCTGTTCTGTTTTGGAATTCAGTTCCTGTGTAGCCAAGTTTACATTCCGTGTATTACTGATATCTTATGATGTTTCTTTTTCTGTGTGACTTATTTCAGTTAGAATCATCGTACCTGAATCCACTCATTATGCTGCTACGGGCCTGATGACATAGATTTCATTGCTGAGTGATACTGCATTGTACGTAAGTACCACAAGTTCTTTATCCATTTTTCACTTTCTGTGATATTGAACTTGTACGGTAAACGAGGTTCTTGTAAACAGAGGCGTCCCAAACTTTGGGGTGGCTGTGTCTTTTTGATTTTAATTTCCCTAAGCTATAGGACCATAAGTGGAAGTGCCCTAGGCTCTGTTGCTTTGTTTTTTAGATGTTTCAGGAAACACCATACACTTCTCCCGAGTGTCTGTTGGCAATTTACATCCCGCCCATCAGCATAACAAGGCTCCCAGTTCTCCATGGCCTGTCCTGCCTTTCTGGATTTTACACTTTTTTCAGATGGCCCTTTTGACCGGGGGGAAGTGAGACTTCATTGTAGTGCAGATTTCCTTTGCAAGTTTGCTTGGTTGGCCAAAAAGGGCATATGCGTTTTTTCCTGAATATATTCAGGAAAAAACGCATACGCCCTTTTTGGCCAAGTGTATCATTGTGGACGATCTACCTCTTTTCCTATGCTTTCAATGCAATTCCAGTCTACCTCTTGAAATCGGTTTCCTGCAATTCTGCCCCGCATTCAAGTCCTCTTGGCAGCCTTACTTCAGTATATTTTTGGATGATAGCTGTCATTTATAACTCTGCAGGTTTGTGAATTACAGTGCCCCTGAGCTCCTTTCTTCAACTCGCTTTCTTGTGACCTGGCCGCAACACCGCAGGATGGCTTCAGGCCCTAATCTGGTTCCGGCATGGCACGCTGAGCCTTTGGTTAATTCCTCTTCCTGGTGGGAAATGAGAGTTAAATTTGCCCGTCCAGACACCTCCAGCTAGTCTCTCATTGGTTCTCGCTATTCCTGTTCATCTTCCGCAGAAATTGCAAACTGGGCCAAACAGGAGGTTAAAGGGACTGACTCTCCAAGTCGGGAGGGTGTTAGTAAAGCGTCTGGAATGTTGCATCCGAGTACCAGGGGAGGAAAACTGAGACATATTTGAACACGTCTCCCGATCACATGGTTGATCATACTCTAGGTTCCACATGCATGTTTTAGCTGAAGGAAGAATACCTTAAAACTTGGTAGTTGAAACCCGTGGAATGGGTACCATGCAATATGACTTCAAAGGGTCTTCATTTGCTCACCGAACCTCTCCAATCCTATCACTGCTGCGTTTATGCCCCTGTACACACGCTTGATTCTCTTTTGGAGACATAGCAATCCATAGGTTTTAAGATACTTACTAGTCAGGTACGTTCTTAGGCGTTTAATATGGGGTGTTGAGTCCATTTCGTTGAGCAAGGAGTAGCTCTTGTCTATTCCATATTTGGCTTAAGGAACTTTATCTGTGCTCATTTCAATGTCTGGTTTTATGCAGCACCCCAACTCACCTTTCCCCTTAAGCAAGCATAAGTTGGTTTTCTAAATTTGAGACCCTGTTCTGTTTTGGAATTCAGTTCCTGTGTAGCCAAGTTTACATTCCGTGTATTACTGATATCTTATGATGTTTCTTTTTCTGTGTGACTTATTTCAGTTAGAATCATCGTACCTGAATCCACTCATTATGCTGCTACGGGCCTGATGACATAGATTTCATTGCTGAGTGATACTGCATTGTACGTAAGTACCACAAGTTCTTTATCCATTTTTCACTTTCTGTGATATTGAACTTGTACGGTAAACGAGGTTCTTGTAAACAGAGGCGTCCCAAACTTTGGGGTGGCTGTGTCTTTTTGATTTTAATTTCCCTAAGCTATAGGACCATAAGTGGAAGTGCCCTAGGCTCTGTTGCTTTGTTTTTTAGATGTTTCAGGAAACACCATACACTTCTCCCGAGTGTCTGTTGGCAATTTACATCCCGCCCATCAGCATAACAAGGCTCCCAGTTCTCCATGGCCTGTCCTGCCTTTCTGGATTTTACACTTTTTTCAGATGGCCCTTTTGACCGGGGGGAAGTGAGACTTCATTGTAGTGCAGATTTCCTTTGCAAGTTTGCTTGGTTGGCCAAAAAGGGCGTATGCGTTTTTTCCTGAATATATTCAGGAAAAAACGCATACGCCCTTTTTGGCCAAGTGTATCATTGTGGACGATCTACCTCTTTTCCTATGCTTTCAATGCAATTCCAGTCTACCTCTTGAAATCGGTTTCCTGCAATTCTGCCCCGCATTCAAGTCCTCTTGGCAGCCTTACTTCAGTATATTTTTGGACGATAGCTGTCATTTATAAGTCTGCAGGTTTGTGAATTACAGTGCCCCTGAGCTCCTTTCTTCAACTCGCTTTCTTTTGAGCTGGCCGCAACACCGCAGGATGGCTTCAGGCCCTAATCTGGTTCCGGCATGGCACGCTGAGCCTTTGGTTAATTCCTCTTCCTGGTGGGAAATGAGAGTTAAATTTGCCCGTCCAGACACCTCCAGCTAGTCTCTCATTGGTTCTCGCTATTCCTGTTCATCTTCCGCAGAAATTGCAAACTGGGCCAAACAGGAGGTTAAAGGGACTGACTCTCCAAGTCGGGAGGGTGTTAGTAAAGCGTCTGGAATGTTGCATCCGAGTACCAGGGGAGGAAAACTGAGACATATTTGAACACGTCTCCGGATCACATAGTTGATCATACTCTAGGTTCCACATGCATGTTTTAGCTGAAGGAAGAATACCTTAAACCTTGGTAGTTGAAACCCGTGGAATGGGTACCATGCAATATGACTTCAAAGGGTCTTCATTTGCTCACCGAACCTCTCCAATCCTATCACTGCTGTGTTTATGCCCCTGTACACAGGCTTGATTCTCTTTTGGAGACATACCAATCCATAGGTTTTAAGATACTTACTAGTCAGGTACGTTCTTAGGCGTTTAATATGGGGTGTTGAGTCCATTTCGTTGAGCAAGGAGTAGCTCTTGTCTATTCCATATTTGGCTTAAGGAACTTTATCTGTGCTCATTTCAATGTCTGGTTTTATGCAGCACCCCAACTCACCTTTCCCCTTAAGCAAGCATAAGTTGGTTTTCTAAATTTGAGACACTGTTCTGTTTTGGAATTCAGTTCCTGTGTAGCCAAGTTTACATTCCGTGTATTAGTGATATCTTATGATGTTTCTTTTTCTGTGTGACTTATTTCAGTTAGAATCATCGTACCTGAATCCACTCATTATGCTGCTACGGGCCTGATGACATAGATTTCATTGCTGAGTGATACTGCATTGTACGTAAGTACCACAAGTTCTTTATCCATTTTTCACTTTCTGTGATATTGAACTTGTACGGTAAACGAGGTTCTTGTAAACAGAGGCGTCCCAAACTTTGGGGTGGCTGTGTCTTTTTGATTTTAATTTCCCTAAGCTATAGGACCATAAGTGGAAGTGCCCTAGGCTCTGTTGCTTTGTTTTTTAGATGTTTCAGGAAACACCATACACTTCTCCCGAGTGTCTGTTGGCAATTTACATCCCGCCCATCAGCATAACAAGGCTCCCAGTTCTCCATGGCCTGTCCTGCCTTTCTGGATTTTACACTTTTTTCAGATGGCCCTTTTGACCGGGGGGAAGTGAGACTTCATTGTAGTGCAGATTTCCTTTGCAAGTTTGCTTGGTTGGCCAAAAAGGGCGTATGCGTTTTTTCCTGAATATATTCAGGAAAAAACGCATACGCCCTTTTTGGCCAAGTGCATCATTGTGGACGTTCTGCCTCTTTTCCTATGCTTTCAATGCAATTCCAGTCTACCTCCTGAAATCGGTTTCCTGCAATTCTGCCCCGCTTTCAAGTCCTCTTGGCAGCCTTACTTCAGTATATTTTTGGACGATAGCTGTCATTTATAACTCTGCAGGTTTGTGAATTACAGTGCCCCTGAACTCCTTTCTTCAACTCGCTTTCTTGTGACCTGGCCGCAACACCGCAGGATGGCTTCAGGCCCTAATCTGGTTCCGCCACGGCACGCTGAGCCTTTGGTTATTTCCTCTTCCTGGTGGGAAATGAGAGTTAAATTTGCCCGTCCAGACACCTCCAGCTAGTCTCTCATTGGTTCTCCCTATTCCTGTTCATCTTCCGCAGAAATTGCAAACTGGGCCAAACAGGAGGTTAAAGGCGCTGACTCTCCAAGTGGGGAGAGTGTTAGTAAAGCGTCTGGAATGTTGCACCCGAGTACCAGGGGAGGAAAACTGAGACATATTTGAACACGTCTCCCGTTCACACGGTTGATCATACTCTGGGTTCCACATGCATGTTTTAGCTGAAGGAAGAATACCTTAAACCTGGAGAGTTGAGACCCGTGGAATGGGTACCATGCAATATGACTTCAAAGGGTCTTCATTTGCTCACCGAACCTCTCCAATCCTATCACTGCTGCGTTTATGCCCCTGTACACACGCTTGATTCTCTTTTGGAGACATAGCAATCCATAGGTTTTAAGATACTTACTAGTCAGGTACATTCTTAGGCGTTTAATATGGGGTGTTGAGTCCATTTCGTTGAGCAAGGAGTAGCTCTTGTCTATTCCATATTTGGCTTAAGGAACTTTATCTGTGCTCATTTCAATGTCTGGTTTTATGCAGCACCCCAACTTACCTTTCCCCTTAAGCAAGCATAAGTTGCTTTTCTAAATTTGAGACCCTGTTCTGTTTTGTAATTCAGTTCCTGTGTAGCCAAGTTTACATTCCGTGTATTAGTGATATCTTATGATGTTTCTTTTCTGTGTGACTTATTTCAGTTAGAATCATCGTACCTGAATCCACTCATTATGCTGCTACGGGCCTCATGACATAGATTTCATTGCTGAGTGATACTGCATTGTATGTAAGTACCACAAGTTCTTTATCCATTTTTCACTTTCTGTGATATTGAACTTGTACGGTAAACGAGGTTCTTGTAAACAGAGGCGTCCCAAACTTTGGGGTGGCTGTGTCTTTTTGATTTTAATTTCCCTAAGCTATAGGACCATAAGTGGAAGTGCCCTAGGCTCTGTTGCTTTGTTTTTTAGATGTTTCAGGAAACACCATACACTTCTCCCGAGTGTCTGTTGGCAATTTACATCCCGCCCATCAGCATAACAAGGCTCCCAGTTCTCCATGGCCTGTCCTGCCTTTCTGGATTTTACACTTTTTTCAGATGGCCCTTTTGACCGGGGGGAAGTGAGACTTCATTGTAGTGCAGATTTCCTTTGCAAGTTTGCTTGGTTGGCCAAAAAGGGCGTATGCGTTTTTTCCTGAATATATTCAGGAAAAAACGCATACGCCCTTTTTGGCCAAGTGCATCATTGTGGACGTTCTGCCTCTTTTCCTATGCTTTCAATGCAATTCCAGTCTACCTCCTGAAATCGGTTTCCTGCAATTCTGCCCCGCTTTCAAGTCCTCTTGGCAGCCTTACTTCAGTATATTTTTGGACGATAGCTGTCATTTATAACTCTGCAGGTTTGTGAATTACAGTGCCCCTGAACTCCTTTCTTCAACTCGCTTTCTTGTGACCTGGCCGCAACACCGCAGGATGGCTTCAGGCCCTAATCTGGTTCCGGAACGGCACGCTGAGCCTTTGGTTATTTCCTCTTCCTGGTGGGAAATGAGAGTTAAATTTGCCCGTCCAGACACCTCCAGCTAGTCTCTCATTGGTTCTCCCTATTCCTGTTCATCTTCCGCAGAAATTGCAAACTGGGCCAAACAGGAGGTTAAAGGCGCTGACTCTCCAAGTGGGGAGAGTGTTAGTAAAGCGTCTGGAATGTTGCACCCGAGTACCAGGGGAGGAAAACTGAGACATATTTGAACACGTCTCCCGTTCACACGGTTGATCATACTCTGGGTTCCACATGCATGTTTTAGCTGAAGGAAGAATACCTTAAACCTGGAGAGTTGAGACCCGTGGAATGGGTACCATGCAATATGACTTCAAAGGGTCTTCATTTGCTCACCGAACCTCTCCAATCCTATCACTGCTGCGTTTATGCCCCTGTACACACGCTTGATTCTCTTTTGGAGACATAGCAATCCATAGGTTTTAAGATACTTACTAGTCAGGTACATTCTTAGGCGTTTAATATGGGGTGTTGAGTCCATTTCGTTGAGCAAGGAGTAGCTCTTGTCTATTCCATATTTGGCTTAAGGAACTTTATCTGTGCTCATTTCAATGTCTGGTTTTATGCAGCACCCCAACTTACCTTTCCCCTTAAGCAAGCATAAGTTGCTTTTCTAAATTTGAGACCCTGTTCTGTTTTGTAATTCAGTTCCTGTGTAGCCAAGTTTACATTCCGTGTATTAGTGATATCTTATGATGTTTCTTTTCTGTGTGACTTATTTCAGTTAGAATCATCGTACCTGAATCCACTCATTATGCTGCTACGGGCCTGATGACATAGATTTCATTGCTGAGTGATACTGCATTGTATGTAAGTACCACAAGTTCTTTATCCATTTTTCACTTTCTGTGATATTGAACTTGTACGGTAAACGAGGTTCTTGTAAACAGAGGCGTCCCAAACTTTGGGGTGGCTGTGTCTTTTTGATTTTAATTTCCCTAAGCTATAGGACCATAAGTGGAAGTGCCCTAGGCTCTGTTGCTTTGTTTTTTAGATGTTTCAGGAAACACCATACACTTCTCCCGAGTGTCTGTTGGCAATTTACATCCCGCCCATCAGCATAACAAGGCTCCCAGTTCTCCATGGCCTGTCCTGCCTTTCTGGATTTTACACTTTTTTCAGATGGCCCTTTTGACCGGGGGGAAGTGAGACTTCATTGTAGTGCAGATTTCCTTTGCAAGTTTGCTTGGTTGGCCAAAAAGGGCGTATGCGTTTTTTCCTGAATATATTCAGGAAAAAACGCATACGCCCTTTTTGGCCAAGTGTATCATTGTGGACGATCTACCTCTTTTCCTATGCTTTCAATGCAATTCCAGTCTACCTCTTGAAATCTGTTTCCTGCAATTCTGCCCCGCATTCAAGTCCTCTTGGCAGCCTTACTTCAGTATATTTTTGGATGATAGCTGTCATTTATAACTCTGCAGGTTTGTGAATTACAGTGCCCCTGAGCTCCTTTCTTCAACTCGCTTTCTTGTGACCTGGCCGCAACACCGCAGGATGGCTTCAGGCCCTAATCTGGTTCCGGCATGGCACGCTGAGCCTTTGGTTAATTCCTCTTCCTGGTGGGAAATGAGAGTTAAATTTGCCCGTCCAGACACCTCCAGCTAGTCTCTCATTGGTTCTCGCTATTCCTGTTCATCTTCCGCAGAAATTGCAAACTGGGCCAAACAGGAGGTTAAAGGGACTGACTCTCCAAGTCGGGAGGGTGTTAGTAAAGCGTCTGGAATGTTGCATCCGAGTACCAGGGGAGGAAAACTGAGACATATTTGAACACGTCTCCCGATCACATGGTTGATCATACTCTAGGTTCCACATGCATGTTTTAGCTGAAGGAAGAATACCTTAAAACTTGGTATTTGAAACCCGTGGAATGGGTACCATGCAATATGACTTCAAAGGGTCTTCATTTGCTCACCGAACCTCTCCAATCCTATCACTGCTGCGTTTATGCCCCTGTACACACGCTTGATTCTCTTTTGGAGACATAGCAATCCATAGGTTTTAAGATACTTACTAGTCAGGTACGTTCTTAGACGTTTAATATGGGGTGTTGAGTCCATTTCGTTGAGCAAGGAGTAGCTCTTGTCTATTCCATATTTGGCTTAAGGAACTTTATCTGTGCTCATTTCAATGTCTGGTTTTATGCAGCACCCCAACTCACCTTTCCCCTTAAGCAAGCATAAGTTGGTTTTCTAAATTTGAGACCCTGTTCTGTTTTGGAATTCAGTTCCTGTGTAGCCAAGTTTACATTCCGTGTATTACTGATATCTTATGATGTTTCTTTTTCTGTGTGACTTATTTCAGTTAGAATCATCGTACCTGAATCCACTCATTATGCTGCTACGGGCCTGATGACATAGATTTCATTGCTGAGTGATACTGCATTGTACGTAAGTACCACAAGTTCTTTATCCATTTTTCACTTTCTGTGATATTGAACTTGTACGGTAAACGAGGTTCTTGTAAACAGAGGCGTCCCAAACTTTGGGGTGGCTGTGTCTTTTTGATTTTAATTTCCCTAAGCTATAGGACCATAAGTGGAAGTGCCCTAGGCTCTGTTGCTTTGTTTTTTAGATGTTTCAGGAAACACCATACACTTCTCCCGAGTGTCTGTTGGCAATTTACATCCCGCCCATCAGCATAACAAGGCTCCCAGTTCTCCATGGCCTGTCCTGCCTTTCTGGATTTTACACTTTTTTCAGATGGCCCTTTTGACCGGGGGGAAGTGAGACTTCATTGTAGTGCAGATTTCCTTTGCAAGCTTGCTTGGTTGGCCAAAAAGTGCGTATGCATTTTTTCCTGAATATATTCAGGAAAAAATGCATACGCCCTTTTTGGCCAAGTGCATCATTGTGGACGTTCTGCCTCTTTTCCTATGCTTTCAATGCAATTCCAGTCTACCTCCTGAAATCGGTTTCCTGCAATTCTGCCCCGCTTTCAAGTCCTCTTGGCAGCCTTACTTCAGTATATTTTTGGACGATAGCTGTCATTTATAACTCTGCAGGTTTGTTAATTACAGTGCCCCTGAGCTCCTTTCTTCAACTCGCTTTCTTTTGAGCTGGCCGCAACACCGCAGGATGGCTTCAGGCCCTAATCTGGTTCCGGCACGGCACGCTGAGCCTTTGGTTATTTCCTCTTCCTGGTGGGAAATGAGAGTTAAATTTGCCCGTCCAGACACCTCCAGCTAGTCTCTCATTTGTTCTCCCTATTCCTGTTCATCTTCCGCAGAAATTGCAAAATGGTCCAAACAGGAGGTTAAAGGGACTGACTCTCCAAGTCGGGAGGGTGTTAGTAAAGCGTCTCGAATGTTGCACCCGAGTACCAGGGGAGGAAAACTGAGACATATTTGAACACGTCTCCCGATCACATGGTTGATCATACTCTAGGTTCCACATGCATGTTTTAGCTGAAGGAAGAATACCTTAAACCTGGATAGTTGAAACCCGTGGAATGGGTACCATGCAATATGACTTCAAAGGGTCTTCATTTGCTCACCGAACCTCTCCAATCCTATCACTGCTGCGTTTATGCCCCTGTATACATGCTTGATTCTCTTTCGGAGTCATAGCAATCCATAGGTTTTAAGATACTTACTAGTCAGGTACATTCTTAGGCGTTTAATATGCGGTGTTGAGTCCATTTCGTTGAGCAAGGAGTAGCTCTTGTCTATTCCATATTTGGCTTAAGGAACTTTATCTGTGCTCATTTCAATGTCTGGTTTTATGCAGCACCCCAACTCACCTTTACCCTTAAGCAAGCATAAGTTGGTTTTCTAAATTTGAGACCCTGTTCTGTTCTGTAATTCAGTTCCTGTGTAGCTAAGTTTACATTCCGTGTATTACTGATATCTTATGATGTTTCTTTTTCTGTGTGACTTATTTCAGTTAGAATCATCATACCTGAATCCAGTCATTATGCTGCTAAGGGCCTGATGACATAGATTTCATTGCTGAGTGATATTGCTTTGTAAGTAAATACCACAACTTCTTTATCCATTTTTCACTTTCTGCGATGTTGAACTTGTACTGTAAATGAGGTTCTTGTAAACAGAGGCGTCCCAAACTTTGGGGTGGCTGTGTCTTTTTGATTTTAATTTCCCTAATCTATAGGACCATAAGTGGAAGTGCCCTAGGCTCTGTTGCTTTTCTTTTTAGATGTTTCAGGAAACACCATACACTTCTTCCGAGTGTCTGTTGGCAATTTACATCCCGCCCATCAGCATAACAAGGCTCCAGGTTCTCCATGGCCTGTCCTGCCTTTCTGGATTTTACACTTTATTCAGATGGCCCTTTTGACCGGGGGGAAGTGAGACTTCTTTGTAGTGCAGATTTCCTTTGCAAGTTTGCTTGGTTGGCCAAAAAGGGCGTATGCGTTTTTTCCTGAATATATTCAGGAAAATACGCATACGCACTTTTTGGCCAAGTGCATCATTGTGGACGTTCTGCCTCTTTCCCTATGCTTTCAATGCAATTCCAGTCTACCTCCTGAAATCGGTTTCCTGCAATTCTGCCCCGCTTTCAAGTCCTCTTGGCAGCCTTACTTCAGTATATTTTTGGACGATAGCTGTCATTTATAACTCTGCAGGTTTGTGAATTACAGTGCCCCTGAGCTCCTTTCTTCAACTCGCTTTCTTTTGAGCTGGCCGCAACACCGCAGGATGGCTTCAGGCCCTAATCTGGTTCCGGCTCGGCACGCTGAGCCTTTGGTTATTTCCTCTTCCTGGTGGGAAATGAGAGTTAAATTTGCCCGTCCAGACACCTCCAGCTAGTCTCTCATTGGTTCTCCCTATTCCTGTTCATCTTCCGCAGAAATTGCAAACTGGGCCAAACAGGAGGTTAAAGGCGCTGACTCTCCAAGTGGGGAGAGTGTTAGTAAAGCATCTGGAATGTTGCACCCGAGTACCAGGGGAGGAAAACTGAGACATATTTGAACACGTCTCCCGTTCACACGGTTGATCATACTCTGGGTTCCACATGCATGTTTTAGCTGAAGGAAGAATACCTTAAACCTGGAGAGTTGAGAACCGTGTAATGGGTACCATGCAATATGACTTCAAAGGGTCTTCATTTGCTCGCCGAACCTCTCCAATCCTATCACTGCTGTGTTTATGCCCCTGTACACACGCTTGATTCTCTTTTGGAGACATAGCAATCCATAGGTTTTAAGATACTTACTAGTCAGGTACATTCTTAGGCGTTTAATATGGGGTGTTGAGTCCATTTCGTTGAGCAAGGAGTAGCTCTTGTCTATTCCATATTTGGCTTAAGGAACTTTATCTGTGCTCATTTCAATCTCTGGTTTTATGCAGCACCCCAACTCACCTTTCCCCTTAAGCAAGCATAAGTTGGTTTTCTAAATTTGAGACCCTGTTCTGTTTTGGAATTCAGTTCCTGTGTAGCCAAGTTTACATTCCGTGTATTAGTGATATCTTATGATGTTTCTTTTTCTGTGTGACTTATTTCAGTTAGAATCATCGTACCTGAATCCACTCATTATGCTGCTACGGGCCTGATGACATAGATTTCATTGCTGAGTGATACTGCATTGTACGTAAGTACCACAAGTTCTTTATCCATTTCTCACTTTCTGTGATATTGAACTTGTACGGTAAACGAGGTTCTTGTAAACAGAGGCGTCCCAAACTTTGGGGTGGCTGTGTCTTTTTGATTTTAATTTCCCTAAGCTATAGGACCATAAGTGGAAGTGCCCTAGGCTCTGTTGCTTTGTTTTTTAGATGTTTCAGGAAACACCATACACTTCTCCCGAGTGTCTGTTGGCAATTTACATCCCGCCCATCAGCATAACAAGGCTCCCAGTTCTCCATGGCCTGTCCTGCCTTTCTGGATTTTACACTTTTTTCAGATGGCCCTTTTGACCGGGGGGAAGTGAGACTTCATTGTAGTGCACATTTCCTTTGCAAGTTTGCTTGGTTGGCCAAAAAGGGCGTATGCGTTTTTTCCTGAATATATTCAGGAAAAAACCCATACGCCCTTTTTGGCAAAGTGTATCATTGTGGACGATCTACCTCTTTTCCTATGCTTTCAATGCAATTCCAGTCTACCTCTTGAAATCGGTTTCCTGCAATTCTGCCCCGCTTTCAAGTCCTCTTGGCAACCTTACTTCAGTATATTTTTGGACGATAGCTGTCATTTATAACTCTGCAGGTTTGTGAATTACAGTGCCCCTGAGCTCCTTTCTTCAACTCGCTTTCTTGTGACCTGGCCGCAACACCGCAGGATGGCTTCAGGCCCTAATCTGGTTCCGGCACGGCACGCTGAGCCTTTGGTTAATTCCTCTTCCTGGTGGGAAATGAGAGTTAAATTTGCCCGTCCAGACACCTCCAGCTAGTCTCTCATTGGTTCTCGCTATTCCTGTTCATCTTCCGCAGAAATTGCAAACTGGGCCAAACAGGAGGTTAAAGGCGCTGACTCTCCAAGTGGGGAGAGTGTTAGTAAAGCGTCTGGAATGTTGCACCCGAGTACCAGGGGAGGAAAACTGAGACATATTTGAACACGTCTCCCGTTCACACGGTTGATCATACTCTGGGTTCCACATGCATGTTTTAGCTGAAGGAAGAATACCTTAAACCTGGATTGTTGAGAACCGTGTAATGGGTACCATGCAATATGACTTCAAAGGGTCTTCATTTGCTCGCCGAACCTCTCCAATCCTATCACTGCTGTGTTTATGCCCCTGTACACACGCTTGATTCTCTTTTGGAGACATAGCAATCCATAGGTTTTAAGATACTTACTAGTCAGGTACATTCTTAGGCGTTTAATATGGGGTGTTGAGTCCATTTCGTTGAGCAAGGAGTAGCTCTTGTCTATTCCATATTTGGCTTAAGGAACTTTATCTGTGCTCATTTCAATCTCTGGTTTTATGCAGCACCCCAACTCACCTTTCCCCTTAAGCAAGCATAAGTTGGTTTTCT
Organism: Pseudorca crassidens; assembly: GCF_039906515.1. Taxonomy (NCBI): domain Eukaryota; kingdom Metazoa; phylum Chordata; class Mammalia; order Artiodactyla; family Delphinidae; genus Pseudorca; species Pseudorca crassidens. Next base: position 729,339 of record NW_027136328.1, on the reverse strand, counting down.
AAATTTGAGACCCTGTTCTGTTCTGTAATTCAGTTCCTGTGTAGCCAAGTTTACATTCCGTGTATTACTGATATCTTATGATGTTTCTTTTTCTGTGTGACTTATTTCAGTTAGAATCATCGTACCTGAATCCACTCATTATGCTGCTACGGGCCTGATGACATAGATTTCATTGCTGAGTGATACTGCATTGTACGTAAGTACCACAAGTTCTTTATCCATTTTTCACTTTCTGTGATATTGAACTTGTACGGTAAACGAGGTTCTTGTAAACAGAGGCGTCCCAAACTTTGGGGTGGCTGTGTCTTTTTGATTTTAATTTCCCTAAGCTATAGGACCATAAGTGGAAGTGCCCTAGGCTCTGTTGCTTTGTGTTTTAGATGTTTAAGGAAACACCATACACTTCTCCCGAGTGTCTGTTGGCAATTTACATCCCGCCCATCAGCATAACAAGGCTCCCAGTTCTCCATGGCCTGTCCTGCCTTTCTGGATTTTACACTTTTTTCAGATGGCCCTTTAGACCGGGGGGAAGTGAGACTTCATTGTAGTGCAGATTTCCTTTGCAAGCTTGCTTGGTTGGCCAAAAAGGGCGTATGCGTTTTTTCCTGAATATATTCAGGAAAAAACGCATACGCCCTTTTTGGCCAAGTGCATCATGGTGGACGTTCTGCCTCTTTTCCTATGCTTTCAATGCAATTCCAGTCTACCTCCTGAAATCGGTTTCCTGCAATTCTGCCCCGCTTTCAAGTCCTCTTGGCAGCCTTACTTCAGTATATTTTTGGACGATAGCTGTCATTTATAACTCTGCAGGTTTGTGAATTACAGTGCCCCTGAGCTCCTTTCTTCAACTCGCTTTCTTTTGAGCTGGCCGCAACACCGCAGGATGGCTTCAGGCCCTAATCTGGTTCCGGCACGGCACGCTGAGCCTTTGGTTATTTCCTCTTCCTGGTGGGAAATGAGAGTTAAATTTGCCCGTCCAGACACCTCCAGCTAGTCTCTCATTGGTTCTCCCTATTCCTGTTCATCTTCCGCAGAAATTGCAAACTGGGCCAAACAGGAGGTTAAAGGCGCTGACTCTCCAAGTGGGGAGAGTGTTAGTAAAGCATCTGGAATGTTGCACCCGAGTACCAGGGGAGGAAAACTGAGACATATTTGAACACGTCTCCCGTTCACACGGTTGATCATACTCTGGGTTCCACATGCATGTTTTAGCTGAAGGAAGAATACCTTAAACCTGGAGAGTTGAGAACCGTGTAATGGGTACCATGCAATATGACTTCAAAGGGTCTTCATTTGCTCGCCGAACCTCTCCAATCCTATCACTGCTGTGTTTATGCCCCTGTACACACGCTTGATTCTCTTTTGGAGACATAGCAATCCATAGGTTTTAAGATACTTACTAGTCAGGTACATTCTTAGGCGTTTAATATGGGGTGTTGAGTCCATTTCGTTGAGCAAGGAGTAGCTCTTGTCTATTCCATATTTGGCTTAAGGAACTTTATCTGTGCTCATTTCAATGTCTGGTTTTATGCAGCACCCCAACTCACCTTTCCCCTTAAGCAAGCATAAGTTGGTTTTCTAAATTTGAGACCCTGTTCTGTTTTGGAATTCAGTTCCTGTGTAGCCAAGTTTACATTCCGTGTATTAGTGATATCTTATGATGTTTCTTTTTCTGTGTGACTTATTTCAGTTAGAATCATCGTACCTGAATCCACTCATTATGCTGCTACGGGCCTGATGACATAGATTTCATTGCTGAGTGATACTGCATTGTACGTAAGTACCACAAGTTCTTTATCCATTTTTCACTTTCTGTGATATTGAACTTGTACGGTAAACGAGGTTCTTGTAAACAGAGGCGTCCCAAACTTTGGGGTGGCTGTGTCTTTTTGATTTTAATTTCCCTAAGCTATAGGACCATAAGTGGAAGTGCCCTAGGCTCTGTTGCTTTGTGTTTTAGATGTTTCAGGAAACACCATACACTTCTCCCGAGTGTCTGTTGGCAATTTACATCCCGCCCATCAGCATAACAAGGCTCCCAGTTCTCCATGGCCTGTCCTGCCTTTCTGGATTTTACACTTTTTTCAGATGGCCCTTTTGACCGGGGGGAAGTGAGACTTCATTGTAGTGCAGATTTCCTTTGCAAGCTTGCTTGGTTGGCCAAAAAGGGCGTATGCGTTTTTTCCTGAATATATTCAGGAAAAAACGCATACGCCCTTTTTGGCCAAGTGCATCATGGTGGACGTTCTGCCTCTTTTCCTATGCTTTCAATGCAATTCCAGTCTACCTCCTGAAATCGGTTTCCTGCAATTCTGCCCCGCTTTCAAGTCCTCTTGGCAGCCTTACTTCAGTATATTTTTGGACGATAGCTGTCATTTATAACTCTGCAGGTTTGTGAATTACAGTGCCCCTGAGCTCCTTTCTTCAACTCGCTTTCTTTTGAGCTGGCCGCAACACCGCAGGATGGCTTCAGGCCCTAATCTGGTTCCGGCACGGCACGCTGAGCCTTTGGTTATTTCCTCTTCCTGGTGGGAAATGAGAGTTAAATTTGCCCGTCCAGACACCTCCAGCTAGTCTCTCATTGGTTCTCCCTATTCCTGTTCATCTTCCGCAGAAATTGCAAACTGGGCCAAACAGGAGGTTAAAGGCGCTGACTCTCCAAGTGGGGAGAGTGTTAGTAAAGCGTCTGGAATGTTGCATCCGAGTACCAGGAGAGGAAAACTGAGACATATTTGAACACGTCTCCCGATCACATGGTTGATCATACTCTAGGTTCCACATGAATGTTTTAGCTGAAGGAAGAATACCTTAAACCTGGGTAGTTGAAACCCGTGGAATGGGTACCATGCAATATGACTTCAAAGGGTCTTCATTTGCTCACCGAACCTCTCCAATCCTATCACTGCTGCGTTTATGCCCCTGTACACATGCTTGATTCTCTTTTGGAGACATAGCAATCCATAGGTTTTAAGATACTTACTAGTCAGGTACGTTCTTAGGCGTTTAATATGGGGTGTTGAGTCCATTTCATTGAGCAAGGAGTAGCTCTTGTCTATTCCATATTTGGCTTAAGGAACTTTATCTGTGCTCATTTCAATGTCTGGTTTTATGCAGCACCCCAACTCACCTTTCCCCTTAAGCAAGCATAAGTTGGTTTTCTAAATTTGAGACCCTGTTCTGTTTTGGAATTCAGTTCCTGTGTAGCCAAGTTTACATTCCGTGTATTACTGATATCTTATGATGTTTCTTTTTCTGTGTGACTTATTTCAGTTAGAATCATCGTACCTGAATCCACTCATTATGCTGCTACGGGCCTGATGACATAGATTTCATTGCTGAGTGATACTGCATTGTACGTAAGTACCACAAGTTCTTTATCCATTTTTCACTTTCTGTGATATTGAACTTGTACGGTAAACGAGGTTCTTGTAAACAGAGGCGTCCCAAACTTTGGGGTGGCTGTGTCTTTTTGATTTTAATTTCCCTAAGCTATAGGACCATAAGTGGAAGTGCCCTAGGTTCTGTTGCTTTGTTTTTTAGATGTTTCAGGAAACACCATACACTTCTCCCGAGTGTCTGTTGGCAATTTACATCCCGCCCATCAGCATAACAAGGCTCCCAGTTCTCCATGGCCTGTCCTGCCTTTCTGGATTTTACACTTTTTTCAGATGGCCCTTTTGACCGGGGGGAAGTGAGACTTCATTGTAGTGCAGATTTCCTTTGCAAGCTTGCTTGGTTGGCCAAAAAGGGCGTATGCGTTTTTTCCTGAATATATTCAGGAAAAAACACATACGCCCTTTTTGGCCAAGTGCATCATTGTAGACGTTCTGCCTCTTTTCCTATGCTTTCAATGCAATTCCAGTCTACCTCCTGAAATCGGTTTCCTGCAATTCTGCCCCGCTTTCAAGTCCTCTTGGCAGCCTTACTTCAGTATATTTTTGGACGATAGCTGTCATTTATAACTCTGCAGGTTTGTGAATTACAGTGCCCCTGAGCTCCTTTCTTCAACTCGCTTTCTTGTGACCTGGCCGCAACACCGCAGGATGGCTTCAGGCCCTAATCTGGTTCTGGCACGGCACGCTGAGCCTTTGGTTATTTCCTCTTCCTGGTGGGAAATGAGAGTTAAATTTGCCCGTCCAGACACCTCCAGCTAGTCTCTCATTGGTTCTCCCTATTCCTGTTCATCTTCCGCAGAAATTGCAAACTGGGCCAAACAGGAGGTTAAAGGTGCTAACTCTCCAAGTGGGGAGAGTTTTAGTAAAGCGTCTGGAATGTTGCACCAGAGTACCAGGGCAGGAAAACTGAGACATATTTGAACACGTCTCCCGTTCACACGGTTGATCATACTCTGGGTTCCACATGCATGTTTTAGCTGAAGGAAGAATAAGTTAAACCTGGAGAGTTGAGACCCGTGGAATGGGTACCATGCAATATGACTTCAAAGGGTCTTCATTTGCTCACCGAACCTCTCCAATCCTATCACTGCTGCGTTTATGCCCCTGTACACACGCTTGATTCTCTTTTGGAGACATAGCAATCCATAGGTTTTAAGATACTTACTAGTCAGGTACATTCTTAGGCGTTTAATATGGGGTGTTGAGTCCATTTCGTTGAGCAAGGAGTAGCTCTTGTCTATTCCATATTTGGCTTAAGGAACTTTATCTGTGCTCATTTCAATCTCTGGTTTTATGCAGCACCCCAACTCACCTTTCTCCTTAAGCAAGCATAAGTTGCTTTTCTAAATTTGAGACCCTGTTCTGTTTTGTAATTCAGTTCCTGTGTAGCCAAGTTTACATTCCGTGTATTAGTGATATCTTATGATGTTTCTTTTTCTGTGTGACTTATTTCAGTTAGAATCATCGTACCTGAATCCACTCATTATGCTGCTACGGGCCTGATGACATAGATTTCATTGCTGAGTGATACTGCATTGTACGTAAGTACCACAAGTTCTTTATCCATTTTTCACTTTCTGTGATATTGAACTTGTACGGTAAACGAGGTTCTTGTAAACAGAGGCGTCCCAAACTTTGGGGTGGCTGTGTCTTTTTGATTTTAATTTCCCTAAGCTATAGGACCATAAGTGGAAGTGCCCTAGGCTCTGTTGCTTTGTTTTTTAGATGTTTCAGGAAACACCATACACTTCTCCCGAGTGTCTGTTGGCAATTTACATCCCGCCCATCAGCATAACAAGGCTCCCAGTTCTCCATGGCCTGTCCTGCCTTTCTGGATTTTACACTATTTTCAGATGGCCCTTTTGACCGGGGGGAAGTGAGACTTCATTGTAGTGCAGATTTCCTTTGCAAGTTTGCTTGGTTGGCCAAAAAGGGCGTATGCGTTTTTTCCTGAATATATTCAGGAAAAAACGCATACGCCCTTTTTGGCCAAGTGCATCATTGTGGACGTTCTGCCTCTTTTCCTATGCTTTCAATGCAATTCCAGTCTACCTCCTGAAATCGGTTTCCTGCAATTCTGCCCCGCTTTCAAGTCCTCTTGGCAGCCTTACTTCAGTATATTTTTGGACGATAGCTGTCATTTATAACTCTGCAGGTTTGTGAATTACAGTGCCCCTGAGCTCCTTTTTTCAACTCGCTTTCTTTTGAGCTGGCCGCAACACCGCAGTATGGCTTCAGGTCCTACTCTGCTTCCGGCACGGCACGCTGAGCCTTTGGTTATTTCCTCTTCTTGGTGGGAAATGAGAGTTAAATTTGCCCGTCCAGACACCTCCAGCTAGTCTCTCATTGGTTCTCCCTATTCCTGTTCATCTTCCGCAGAAATTGCAAACTGGGCCAAACAGGAGGTTAAAGGTGCTGACTCTCCAAGTGGGGAGAGTGTTAGTAAAGCATCTGGAATGTTGCACCAGAGTACCAGGGTACGAAAACTGAGACATATTTGAACACGTCTCCCTTTCACACGGTTGATCATACTCTGGGTTCCACATGCATGTTTTAGCTGAAGGAAGAATACCTTAAACCTGGAGAGTTGAGACCCGTGAAATGGGTACCATGCAATATTACTTCAAAGGGTCTTCATTTGCTCACCGAACCTCTCCAATCCTATCACTGCTGCGTTTATGCCCCTGTACACATGCTTGATTCTCTTTCGGAGACATAGCAATCCATAGGTTTTAAGATACTTACTAGTCAGGTACATTCTTAGGCGTTTAATATGGGGTGTTGAGTCCATTTCGTTGAGCAAGGAGTAGCTCTTGTCTATTCCATATTTGGCTTAAGGAACTTTATCTGTGCTCATTTCAATCTCTGGTTTTATGCAGCACCCCAACTCACCTTTCCCCTTAAGCAAGCATAAGTTGGTTTTCTAAATTTGAGACCCTGTTCTGTTTTGGAATTCAGTTCCTGTGTAGCCAAGTTTACATTCCGTGTATTACTGATATCTTATGATGTTTCTTTTTCTGTGTGACTTATTTCAGTTAGAATCATCATACTTGAATCCACTCATTGTGCTGCTAAGGGCCTGATGACATAGATTTCATTGCTGAGTGATATTGCTTTGTAAGTAAATACCACAACTTCTTTATCCATTTTTCACTTTCTGCGATGTTGAACTTGTACTGTAAACGAGGTTCTTGTAAACAGAGGTGTCCCAAACTTTGGGGTGGCTGTGTCTTTTTGATTTTAATTTCCCTAAACTATATGACCATAAGTGGAAGTGCCCTAGGCTCTGTTGCTCTGTTTTTTAGATGTTTCAGGAAACACCATACACTTCTCCCGAGTGTCTGTTGGCAATTTACATCCCGCCCATCAGCATAACAAGGCTCCCAGTTCTCCATGGCCTGTCCTGCCTTTCTGGATTTTACACTTTTTTCAGATGGCCCTTTTGACTGGGGGGAAGTGAGACTTCATTGTAGTGCAGATTTCCTTTGCAAGCTTGCTTGGTTGGCCAAAAAGGGCGTATGCGTTTTTTCCTGAATATATTCAGGAAAAAACGCATACGCCCTTTTTGGCCAAGTGCATCATGGTGGACGTTCTGCCTCTTTTCCTGTGCTTTCAATGCAATTCCAGTCTACCTCCTGAAATCGGTTTCCTGCAATTCTGCCCCGCTTTCAAGTCCTCTTGGCAGCCTTACTTCAGTATATTTTTGGACGATAGCTGTCATTTATAACTCTGCAGGTTTGTGAATTACATTGCCCCTGAGCTCCTTTCTTCAACTCGCTTTCTTGTGACCTGGCCGCAACACCGCAGGATGGCTTCAGGCCCTAATCTGGTTCCGGCACGGCACGCTGAGCCTTTGGTTAATTCCTCTTCCTGGTGGGAAATGAGAGTTAAATTTGCCCGTCCAGACACCTCCAGCTAGTCTCTCATTGGTTCTCGCTATTCCTGTTCATCTTCCGCAGAAATTGCAAACTGGGCAAAACAGGAGGTTAAAGGGACTGACTCTCCAAGTCGGGAGGGTGTTAGTAAAGCGTCTGGAATGTTGCATCCGAGTACCAGGGGAGGAAAACTGAGACATATTTGAACACGTCTCCGGATCACATAGTTGATCATACTCTAGGTTCCACATGCATGTTTTAGCTGAAGGAAGAATACCTTAAACCTTGGTAGTTGAAACCCGTGGAATGGGTACCATGCAATATGACTTCAAAGGGTCTTCATTTGCTCACCGAACCTCTCCAATCCTATCACTGCTGTGTTTATGCCCCTGTACACAGGCTTGATTCTCTTTTGGAGACATACCAATCCATAGGTTTTAAGATACTTACTAGTCAGGTACGTTCTTAGGCGTTTAATATGGGGTGTTGAGTCCATTTCGTTGAGCAAGGAGTAGCTCTTGTCTATTCCATATTTGGCTTAAGGAACTTTATCTGTGCTCATTTCAATGTCTGGTTTTATGCAGCACCCCAACTCACCTTTCCCCTTAAGCAAGCATAAGTTGGTTTTCTAAATTTGAGACACTGTTCTGTTTTGGAATTCAGTTCCTGTGTAGCCAAGTTTACATTCCGTGTATTAGTGATATCTTATGATGTTTCTTTTTCTGTGTGACTTATTTCAGTTAGAATCATCGTACCTGAATCCACTCATTATGCTGCTACGGGCCTGATGACATAGATTTCATTGCTGAGTGATACTGCATTGTACGTAAGTACCACAAGTTCTTTATCCATTTTTCACTTTCTGTGATATTGAACTTGTACGGTAAACGAGGTTCTTGTAAACAGAGGCGTCCCAAACTTTGGGGTGGCTGTGTCTTTTTGATTTTAATTTCCCTAAGCTATAGGACCATAAGTGGAAGTGCCCTAGGCTCTGTTGCTTTGTTTTTTAGATGTTTCAGGAAACACCATACACTTCTCCCGAGTGTCTGTTGGCAATTTACATCCCGCCCATCAGCATAACAAGGCTCCCAGTTCTCCATGGCCTGTCCTGCCTTTCTGGATTTTACACTTTTTTCAGATGGCCCTTTTGACCGGGGGGAAGTGAGACTTCATTGTAGTGCAGATTTCCTTTGCAAGTTTGCTTGGTTGGCCAAAAAGGGCGTATGCGTTTTTTCCTGAATATATTCAGGAAAAAACGCATACGCCCTTTTTGGCCAAGTGCATCATTGTGGACGTTCTGCCTCTTTTCCTATGCTTTCAATGCAATTCCAGTCTACCTCCTGAAATCGGTTTCCTGCAATTCTGCCCCGCTTTCAAGTCCTCTTGGCAGCCTTACTTCAGTATATTTTTGGACGATAGCTGTCATTTATAACTCTGCAGGTTTGTGAATTACAGTGCCCCTGAACTCCTTTCTTCAACTCGCTTTCTTGTGACCTGGCCGCAACACCGCAGGATGGCTTCAGGCCCTAATCTGGTTCCGGCACGGCACGCTGAGCCTTTGGTTATTTCCTCTTCCTGGTGGGAAATGAGAGTTAAATTTGCCCGTCCAGACACCTCCAGCTAGTCTCTCATTGGTTCTCCCTATTCCTGTTCATCTTCCGCAGAAATTGCAAACTGGGCCAAACAGGAGGTTAAAGGCGCTGACTCTCCAAGTGGGGAGAGTGTTAGTAAAGCGTCTGGAATGTTGCACCCGAGTACCAGGGGAGGAAAACTGAGACATATTTGAACACGTCTCCCGTTCACACGGTTGATCATACTCTGGGTTCCACATGCATGTTTTAGCTGAAGGAAGAATACCTTAAACCTGGAGAGTTGAGACCCGTGGAATGGGTACCATGCAATATGACTTCAAAGGGTCTTCATTTGCTCACCGAACCTCTCCAATCCTATCACTGCTGCGTTTATGCCCCTGTACACACGCTTGATTCTCTTTTGGAGACATAGCAATCCATAGGTTTTAAGATACTTACTAGTCAGGTACATTCTTAGGCGTTTAATATGGGGTGTTGAGTCCATTTCGTTGAGCAAGGAGTAGCTCTTGTCTATTCCATATTTGGCTTAAGGAACTTTATCTGTGCTCATTTCAATGTCTGGTTTTATGCAGCACCCCAACTTACCTTTCCCCTTAAGCAAGCATAAGTTGCTTTTCTAAATTTGAGACCCTGTTCTGTTTTGTAATTCAGTTCCTGTGTAGCCAAGTTTACATTCCGTGTATTAGTGATATCTTATGATGTTTCTTTTCTGTGTGACTTATTTCAGTTAGAATCATCGTACCTGAATCCACTCATTATGCTGCTACGGGCCTCATGACATAGATTTCATTGCTGAGTGATACTGCATTGTATGTAAGTACCACAAGTTCTTTATCCATTTTTCACTTTCTGAGATATTGAACTTGTACGGTAAACGAGGTTCTTGTAAACAGAGGCGTCCCAAACTTTGGGGTGGCTGTGTCTTTTTGATTTTAATTTCCCTAAGCTATAGGACCATAAGTGGAAGTGCCCTAGGCTCTGTTGCTTTGTTTTTTAGATGTTTCAGGAAACACCATACACTTCTCCCGAGTGTCTGTTGGCAATTTACATCCCGCCCATCAGCATAACAAGGCTCCCAGTTCTCCATGGCCTGTCCTGCCTTTCTGGATTTTACACTTTTTTCAGATGGCCCTTTTGACCGGGGGGAAGTGAGACTTCATTGTAGTGCAGATTTCCTTTGCAAGTTTGCTTGGTTGGCCAAAAAGGGCGTATGCGTTTTTTCCTGAATATATTCAGGAAAAAACGCATACGCCCTTTTTGGCCAAGTGCATCATTGTGGACGTTCTGCCTCTTTTCCTATGCTTTCAATGCAATTCCAGTCTACCTCCTGAAATCGGTTTCCTGCAATTCTGCCCCGCTTTCAAGTCCTCTTGGCAGCCTTACTTCAGTATATTTTTGGACGATAGCTGTCATTTATAACTCTGCAGGTTTGTGAATTACAGTGCCCCTGAACTCCTTTCTTCAACTCGCTTTCTTGTGACCTGGCCGCAACACCGCAGGATGGCTTCAGGCCCTAATCTGGTTCCGGAACGGCACGCTGAGCCTTTGGTTATTTCCTCTTCCTGGTGGGAAATGAGAGTTAAATTTGCCCGTCCAGACACCTCCAGCTAGTCTCTCATTGGTTCTCCCTATTCCTGTTCATCTTCCGCAGAAATTGCAAACTGGGCCAAACAGGAGGTTAAAGGCGCTGACTCTCCAAGTGGGGAGAGTGTTAGTAAAGCGTCTGGAATGTTGCACCCGAGTACCAGGGGAGGAAAACTGAGACATATTTGAACACGTCTCCCGTTCACACGGTTGATCATACTCTGGGTTCCACATGCATGTTTTAGCTGAAGGAAGAATACCTTAAACCTGGAGAGTTGAGACCCGTGGAATGGGTACCATGCAATATGACTTCAAAGGGTCTTCATTTGCTCACCGAACCTCTCCAATCCTATCACTGCTGCGTTTATGCCCCTGTACACACGCTTGATTCTCTTTTGGAGACATAGCAATCCATAGGTTTTAAGATACTTACTAGTCAGGTACATTCTTAGGCGTTTAATATGGGGTGTTGAGTCCATTTCGTTGAGCAAGGAGTAGCTCTTGTCTATTCCATATTTGGCTTAAGGAACTTTATCTGTGCTCATTTCAATGTCTGGTTTTATGCAGCACCCCAACTTACCTTTCCCCTTAAGCAAGCATAAGTTGCTTTTCTAAATTTGAGACCCTGTTCTGTTTTGTAATTCAGTTCCTGTGTAGCCAAGTTTACATTCCGTGTATTAGTGATATCTTATGATGTTTCTTTTCTGTGTGACTTATTTCAGTTAGAATCATCGTACCTGAATCCACTCATTATGCTGCTACGGGCCTCATGACATAGATTTCATTGCTGAGTGATACTGCATTGTATGTAAGTACCACAAGTTCTTTATCCATTTTTCACTTTCTGTGATATTGAACTTGTACGGTAAACGAGGTTCTTGTAAACAGAGGCGTCCCAAACTTTGGGGTGGCTGTGTCTTTTTGATTTTAATTTCCCTAAGCTATAGGACCATAAGTGGAAGTGCCCTAGGCTCTGTTGCTTTGTTTTTTAGATGTTTCAGGAAACACCATACACTTCTCCCGAGTGTCTGTTGGCAATTTACATCCCGCCCATCAGCATAACAAGGCTCCCAGTTCTCCATGGCCTGTCCTGCCTTTCTGGATTTTACACTTTTTTCAGATGGCCCTTTTGACCGGGGGGAAGTGAGACTTCATTGTAGTGCAGATTTCCTTTGCAAGTTTGCTTGGTTGGCCAAAAAGGGCGTATGCGTTTTTTCCTGAATATATTCAGGAAAAAACGCATACGCCCTTTTTGGCCAAGTGTATCATTGTGGACGATCTACCTCTTTTCCTATGCTTTCAATGCAATTCCAGTCTACCTCTTGAAATCTGTTTCCTGCAATTCTGCCCCGCATTCAAGTCCTCTTGGCAGCCTTACTTCAGTATATTTTTGGATGATAGCTGTCATTTATAACTCTGCAGGTTTGTGAATTACAGTGCCCCTGAGCTCCTTTCTTCAACTCGCTTTCTTGTGACCTGGCCGCAACACCGCAGGATGGCTTCAGGCCCTAATCTGGTTCCGGCATGGCACGCTGAGCCTTTGGTTAATTCCTCTTCCTGGTGGGAAATGAGAGTTAAATTTGCCCGTCCAGACACCTCCAGCTAGTCTCTCATTGGTTCTCGCTATTCCTGTTCATCTTCCGCAGAAATTGCAAACTGGGCCAAACAGGAGGTTAAAGGGACTGACTCTCCAAGTCGGGAGGGTGTTAGTAAAGCGTCTGGAATGTTGCATCCGAGTACCAGGGGAGGAAAACTGAGACATATTTGAACACGTCTCCCGATCACATGGTTGATCATACTCTAGGTTCCACATGCATGTTTTAGCTGAAGGAAGAATACCTTAAAACTTGGTATTTGAAACCCGTGGAATGGGTACCATGCAATATGACTTCAAAGGGTCTTCATTTGCTCACCGAACCTCTCCAATCCTATCACTGCTGCGTTTATGCCCCTGTACACACGCTTGATTCTCTTTTGGAGACATAGCAATCCATAGGTTTTAAGATACTTACTAGTCAGGTACGTTCTTAGACGTTTAATATGGGGTGTTGAGTCCATTTCGTTGAGCAAGGAGTAGCTCTTGTCTATTCCATATTTGGCTTAAGGAACTTTATCTGTGCTCATTTCAATGTCTGGTTTTATGCAGCACCCCAACTCACCTTTCCCCTTAAGCAAGCATAAGTTGGTTTTCTAAATTTGAGACCCTGTTCTGTTTTGGAATTCAGTTCCTGTGTAGCCAAGTTTACATTCCGTGTATTACTGATATCTTATGATGTTTCTTTTTCTGTGTGACTTATTTCAGTTAGAATCATCGTACCTGAATCCACTCATTATGCTGCTACGGGCCTGATGACATAGATTTCATTGCTGAGTGATACTGCATTGTACGTAAGTACCACAAGTTCTTTATCCATTTTTCACTTTCTGTGATATTGAACTTGTACGGTAAACGAGGTTCTTGTAAACAGAGGCGTCCCAAACTTTGGGGTGGCTGTGTCTTTTTGATTTTAATTTCCCTAAGCTATAGGACCATAAGTGGAAGTGCCCTAGGCTCTGTTGCTTTCTTTTTTAGATGTTTCAGGAAACACCATACACTTCTCCCGAGTGTCTGTTGGCAATTTACATCCCGCCCATCAGCATAACAAGGCTCCCAGTTCTCCATGGCCTGTCCTGCCTTTCTGGATTTTACACTTTTTTCAGATGGCCCTTTTGACCGGGGGGAAGTGAGACTTCATTGTAGTGCAGATTTCCTTTGCAAGCTTGCTTGGTTGGCCAAAAAGTGCGTATGCATTTTTTCCTGAATATATTCAGGAAAAAATGCATACGCCCTTTTTGGCCAAGTGCATCATTGTGGACGTTCTGCCTCTTTTCCTATGCTTTCAATGCAATTCCAGTCTACCTCCTGAAATCGGTTTCCTGCAATTCTGCCCCGCTTTCAAGTCCTCTTGGCAGCCTTACTTCAGTATATTTTTGGACGATAGCTGTCATTTATAACTCTGCAGGTTTGTTAATTACAGTGCCCCTGAGCTCCTTTCTTCAACTCGCTTTCTTTTGAGCTGGCCGCAACACCGCAGGATGGCTTCAGGCCCTAATCTGGTTCCGGCACGGCACGCTGAGCCTTTGGTTATTTCCTCTTCCTGGTGGGAAATGAGAGTTAAATTTGCCCGTCCAGACACCTCCAGCTAGTCTCTCATTTGTTCTCCCTATTCCTGTTCATCTTCCGCAGAAATTGCAAAATGGTCCAAACAGGAGGTTAAAGGGACTGACTCTCCAAGTCGGGAGGGTGTTAGTAAAGCGTCTCGAATGTTGCACCCGAGTACCAGGGGAGGAAAACTGAGACATATTTGAACACGTCTCCCGATCACATGGTTGATCATACTCTAGGTTCCACATGCATGTTTTAGCTGAAGGAAGAATACCTTAAACCTGGATAGTTGAAACCCGTGGAATGGGTACCATGCAATATGACTTCAAAGGGTCTTCATTTGCTCACCGAACCTCTCCAATCCTATCACTGCTGCGTTTATGCCCCTGTATACATGCTTGATTCTCTTTCGGAGTCATAGCAATCCATAGGTTTTAAGATACTTACTAGTCAGGTACATTCTTAGGCGTTTAATATGCGGTGTTGAGTCCATTTCGTTGAGCAAGGAGTAGCTCTTGTCTATTCCATATTTGGCTTAAGGAACTTTATCTGTGCTCATTTCAATGTCTGGTTTTATGCAGCACCCCAACTCACCTTTACCCTTAAGCAAGCATAAGTTGGTTTTCTAAATTTGAGACCCTGTTCTGTTCTGTAATTCAGTTCCTGTGTAGCTAAGTTTACATTCCGTGTATTACTGATATCTTATGATGTTTCTTTTTCTGTGTGACTTATTTCAGTTAGAATCATCATACCTGAATCCAGTCATTATGCTGCTAAGGGCCTGATGACATAGATTTCATTGCTGAGTGATATTGCTTTGTAAGTAAATACCACAACTTCTTTATCCATTTTTCACTTTCTGCGATGTTGAACTTGTACTGTAAATGAGGTTCTTGTAAACAGAGGCGTCCCAAACTTTGGGGTGGCTGTGTCTTTTTGATTTTAATTTCCCTAATCTATAGGACCATAAGTGGAAGTGCCCTAGGCTCTGTTGCTTTTCTTTTTAGATGTTTCAGGAAACACCATACACTTCTTCCGAGTGTCTGTTGGCAATTTACATCCCGCCCATCAGCATAACAAGGCTCCAGGTTCTCCATGGCCTGTCCTGCCTTTCTGGATTTTACACTTTATTCAGATGGCCCTTTTGACCGGGGGGAAGTGAGACTTCTTTGTAGTGCAGATTTCCTTTGCAAGTTTGCTTGGTTGGCCAAAAAGGGCGTATGCGTTTTTTCCTGAATATATTCAGGAAAATACGCATACGCACTTTTTGGCCAAGTGCATCATTGTGGACGTTCTGCCTCTTTCCCTATGCTTTCAATGCAATTCCAGTCTACCTCCTGAAATCGGTTTCCTGCAATTCTGCCCCGCTTTCAAGTCCTCTTGGCAGCCTTACTTCAGTATATTTTTGGACGATAGCTGTCATTTATAACTCTGCAGGTTTGTGAATTACAGTGCCCCTGAGCTCCTTTCTTCAACTCGCTTTCTTTTGAGCTGGCCGCAACACCGCAGGATGGCTTCAGGCCCTAATCTGGTTCCGGCACGGCACGCTGAGCCTTTGGTTATTTCCTCTTCCTGGTGGGAAATGAGAGTTAAATTTGCCCGTCCAGACACCTCCAGCTAGTCTCTCATTGGTTCTCCCTATTCCTGTTCATCTTCCGCAGAAATTGCAAACTGGGCCAAACAGGAGGTTAAAGGCGCTGACTCTCCAAGTGGGGAGAGTGTTAGTAAAGCATCTGGAATGTTGCACCCGAGTACCAGGGGAGGAAAACTGAGACATATTTGAACACGTCTCCCGTTCACACGGTTGATCATACTCTGGGTTCCACATGCATGTTTTAGCTGAAGGAAGAATACCTTAAACCTGGAGAGTTGAGAACCGTGTAATGGGTACCATGCAATATGACTTCAAAGGGTCTTCATTTGCTCGCCGAACCTCTCCAATCCTATCACTGCTGTGTTTATGCCCCTGTACACACGCTTGATTCTCTTTTGGAGACATAGCAATCCATAGGTTTTAAGATACTTACTAGTCAGGTACATTCTTAGGCGTTTAATATGGGGTGTTGAGTCCATTTCGTTGAGCAAGGAGTAGCTCTTGTCTATTCCATATTTGGCTTAAGGAACTTTATCTGTGCTCATTTCAATCTCTGGTTTTATGCAGCACCCCAACTCACCTTTCCCCTTAAGCAAGCATAAGTTGGTTTTCTAAATTTGAGACCCTGTTCTGTTTTGGAATTCAGTTCCTGTGTAGCCAAGTTTACATTCCGTGTATTAGTGATATCTTATGATGTTTCTTTTTCTGTGTGACTTATTTCAGTTAGAATCATCGTACCTGAATCCACTCATTATGCTGCTACGGGCCTGATGACATAGATTTCATTGCTGAGTGATACTGCATTGTACGTAAGTACCACAAGTTCTTTATCCATTTCTCACTTTCTGTGATATTGAACTTGTACGGTAAACGAGGTTCTTGTAAACAGAGGCGTCCCAAACTTTGGGGTGGCTGTGTCTTTTTGATTTTAATTTCCCTAAGCTATAGGACCATAAGTGGAAGTGCCCTAGGCTCTGTTGCTTTCTTTTTTAGATGTTTCAGGAAACACCATACACTTCTCCCGAGTGTCTGTTGGCAATTTACATCCCGCCCATCAGCATAACAAGGCTCCCAGTTCTCCATGGCCTGTCCTGCCTTTCTGGATTTTACACTTTTTTCAGATGGCCCTTTTGACCGGGGGGAAGTGAGACTTCATTGTAGTGCAGATTTCCTTTGCAAGTTTGCTTGGTTGGCCAAAAAGGGCGTATGCGTTTTTTCCTGAATATATTCAGGAAAAAACCCATACGCCCTTTTTGGCAAAGTGTATCATTGTGGACGATCTACCTCTTTTCCTATGCTTTCAATGCAATTCCAGTCTACCTCTTGAAATCGGTTTCCTGCAATTCTGCCCCGCTTTCAAGTCCTCTTGGCAGCCTTACTTCAGTATATTTTTGGACGATAGCTGTCATTTATAACTCTGCAGGTTTGTGAATTACAGTGCCCCTGAGCTCCTTTCTTCAACTCGCTTTCTTGTGACCTGGCCGCAACACCGCAGGATGGCTTCAGGCCCTAATCTGGTTCCGGCACGGCACGCTGAGCCTTTGGTTAATTCCTCTTCCTGGTGGGAAATGAGAGTTAAATTTGCCCGTCCAGACACCTCCAGCTAGTCTCTCATTGGTTCTCGCTATTCCTGTTCATCTTCCGCAGAAATTGCAAACTGGGCCAAACAGGAGGTTAAAGGCGCTGACTCTCCAAGTGGGGAGAGTGTTAGTAAAGCGTCTGGAATGTTGCACCCGAGTACCAGGGGAGGAAAACTGAGACATATTTGAACACGTCTCCCGTTCACACGGTTGATCATACTCTGGGTTCCACATGCATGTTTTAGCTGAAGGAAGAATACCTTAAACCTGGAGAGTTGAGAACCGTGTAATGGGTACCATGCAATATGACTTCAAAGGGTCTTCATTTGCTCGCCGAACCTCTCCAATCCTATCACTGCTGTGTTTATGCCCCTGTACACACGCTTGATTCTCTTTTGGAGACATAGCAATCCATAGGTTTTAAGATACTTACTAGTCAGGTACATTCTTAGGCGTTTAATATGGGGTGTTGAGTCCATTTCGTTGAGCAAGGAGTAGCTCTTGTCTATTCCATATTTGGCTTAAGGAACTTTATCTGTGCTCATTTCAATCTCTGGTTTTATGCAGCACCCCAACTCACCTTTCCCCTTAAGCAAGCATAAGTTGGTTTTCTAAATTTGAGACCCTGTTCTGTTCTGTAATTCAGTTCCTGTGTAGCCAAGTTTACATTCCGTGTATTACTGATATCTTATGATGTTTCTTTTTCTGTGTGACTTATTTCAGTTAGAATCATCGTACCTGAATCCACTCATTATGCTGCTATGGGCCTGATGACATAGATTTCATTGCTGAGTGATACTGCATTGTACGTAAGTACCACAAGTTCTTTATCCATTTTTCACTTTCTGTGATATTGAACTTGTACGGTAAACGAGGTTCTTGTAAACAGAGGCGTCCCAAACTTTGGGGTGGCTGTGTCTTTTTGATTTTAATTTCCCTAAGCTATAGGACCATAAGTGGAAGTGCCCTAGGCTCTGTTGCTTTGTGTTTTAGATGTTTCAGGAAACACCATACACTTCTCCCGAGTGTCTGTTGGCAATTTACATCCCGCCCATCAGCATAACAAGGCTCCCAGTTCTCCATGGCCTGTCCTGCCTTTCTGGATTTTACACTTTTTTCAGATGGCCCTTTAGACCGGGGGGAAGTGAGACTTCATTGTAGTGCAGATTTCCTTTGCAAGCTTGCTTGGTTGGCCAAAAAGGGCGTATGCGTTTTTTCCTGAATATATTCAGGAAAAAACGCATACGCCCTTTTTGGCCAAGTGCATCATGGTGGACGTTCTGCCTCTTTTCCTATGCTTTCAATGCAATTCCAGTCTACCTCCTGAAATCGGTTTCCTGCAATTCTGCCCCGCTTTCAAGTCCTCTTGGCAGCCTTACTTCAGTATATTTTTGGACGATAGCTGTCATTTATAACTCTGCAGGTTTGTGAATTACAGTGCCCCTGAGCTCCTTTCTTCAACTCGCTTTCTTTTGAGCTGGCCGCAACACCGCAGGATGGCTTCAGGCCCTAATCTGGTTCCGGCACGGCACGCTGAGCCTTTGGTTATTTCCTCTTCCTGGTGGGAAATGAGAGTTAAATTTGCCCGTCCAGACACCTCCAGCTAGTCTCTCATTGGTTCTCCCTATTCCTGTTCATCTTCCGCAGAAATTGCAAACTGGGCCAAACAGGAGGTTAAAGGCGCTGACTCTCCAAGTGGGGAGAGTGTTAGTAAAGCATCTGGAATGTTGCACCCGAGTACCAGGGGAGGAAAACTGAGACATATTTGAACACGTCTCCCGTTCACACGGTTGATCATACTCTGGGTTCCACATGCATGTTTTAGCTGAAGGAAGAATACCTTAAACCTGGAGAGTTGAGAACCGTGTAATGGGTACCATGCAATATGACTTCAAAGGGTCTTCATTTGCTCGCCGAACCTCTCCAATCCTATCACTGCTGTGTTTATGCCCCTGTACACACGCTTGATTCTCTTTTGGAGACATAGCAATCCATAGGTTTTAAGATACTTACTAGTCAGGTACATTCTTAGGCGTTTAATATGGGGTGTTGAGTCCATTTCGTTGAGCAAGGAGTAGCTCTTGTCTATTCCATATTTGGCTTAAGGAACTTTATCTGTGCTCATTTCAATGTCTGGTTTTATGCAGCACCCCAACTCACCTTTCCCCTTAAGCAAGCATAAGTTGGTTTTCTAAATTTGAGACCTTGTTCTGTTTTGGAATTCAGTTCCTGTGTAGCCAAGTTTACATTCCGTGTATTAGTGATATCTTATGATGTTTCTTTTTCTGTGTGACTTATTTCAGTTAGAATCATCGTACCTGAATCCACTCATTATGCTGCTACGGGCCTGATGACATAGATTTCATTGCTGAGTGATACTGCATTGTACGTAAGTACCACAAGTTCTTTATCCATTTTTCACTTTCTGTGATATTGAACTTGTACGGTAAACGAGGTTCTTGTAAACAGAGGCGTCCCAAACTTTGGGGTGGCTGTGTCTTTTTGATTTTAATTTCCCTAAGCTATAGGACCATAAGTGGAAGTGCCCTAGGCTCTGTTGCTTTGTGTTTTAGATGTTTCAGGAAACACCATACACTTCTCCCGAGTGTCTGTTGGCAATTTACATCCCGCCCATCAGCATAACAAGGCTCCCAGTTCTCCATGGCCTGTCCTGCCTTTCTGGATTTTACACTTTTTTCAGATGGCCCTTTTGACCGGGGGGAAGTGAGACTTCATTGTAGTGCAGATTTCCTTTGCAAGCTTGCTTGGTTGGCCAAAAAGGGCGTATGCGTTTTTTCCTGAATATATTCAGGAAAAAACGCATACGCCCTTTTTGGCCAAGTGCATCATGGTGGACGTTCTGCCTCTTTTCCTATGCTTTCAATGCAATTCCAGTCTACCTCCTGAAATCGGTTTCCTGCAATTCTGCCCCGCTTTCAAGTCCTCTTGGCAGCCTTACTTCAGTATATTTTTGGACGATAGCTGTCATTTATAACTCTGCAGGTTTGTGAATTACAGTGCCCCTGAGCTCCTTTCTTCAACTCGCTTTCTTTTGAGCTGGCCGCAACACCGCAGGATGGCTTCAGGCCCTAATCTGGTTCCGGCACGGCACGCTGAGCCTTTGGTTATTTCCTCTTCCTGGTGGGAAATGAGAGTTAAATTTGCCCGTCCAGACACCTCCAGCTAGTCTCTCATTGGTTCTCCCTATTCCTGTTCATCTTCCGCAGAAATTGCAAACTGGGCCAAACAGGAGGTTAAAGGCGCTGACTCTCCAAGTGGGGAGAGTGTTAGTAAAGCGTCTGGAATGTTGCATCCGAGTACCAGGAGAGGAAAACTGAGACATATTTGAACACGTCTCCCGATCACATGGTTGATCATACTCTAGGTTCCACATGCATGTTTTAGCTGAAGGAAGAATACCTTAAACCTGGGTAGTTGAAACCCGTGGAATGGGTACCATGCAATATGACTTCAAAGGGTCTTCATTTGCTCACCGAACCTCTCCAATCCTATCACTGCTGCGTTTATGCCCCTGTACACATGCTTGATTCTCTTTCGGAGACATAGCAATCCATAGGTTTTAAGATACTTACTAGTCAGGTACGTTCTTAGGCATTTAATATGGGGTGTTGAGTCCATTTCATTGAGCAAGGAGTAGCTCTTGTCTATTCCATATTTGGCTTAAGGAACTTTATCTGTGCTCATTTCAATGTCTGGTTTTATGCAGCACCCCAACTCACCTTTCCCCTTAAGCAAGCATAAGTTGGTTTTCTAAATTTGAGACCCTGTTCTGTTTTGGAATTCAGTTCCTGTGTAGCCAAGTTTACATTCCGTGTATTAGTGATATCTTATGATGTTTCTTTTTCTGTGTGACTTATTTCAGTTAGAATCATCGTACCTGAATCCACTCATTATGCTGCTACGGGCCTGATGACATAGATTTCATTGCTGAGTGATACTGCATTGTACGTAAGTACCACAAGTTCTTTATCCATTTTTCACTTTCTGTGATATTGAACTTGTACGGTAAACGAGGTTCTTGTAAACAGAGGCGTCCCAAACTTTGGGGTGGCTGTGTCTTTTTGATTTTAATTTCCCTAAGCTATAGGACCATAAGTGGAAGTGCCCTAGGTTCTGTTGCTTTGTTTTTTAGATGTTTCAGGAAACACCATACACTTCTCCCGAGTGTCTGTTGGCAATTTACATCCCGCCCATCAGCATAACAAGGCTCCCAGTTCTCCATGGCCTGTCCTGCCTTTCTGGATTTTACACTTTTTTCAGATGGCCCTTTTGACCGGGGGGAAGTGAGACTTCATTGTAGTGCAGATTTCCTTTGCAAGCTTGCTTGGTTGGCCAAAAAGGGCGTATGCGTTTTTTCCTGAATATATTCAGGAAAAAACACATACGCCCTTTTTGGCCAAGTGCATCATTGTAGACGTTCTGCCTCTTTTCCTATGCTTTCAATGCAATTCCAGTCTACCTCCTGAAATCGGTTTCCTGCAATTCTGCCCCGCTTTCAAGTCCTCTTGGCAGCCTTACTTCAGTATATTTTTGGACGATAGCTGTCATTTATAACTCTGCAGGTTTGTGAATTACAGTGCCCCTGAGCTCCTTTCTTCAACTCGCTTTCTTGTGACCTGGCCGCAACACCGCAGGATGGCTTCAGGCCCTAATCTGGTTCCGGCACGGCACGCTGAGCCTTTGGTTATTTCCTCTTCCTGGTGGGAAATGAGAGTTAAATTTGCCCGTCCAGACACCTCCAGCTAGTCTCTCATTGGTTCTCCCTATTCCTGTTCATCTTCCGCAGAAATTGCAAACTGGGCCAAACAGGAGGTTAAAGGTGCTAACTCTCCAAGTGGGGAGAGTTTTAGTAAAGCGTCTGGAATGTTGCACCAGAGTACCAGGGCAGGAAAACTGAGACATATTTGAACACGTCTCCCGTTCACACGGTTGATCATACTCTGGGTTCCACATGCATGTTTTAGCTGAAGGAAGAATAAGTTAAACCTGGAGAGTTGAGACCCGTGGAATGGGTACCATGCAATATGACTTCAAAGGGTCTTCATTTGCTCACCGAACCTCTCCAATCCTATCACTGCTGCGTTTATGCCCCTGTACACACGCTTGATTCTCTTTTGGAGACATAGCAATCCATAGGTTTTAAGATACTTACTAGTCAGGTACATTCTTAGGCGTTTAATATGGGGTGTTGAGTCCATTTCGTTGAGCAAGGAGTAGCTCTTGTCTATTCCATATTTGGCTTAAGGAACTTTATCTGTGCTCATTTCAATCTCTGGTTTTATGCAGCACCCCAACTCACCTTTCTCCTTAAGCAAGCATAAGTTGCTTTTCTAAATTTGAGACCCTGTTCTGTTTTGTAATTCAGTTCCTGTGTAGCCAAGTTTACATTCCGTGTATTAGTGATATCTTATGATGTTTCTTTTTCTGTGTGACTTATTTCAGTTAGAATCATCGTACCTGAATCCACTCATTATGCTGCTACGGGCCTGATGACATAGATTTCATTGCTGAGTGATACTGCATTGTACGTAAGTACCACAAGTTCTTTATCCATTTTTCACTTTCTGTGATATTGAACTTGTACGGTAAACGAGGTTCTTGTAAACAGAGGCGTCCCAAACTTTGGGGTGGCTGTGTCTTTTTGATTTTAATTTCCCTAAGCTATAGGACCATAAGTGGAAGTGCCCTAGGTTCTGTTGCTTTGTTTTTTAGATGTTTCAGGAAACACCATACACTTCTCCCGAGTGTCTGTTGGCAATTTACATCCCGCCCATCAGCATAACAAGGCTCCCAGTTCTCCATGGCCTGTCCTGCCTTTCTGGATTTTACACTATTTTCAGATGGCCCTTTTGACCGGGGGGAAGTGAGACTTCATTGTAGTGCAGATTTCCTTTGCAAGTTTGCTTGGTTGGCCAAAAAGGGCGTATGCGTTTTTTCCTGAATATATTCAGGAAAAAACGCATACGCCCTTTTTGGCCAAGTGCATCATTGTGGACGTTCTGCCTCTTTTCCTATGCTTTCAATGCAATTCCAGTCTACCTCCTGAAATCGGTTTCCTGCAATTCTGCCCCGCTTTCAAGTCCTCTTGGCAGCCTTACTTCAGTATATTTTTGGACGATAGCTGTCATTTATAACTCTGCAGGTTTGTGAATTACAGTGCCCCTGAGCTCCTTTTTTCAACTCGCTTTCTTTTGAGCTGGCCGCAACACCGCAGTATGGCTTCAGGTCCTACTCTGCTTCCGGCACGGCACGCTGAGCCTTTGGTTATTTCCTCTTCTTGGTGGGAAATGAGAGTTAAATTTGCCCGTCCAGACACCTCCAGCTAGTCTCTCATTGGTTCTCCCTATTCCTGTTCATCTTCCGCAGAAATTGCAAACTGGGCCAAACAGGAGGTTAAAGGTGCTGACTCTCCAAGTGGGGAGAGTGTTAGTAAAGCATCTGGAATGTTGCACCAGAGTACCAGGGTACGAAAACTGAGACATATTTGAACACGTCTCCCTTTCACACGGTTGATCATACTCTGGGTTCCACATGCATGTTTTAGCTGAAGGAAGAATACCTTAAACCTGGAGAGTTGAGACCCGTGAAATGTGTACCATGCAATATTACTTCAAAGGGTCTTCATTTGCTCACCGAACCTCTCCAATCCTATCACTGCTGCGTTTATGCCCCTGTACACATGCTTGATTCTCTTTCGGAGACATAGCAATCCATAGGTTTTAAGATACTTACTAGTCAGGTACATTCTTAGGCGTTTAATATGGGGTGTTGAGTCCATTTCGTTGAGCAAGGAGTAGCTCTTGTCTATTCCATATTTGGCTTAAGGAACTTTATCTGTGCTCATTTCAATCTCTGGTTTTATGCAGCACCCCAACTCACCTTTCCCCTTAAGCAAGCATAAGTTGGTTTTCTAAATTTGAGACCCTGTTCTGTTTTGGAATTCAGTTCCTGTGTAGCCAAGTTTACATTCCGTGTATTACTGATATCTTATGATGTTTCTTTTTCTGTGTGACTTATTTCAGTTAGAATCATCATACTTGAATCCACTCATTGTGCTGCTAAGGGCCTGATGACATAGATTTCATTGCTGAGTGATATTGCTTTGTAAGTAAATACCACAACTTCTTTATCCATTTTTCACTTTCTGCGATGTTGAACTTGTACTGTAAACGAGGTTCTTGTAAACAGAGGTGTCCCAAACTTTGGGGTGGCTGTGTCTTTTTGATTTTAATTTCCCTAAACTATAGGACCATAAGTGGAAGTGCCCTAGGCTCTGTTGCTCTGTTTTTTAGATGTTTCAGGAAACACCATACACTTCTCCCGAGTGTCTGTTGGCAATTTACATCCCGCCCATCAGCATAACAAGGCTCCCAGTTCTCCATGGCCTGTCCTGCCTTTCTGGATTTTACACTTTTTTCAGATGGCCCTTTTGACTGGGGGGAAGTGAGACTTCATTGTAGTGCAGATTTCCTTTGCAAGCTTGCTTGGTTGGCCAAAAAGGGCGTATGCGTTTTTTCCTGAATATATTCAGGAAAAAACGCATACGCCCTTTTTGGCCAAGTGCATCATGGTGGACGTTCTGCCTCTTTTCCTGTGCTTTCAATGCAATTCCAGTCTACCTCCTGAAATCGGTTTCCTGCAATTCTGCCCCGCTTTCAAGTCCTCTTGGCAGCCTTACTTCAGTATATTTTTGGACGATAGCTGTCATTTATAACTCTGCAGGTTTGTGAATTACGTTGCCCCTGAGCTCCTTTCTTCAACTCGCTTTCTTGTGACCTGGCCGCAACACCGCAGGATGGCTTCAGGCCCTAATCTGGTTCCGGCACGGCACGCTGAGCCTTTGGTTAATTCCTCTTCCTGGTGGGAAATGAGAGTTAAATTTGCCCGTCCAGACACCTCCAGCTAGTCTCTCATTGGTTCTCCCTATTCCTGTTCATCTTCCGCAGAAATTGCAAACTGGGCCAAACAGGAGGTTAAAGGTGCTAACTCTCCAAGTGGGGAGAGTTTTAGTAAAGCGTCTGGAATGTTGCACCAGAGTACCAGGGCAGGAAAACTGAGACATATTTGAACACGTCTCCCGTTCACACGGTTGATCATACTCTGGGTTCCACATGCATGTTTTAGCTGAAGGAAGAATAAGTTAAACCTGGAGAGTTGAGACCCGTGGAATGGGTACCATGCAATATGACTTCAAAGGGTCTTCATTTGCTCACCGAACCTCTCCAATCCTATCACTGCTGCGTTTATGCCCCTGTACACACGCTTGATTCTCTTTTGGAGACATAGCAATCCATAGGTTTTAAGATACTTACTAGTCAGGTACATTCTTAGGCGTTTAATATGGGGTGTTGAGTCCATTTCGTTGAGCAAGGAGTAGCTCTTGTCTATTCCATATTTGGCTTAAGGAACTTTATCTGTGCTCATTTCAATCTCTGGTTTTATGCAGCACCCCAACTCACCTTTCTCCTTAAGCAAGCATAAGTTGCTTTTCTAAATTTGAGACCCTGTTCTGTTTTGTAATTCAGTTCCTGTGTAGCCAAGTTTACATTCCGTGTATTAGTGATATCTTATGATGTTTCTTTTTCTGTGTGACTTATTTCAGTTAGAATCATCGTACCTGAATCCACTCATTATGCTGCTACGGGCCTGATGACATAGATTTCATTGCTGAGTGATACTGCATTGTACGTAAGTACCACAAGTTCTTTATCCATTTTTCACTTTCTGTGATATTGAACTTGTACGGTAAACGAGGTTCTTGTAAACAGAGGCGTCCCAAACTTTGGGGTGGCTGTGTCTTTTTGATTTTAATTTCCCTAAGCTATAGGACCATAAGTGGAAGTGCCCTAGGTTCTGTTGCTTTGTTTTTTAGATGTTTCAGGAAACACCATACACTTCTCCCGAGTGTCTGTTGGCAATTTACATCCCGCCCATCAGCATAACAAGGCTCCCAGTTCTCCATGGCCTGTCCTGCCTTTCTGGATTTTACACTATTTTCAGATGGCCCTTTTGACCGGGGGGAAGTGAGACTTCATTGTAGTGCAGATTTCCTTTGCAAGTTTGCTTGGTTGGCCAAAAAGGGCGTATGCGTTTTTTCCTGAATATATTCAGGAAAAAACGCATACGCCCTTTTTGGCCAAGTGCATCATTGTGGACGTTCTGCCTCTTTTCCTATGCTTTCAATGCAATTCCAGTCTACCTCCTGAAATCGGTTTCCTGCAATTCTGCCCCGCTTTCAAGTCCTCTTGGCAGCCTTACTTCAGTATATTTTTGGACGATAGCTGTCATTTATAACTCTGCAGGTTTGTGAATTACAGTGCCCCTGAGCTCCTTTTTTCAACTCGCTTTCTTTTGAGCTGGCCGCAACACCGCAGTATGGCTTCAGGTCCTACTCTGCTTCCGGCACGGCACGCTGAGCCTTTGGTTATTTCCTCTTCTTGGTGGGAAATGAGAGTTAAATTTGCCCGTCCAGACACCTCCAGCTAGTCTCTCATTGGTTCTCCCTATTCCTGTTCATCTTCCGCAGAAATTGCAAACTGGGCCAAACAGGAGGTTAAAGGTGCTGACTCTCCAAGTGGGGAGAGTGTTAGTAAAGCATCTGGAATGTTGCACCAGAGTACCAGGGTACGAAAACTGAGACATATTTGAACACGTCTCCCTTTCACACGGTTGATCATACTCTGGGTTCCACATGCATGTTTTAGCTGAAGGAAGAATACCTTAAACCTGGAGAGTTGAGACCCGTGAAATGTGTACCATGCAATATTACTTCAAAGGGTCTTCATTTGCTCACCGAACCTCTCCAATCCTATCACTGCTGCGTTTATGCCCCTGTACACATGCTTGATTCTCTTTCGGAGACATAGCAATCCATAGGTTTTAAGATACTTACTAGTCAGGTACATTCTTAGGCGTTTAATATGGGGTGTTGAGTCCATTTCGTTGAGCAAGGAGTAGCTCTTGTCTATTCCATATTTGGCTTAAGGAACTTTATCTGTGCTCATTTCAATCTCTGGTTTTATGCAGCACCCCAACTCACCTTTCCCCTTAAGCAAGCATAAGTTGGTTTTCTAAATTTGAGACCCTGTTCTGTTTTGGAATTCAGTTCCTGTGTAGCCAAGTTTACATTCCGTGTATTACTGATATCTTATGATGTTTCTTTTTCTGTGTGACTTATTTCAGTTAGAATCATCATACTTGAATCCACTCATTGTGCTGCTAAGGGCCTGATGACATAGATTTCATTGCTGAGTGATATTGCTTTGTAAGTAAATACCACAACTTCTTTATCCATTTTTCACTTTCTGCGATGTTGAACTTGTACTGTAAACGAGGTTCTTGTAAACAGAGGTGTCCCAAACTTTGGGGTGGCTGTGTCTTTTTGATTTTAATTTCCCTAAACTATAGGACCATAAGTGGAAGTGCCCTAGGCTCTGTTGCTCTGTTTTTTAGATGTTTCAGGAAACACCATACACTTCTCCCGAGTGTCTGTTGGCAATTTACATCCCGCCCATCAGCATAACAAGGCTCCCAGTTCTCCATGGCCTGTCCTGCCTTTCTGGATTTTACACTTTTTTCAGATGGCCCTTTTGACTGGGGGGAAGTGAGACTTCATTGTAGTGCAGATTTCCTTTGCAAGCTTGCTTGGTTGGCCAAAAAGGGCGTATGCGTTTTTTCCTGAATATATTCAGGAAAAAACGCATACGCCCTTTTTGGCCAAGTGCATCATGGTGGACGTTCTGCCTCTTTTCCTGTGCTTTCAATGCAATTCCAGTCTACCTCCTGAAATCGGTTTCCTGCAATTCTGCCCCGCTTTCAAGTCCTCTTGGCAGCCTTACTTCAGTATATTTTTGGACGATAGCTGTCATTTATAACTCTGCAGGTTTGTGAATTACGTTGCCCCTGAGCTCCTTTCTTCAACTCGCTTTCTTGTGACCTGGCCGCAACACCGCAGGATGGCTTCAGGCCCTAATCTGGTTCCGGCACGGCACGCTGAGCCTTTGGTTAATTCCTCTTCCTGGTGGGAAATGAGAGTTAAATTTGCCCGTCCAGACACCTCCAGCTAGTCTCTCATTGGTTCTCGCTATTCCTGTTCATCTTCCGCAGAAATTGCAAACTGGGCCAAACAGGAGGTTAAAGGGACTGATTCTCCAAGTCGGGAGAGTGTTAGTAAAGCGTCTGGAATGTTGCACCCGAGTACCAGGGTACGAAAACTGAGACATATTTGAACACGTCTCCCGATCACATGGTTGATCATACCCTAGGTTCCACATGCATGTTTTAGCTGAAGGAAGAATACCTTAAACCTGGGTAGTTGAAACCCGTGGAATGGGTACCATGCAGTATGACTTCAAAGGGTCTTCATTTGCTCACCGAACCTCTCCAATCCTATCACTGCTGCGTTTATGCCCCTGTACACATGCTTGATTCTCTTTCGGAGACATAGCAATCCATAGGTTTTAAGATACTTACTAGTCAGGTACATTCTTAGGCGTTTAATATGGGGTGTTGAGTCCATTTCGTTG
This sequence comes from Pseudorca crassidens, assembly GCF_039906515.1. Classification (NCBI taxonomy): domain Eukaryota; kingdom Metazoa; phylum Chordata; class Mammalia; order Artiodactyla; family Delphinidae; genus Pseudorca; species Pseudorca crassidens. The sequence continues at coordinate 701,028 of NW_027136328.1, read as the reverse complement.
AGCAAGGAGTAGCTCTTGTCTATTCCATATTTGGCTTAAGGAACTTTATCTGTGCTCATTTCAATCTCTGGTTTTATGCAGCACCCCAACTCACGTTTCCCCTTAAGCTAGCATAAGTTGGTTTTCTAAATTTGAGACCCTGTTCTGTTTTGGAATTCAGTTCCTGTGTAGCCAAGTTTACATTCCGTGTATTAGTGATATCTTATGATGTTTCTTTTTCTGTGTGACTTATTTCAGTTAGAATCATCGTACCTGAATCCACTCATTATGCTGCTACGGACCTGATGACATAGATTTCATTGCTGAGTGATACTGCATTGTACGTAAGTACCACAAGTTCTTTATCCATTTTTCACTTTCTGTGATATTGAACTTGTACGGTAAACGAGGTTCTTGTAAACAGAGGCGTCGCAAACTTTGGGGTGGCTGTGTCTTTTTGATTTTAATTTCCCTAAGCTATAGGACCATAAGTGGAATTGCCCTAGGCTCTGTTGCTTTGTTTTTTAGATGTTTCAGGAAACACCATACACTTCTCCCGAGTGTCTGTTGGCAATTTACATCCCGCCCATCAGCATAACAAGGCTCCCAGTTCTCCATGGCCTGTCCTGCCTTTCTGGATTTTACACTTTTTTCAGATGGCCCTTTTGACCGGGGGGAAGTGAGACTTCATTGTAGTGCAGATTTCCTTTGCAAGCTTCCTTGGTTGGCCAAAAAGGGCGTATGCGTTTTTTCCTGAATATATTCAGGAAAAAACGCATACGCCCTTTTTGGCCAAGTGCATCATTGTGGACGTTCTGCCTCTTTTCCTATGCTTTCAATGCAATTCCAGTCTACCTCCTGAAATTGGTTTCCTGCAATTCTGCCCCGCTTTCAAGTCCTCTTGGCAGCCTTACTTCAGTATATTTTTGGATGATAGCTGTCATTTATAACTCTGCAGGTTTGTGAATTACAGTGCCCCTGAGCTCCTTTCTTCAACTCGCTTTCTTGTGACCTGGCCGCAACACCGCAGGATGGCTTCAGGCCCTAATCTGGTTCCGGCACGGCACGCTGAGCCTTTGGTTAATTCCTCTTCCTGGTGGGAAATGAGAGTTAAATTTGCCCGTCCAGACACCTCCAGCTAGTCTCTCATTGGTTCTCGCTATTCCTGTTCATCTTCCGCAGAAATTGCAAACTGGGCGAAACAGGAGGTTAAAGGCACTGACTCTCCAAGTCGGGAGAGTGTTAGTAAAGCGTCTGGAATGTTGCACACGAGTACCAGGGTACGAAAACTGAGACATATTTGAACACTTCTCCCGATCACATGGTTGATCATACTCTAGGTTCCACATGCATGTTTTAGCTGAAGGAAGAATACCTTAAACCTGGGTAGTTGAAACCCGTGGAATGGGTACCATGCAATATGACTTCAAAGGGTCTTCATTTGCTCACCGAACCTCTCCAATCCTATCACTGCTGCGTTTATGCCCCTGTACACATGCTTGATTCTCTTTCGGAGACATAGCAATCCATAGGTTTTAAGATACTTACTAGTCAGGTACATTCTTAGGCGTTTAATATGCGGTGTTGAGTCCATTTCGTTGAGCAAGGAGTAGCTCTTGTCTATTCCATATTTGGCTTAAGGAACTTTATCTGTGCTCATTTCAATCTCTGGTTTTATGCAGCACCCCAACTCACCTTTCCCCTTAAGCTAGCATGAGTTGGTTTTCTAAATTTGAGACCCTGTTCTGTTTTGGAATTCAGTTCCTGTGTAGCCAAGTTTACATTCCGTGTATTAGTGATATCTTATGATGTTTCTTTTTCTGTGTGACTTATTTCAGTTAGAATCATCGTACCTGAATCCACTCATTATGCTGCTACGGGCCTGATGACATAGATTTCATTGCTGAGTGATACTGCATTGTACGTAAGTACCACAAGTTCTTTATCCATTTTTCACTTTCTGTGATATTGAACTTGTACGGTAAACGAGGTTCTTGTAAACAGAGGCGTCCCAAACTTTGGGGTGGCTGTGTCTTTTTGATTTTAATTTCCCTAAGCTATAGGACCATAAGTGGAATTGCCCTAGGCTCTGTTGCTTTGTTTTTTAGATGTTTCAGGAAACACCATACACTTCTCCCGAGTGTCTGTTGGCAATTTACATCCCGCCCATCAGCATAACAAGGCTCCCAGTTCTCCATGGCCTGTCCTGCCTTTCTGGATTTTACACTTTTTTCAGATGGCCCTTTTGACCGGGGGGAAGTGAGACTTCATTGTAGTGCAGATTTCCTTTGCAAGCTTCCTTGGTTGGCCAAAAAGGGCGTATGCGTTTTTTCCTGAATATATTCAGGAAAAAACGCATACGCCCTTTTTGGCCAAGTGCATCATTGTGGACGTTCTGCCTCTTTTCCTATGCTTTCAATGCAATTCCAGTCTACCTCCTGAAATTGGTTTCCTGCAATTCTGCCCCGCTTTCAAGTCCTCTTGGCAGCCTTACTTCAGTATATTTTTGGATGATAGCTGTCATTTATAACTCTGCAGGTTTGTGAATTACAGTGCCCCTGAGCTCCTTTCTTCAACTCGCTTTCTTGTGACCTGGCCGCAACACCGCAGGATGGCTTCAGGCCCTAATCTGGTTCCGGCACGGCACGCTGAGCCTTTGGTTAATTCCTCTTCCTGGTGGGAAATGAGAGTTAAATTTGCCCGTCCAGACACCTCCAGCTAGTCTCTCATTGGTTCTCGCTATTCCTGTTCATCTTCCGCAGAAATTGCAAACTGGGCCAAACAGGATGTTAAAGGGACTGATTCTCCAAGTCGGGAGAGTGTTAGTAAAGCGTCTGGAATGTTGCACCCGAGTACCAGGGTACGAAAACTGAGACATATTTGAACATGTCTCCCGATCACATAGTTGATCATACTCTAGGTTCCACATGCATGTTTTAGCTGAAGGAAGAATACCTTAAACCTGGGTAGTTGAAACCCGTGGAATGGGTACCATGCAGTATGACTTCAAAGGGTCTTCATTTGCTCACCGAACCTCTCCAATCCTATCACTGCTGCGTTTATGCCCCTGTACACATGCTTGATTCTCTTTCGGAGACATAGCAATCCATAGGTTTTAAGATACTTACTAGTCAGGTACATTCTTAAGCGTTTAATATGGGGTATTGAGTCCATTTCGTTGAGCAAGGAGTAGCTCTTGTCTATTCCATATTTGGCTTAAGGAACTTTATTTGTGCTCATTTCAATCTCTGGTTTTATGCAGCACCCCAACTCACCTTTACCCTTAAGCAAGCATAAGTTGGTTTTCTAAATTTGAGACCCTGTTCTGTTCTGTAATTCAGTTCCTGTGTAGCCAAGTTTACATTACGTGTATTACTGATATCTTATGATGTTTCTTTTTCTGTGTGACTTATTTCAGTTAGAATCATCATACCTGAATCCACTCATTGTGCTGCTAAGGGCCTGATGACATAGATTTCATTGCTGAGTGATATTGCTTTGTAAGTAAATACCACAACTTCTTTATCCATTTTTCACTTTCTGCGATGTTGAACTTGTACTGTAAACGAGGTTCTTGTAAACAGAGGCGTCCCAAACTTTGGGGTGGCTGTGTCTTTTTGATTTTAATTTCCCTAAGCTATAGGACCATAAGTGGAAGTGCCCTAGGCTCTGTTGCTTTGTTTTTTAGATGTTTCAGGAAACACCATACACTTCTCCCGAGTGGCTTTTGGCAATTTACATCACGCCCATCACCATAACAAGGCTCCCAGTTCTCCATGTTCTGTCCTGCCTTTCTGGATTTTACACGTTTTTCAGATGGCCCTTTTGACCGGGGGGAAGTGAGACTTCATTGTAGTGCAGATTTCCTTTGCAAGTTTGCTTGGTTGGCCAAAAAGTGCGTATGCGTTTTTTCCTGAATATATTCAGGAAAAAACGCATACGCCCTTTTTGGCCAAGTGCATCATTGTGGACGTTCTGCCTCTTTTCCTATGCTTTCAATGCAATTCCAGTCTACCTCCTGAAATCGGTTTCCTGCAATTCTGCCCCGCTTTCAAGTCCTCTTGGCAGCCTTACTTCAGTATATTTTTGGACGATAGCTGTCATTTATAAGTCTGCAGGTTTGTGAATTACAGTACCCCTGAGCTCCTTTCTTCAACTCGCTTTCTTTTGAGCTGGCTGCAACACCGCAGGATGGCTTCAGGCCCTAATCTGGTTCCGGCACGGCACGCTGAGCCTTTGGTTATTTCCTCTTCCTGGTGGGACATGAGAGTTAAATTTGCCCGTCCAAACACCTCCAGCTAGTCTCTCATTGGTTCTCCCTATTCCTGTTCATCTTCCGCAGAAATTGCAAACTGGGCCAAACAGGAGGTTAAAGGCGCTGACTCCCCAAGTGGGGAGAGTGTTAGTAAAGCATCTGGAATGTTGCACCCGAGTACCAGGGGACGAAAACTGAGACATATTTGAACACGTCTCCCGTTCACATGGGTGATCATACTCTAGGTTCCACATGCATGTTTTAGCTGAAGGAAGAATACCTTAAACCTGGAGAGTTGAGACCCGTGTAATGGGTACCATGCAATATGACTTCAAAGGGTCTTCATTTGCTCACCGAACCTCTCCAATCCTATCACTGCTGCGTTTATGCCCCTGTACACACGCTTGATTCTCTTTCGGAGACATAGCAATCCATAGGTTTTAAGATACTTACTAGTCAGGTACAATCTTAGGCGTTTAATATGCGGTGTTGAGTCCATTTCGTTGAGCAAGGAGTAGCTCTTGTCTATTCCATATTTGGCTTAAGGAACTTTATCTGTGCTCATTTCAATCTCTGGTTTTATGCAGCACCCCAACTCACCTTTCCCCTTAAGCAAGCATAAGTTGGTTTTCTAAATTTGAGACCCTGTTCTGTTTTGGAATTCAGTTCCTGTGTAGCCAAGTTTACATTCCGTGTATTAGTGATATCTTATGATGTTTCTTTTTCTGTGTGACTTATTTCAGTTAGAATCATCATACCTGAATCCACTCATTATGCTGCTACGGGCCTGATGACATAGATTTCATTGCTGAGTGATACTGCATTGTACGTAAGTACCACAAGTGCTTTATCCATTTTTCACTTTCTGTGATATTGAACTTCTACGGTAAATGAGGTTCTTGTAAACAGAGGCATCCCAAACTTTGGGGTGGCTGTGTCTTTTTGATTTTAATTTCCCTAAGCTATAGGACCATAAGTGGAAGTGCCCTAGGCTCTGTTGCTTTGTTTTTTAGATGTTTCAGGAAACACCATACACTTCTCCCCAGTGTCTGTTGGGAATTTTCATCCCGCCCATCAGCATAACAAGGCTCCCAGTTCTCCATGGCCTGTCCTGCCTTTCTGGATTTTACACTTTTTTCAGATGGCCCTTTTGACCGGGGGGAAGTGAGACTTCATTGTAGTGCAGATTTCCTTTGCAAGTTTGCTTGGTTGGCCAAAAAGGGCGTATGCGTTTTTTCCTGAATATATTCAGGAAAAAACACATACGCCCTTTTTGGCCAAGTGCATCATTGCGGACGTTCTGCCTCTTTTCCTATGCTTTCAATGCAATTCCAGTCTACCTCCTGAAATCGGTTTCCTGCAATTCTTCCCCACTTTTAAGTCCTCTTGGCAGCCTTTCTTCAGTATATTTTTGGACGATAGCTGTCATTTATAACTCTGCAGGTTTGTGAATTACAGTGCCCCTGAGCTCCTTTCTTCAACTCGCTTTCTTGTGACCTGGCCGCAACACCGCAGGATGGCTTCAGGCCCTAATCTGGTTCCGGCACGGCACGCTGAGCCTTTGGTTAATTCCTCTTCCTGGTGGGAAATAAGAGTTAAATTTGCCCGTCCAGACACCTCCAGCTAGTCTCTCATTGGTTCTCGCTATTCCTGTTCATCTTCCGCAGAAATTGCAAACTGGGCCAAACAGGAGGTTAAAGGGACTGACTCTCCAAGTCGGGAGAGTGTTAGTAAAGCGTCTGGAATGTTGCACCCGAGTACCAGGGTACGAAAACTGAGACATATTTGAACACATCTCCCGATCACATGGTTGATCATACTCTAGGTTCCACATGCATGTTTTAGCTGAAGGTAGAATACCTTAAACCTGGGTAGTTCAAACCCGTGGAATGGGTACCATGCAATATGACTTCAAAGGGTCTTCATTTGCTCACCGAACCTCTCCAATCCTATCACTGCTGCGTTTATGCCCCTGTACACATGCTTGATTCTCTTTCGGAGACATAGCAATCCATAGGTTTTAAGATACTTACTAGTCAGGTACATTCTTAGGCGTTTAATATGCGGTGTTGAGTCCATTTCGTTGAGCAAGGAGTAGCTCTTGTCTATTCCATATTTGGCTTAAGGAACTTTATCTGTGCTCATTTCAATCTCTGGTTTTATGCAGCACCCCAACTCACCTTTCCCCTTAAGCAAGCATAAGTTGGTTTTCTAAATTTGAGACCCTGTTCTGTTCTGTAATTCAGTTCCTGTGTAGCCAAGTTTACATTCCATTTATTAGTGATATCTTATGATGTTTCTTTTTCTGTGTGACTTATTTCAGTTAGAATCATCATACTTGAATCCACTCATTGTGCTGCTAAGGGCCTGATGACATAGATTTCATTGCTGAGTGATATTGCTTTGTAAGTAAATACCACAACTTCTTTATCCATTTTTCACTTTCTGCGATGTTGAACTTGTACTGTAAACGAGGTTCTTGTAAACAGAGGCGTCCCAAACTTTGGGGTGGCTGTGTCTTTTTGATTTTAATTTCCCTAAGCTATAGGACCATAAGTGGAAGTGCCCTAGGCTCTGTTGCTCTGTTTTTTAGATGTTTCAGGAAACACCATACACTTCTCCCGAGTGTCTGTTGGCAATTTACATCCCGCCCATCAGCATAACAAGGCTCCCAGTTCTCCATGGCCTGTCCTGCCTTTCTGGATTTTACACTTTTTTCAGATGGCCCTTTTGACTGGGGGGAAGTGAGACTTCATTGTAGTGCAGATATCCTTTCCAAGCTTGCTTGGTTGGCCAAAAAGGGCGTATGCGTTTTTTCCTGAATATATTCAGGAAAAAACGCATACGCCCTTTTTGGCCAAGTGCATCATGGTGGACGTTCTGCCTCTTTTCCTGTGCTTTCAATGCAATTCCAGTCTACCTCCTGAAATCGGTTTCCTGCAATTCTGCCCCGCTTTCAAGTCCTCTTGGCAGCCTTACTTCAGTATATTTTTGGATGATAGCTGTCATTTATAACTCTGCAGGTTTGTGAATTACGTTGCCCCTGAGCTCCTTTCTTCAACTCGCTTTCTTGTGACCTGGCCGCAACACCGCAGGATGGCTTCAGGCCCTAATCTGGTTCCGGCACGGCACGCTGAGCCTTTGGTTAATTCCTCTTCCTGGTGGGAAATGAGAGTTAAATTTGCCCGTCCAGACACCTCCAGCTAGTCTCTCATTGGTTCTCGCTATTCCTGTTCATCTTCCGCAGAAATTGCAAACTGGGCCAAACAGGAGGTTAAAGGGACTGACTCTCCAAGTCGGGAGGGTGTTAGTAAAGCGTCTGGAATGTTGCACCCGAGTACCAGGGGAGGAAAACTGAGACATATTTGAACACGTTTCCCGATCACATGGTTGATCGTACTCTAGGTTCCACATGCATGTTTTAGCTGAAGGAAGAATACCTTAAACCTGGGCAGTTGAAACCCGTGGAATGGATACTATGCAATATGACTTCAAAGGGTCTTCATTTGCTCACCGTACCTCTCCAATCCTATCACTGCTGCGTTTATACCCCTGTACACATGCTTGATTCTCTTTCGGAGACATAGCAATCCATAGGTTTTAAGATACTTACTAGTCAGGTACATTCTTAGGCGTTTAATATGCGGTGTTGAGTCCATTTCGTTGAGCAAGGAGTAGATCTTGTCTATTCCATATTTGGCTTAAGGAACTTTATCTGTGCTCATTTCAATCTCTGGTTTTATGCAGCACCCCAACTCACCTTTCCCCTTAAGCAAGCATAAGTTGGTTTTCTAAATTTGTGACCCTGTTCTGTTCTCTAATTCAGTTTCTGTGTAGCCAAGTTTACATTCCGTGTATTACTGATATCTTATGATGTTTCTTTTTCTGTGTGACTTATTTCAGTTAGAATCATCGTACCTGAATCCATTCATTGTGCTGCTAAGGGCCTGATGACATAGATTTCATTGCTGAGTGATATTGCTTTGTAAGTAAATACCAGAAATTCTTTATCCATTTTTCACTTTCTGTGATGTTGAACTGGTACTGTAAATGAGGTTCTTGTAAACAGAGGCGTTCCAAACTTTGGGGTGGCTGTGTCTTTTTGATTTTAATTTCCCTAAGCTATAGGACCATAAGTGGAAGTGCCCTAGGCTCTGTTGCTTTGTTTTTTAGATGTTTCAGGAAACACCATACACTTCTCCCGAGTGTCTGTTGGCAATTTACATCCCGCCCATCAGCATAACAAGGCTCCCAGTTCTCCATGGCCTGTCCTGCCTTTCTGGATTTTACACTTTTTTCAGATGGCCCTTTTGACCGGGGGAAGTGAGACTTCATTGTAGTGCAGATTTCCTTTGCAAGCTTGCTTGGTTGGCCAAAAAGGGCGTATGCGTTTTTTCCTGAATATATTCAGGAAAAAACGCATACGCCCTTTTTGGCCAAGTGCATCATTGTGGACGTTCTGCCTCGTTTCCTATGCTTTCAATGCAATTCCAGTCTACCTCCTGAAATCGGTTTCCTGCAATTCTGCCCCGCTTTCAAGTCCTCTTGGCAGCCTTACTTCAGTATATTTTTGGACGATAGCTGTCATTTATAACTCTGCAGGTTTGTGAATTACAGTGCCCCTGAGCTCCTTTCTTCAACTCGCTTTCTTTTGAGCTGGAAGCAACACCGCAGGATGGCTTCAGGCCCTAATCTGGTTCCGGCACGGCACGCTGAGCCTTTGGTTAATTCCTCTTCCTGGTGGGAAATGAGAGTTAAATTTGCCCGTCCAGACACCTCCAGCTAGTCTCTCATTGGTTCTCGCTATTCCTGTTCATCTTCCGCAGAAATTGCAAACTGGGCCAAACAGGAGGTTAAAGGGACTGACTCTCCAAGTCGGGAGGGTGTTAGTAAAGCGTCTGGAATGTTGCACCCGAGTACCAGGGTACGAAAACTGAGACATATTTGAACACGTTTCCCGATCACATGGTTGATCGTACTCTAGGTTCCACATGCATGTTTTAGCTGAAGGAAGAATACCTTAAACCTGGGTAGTTGAAACCCGTGGAATGGATACTATGCAATATGACTTCAAAGGGTCTTCATTTGCTCACCGAACCTCTCCAATCCTATCACTGCTGCGTTTATGCCCCTGTACACATGCTTGATTCTCTTTCGGAGACATAGCAATCCATAGGTTTTAAGATACTTACTAGTCAGGTACATTCTTAGGCGTTTAATATGCGGTGTTGAGTCCATTTCGTTGAGCAAGGAGTAGCTCTTGTCTATTCCATATTTGGCTTAAGGAACTTTATCTGTGCTCATTTCAATCTCTGGTTTTATGCAGCACCCCAACTCACCTTTACCCTTAAGCAAGCATAAGTTGGTTTTCTAAATTTGAGACCCTGTTCTGTTCTGTAATTCAGTTCCTCTGTAGCCAAGTTTACATTCCGTGTATTACTGATATCTTATGATGTTTCTTTTACTGTGTGACTTATTTCAGTTAGAATCATCATACCTGAATCCACTCATTGTGCTGCTAAGGGCCTGATGACATAGATTTCATTGCTGAGTGATATTTCTTTGTAAGTAAATACCACAACTTCTTTATCCATTTTTCACTTTCTGCGATGTTGAACTTGTACTGTAAACGAGGTTCTTGTAAACAGAGGCATCCCAAACTTTGGGGTGGCTGTGTCTTTTCGATTTTAATTTCCCTAAGCTATAGGACCATAAGTGGAAGTGCCCTAGGCTCTGTTGCTTTGTTTTTTAGATGTTTCAGGAAACACCATACACTTCTCCCGAGTGTTTGTTGGCAATTTACATCCCGCCCATCAGCATAACAAGGCTCCCAGTTCTCCATGGCCTGTCCTGCCTTTCTGGATTTTACACTTTTTTCAGATGGCCCTTTTGACCGGGGGGAAGTGAGACTTCATTGTAGTGCAGATTTCCTTTGCAAGCTTGCTTGGTTGGCCAAAAAGGGCGTATGCGTTTTTTCCTGAATATATTCAGGAAAAAACGCATACGCCCTTTTTGGCCAAGTGCATCATTGTGGACGTTCTGCCTCTTTTCCTATGCTTTCAATGCAATTCCAGTCTACCTCCTGAAATCGGTTTCCTGCAATTCTGCCCCGCTTTCAAGTCCTCTTGGCAGCCTTACTTCAGTATATTTTTGGACGATAGCTGTCATTTACAACTCTGCAGGTTTGTGAATTACAGTGCCCCTGAGCTCCTTTCTTCAACTCGCTTTCTTTTGAGCTGGCCACAACACCGCAGGATGGCTTCAGGCCCTAATCTGGTTCCGGCACGGCACGCTGAGCCTTTGGTTATTTCCTCTTCCTGGTGGGAAATGAGAGTTAAATTTGCCCGTCCAGACACCTCCAGCTAGTCTCTCATTGGTTCTCGCTATTCCTGTTCATCTTCCGCAGAAATTGCAAACTGGGCCAAACAGGAGGTTAAAGGGACTGACTCTCCAAGTCGGGAGGGTGTTAGTAAAGCGTCTGGAATGTTGCACCCGAGTACCAGGGGAGGAAAACTGAGACATATTTGAACACGTCTCCTGTTCACACGGTTGATCATACTCTGGGTTCCACATGCATGTTTTAGCTGAAGGAAGAATACCTTAAACCTGGAGAGTTGAGACCCGTGTAATGGGTACCATGCAATATGACTTCACAGGGTCTTCATTTGCTCACCGAACCTCTCCAATCCTATCACTGCTGCATTTATGCCCCTGTACACGCGCTTGATTCTCTTTTGGAGACATAGCAATCCATAGGTTTTAAGATACTTACTAGTCAGGTACATTCTTAGGCGTTTAATATGCTGTGTTGAGTCCATTTCGTTGAGCAAGGAGTAGCTCTTGTCTATTCCATATTTGGCTTAAGGAACTTTATCTGTGCTCATTTCAATCTCTGGTTTTATGCAACACCCCAACTCACCTTTACCCTTAAGCAAGCATAAGTTGGTTTTCTAAATTTCAGACCCTGTTCTGTTCTGTAATTCAGTTCCTCTGTAGCCAAGTTTACATTCCGTGTATTACTGATATCTTATGATGTTTCTTTTTCTGTGTGACTTATTTCAGTTAGAATCATCATACCTTTGTCCACTCATTGTGCTGCTAAGGGCCTGATGACATAGATTTCATTGCTGAGTGATACTGCATTGTACGTAAGTACCACAAGTTCTTTATGCATTTTTCAGTTTCTGTGATATTGAACTCGTACGGTAAACGAGGTTCTTGTAAACAGAGGCGTCCCAAACTTTGGGGTGGCTGTGTCTTTTTGATTTTAATTTCCCTAAGCTATAGGACCATAAGTGGAAGTGCCCTAGGCTCTGTTGCTTTGTTTTTTAGATGTTTCAGGAAACACCATATACTTCTCCCGAGTGTCTGTTGGCAATTTACATCCCGCCCATCAGCATAACAAGGCTCCCAGTTCTCCATGGCCTGTCCTGCCTTTCTGGATTTTACACATTTTTCAGATGGCCCTTTTGACCGGGGGGAAGTGAGACTTCATTGTAGTGCAGATTTCTTTGCAAGCTTGCTTGGTTGGCCAAAAAGGGCGTATGCGTTTTTTCCTGAATATATTCAGGAAAAAACGCATACGCCCTTTTTGGCCAAGTGCATCATTGTGGACGTTCTGCCTCTTTTCCTATGCTTTCAATGCAATTCCAGTCTACCTCCTGAAATCGGTTTCCTGCAATTCTGCCCCGCTTTCAAGTCCTCTTGGCAGCCTTACTTCAGTATATTTTTGGACGATAGCTGTCATTTATAACTCTGCAGGTTTGTGAATTAAAGTGCCGCTGAGCTCCTTTGTTCAACTCGCTTTCTTGTGACCTGGCTGCAACACCGCAGGATGGCTTCAGGCCCTAATCTGGTTCCGGCACGGCACGCGGAGCCTTTGGTTAATTCCTCTTCCTGGTGGGAAATGAGAGTTAAATTTGCCCGTCCAGACACCTCCAGCTAGTCTCTCATTGGTTCTCGCTATTCCTGTTCATCTTCCATAGAAATTGCAAACTGGGCCAAACAGGATGTTAAAGGGACTGACTCTTCAATTGGGGAGAGTGTTAGTAAAGCGTCTGGAATGTTGCACCCGAGTACCAGGGTACGAAAACTGAGACATATTTGAACACGTCTCCCCATCACGTGGTTGATCATACTCTAGGTTCCACATGCATGTTTTAGCTGAAGGAAGAATACCTTAAACCTGGGCAGTTGAAACCTGTGGAATGGGTACCATGCAATATGACTTCAAAGGGTCTTCATTTGCTCACCGAACCTCTCCAATCCTATCACTGCTGCGTTTATGCCCCTGTACACACGCTTGATTCTCTTTTGGAGACATAGCCATCCATAGGTTTTAAGATACTTACTAGTCAGGTACATTCTTAGGCGTTTAATATGGGGTGTTGAGTCCATTTCGTTGAGCAAGGAGTAGCTCTTGTCTATTCCATATTTGGCTTAAGGAACTTTATCTGTGCTCATTTCAATCTCTGGTTTTATGCAGCACCCCAACTCACCTTTACCCTTAAGCAAGCATAAGTTGGTTTTCTAAATTTGAGACCCTGTTCTGTTCTGTAATTCAGTTCCTGTGTAGCCAAGTTTACATTCCGTGTATTACTGATATCTTATGATGTTTCTTTTTCTGTGTGACTTATATCAGTTAGAATCATCATACCTGAATCCACTCATTGTGCTGCTAAGGGCCTGATGACATAGATTTCATTGCTGAGTGATATTGTTTGTAAGTAAATACCACAACTTCTTTATCCATTTTTCACTTTCTGCGATGTTGAACTTGTACTGTAAACGAGGTTCTTGTAAACAGAGGCGTCCCAAACTTTGGGGTGGCTGTGTCTTTTTGATTTTAATTTCCCTAAGCTATAGGACCATAAGTGGAAGTGCCCTAGGCTCTGTTGCTTTGTTTTTTAGATGTTTCAGGAAACACCATACACTTCTCCCGAGTGTCTGTTGGCAATTTACATCCCGCCCATCAGCATAACAAGGCTCCCAGTTCTCCATGGCCTGTCCTGCCTTTCTGGATTTTACACTTTTTTCAGATGGCCCTTTTGACCGGGGGGAAGTGAGACTTCCTTGTAGTGCAGATTTCCTTTGCGAGCTTGCTTGGTTGGCCAAAAAGGGCGTATGTGTTTTTTCCTGAATATATTCAGGAAAAAACGCATACGCCCTTTTTGGCCAAGTGCATCATTGTGGACGTTCTGCCTCTTTTCCTATGCTTTCAATGCAATTCCAGTCTACCTCCTGAAATCGGTTTCCTGCAATTCTGCCCCGCTTTCAAGTCCTCTTGGCAGCCTTACTTCAGTATATTTTTGGACGATAGCTGTCATTTACAACTCTGCAGGTTTGTGAATTACAGTGCCCCTGAGCTCCTTTCTTCAACTCGCTTTCTTTTGAGCTGGCCACAACACCGCAGGATGGCTTCAGGCCCTAATCTGGTTCCGGCACGGCACGCTGAGCCTTTGGTTATTTCCTCTTCCTGGTGGGAAATGAGAGTTAAATTTGCCCGTCCAGACACCTCCAGCTAGTCTCTCATTGGTTCTCGCTATTCCTGTTCATCTTCCGCAGAAATTGCAAACTGGGCCAAACAGGAAGTTAAAGGGACTGACTCTCCAAGTCGGGAGGGTGTTAGTAAAGCGTCTGGAATGTTGCACCCGAGTACCAGGGTACGAAAACTGAGACATATTTGAACACGTTTCCCGATCACATGGTTGATCGTACTCTAGGTTCCACATGCATGTTTTAGCTGAAGGAAGAATACCTTAAACATGGGTAGTTGAAACCCGTGGAATGGGTACTATGCAATATGACTTCAAAGGGTCTTCATTTGCTCACCGAACCTCTCCAATCCTATCACTGCTGCGTTTATGCCCCTGTACACATGCTTGATTCTCTTTCGGAGACATAGCAATCCATAGGTTTTAAGATACTTACTAGTCAGGTACATTCTAAGGCGTTTAATATGCGGTGTTGAGTCCATTTCGTTGAGCAAGGAGTAGCTCTTGTCTATTCCATATTTGGCTTAAGGAACTTTATCTGTGCTCATTTCAATCTCTGGTTTTATGCAGCACCCCAACTCACCTTTACCCTTAAGCAAGCATAAGTTGGTTTTCTAAATTTGAGACCCTGTTCTGTTCTGTAATTCAGTTCCTGTGTAGCCAAGTTTACATTCCGTGTATTACTGATATCTTATGATGTTTCTTTTACTGTGTGACTTATTTCAGTTAGAATCATCATACCTGAATCCACTCATTGTGCTGCTAAGGGCCTGATGACATAGATTTCATTGCTGAGTGATATTTCTTTGTAAGTAAATACCACAACTTCTTTATCCATTTTTCACTTTCTGCGATGTTGAACTTGTACTGTAAACGAGGTTCTTGTAAACAGAGGCATCCCAAACATTGGGGTGGCTGTGTCTTTTTGATTTTAATTTCCCTAAGCTATAGGACCATAAGTGGAATTGCCCTAGGCTCTGTTGCTTTGTTTTTTAGATGTTTCAGGAAACACCATACACTTCTCCCGAGTGTCTGTTGGCAATTTACATCCCGCCCATCAGCATAACAAGGCTCCCAGTTCTCCATGGCCTGTGCTGCCTTTCTGGATTTTACACTTTTTTCAGATGGCCCTTTTGACCGGGGGGAAGTGAGACTTCATTGTAGTGCAGATTTCCTTTGCAAGCTTGCTTGGTTGGCCAAAAAGGGCGTATGCGTTTTTTCCTGAATATATTCAGGAAAAAACGCATACGCCCTTTTTGGCCAAGTGCATCATTGTGGACGTTCTGCCTCTTTTCCTATGCTTTCAATGCAATTCCAGTCTACCTCCTGAAATCGGTTTCCTGCAATTCTGCCCCGCTTTCAAGTCCTCTTGGCAGCCTTACTTCAGTATATTTTTGGACGATAGCTGTCATTTATAACTCTGCAGGTTTGTGAATTACAGTGCCCCTGAGCTCCTTTCTTCAACTCGCTTTCTTTTGAGCTGGCCACAACACCGCAGGATGGCTTCAGGCCCTAATCTGGTTCCGGCACGGCACGCTGAGCCTTTGGTTATTTCCTCTTCCTGGTGGGAAATGAGAGTTAAATTTGCCCGTCCAGACACCTCCAGCTAGTCTCTCATTGGTTCTCGCTATTCCTGTTCATCTTCCGCAGAAATTGCAAACTGGGCCAAACAGGAGGTTAAAGGGACTGACTCTCCAAGTCGGGAGGGTGTTAGTAAAGCGTCTGGAATGTTGCACCCGAGTACCAGGGGAGGAAAACTGAGACATATTTGAACACGTCTCCTGTTCACATGGTTGATCATACTCTGGGTTCCACATGCATGTTTTAGCTGAAGGAAGAATACCTTAAACCTGGAGAGTTGAGACCCGTGGAATGGGTACCATGCAATATGACTTCACAGGGTCTTCATTTGCTCACCGAACCTCTCCAATCCTATCACTGCTGCATTTATGCCCCTGTACACGCGCTTGATTCTCTTTTGGAGACATAGCAATCCATAGGTTTTAAGATACTTACTAGTCAGGTACATTCTTAGGCGTTTAATATGCTGTGTTGAGTCCATTTCGTTGAGCAAGGAGTAGCTCTTGTCTATTCCATATTTGGCTTAAGGAACTTTATCTGTGCTCATTTCAATCTCTGGTTTTATGCAGCACCCCAACTCACCTTTACCCTTAAGCAAGCATAAGTTGGTTTTCTAAATTTGAGACCCTGTTCTGTTCTGTAATTCAGTTCCTGTGTAGCCAAGTTTACATTCCGTGTATTACTGATATCTTATGATGTTTCTTTTTCTGTGTGACTTATTTCAGTTAGAATCATCATACCTGTGTCCACTCATTGTGCTGCTAAGGGCCTGATGACATAGATTTTATTGCTGAGTGATACTGCATTGTACGTAAGTACCACAAGTTCTTTATGCATTTTTCAGTTTCTGTGATATTGAACTCGTACGGTAAACGAGGTTCTTGTAAACAGAGGCGTCCCAAACTTTGGGGTGGCTGTGTCTTTTTGATTTTAATTTCCCTAAGCTATAGGACCATAAGTGGAAGTGCCCTAGGCTCTGTTGCTTTGTTTTTTAGATGTTTCAGGAAACACCATACACTTCTCCCGAGTGTCTGTTGGCAATTTACATCCCGCCCATCAGCATAACAAGGCTCCCAGTTCTCCATGGCCTGTCCTGCCTTTCTGGATTTTACACTTTTTTCAGATGGCCCTTTTGACCGGGGGGAAGTGAGACTTCATTGTAGTGCAGATTTCCTTTGCAAGCTTGCTTGCTTGGCCAAAAAGGGCGTATGCGTTTTTTCCTGAATATATTCAGGAAAAAACGCATACGCCCTTTTTGGCCAAGTGCATCATTGTGGACGTTCTGCCTCTTTTCCTATGCTTTCAATGCAATTCCAGTCTACCTCCTGAAATCGGTTTCCTGCAATTCTGCCCCGCTTTCAAGTCCTCTTGGCAGCCTTACTTCAGTATATTTTTGGACGATAGCTGTCATTTATAACTCTGCAGGTTTGTGAATTACAGTGCCCCTGAGCTCCTTTCTTCAACTCGCTTTCTTTTGACCTGGCCGCAACACCGCAGGATGGCTTCAGGCCCTAATCTGGTTCCGGCACGGCACACTGAGCCTTTGGTTAATTCCTCTTCCTGGTGGGAAATGAGAGTTAAATTTGCCCGTCCAGACACCTCCAGCTAGTCTCTCATTGGTTCTCCCTATTCCTGTTCATCTTCCGCAGAAATTGCAAACTGGGCCAAACAGGAGGTTAAAGGGACTGACTCTCCAAGTCGGCAGGATGTTAGTAAAGCGTCTGGAATGTTGCACCCGAGTACCAGGGTACGAAAACTGAGACATATTTGAACATGTCTCCCGATCACATGGTTGATCATACTCTAGGTTCCACATGCATGTTTTAGCTGAAGGAAGAATACCTTAAACCTGGGTAGTTGAAACCCGTGGAATGGGTACCATGCAATATGACTTCAAAGGGTCTTCATTTGCTCACCGAACCTCTCCAATCCTATCACTGCTGCGTTTATGCCCCTGTACACATGCTTGATTCTCTTGCGGAGACATAGCAATCCATAGGTTTTAAGATACTTACTAGTCAGGTACATTCTTAGGCGTTTAATATGCGGTGTTGAGTCCATTTCGTTGAGCAAGGAGTAGCTCTTGTCTATTCCATATTTGGCTTAAGGAACATTATCTGTGCTCATTTCAATCTCTGGTTTTATGCAGCACCCCAACTCACCTTTCCCCTTAAGCAAGCATAAGTTGGTTTTCTAAATTTCAGACCCTGTTCTGTTTTGGAATTCAGTTCCTGTGTAGCCAAGTTTACATTCCGTGTATTAGTGATATCTTATGATGTTTCTTTTTCTGTGTGACTTATTTCAGTTAGAATCATCGTACCTGAATCCACTCATTATGCTGCTACGGGCCTGATGACATAGATTTCATTGCTGAGTGATACTGCATTGTACGTAAGTACCACAAGTTCTTTATGCATTTTTCAGGTTCTGTGATATTGAACTCGTACGGTAAATGAGGTTCTTGTAAACAGAGGCGTCCCAAACTTTGGGGTGGCTGTGTCTTTTTGATTTTAATTTCCCTAAGCTATAGGACCATAAGTGGAAGTGCCCTAGGCTCTGTTGCTTTGTTTTTCAGATGTTTCAGGAAACACCATACACTTCTCCCGAGTGTCTGTTGGCAATTTACATCCCGCCCATCAGCATAACAAGGCTCCAAGTTCTCCATGGCCTGTGCTGCCTTTCTGGATTTTACACTTTTTCAGATGGCCCTTTTGACCGGGGGGAAGTGAGACTTCATTGTAGTGCAGATTTCCTTTGCAAGCTTGCTTGGTTGGCCAAAAAGGGCGTATGCGTTTTTTCCTGAATATATTCAGGAAAAAACGCATACGCCCTTTTTGGCCAAGTGCATCATTGTGGACGTTCTGCCTCTTTTCCTATGCTTTCAATGCAATTCCAGTCTACCTCCTGAAATCGGTTTCCTGCAATTCTGCCCCGCTTTCAAGTCCTCTTGGCAGCCTTACTTCAGTATATTTTTGGACGATAGCTGTCATTTATAAGTCTGCAGGTTTGTGAATTACAGTGCCCCTGAGCTCCTTTCTTCAACTCGCTTTCTTGTGACCTGGCCGCAACACCGCAGGATGGCTTCAGGCCCTAATCTGGTTCCGGCACGGCACGCTGAGCCTTTGGTTAATTCCTCTTCCTGGTGGGAAATGAGAGTTAAATTTACCCGTCCAGACACCTCCAGCTAGTCTCTCATTGGTTCTCGCTATTCCTGTTCATCTTCCGCAGAAATTGCAAACTGGGCCAAACAGGAGGTTAAAGGGACTGACTCTCCAAGTCGGGAGGGTGTTAGTAAAGCGTCTGGAATGTTGCACCCGAGTACCAGGGTACGAAAACTGAGACATATTTGAACAGGTCTCCCGATCACATGGTTGATCATACTCTAGGTTCCACATGCATGTTTTAGCTGAAGGAAGAATCCCTTAAACCTGGGTAGTTGAAACCCTTGGAATGGGTACCATGCAATATGACTTCAAAGGGTCTTCATTTGCTCACCGAACCTCTCCAATCTTATCACTGCTGCGATTATGCCCCTGTACACATGCTTGATTCTCTTTCGGAGACATAGCAATCCATAGGTTTTAAGATACTTACTAGTCAGGTACATTCTTAGGCGTTTAATATGCGGTGTTGAGTACATTTCGTTGAGCAAGGAGTAGCTCTTGTCTATTCCATATTTGGCTTAAGGAACTTTATCTGTGCTCATTTCAATCTCTGGTTTTATGCAGCACCCCAACTCACCTTTCCCCTTAAGCAAGCATAAGTTGGTTTTCTAAATTTGAGACCCTGTACTGTTTTGGAATTCAGTTCCTGTGTAGCCAAGTTTACATTCCGTGTATTAGTGATATCTTATGATGTTTCTTTTTCTGTGTGACTTATTTCAGTTAGAATCATCGTACCTGAATCCACTCATTATGCTGCTACGGGCCTGATGACATAGATTTCATTGCTGAGTGATACTGCATTGTACATAAGTACCACAAGTTCTTTATCCATTTTTCACTTTCTGTGATATAGAACTTGTACGGTAAATGAGGTTCTTGTAAACAGAGGCGTCCCAAACTTTGGGGTGGCTGTGTCTTTTTGATTTTAATTTCCCTAAGCTATAGGACCATAAGTGGAAGTGCCCTAGGCTCTGTTGCTTTGTTTTTTAGATGTTTCAGGAAACACCATACACTTCTCCCGAGTGTCTGTTGGCAATTTACATCCCGCCCATCAGCATAACAAGGTTCCCAGTTCTCCATGGCCTGTCCTGCCTTTCTGGATTTTACACTTTTTTCAGATGGCCCTTTTGACCGGGGGGAAGTGAGACTTCATTGTAGTGCAGATTTCCTTTGCAAGCTTGCTTGGTTGGCCAAAAAGGGCGTATGCGTTTTTTCCTGAATATATTCAGGAAAAAACGCATACGCCCTTTTTGGCCAAGTGCATCATTGTGGACGTTCTGCCTCTTTTCCTATGCTTTCAATGCAATTCCAGTCTACCTCCTGAAATCGGTTTCCTGCAATTCTGCCCCGCTTTCAAGTCCTCTTGGCAGCCTTACTTCAGTATATTTTTGGACGATAGCTGTCATTTACAACTCTGCAGGTTTGTGAATTACAGTGCCCCTGAGCTCCTTTCTTCAACTTGCTTTCTTTTGAGCTGGCCGCAACACCACAGGATGGCTTCAGGCCCTAATCTGGTTCCGGCACGGCACGCTGAGCCTTTGGTTATTTCCTCTTCCTGGTGGGAAATGAGAGTTAAATTTGCCCGTCCAGACACCTCCAGCTAGTCTCTCATTGGTTCTCGCTATTCCTGTTCATCTTCCGCAGAAATTGCAAACTGGGCCAAACAGGAGGTTAAAGGCGCTGACTCTCCAAGTGGGGAGAGTGTTAGTAAAGCGTCTGGAATGTTGCACCCGAGTACCAGGGGAGGAAAACTGAGACATATTTGAACACGTCTCCCGTTCACACGGTTGATCATACTCTGGGTTCCACATGCATGTTTTAGCTGAAGGAAGAATACCTTAAACCTGGAGAGTTGAGACCCGTGTAATGGGTACCATGCAATATGACTTCAAAGGGTCTTCATTTGCTCACCGAACCTCTCCAATCCTATCACTGCTGCATTTATGCCCCTGTACACACGCTTGATTCTCTTTTGGAGACATAGCAATCCATAGGTTTTAAGATACTTACTAGTCAGGTACATTCTTAGGCGTTCAATATGGGGTGTTGGGTCCATTTCGGTGAGCAAAGAGTAGCTCTTGTCTATTCCATATTTGGCTTAAGGAACTTTATCTGTGCTCATTTCAATCTCTGGTTTTATGCAGCACCCCAACTCACCTTTACCCTTAAGCAAGCATAAGTTGGTTTTCTAAATTTCAGACCCTGTTCTGTTTTGGAATTCAGTTCCTGTGTAGCCAAGTTTACATTCCGTGTATTAGTGATATCTTATGATGTTTCTTTTTCTGTGTGACTTATTTCAGTTAGAATCATCGTACCTGAATCCACTCATTATGCTGCTACGGGCCTGATGACATAGATTTCATTGCTGAGTGATACTGCATTGTACGTAAGTACCACAAGTTCTTTATGCATTTTTCAGTTTCTGTGATATTGAACTCGTACGGTAAATGAGGTTCTTGTAAACAGAGGCGTCCCAAACTTTGGGGTGGCTGTGTCTTTTTGATTTTAATTTCCCTAAGCTATAGGACCATAAGTGGAAGTGCCCTAGGCTCTGTTGCTTTGTTTTTCAGATGTTTCAGGAAACACCATACACTTCTCCCGAGTGTCTGTTGGCAATTTACATCCCGCCCATCAGCATAACAAGGCTCCAAGTTCTCCATGGCCTGTGCTGCCTTTCTGGATTTTACACTTTTTCAGATGGCCCTTTTGACCGGGGGGAAGTGAGACTTCATTGTAGTGCAGATTTCCTTTGCAAGCTTGCTTGGTTGGCCAAAAAGGGCGTATGCGTTTTTTCCTGAATATATTCAGGAAAAAACGCATACGCCCTTTTTGGCCAAGTGCATCATTGTGGACGTTCTGCCTCTTTTCCTATGCTTTCAATGCAATTCCAGTCTACCTCCTGAAATCGGTTTCCTGCAATTCTGCCCCGCTTTCAAGTCCTCTTGGCAGCCTTACTTCAGTATATTTTTGGACGATAGCTGTCATTTATAAGTCTGCAGGTTTGTGAATTACAGTGCCCCTGAGCTCCTTTCTTCAACTCGCTTTCTTGTGACCTGGCCGCAACACCGCAGGATGGCTTCAGGCCCTAATCTGGTTCCGGCACGGCACGCTGAGCCTTTGGTTAATTCCTCTTCCTGGTGGGAAATGAGAGTTAAATTTACCCGTCCAGACACCTCCAGCTAGTCTCTCATTGGTTCTCGCTATTCCTGTTCATCTTCCGCAGAAATTGCAAACTGGGCCAAACAGGAGGTTAAAGGGACTGACTCTCCAAGTCGGGAGGGTGTTAGTAAAGCGTCTGGAATGTTGCACCCGAGTACCAGGGTACGAAAACTGAGACATATTTGAACAGGTCTCCCGATCACATGGTTGATCATACTCTAGGTTCCACATGCATGTTTTAGCTGAAGGAAGAATCCCTTAAACCTGGGTAGTTGAAACCCTTGGAATGGGTACCATGCAATATGACTTCAAAGGGTCTTCATTTGCTCACCGAACCTCTCCAATCTTATCACTGCTGCGATTATGCCCCTGTACACATGCTTGATTCTCTTTCGGAGACATAGCAATCCATAGGTTTTAAGATACTTACTAGTCAGGTACATTCTTAGGCGTTTAATATGCGGTGTTGAGTACATTTCGTTGAGCAAGGAGTAGCTCTTGTCTATTCCATATTTGGCTTAAGGAACTTTATCTGTGCTCATTTCAATCTCTGGTTTTATGCAGCACCCCAACTCACCTTTCCCCTTAAGCAAGCATAAGTTGGTTTTCTAAATTTGAGACCCTGTACTGTTTTGGAATTCAGTTCCTGTGTAGCCAAGTTTACATTCCGTGTATTAGTGATATCTTATGATGTTTCTTTTTCTGTGTGACTTATTTCAGTTAGAATCATCGTACCTGAATCCACTCATTATGCTGCTACGGGCCTGATGACATAGATTTCATTGCTGAGTGATACTGCATTGTACATAAGTACCACAAGTTCTTTATCCATTTTTCACTTTCTGTGATATAGAACTTGTACGGTAAATGAGGTTATGTAAACGGAGGCGTCCCAAACTTTGGGGTGGCTGTGTCTTTTTGATTTTAATTTCCCTAAGCTATAGGACCATAAGTGGAAGTGCCCTAGGCTCTGTTGCTTTGTTTTTTAGATGTTTCAGGAAACACCATACACTTCTCCCGAGTGTCTGTTGGCAATTTACATCCCGCCCATCAGCATAACAAGGCTCCCAGTTCTCCATGGCCTGTCCTGCCTTTCTGGATTTTACACTTTTTTCAGATGGCCCTTTTGACCGGGGGGAAGTGAGACTTCATTGTAGTGCAGATTTCCTTTGCAAGCTTGCTTGGTTGGCCAAAAAGGGCGTATGCGTTTTTTCCTGAATATATTCAGGAAAAAACGCATACGCCCTTTTTGGCCAAGTGCATCATTGTGGACGTTCTGCCTCTTTTCCTATGCTTTCAATGCAATTCCAGTCTACCTCCTGAAATCGGTTTCCTGCAATTCTGCCCCGCTTTCAAGTCCTCTTGGCAGCCTTACTTCAGTATATTTTTGGACGATAGCTGTCATTTACAACTCTGCAGGTTTGTGAATTACAGTGCCCCTGAGCTCCTTTCTTCAACTTGCTTTCTTTTGAGCTGGCCGCAACACCACAGGATGGCTTCAGGCCCTAATCTGGTTCCGGCACGGCACGCTGAGCCTTTGGTTATTTCCTCTTCCTGGTGGGAAATGAGAGTTAAATTTGCCCGTCCAGACACCTCCAGCTAGTCTCTCATTGGTTCTCGCTATTCCTGTTCATCTTCCGCAGAAATTGCAAACTGGGCCAAACAGGAGGTTAAAGGCGCTGACTCTCCAAGTGGGGAGAGTGTTAGTAAAGCGTCTGGAATGTTGCACCCGAGTACCAGGGGAGGAAAACTGAGACATATTTGAACACGTCTCCCGTTCACACGGTTGATCATACTCTGGGTTCCACATGCATGTTTTAGCTGAAGGAAGAATACCTTAAACCTGGAGAGTTGAGACCCGTGTAATGGGTACCATGCAATATGACTTCAAAGGGTCTTCATTTGCTCACCGAACCTCTCCAATCCTATCACTGCTGCATTTATGCCCCTGTACACACGCTTGATTCTCTTTTGGAGACATAGCAATCCATAGGTTTTAAGATACTTACTAGTCAGGTACATTCTTAGGCGTTCAATATGGGGTGTTGGGTCCATTTCGGTGAGCAAAGAGTAGCTCTTGTCTATTCCATATTTGGCTTAAGGAACTTTATCTGTGCTCATTTCAATCTCTGGTTTTATGCAGCACCCCAACTCACCTTTACCCTTAAGCAAGCATAAGTTGGTTTTCTAAATTTGAGACCCTGTTCTATTCTGTAATTCAGTTCCTGTGTAGCCAACTTTACATTCCGTGTATTAGTGATATCTTATGATGTTTCTTTTTCTGTGTGACTTATTTCAGTTAGAATCATCATACCTGAATCCACTCATTGTGCTGCTAAGGGCCTGATGACATAGATTTCATAGCTGAGTGATATTGCTTTGTAAGTAAATACCACAACTTCTTTATCCATTTTTCACTTTCTGCGATGTTGAACTTGTACGGTAAACGAGGTTCTTGTAAACAGAGGCGTCCCAATCTTTGGGGTGGCTGTGTCTTTTTGATTTTAATTTCCCTAAGCTATAGGACCATAAGTGGAAGTGCCCTAGGCTCTGTTGCTTTGTTTTCTAGATGTTTCAGGAAACACCATACACTTCTCCCGAGTGTCTGTTGGCAATTTACATCTCGCCCATCAGCATAACAAGGCTCCCAGTTCTCCATGGCCTGTCCTGCCTTTCTGGATTTTACACTTTTTTCAGATGGCCCTTTTGACCGGGGGGAAGTGAGACTTCATTGTAGTGCAGATTTCCTTTGCAAGCTTGCTTGGTTGGCCAAAAAGGGCGTATGCGTTTTTTCCTGAATATATTCAGGAAAAAACGCATACGCCCTTTTTGGCCAAGTGCATCATTGTGGACGTTCTGCCTCTTTTCCTATGTTTTCAATGCAATTCCAGTCTACCTCCTGAAATCGGTTTCCTGCAATTCTGCCCCGCTTTCAAGTCCTCTTGGCAGCCTTACTTCAGTATATTTTTGGACGATAGCTGTCATTTATAACTCTGCAGGTTTGTGAATTACAGTGCCCCTGAGCTCCTTTCTTCAACTCGCTTTCTTGTGACCTGGCCGCAACACCGCAGGATGGCTTCAGGCCCTAATCTGGTTCCGGCACGGCACGCTGAGCCTTTGGTTAATTCCTCTTCCTGGTGGGAAATGAGAGTTAAATTTGCCCGTCCAGACACCTCCAGCTAGTCTCTCATTGGTTCTCGCTATTCCTGTTCATCTTCCGCAGAAATTGCAAACTGGGCCAAACAGGAGGTTAAAGGGACTGACTCTCCAAGTCGGGATAGTGTTAGTAAAGCGTCTGGAATGTTGCACCCGAGTACCAGGGTACGAAAACTGAGACATATTTGAACACGTTTCCCGATCACATGGTTGATCATACTCTAGGTTCCACATGCATGTTTTAGCTGAAGGAAGAATACCTTAAACCTGGGTAGTTGAAACCCGTGGAATGGGTACCATGCAATATGACTTCAAAGGGTCTTCGTTTGCTCACCGAACCTCTCCAATCCTATCACTGCTATGTTTATGCCCCTGTACACATGCTTGATTCTCTTTCGGAGACATAGCAATCCATAGGTTTTAAGATACTTATTAGTCAGGTACATTCTTAGGCGTTTAATATGCGGTGTTGAGTCCATTTCGTTGAGCAAGGAGTAGCTCTTGTCTATTCCATATTTGGCTTAAGGAACTTTATCTGTGCTCATTTCAATCTCTGGTTTTATGCAGCACCCCAACTCACCTTTACCCTTAAGCAAGCATAAGTTGTTTTTCTAAATTTAAGACCCTGTTCTGTTCTGTAATTCAGTTCCTGTGTAGCCAAGTTTACATTCCATGTATTACTGATATCTTATGATGTTTCTTTTTCTGTGTGACTTATTTCAGTTAGAATAATCATACCTGAATCCACTCATTGTGCTGCTAAGGGCCTGATGACATAGATTTCATTGCTGAGCGATATTGCTTTGTAAGTAAATACCACAATTTCATTATCCATTTTTCACTTTCTGTGATGTTGAACTTGTACTGTAAACGAGGTTCTTGTAAACAGAGGCATCCCAAACTTTGGGGTGGCTGTGTCTTTTTGATTTTAATTTCCCTAAGCTATAGGACCATAAGTGGAAGTGCCCTATGCTCTGTTGCTTTGTTTTTTAGATGTTTCAGGAAACACCATACACTTCTCCCGAGTGTCTGTTGGCAATTTACATCCCGCCCATCAGCATAACGAGGCTCCCAGTTCTCCATGGCCTGTCCTGCCTTTCTGGATTTTACACTTTTTTCAGATGGCCCTTTTGACCGGGGGGAAGTGAGACTTCATTGTAGTGCAGATTTCCTTTGCAAGTTTGCTTGGTTGGCCAAAAAGGGCGTATGCGTTTTTTCCTGAATATATTCAGGAAAAAACGCATACGCCCTTTTTGGCCAAGTGCATCATTGTGGACGTTCTGCCTCTTTTCCTATGCTTTCAATGCAATTCCAGTCTACCTCCTGAAATCGGTTTCCTGCAATTCTGCCCCGTTTTCAAGTCCTTTTGGCAGCCTTACTTCAGTATATTTTTGGACGATAGCTGTCATTTATAACTCTGCAGGTTTGTGAATTACAGTGCCCCTGAGCTCCTTTCTTCAACTCGCTTTCTTGTGACCTGGCCGCAACACCGCAGGATGGCTTCAGGCCCTAATCTGGTTCCGGCACGGCACACTGAGCCTTTGGTTAATTCCTCTTCCTGGTGGGAATTGAGAGTTAAATTTGCCCGTCCAGACACCTCCAGCTAGTCTCTCATTGGTTCTCCCTATTCCTGTTCATCTTCCGCAGAAATTGCAAACTGGGCCAAACAGGAGGTTAAAGGGACAGACTCTCCAAGTCGGCAGGATGTTAGTAAAGCGTCTGGAATGTTGCACCCGAGTACCAGGGTACGAAAACTGAGACATATTTGAACATGTCTCCCGATCACATGGTTGATCATACTCTAGGTTCCACATGCATGTTTTAGCTGAAGGAAGAATACCTTAAACCTGGGTAGTTGAAACCCGTGGAATGGGTACCATGCAATATGACTTCAAAGGGTCTTCATTTGCTCACCGAACCTCTCCAATCCTATCACTGCTGCGTTTATGCCCCTGTACACATGCTTGATTCTCTTTCGGAGACATAGCAATCCATAGGTTTTAAGATACTTACTAGTCAGGTACATTCTTAGGCGTTTAATATGCGGTGTTGAGTCCATTTCGTTGAGCAAGGAGTAGCTCTTGTCTATTCCATATTTGGCTTAAGGAACATTATCTGTGCTCATTTCAATCTCTGGTTTTATGCAGCACCCCAACTCACCTTTACCCTTAAGCAAGCATAAGTTGGTTTTCTAAATTTCAGACCCTGTTCTGTTTTGGAATTCAGTTCCTGTGTAGCCAAGTTTACATTCCGTGTATTAGTGATATCTTATGATGTTTCTTTTTCTGTGTGACTTATTTCAGTTAGAAGCATCGTACCTGAATCCACTCATTATGCTGCTACGGGCCTGATGACATAGATTTCATTGCTGAGTGATATTTCTTTGTAAGTAAATACCACAACTTCTTTATCCATTTTTCACTTTCTGCGATGTTGAACTTGTACTGTAAACGAGGTTCTTGTAAACAGAGGCATCCCAAACTTTGGGGTGGCTGTGTCTTTTTGATTTTAATTTCCCTAAGCTATAGGACCATAAGTGGAAGTGCCCTAGGCTCTGTTGCTTTGTTTTTTAGATGTTTCAGGAAACACCATACACTTCTCCCGAGTGTCTGTTGGCAATTTACATCCCGCCCATCAGCATAACAAGGCTCCCAGTTCTCCATGGCCTGTCCTGCCTTTCTGGATTTTACACTTTTTTCAGATGGCCCTTTTGACCGGGGGGAAGTGAGACTTCATTGTAGTGCAGATTTCCTTTGCAAGTTTGCTTGGTTGGCCAAAAAGGGCGTATGCGTTTTTTCCTGAATATATTCAGGAAAAAACGCATACGCCCTTTTTGGCCAAGTGCATCATTGTGGACGTTCTGCCTCTTTTCCTATGCTTTCAATGCAATTCCAGTCTACCTCCTGAAATCGGTTTCCTGCAATTCTGCCCCGCTTTCAAGTCCTCTTGGCAGCCTTACTTCAGTATATTTTTGGACGATAGCTGTCATTTACAACTCTGCAGGTTTGTGAATTACAGTGCCCCTGAGCTCCTTTCTTCAACTCGCTTTCTTTTGAGCTGGCCACAACACCGCAGGATGGCTTCAGGCCCTAATCTGGTTCCGGCACGGCACGCTGAGCCTTTGGTTATTTCCTCTTCCTGGTGGGAAATGAGAGTTAAATTTGCCCGTCCAGACACCTCCAGCTAGTCTCTCATTGGTTCTCGCTATTCCTGTTCATCTTCCGCAGAAATTGCAAACTGGGCCAAACAGGAGGTTAAAGGGACTGACTCTCCAAGTCGGGAGGGTGTTAGTAAAGCGTCTGGAATGTTGCACCCGAGTACCAGGGGGGAAAACTGAGACATATTTGAACACGTCTCCTGTTCACACGGTTGATCATACTCTGGGTTCCACATGCATGTTTTAGCTGAAGGAAGAATACCTTAAACCTGGAGAGTTGAGACCCGTGTAATGGGTACCATGCAATATGACTTCACAGGGTCTTCATTTGCTCACCGAACCTCTCCAATCCTATCACTGCTGCATTTATGCCCCTGTACACGCGCTTGATTCTCTTTTGGAGACATAGCAATCCATAGGTTTTAAGATACTTACTAGTCAGGTACATTCTTAGGCGTTTAATATGCTGTGTTGAGTCCATTTCGTTGAGCAAGGAGTAGCTCTTGTCTATTCCATATTTGGCTTAAGGAACTTTATCTGTGCTCATTTCAATCTCTGGTTTTATGCAGCACCCCAACTCACCTTTACCCTTAAGCAAGCATAAGTTGGTTTTCTAAATTTGAGACCCTGTTCTGTTCTGTAATTCAGTTCCTGTGTAGCCAAGTTTACATTCCGTGTATTACTGATATCTTATGATGTTTCTTTTTCTGTGTGACTTATTTCAGTTAGAATCATCATACCTGTGTCCACTCATTGTGCTGCTAAGGGCCTGATGACATAGATTTCATTGCTGAGTGATACTGCATTGTACGTAAGTACCACAAGTTCTTTATGCATTTTTCAGTTTCTGTGATATTGAACTCGTACGGTAAACGAGGTTCTTGTAAACAGAGGCGTCCCAAACTTTGGGGTGGCTGTGTCTTTTTGATTTTAATTTCCCTAAGCTATAGGACCATAAGTGGAAGTGCCCTAGGTTCTGTTGCTTTGTTTTTTAGATGTTTCAGGAAACACCATACACTTCTCCCGAGTGTCTGTTGGCAATTTACATCCCGCCCATCAGCATAACAAGGCTCCCAGTTCTCCATGGCCTGTCCTGCCTTTCTGGATTTTACACTTTTTTCAGATGGCCCTTTTGACCGGGGGGAAGTGAGACTTCATTGTAGTGCAGATTTCCTTTGCAAGCTTGCTTGGTTGGCCAAAAAGGGCGTATGCGATTTTTCCTGAATATATTCAGGAAAAAACGCATACGCCCTTTTTGGCCAAGTGCATCATTGTGGACGTTCTGCCTCTTTTCCTATGCTTTCAATGCAATTCCAGTCTACCTCCTGAAATCGGTTTCCTGCAATTCTGCCCCGCTTTCAAGTCCTCTTGGCAGCCTTACTTCAGTATATTTTTGGACGATAGCTGTCATTTATAACTCTGCAGGTTTGTGAATTACAGTGCCCCTGAGCTCCTTTCTTCAACTCGCTTTCTTGTGACCTGGCCGCAACACCGCAGGATGGCTTCAGGCCCTAATCTGGTTCCGGCACGGCACACTGAGCCTTTGGTTAATTCCTCTTCCTGGTGGGAAATGAGAGTTAAATTTGCCCGTCCAGACACCTCCAGCTAGTCTCTCATTGGTTCTCCCTATTCCTGTTCATCTTCCGCAGAAATTGCAAACTGGGCCAAACAGGAGGTTAAAGGGACTGACTCTCCAAGTCGGCAGGATGTTAGTAAAGCGTCTGGAATGTTGCACCCGAGTACCAGGGTACGAAAACTGAGACATATTTGAACATGTCTCCCGATCACATGGTTGATCATACTCTAGGTTCCACATGCATGTTTTAGCTGAAGGAAGAATACCTTAAACCTGGGTAGTTGAAACCCGTGGAATGGGTACCATGCAATATGACTTCAAAGGGTCTTCATTTGCTCACCGAACCTCTCCAATCCTATCACTGCTGCGTTTATGCCCCTGTACACATGCTTGATTCTCTTTCGGAGACATAGCAATCCATAGGTTTTAAGATACTTACTAGTCAGGTACATTCTTAGGCGTTTAATATGCGGTGTTGAGTCCATTTCGTTGAGCAAGGAGTAGCTCTTGTCTATTCCATATTTGGCTTAAGGAACATTATCTGTGCTCATTTCAATCTCTGGTTTTATGCAGCACCCCAACTCACCTTTACCCTTAAGCAAGCATAAGTTGGTTTTCTAAATTTCAGACCCTGTTCTGTTTTGGAATTCAGTTCCTGTGTAGCCAAGTTTACATTCCATGTATTAGTGATATCTTATGATGTTTCTTTTTCTGTGTGACTTATTTCAGTTAGAATCATCGTACCTGAATCCACTCATTATGCTGCTACGGGCCTGATGACATAGATTTCATTGCTGAGTGATACTGCATTGTACGTAAGTACCACAAGTTCTTTATGCATTTTTCAGTTTCTGTGATATTGAACTCGTACGGTAAACGAGGTTCTTGTAAACAGAGGCATCCCAAACTTTGGGGTGGCTGTGTCTTTTTGATTTTAATTTCCCTAAGCTATAGGACCATAAGTGGAAGTGTCCTAGGCTCTGTTGCTTTGTTTTTTAGATGTGTCAGGAAACACCATACACTTCTCCCGAGTGTCTGTTGGCAATTTACATCCCGCCCATCAGCATAACAAGGCTCCCAGTTCTCCATGGCCTGTCCTGCCTTTCTGGATTTTACACTTTTTTCAGATGGCCCTTTTGACCGGGGGGAAGTGAGACTTCATTGTAGTGCAGATTTCCTTTGCAAGCTTGCTTGGTTGGCCAAAAAGTGCGTATGCGTTTTTTCCTGAATATATTCAGGAAAAAACGCATACGCCCTTTTTGGCCAAGTGCATCATTGTGGACGTTCTGCCTCTTTTCCTATGCTTTCAATGCAATTCCAGTCTACCTCCTGAAATCAGTTTCCTGCAATTCTGCCCGCTTTCAAGTCCTCTTGGCAGCCTTACTTCAGTATATTTTTGGACGATAGCTGTCATTTATAACTCTGCAGGTTTGTGAATTACAGTGCCCCTGAGCTCCTTTCTTCAACTCGCTTTCTTGTGACCTGGACGCAACACCGCAGGATGGCTTCAGGCCCTAATCTGGTTCCGGCACGGCATGCTGAGCCTTTGGTTAATTCCTCTTCCTGGTGGGAAATGAGAGTTAAATTTGCCCGTCCAGACACCTCCAGCTAGTCTCTCATTGGTTCTCGCTATTCCTGTTCATCTTCCGCAGAAATTGCAAACTGGGCCAAACAGGAGGTTAAAGGGACTGACTCTCCAAGTCGGGAGAGTGTCAGTAAAGCGTCTGGAATATTGCACCCGAGTACCAGGGTACGAAAACTGAGACATATTTGAACACGTCTCCCGATCACATGGTTGATCATACTCTACGTTCCACATGCATGTTTTAGCTGAAGGAAGAATCCCTTAAACCTGGGTAGTTGAAACCCGTGGAATGGGTACCATGCAATATGACTTCAAAGGGTCTTCATTTGCTCACCGAACCTCTCCAATCTTATCACTGCTGCGATTATGCCCCTGTACACATGCTTGATTCTCTTTCGGAGACATAGCAATCCATAGGTTTTAAGATACTTACTAGTCAGGTACATTCTTAGGCGTTTAATATGCAGTGTTGAGTACATTTCGTTGAGCAAGGAGTAGCTCTTGTCTATTCCATATTTGGCTTAAGGAACTTTATCTGTGCTCATTTCAATCTCTGGTTTTATGCAGCACCCCAACTCACCTTTACCCTTAAGCAAGCATAAGTTGGTTTTCTAAATTTGAGACCCTGTACTGTTTTGGAATTCAGTTCCTGTGTAGCCAAGTTTACATTCTGTGTATTAGTGATATCTTATGATGTTTCTTTTTCTGTGTGACTTATTTCAGTTAGAATCATCGTACCTGAATCCACTCATTATGCTGCTACGGGCCTGATGACATAGATTTCATTGCTGAGTGATACTGCATTGCACATAAGTACCACAAGTTCTTTATCCATTTTTCACTTTCTGTGATATAGAACTTGTACGGTAAACGAGGTTCTTGTAAACAGAGGCGTCCCAAACTTTGGGGTGGCTGTGTCTTTTTGATTTTAATTTCCCTAAGCTATAGGACCATAAGTGGAAGTGCCCTAGGCTCTGTTGCTTTGTTTTTTAGATGTTTCAGGAAACACCATACACTTCTCCCGAGTGTCTGTTGGCAATTTACATCCCGCCCATCAGCATAACAAGGCTCCCAGTTCTCCATGGCCTGTCCTGCCTTTCTGGATTTTACACTTTTTTCAGATGGCCCTTTTGACCGGGGGGAAGTGAGACTTCATTGTAGTGCAGATTTCCTTTGCAAGCTTGCTTGGTTGGCCAAAAAGGGCGTATGCGTTTTTTCCTGAATATATTCAGGAAAAAACGCATACGCCCTTTTTGGCCAAGTGCATCATTGTGGACGTTCTGCCTCTTTTCCTATGCTTTCAATGCAATTCCAGTCTACCTCCTGAAATCGGTTTCCTGCAATTCTGCCCCGCTTTCAAGTCCTCTTGGCAGCCTTACTTCAGTATATTTTTGGACGATAGCTGTCATTTATAAGTCTGCAGGTTTGTGAATTACAGTGCCCCTGAGCTCCTTTCTTCAACTCGCTTTCTTGTGACCTGGCCGCAACACCGCAGGATGGCTTCAGGCCCTAATCTGGTTCCGGCACGGCACGCTGAGCCTTTGGTTAATTCCTCTTCCTGGTGGGAAATGAGAGTTAAATTTGCCCGTCCAGACACCTCCAGCTAGTCTCTCATTGGTTCTCGCTATTCCTGTTCATCTTCCGCAGAAATTGCAAACTGGGCCAAACAGGAGGTTAAAGGGACTGACTCTCCAAGTCGGGAGAGTGTTAGTAAAGCGTCTGGAATATTGCACCCGAGTACCAGGGTACGAAAACTGAGACATATTTGATCACGTCTCCCGATCACATGGTTGATCATACTCTACGTTCCACATGCATGTTTTAGCTGAAGGAAGAATCCCTTAAACCTGGGTAGTTGAAACCCGTGGAATGGGTACCATGCAATATGACTTCAAAGGGTCTTCATTTGCTCACCGAACTTCTCCAATCCTATCACTGCTGCGTTTATGCCCCTGTACACATGCTTGATTCTCTTTCGGAGACATAGCAATCCATAGGTTTTAAGATACTTACTAGTCAGATACATTCTTAGGCGTTTAATATGCGGTGTTGAGTCCATTTCGTTGAGCAAGGAGTAGCTCTTGTCTATTCCATATTTGGCTTAAGGAACTTTATCTGTGCTCATTTCAATCTCTGGTTTTATGCAGCACCCCAACTCACCTTTACCCTTAAGCAAGCATAAGTTGGTTTTCTAAATTTGAGACCCTGTTCTGTTCTGTAATTCAGTTCCTGTGTAGCCAAGTTTACATTCCGTGTATTACTAATATCTTATGATGTTTCTTTTTCTGTGTGACTTATTTCAGTTAGAATCAACATACCTAAATCCACTCATTGTGCTACTAAAGGCCTGATGACATAGATTTCATTGCTGAGTGATATTGCTTTGTAAGTAAATACCACAACTTCTTTATCCATTTTTCACTTTCTGCGATGTTGAACTTGTACTGTAAACGAGGTTCTTGTAAATAGAGGCGTCCCAAATTTTGGGGTGGCTGTGTCTTTTTGATTTTAATTTCCCTAAGCTATAGGACCATAAGTGGAAGTGCCCTAGGCTCTGTTGCTTTGTTTTTTAGATGTTTCAGGAAACACCATACACTTCTCCCGAGTGTCTGTTGGCAATTTACATCCCGCCCATCAGCATAACAAGGCTCCCAGTTCTCCATGGCCTGTGCTGCCTTTCTGGATTTTACACTTTTTTCAGATGGCCCTTTTGACCAGGGGGAAGTGAGACTTCATTGTAGTGCAGATTTCCTTTGCAAGCTTGCTTGGTTGGCCAAAAAGGGCGTATGCGTTTTTTCCTGAATATATTCAGGAAAAAACGCATACGCCCTTTTTGGCCAAGTGCATCATTGTGGACGTTCTGCCTCTTTTCCTATGTTTTCAATGCAATTCCAGTCTACCTCCTGAAATCGGTTTCCTGCAATTCTGCCCCGCTTTCAAGTCCTCTTGGCAGCCTTACTTCAGTATATTTTTGGACGATAGCTGTCATTTATAACTCTGCAGGTTTGTGAATTACAGTGCCCCTGAGCTCCTTTCTTCAACTCGCTTTCTTGTGACCTGGCCGCAACACCGCAGGATGGCTTCAGGCCCTAATCTGGTTCCGGCACGGCACGCTGAGCCTTTGGTTAATTCCTCTTCCTGGTGGGAAATGAGAGTTAAATTTGCCCGTCCAGACACCTCCAGCTAGTCTCTCATTGGTTCTCGCTATTCCTGTTCATCTTCCGCAGAAATTGCAAACTGGGCCAAACAGGAGGTTAAAGGGACTGACTCTCCAAGTCGGGATAGTGTTAGTAAAGCGTCTGGAATGTTGCACCCGAGTACCAGGGTACGAAAACTGAGACATATTTGAACACGTTTCCCGATCACATGGTTGATCATACTCTAGGTTCCACATGCATGTTTTAGCTGAAGGAAGAATACCTTAAACCTGGGTAGTTGAAACCCGTGGAATGGGTACCATGCAATATGACTTCAAAGGGTCTTCGTTTGCTCACCGATCCTCTCCAATCCTATCACTGCTACGTTTATGCCCCTGTACACATGCTTGATTCTCTTTCGGAGACATAGCAATCCATAGGTTTTAAGATACTTATTAGTCAGGTACATTCTTAGGCGTTTAATATGCGGTGTTGAGTCCATTTCGTTGAGCAAGGAGTAGCTCTTGTCTATTCCATATTTGGCTTAAGGAACTTTATCTGTGCTCATTTCAATCTCTGGTTTTATGCAGCACCCCAACTCACCTTTACCCTTAAGCAAGCATAAGTTGTTTTTCTAAATTTAAGACCCTGTTCTGTTCTGTAATTCAGTTCCTGTGTAGCCAAGTTTACATTCCATGTATTACTGATATCTTATGATGTTTCTTTTTCTGTGTGACTTATTTCAGTTAGAATAATCATACCTGAATCCACTCATTGTGCTGCTAAGGGCCTGATGACATAGATTTCATTGCTGAGCGATATTGCTTTGTAAGTAAATACCACAATTTCATTATCCATTTTTCACTTTCTGTGATGTTGAACTTGTACTGTAAACGAGGTTCTTGTAAACAGAGGCATCCCAAACTTTGGGGTGGCTGTGTCTTTTTGATTTTAATTTCCCTAAGCTATAGGACCATAAGTGGAAGTGCCCTATGCTCTGTTGCTTTGTTTTTTAGATGTTTCAGGAAACACCATACACTTCTCCCGAGTGTCTGTTGGCAATTTACATCCCGCCCATCAGCATAACGAGGCTCCCAGTTCTCCATGGCCTGTCCTGCCTTTCTGGATTTTACACTTTTTTCAGATGGCCCTTTTGACCGGCGGGAAGTGAGACTTCATTGTAGTGCAGATTTCCTTTGCAAGTTTGCTTGGTTGGCCAAAAAGGGCGTATGCGTTTTTTCCTGAATATATTCAGGAAAAAACGCATACGCCCTTTTTGGCCAAGTGCATCATTGTGGACGTTCTGCCTCTTTTCCTATGCTTTCAATGCAATTCCAGTCTACCTCCTGAAATTGGTTTCCTGCAATTCTGCCCCGTTTTCAAGTCCTCTTGGCAGCCTTACTTCAGTATATTTTTGGACGATAGCTGTCATTTATAACTCTGCAGGTTTGTGAATTACAGTGCCCCTGAGCTCCTTTCTTCAACTCGCTTTCTTGTGACCTGGCCGCAACACCGCAGGATGGCTTCAGGCCCTAATCTGGTTCCGGCACGGCACACTGAGCCTTTGGTTAATTCCTCTTCCTGGTGGGAAATGAGAGTTAAATTTGCCCGTCCAGACACCTCCAGCTAGTCTCTCATTGGTTCTCCCTATTCCTGTTCATCTTCCGCAGAAATTGCAAACTGGGCCAAACAGGAGGTTAAAGGGACTGACTCTCCAAGTCGGGAGGGTGTTAGTAAAGCGTCTGGAATGTTGCACCCGAGTACCAGGGGGGAAAACTGAGACATATTTGAACACGTCTCCTGTTCACACGGTTGATCATACTCTGGGTTCCACATGCATGTTTTAGCTGAAGGAAGAATACCTTAAACCTGGAGAGTTGAGACCCGTGTAATGGGTACCATGCAATATGACTTCACAGGGTCTTCATTTGCTCACCGAACCTCTCCAATCCTATCACTGCTGCATTTATGCCCCTGTACACGCGCTTGATTCTCTTTTGGAGACATAGCAATCCATAGGTTTTAAGATACTTACTAGTCAGGTACATTCTTAGGCGTTTAATATGCTGTGTTGAGTCCATTTCGTTGAGCAAGGAGTAGCTCTTGTCTATTCCATATTTGGCTTAAGGAACTTTATCTGTGCTCATTTCAATCTCTGGTTTTATGCAGCACCCCAACTCACCTTTACCCTTAAGCAAGCATAAGTTGGTTTTCTAAATTTGAGACCCTGTTCTGTTCTGTAATTCAGTTCCTGTGTAGCCAAGTTTACATTCCGTGTATTACTGATATCTTATGATGTTTCTTTTTCTGTGTGACTTATTTCAGTTAGAATCATCATACCTGTGTCCACTCATTGTGCTGCTAAGGGCCTGATGACATAGATTTCATTGCTGAGTGATACTGCATTGTACGTAAGTACCACAAGTTCTTTATGCATTTTTCAGTTTCTGTGATATTGAACTCGTACGGTAAACGAGGTTCTTGTAAACAGAGGCGTCCCAAACTTTGGGGTGGCTGTGTCTTTTTGATTTTAATTTCCCTAAGCTATAGGACCATAAGTGGAAGTGCCCTAGGTTCTGTTGCTTTGTTTTTTAGATGTTTCAGGAAACACCATACACTTCTCCCGAGTGTCTGTTGGCAATTTACATCCCGCCCATCAGCATAACAAGGCTCCCAGTTCTCCATGGCCTGTCCTGCCTTTCTGGATTTTACACTTTTTTCAGATGGCCCTTTTGACCGGGGGGAAGTGAGACTTCATTGTAGTGCAGATTTCCTTTGCAAGCTTGCTTGGTTGGCCAAAAAGGGCGTATGCGATTTTTCCTGAATATATTCAGGAAAAAACGCATACGCCCTTTTTGGCCAAGTGCATCATTGTGGACGTTCTGCCTCTTTTCCTATGCTTTCAATGCAATTCCAGTCTACCTCCTGAAATCGGTTTCCTGCAATTCTGCCCCGCTTTCAAGTCCTCTTGGCAGCCTTACTTCAGTATATTTTTGGACGATAGCTGTCATTTATAACTCTGCAGGTTTGTGAATTACAGTGCCCCTGAGCTCCTTTCTTCAACTCGCTTTCTTGTGACCTGGCCGCAACACCGCAGGATGGCTTCAGGCCCTAATCTGGTTCCGGCACGGCACACTGAGCCTTTGGTTAATTCCTCTTCCTGGTGGGAAATGAGAGTTAAATTTGCCCGTCCAGACACCTCCAGCTAGTCTCTCATTGGTTCTCCCTATTCCTGTTCATCTTCCGCAGAAATTGCAAACTGGGCCAAACAGGAGGTTAAAGGGACTGACTCTCCAAGTCGGCAGGATGTTAGTAAAGCGTCTGGAATGTTGCACCCGAGTACCAGGGTACGAAAACTGAGACATATTTGAACATGTCTCCCGATCACATGGTTGATCATACTCTAGGTTCCACATGCATGTTTTAGCTGAAGGAAGAATACCTTAAACCTGGGTAGTTGAAACCCGTGGAATGGGTACCATGCAATATGACTTCAAAGGGTCTTCATTTGCTCACCGAACCTCTCCAATCCTATCACTGCTGCGTTTATGCCCCTGTACACATGCTTGATTCTCTTTCGGAGACATAGCAATCCATAGGTTTTAAGATACTTACTAGTCAGGTACATTCTTAGGCGTTTAATATGCGGTGTTGAGTCCATTTCGTTGAGCAAGGAGTAGCTCTTGTCTATTCCATATTTGGCTTAAGGAACATTATCTGTGCTCATTTCAATCTCTGGTTTTATGCAGCACCCCAACTCACCTTTACCCTTAAGCAAGCATAAGTTGGTTTTCTAAATTTCAGACCCTGTTCTGTTTTGGAATTCAGTTCCTGTGTAGCCAAGTTTACATTCCATGTATTAGTGATATCTTATGATGTTTCTTTTTCTGTGTGACTTATTTCAGTTAGAATCATCGTACCTGAATCCACTCATTATGCTGCTACGGGCCTGATGACATAGATTTCATTGCTGAGTGATACTGCATTGTACGTAAGTACCACAAGTTCTTTATGCATTTTTCCGTTTCTGTGATATTGAACTCGTACGGTAAACGAGGTTCTTGTAAACAGAGGCATCCCAAACTTTGGGGTGGCTGTGTCTTTTTGATTTTAATTTCCCTAAGCTATAGGACCATAAGTGGAAGTGTCCTAGGCTCTGTTGCTTTGTTTTTTAGATGTGTCAGGAAACACCATACACTTCTCCCGAGTGTCTGTTGGCAATTTACATCCCGCCCATCAGCATAACAAGGCTCCCAGTTCTCCATGGCCTGTCCTGCCTTTCTGGATTTTACACTTTTTTCAGATGGCCCTTTTGACCGGGGGGAAGTGAGACTTCATTGTAGTGCAGATTTCCTTTGCAAGCTTGCTTGGTTGGCCAAAAAGTGCGTATGCGTTTTTTCCTGAATATATACAGGAAAAAACGCATACGCCCTTTTTGGCCAAGTGCATCATTGTGGACGTTCTGCCTCTTTTCCTATGCTTTCAATGCAATTCCAGTCTACCTCCTGAAATCAGTTTCCTGCAATTCTGCCCCGCTTTCAAGTCCTCTTGGCAGCCTTACTTCAGTATATTTTTGGACGATAGCTGTCATTTATAACTCTGCAGGTTTGTGAATTACAGTGCCCCTGAGCTCCTTTCTTCAACTCGCTTTCTTGTGACCTGGACGCAACACCGCAGGATGGCTTCAGGCCCTAATCTGGTTCCGGCACGGCATGCTGAGCCTTTGGTTAATTCCTCTTCCTGGTGGGAAATGAGAGTTAAATTTGCCCGTCCAGACACCTCCAGCTAGTCTCTCATTGGTTCTCGCTATTCCTGTTCATCTTCCGCAGAAATTGCAAACTGGGCCAAACAGGAGGTTAAAGGGACTGACTCTCCAAGTCGGGAGAGTGTCAGTAAAGCGTCTGGAATATTGCACCCGAGTACCAGGGTACGAAAACTGAGACATATTTGAACACGTCTCCCGATCACATGGTTGATCATACTCTACGTTCCACATGCATGTTTTAGCTGAAGGAAGAATCCCTTAAACCTGGGTAGTTGAAACCCGTGGAATGGGTACCATGCAATATGACTTCAAAGGGTCTTCATTTGCTCACCGAACCTCTCCAATCTTATCACTGCTGCGATTATGCCCCTGTACACATGCTTGATTCTCTTTCGGAGACATAGCAATCCATAGGTTTTAAGATACTTACTAGTCAGGTACATTCTTAGGCGTTTAATATGCAGTGTTGAGTACATTTCGTTGAGCAAGGAGTAGCTCATGTCTATTCCATATTTGGCTTAAGGAACTTTATCTGTGCTCATTTCAATCTCTGGTTTTATGCAGCACCCCAACTCACCTTTACCCTTAAGCAAGCATAAGTTGGTTTTCTAAATTTGAGACCCTGTACTGTTTTGGAATTCAGTTCCTGTGTAGCCAAGTTTACATTCCGTGTATTAGTGATATCTTATGATGTTTCTTTTTCTGTGTGACTTATTTCAGTTAGAATCATCGTACCTGAATCCACTCATTATGCTGCTACGGGCCTGATGACATAGATTTCATTGCTGAGTGATACTGCATTGTACATAAGTACCACAAGTTCTTTATCCATTTTTCACTTTCTGTGATATAGAACTTGTACGGTAAACGAGGTTCTTGTAAACAGAGGCGTCCCAAACTTTGGGGTGGCTGTGTCTTTTTGATTTTAATTTCCCTAAGCTATAGGACCATAAGTGGAAGTGCCCTAGGCTCTGTTGCTTTGTTTTTTAGATGTTTCAGGAAACACCATACACTTCTCCCGAGTGTCTGTTGGCAATTTACATCCCGCCCATCAGCATAACAAGGCTCCCAGTTCTCCATGGCCTGTCCTGCCTTTCTGGATTTTACACTTTTTTCAGATGGCCCTTTTGACCGGGGGGAAGTGAGACTTCATTGTAGTGCAGATTTCCTTTGCAAGCTTGCTTGGTTGGCCAAAAAGGGCGTATGCGTTTTTTCCTGAATATATTCAGGAAAAAACGCATACGCCCTTTTTGGCCAAATGCATCATTGTGGACGTTCTGCCTCTTTTCCTATGCTTTCAATGCAATTCCAGTCTACCTCCTGAAATTGGTTTCCTGCAATTCTGCCCCGCTTTCAAGTCCTCTTGGCAGCCTTACTTCAGTATATTTTTGGACGATAGCTGTCATTTATAAGTCTGCAGGTTTGTGAATTACAGTGCCCCTGAGCTCCTTTCTTCAACTCGCTTTCTTGTGACCTGGCCGCAACACCGCAGGATGGCTTCAGGCCCTAATCTGGTTCCGGCACGGCACGCTGAGCCTTTGGTTAATTCCTCTTCCTGGTGGGAAATGAGAGTTAAATTTGCCCGTCCAGACACCTCCAGCTAGTCTCTCATTGGTTCTCGCTATTCCTGTTCATCTTCCGCAGAAATTGCAAACTGGGCCAAACAGGAGGTTAAAGGGACTGACTCTCCAAGTCGGGAGAGTGTTAGTAAAGCGTCTGGAATATTGCACCCGAGTACCAGGGTACGAAAACTGAGACATATTTGATCACGTCTCCCGATCACATGGTTGATCATACTCTACGTTCCACATGCATGTTTTAGCTGAAGGAAGAATCCCTTAAACCTGGGTAGTTGAAACCCGTGGAATGGGTACCATGCAATATGACTTCAAAGGGTCTTCATTTGCTCACCGAACTTCTCCAATCCTATCACTGCTGCGTTTATGCCCCTGTACACATGCTTGATTCTCTTTCGGAGACATAGCAATCCATAGGTTTTAAGATACTTACTAGTCAGATACATTCTTAGGCGTTTAATATGCGGTGTTGAGTCCATTTCGTTGAGCAAGGAGTAGCTCTTGTCTATTCCATATTTGGCTTAAGGAACTTTATCTGTGCTCATTTCAATCTCTGGTTTTA
This sequence comes from Pseudorca crassidens, assembly GCF_039906515.1. Taxonomy (NCBI): domain Eukaryota; kingdom Metazoa; phylum Chordata; class Mammalia; order Artiodactyla; family Delphinidae; genus Pseudorca; species Pseudorca crassidens. The sequence goes on along the minus strand of NW_027136328.1, from coordinate 659,881 downwards.
TGCAGCACCCCAACTCACCTTTACCCTTAAGCAAGCATAAGTTGGTTTTCTAAATTTGAGACCCTGTTCTGTTCTGTAATTCAGTTCCTGTGTAGCCAAGTTTACATTCCGTGTATTACTAATATCTTATGATGTTTCTTTTTCTGTGTGACTTATTTCAGTTAGAATCAACATACCTAAATCCACTCATTGTGCTACTAAAGGCCTGATGACATAGATTTCATTGCTGAGTGATATTGCTTTGTAAGTAAATACCACAACTTCTTTATCCATTTTTCACTTTCTGCGATGTTGAACTTGTACTGTAAACGAGGTTCTTGTAAATAGAGGCGTCCCAAATTTTGGGGTGGCTGTGTCTTTTTGATTTTAATTTCCCTAAGCTATAGGACCATAAGTGGAAGTGCCCTAGGCTCTGTTGCTTTGTTTTTTAGATGTTTCAGGAAACACCATACACTTCTCCCGAGTGTCTGTTGGCAATTTACATCCCGCCAATCAGCATGACAAGGCTCCCGGTTCTCCATGGCCTGTCCTGCCTTTCTGGATTTTACACTTTTTTCAGATGGCCCTTTTGACCGGGGGGAAGTGAGACTTCATTGTAGTGCAGATTTCCTTTGCAAGTTTGCTTGGTTGGCCAAAAAGGGCGTATGCGTTTTTTCCTGAATATATTCAGGAAAAAACGCATACGCCCTTTTTGGCCAAGTGCATCATTGTGGACGTTCTGCCTCTTTTCCTATGCTTTCAATGCAATTCCAGTCTACCTCCTGAAATCGGTTTCCTGCAATTCTGCCCCGCTTTCAAGTCCTCTTGGCAGCCTTACTTCAGTATATTTTTGGACGATAGCTGTCATTTATAACTCTGCAGGTTTGTGAATTACAGTGCCCCTGAGCTCCTTTCTTCAACTCGCTTTCTTGTGACCTGGCCGCAACACCGCAGGATGGCTTCAGGCCCTAATCTGGTTCTGGCACGGCACGCTGAGCCTTTGGTTATTTCCTCTTCCTGGTGGGAAATGAGAGTTAAATTTGCCCGTCCAGACACCTCCAGCTAGTCTCTCATTGGTTCTCGCTATTCCTGTTCATCTTCCGCAGAAATTGCAAACTGGGCCAAACAGGAGGTTAAAGGCGCTGACTCTCCAAGTGGGGAGAGTGTTAGTAAAGCGTCTGGAATGTTGCACCCGAGTACCAGGGGAGGAAAACTGAGACATATTTGAACACGTTTCCCGATCACATGGTTGATCGTACTCTAGGTTCCACATGCATGTTTTAGCTGAAGGAAGAATACCTTAAACATGGGTAGTTGAAACCCGTGGAATGGGTACTATGCAATATGACTTCAAAGGGTCTTCATTTGCTCACCGAACCTCTCCAATCCTATCACTGCTGCGTTTATGCCCCTGTACACATGCTTGATTCTCTTTCGGAGACATAGCAATCCATAGGTTTTAAGATACTTACTAGTCAGGTACATTCTTAGGCGTTTAATATGCGGTGTTGTGTCCATTTCGTTGAGCAAGGAGTAGCTCTTGTCTATTCCATATTTGGCTTAAGGAACTTTATCTGTGCTCATTTCAATCTCTGGTTTTATGCAGCACCCCAACTCACCTTTACCCTTAAGCAAGCATAAGTTGGTTTTCTAAATTTGAGACCCTGTTCTGTTCTGTAATTCAGTTCCTGTGTAGCCAAGTTTACATTCCGTGTATTACTGATATCTTATGATGTTTCTTTTACTGTGTGACTTATTTCAGTTAGAATCATCATACCTGAATCCACTCATTGTGCTGCTAAGGGCCTGATGACATAGATTTCATTGCTGAGTGATATTTCTTTGTAAGTAAATACCACAACTTCTTTATCCATTTTTCACTTTCTGCGATGTTGAACTTGTACTGTAAACGAGGTTCTTGTAAACAGAGGCATCCCAAACTTTGAGGTGGCTGTGTCTTTTTGATTTTAATTTCCCTAAGCTATAGGACCATAAGTGGAAGTGCCCTAGGCTCTGTTGCTTTGTTTTTTAGATGTTTCAGGAAACACCATACACTTCTCCCGAGTGTCTGTTGGCAATTTACATCCCGCCCATCAGCATAACAAGGCTCCCAGTTCTCCATGGCCTGTGCTGCCTTTCTGGATTTTACACTTTTTTCAGATGGCCCTTTTGACCAGGGGGAAGTGAGACTTCATTGTAGTGCAGATTTCCTTTGCAAGCTTGCTTGGTTGGCCAAAAAGGGCGTATGCGTTTTTTCCTGAATATATTCAGGAAAAAACGCATACGCCCTTTTTGGCCAAGTGCATCATTGTGGACGTTCTGCCTCTTTTCCTATGCTTTCAATGCAATTCCAGTCTACCTCCTGAAATCGGTTTCCTGCAATTCTGCCCCGCTTTCAAGTCCTCTTGGCAGCCTTACTTCAGTATATTTTTGGACGATAGCTGTCATTTACAACTCTGCAGGTTTGTGAATTACAGTGCCCCTGAGCTCCTTTCTTCAACTCGCTTTCTTTTGAGCTGGCCACAACACCGCAGGATGGCTTCAGGCCCTAATCTGGTTCCGGCACGGCACGCTGAGCCTTTGGTTATTTCCTCTTGCTGGTGGGAAATGAGAGTTAAATTTGCCCGTCCAGACACCTCCAGCTAGTCTCTCATTGGTTCTCGCTATTCCTGTTCATCTTCCGCAGAAATTGCAAACTGGGCCAAACAGGAGGTTAAAGGGACTGACTCTCCAAGTCGGGAGGGTGTTAGTAAAGCATCTGGAATGTTGCACCCGAGTACCAGGGGAGGAAAACTGAGACATATTTGAACACGTCTCCTGTTCACACGGTTGATCATACTCTGGGTTCCACATGCATGTTTTAGCTGAAGGAAGAATCCCTTAAACCTGGGTAGTTGAAACCCTTGGAATGGGTACCATGCAATATGACTTCACAGGGTCTTCATTTGCTCACCGAACCTCTCCAATCCTATCACTGCTGCATTTATGCCCCTGTACACGCGCTTGATTCTCTTTTGGAGACATAGCAATCCATAGGTTTTAAGATACTTACTAGTCAGGTACATTCTTAGGCGTTTAATATGCGGTGTTGAGTCCATTTCGTTGAGCAAGGAGTAGCTCTTGTCTATTCCATATTTGGCTTAAGGAACTTTATCTGTGCTCATTTCAATCTCTGGTTTTATGCAGCACCCCAACTCACCTTTCCCCTTAAGCAAGCATAAGTTGGTTTTCTAAATTTGAGACCCTGTTCTGTTCTGTAATTCAGTTCCTGTGTAGCCAAGTTTACATTCCGTGTATTACTGATATCTTATGATGTTTCTTTTTCTGTGTGACTTATTTCAGTTAGAATCATCATACCTGTGTCCACTCATTGTGCTGCTAAGGGCCTGATGACATAGATTTCATTGCTGAGTGATACTGCATTGTACGTAAGTACCACAAGTTCTTTATGCATTTTTCAGTTTCTGTGATATTGAACTCGTACGGTAAACGAGGTTCTTGTAAACAGAGGCGTCCCAAACTTTGGGGTGGCTGTGTCTTTTTGATTTTAATTTCCCTAAGCTATAGGACCATAAGTGGAAGTGCCCTAGGCTCTGTTGCTTTGTTTTTCAGAAGTTTCAGGAAACACCATACACTTCTCCCGAGTGTCTGTTGGCAATTTACATCCCGCCCATCAGCATAACAAGGCTCCCAGTTCTCCATGGCCTGTCCTGCCTTTCTGGATTTTACACTTTTTCAGATGGCCCTTTTGACCGGGGGGAAGTGAGACTTCATTGTAGTGCAGATTTCCTTTGCAAGCTTGCTTGGTTGGCCAAAAAGGGCGTATGCGTTTTTTCCTGAATATATTCAGGAAAAAACGCATACGCCCTTTTTGGCCAAGTGCATCATTGTGGACGTTCTGCCTCTTTTCCTATGCTTTCAATGCAATTCCAGTCTACCTCCTGAAATCGGTTTCCTGCAATTCTGCCCCGCTTTCAAGTCCTCTTGGCAGCCTTACTTCAGTATATTTTTGGACGATAGCTGTCATTTATAAGTCAGCAGGTTTGTGAATTACAGTGCCCCTGAGCTCCTTTCTTCAACTCGCTTTCTTGTGACCTGGCCGCAACACCGCAGGATGGCTTCAGGCCCTAATTTGGTTCCGGCACGGCACGCTGAGCCTTTGGTTAATTCCTCTTCCTGGTGGGAAATGAGAGTTAAATTTGCCCGTCCAGACACCTCCAGCTAGTCTCTCATTGGTTCTCCCTATTCCTGTTCATCTTCCGCAGAAATTGCAAACTGGGCCAAACAGGAGGTTAAAGGGACTGACTCTCCAAGTCGGCAGGATGTTAGTAAAGCGTCTGGAATGTTGCACCCGAATACCAGGGTACGAAAACTGAGACATATTTGAACAGGTCTCCCGATCACATTGTTGATCATACTCTAGGTTCCACATGCATGTTTTAGCTGAAGGAAGAATACCTTAAACCTGGGTAGTTGAAACCCGTGGAATGGGTACCATGCAAAATGACTTCAAAGGGTCTTCATTTGCTCACCGATCCTCTCCAATCCTATCACTGCTGCGTTTATGCCCCTGTACACATGGTTGGTTCTCTTTCGGAGACATAGCAATCCATAGGTTTTAAGATACTTACTAGTCAGGTACATTCTTAGGCGTTTAATATGGGGTGTTGAGTCCATTTCGTTGAGCAAGGAGTAGCTCTTGTCTATTCCATATTTGGCTTAAGGAACTTTATCTGTGCTCATTTCAATCTCTGGTTTTATGCAGCACCCCAACTCACCTTTACCCTTAAGCAAGCATAAGTTGGTTTTCTAAATTTGAGACCCTGTTCTGTTCTGTAATTCAGTTCCTGTGTAGCCAAGTTTACATTCCGTGTATTACTGATATCTTATGATGTTTCTTTTTCTGTGTGACTTATTTCAGTTAGAATCATCATACCTGAATCCACTCATTGTGCTGCTAAGGGCCTGATGACATAGATTTCATTGCTGAGTGATATTGCTTTGTAAGTAAATACCACAACTTCTTTATCCATTTTTCACTTTCTGCGATGTTGAACTTGTACGGTAAACGAGGATCTTGTAAACAGAGGCGTCCCAAACTTTGGGGTGGCTGTGTCTTTTTGATTTTAATTTCCCTAAGCTATAGGACCATAAGTGGGAGTGCCCTAGGCTCTGTTGCTTTGTTTTTTAGATGTTTCAGGAAACACCATACACTTCTCCCGAGTGTCTGTTGGCAATTTACATCCCACCCATCAGCATAACAAGGCTCCCAGTTCTCCATGGCCTGTCCTGCCTTTCTGGATTTTACACTTTTCTCAGATGGCCCTTTTGACCGGGGGGAAGTGAGACTTCATTGTAGTGCAGATTTCCTTTGCAAGCTTGCTTGGTTGGCCAAAAAGGGCGTATGCGTTTTTTCCTGAATATATTCAGGAAAAAACGCATACGCCCTTTTTGGCCAAGTGCATCATTGTGGACGTTCTGCCTCTTTTCCTATGCTTTCAATGCAATTCCAGTCTACCTCCTGAAATCGGTTTCCTGCAATTCTGCCCCGCTTTCAAGTCCTCTTGGCAGCCTTACTTCAGTATATTTTTGGACGATAGCTGTCATTTATAACTCTGCAGGTTTGTGAATTACAGTGCCCCTGAGCTCCTTTCTTCAACTCGCTTTCTTGTGACCTGGCCGCAACACCGCAGGATGGCTTCAGGCCCTAATCTGGTTCCGGCACGGCACGCTGAGCCTTTGGTTAATTCCTCTTCCTGGTGGGAAATGAGAGTTAAATTTGCCCGTCCAGACACCTCCAGCTAGTCTCTCATTGGTTCTCGCTATTCCTGTTCATCTTCCGCAGAAATTGCAAACTGGGCCAAACAGGAGGTTAAAGGCACTGACTCTCCAAGTCGGGAGAGTGTTAGTAAAGCGTCTGGAATGTTGCACACGAGTACCAGGGTACGAAAACTGAGACATATTTGAACACTTCTCCCGATCACATGGTTGATCATACTCTAGGTTCCACATGCATGTTTTAGCTGAAGGAAGAATACCTTAAACCTGGGTAGTTGAAACCCGTGGAATGGGTACCATGCAATATGACTTCAAAGGGTCTTCATTTGCTCACCGAACCTCTCCAATCCTATCACTGCTGCGTTTATGCCCCTGTACACATGCTTGATTCTCTTTCGGAGACATAGCAATCCATAGGTTTTAAGATACTTACTAGTCAGGTACATTCTTAGGCGTTTAATATGGGGTGTTGAGTCCATTTCGTTGAGCAAGGAGTAGCTCTCGTCTATTCCATATTTGGCTTAAGGAACTTTATCTGTGCTCATTTCAATCTCTGGTTTTATGCAGCACCCCAACTCACCTTTCCCCTTAAGCTAGCATAAGTTGGTTTTCTAAATTTGAGACCCTGTTCTGTTTTGGAATTCAGTTCCTGTGTAGCCAAGTTTACATTCCGTGTATTAGTGATATCTTATGATGTTTCTTTTTCTGTGTGACTTATTTCAGTTAGAATCATCGTACCTGAATCCACTCATTATGCTGCTACGGGCCTGATGACATAGATTTCATTGCTGAGTGATACTGCATTGTACGTAAGTACCACAAGTTCTTTATCCATTTTTCACTTTCTGTGATATTGAACTTGTACGGTAAACGAGGTTCTTGTAAACAGAGGCGTCCCAAACTTTGGGGTGGCTGTGTCTTTTTGATTTTAATTTCCCTAAGCTATAGGACCATAAGTGGAAGTGCCCTAGGCTCTGTTGCTTTGTTTTTTAGATGTTTCAGGAAACACCATACACTTCTCCCGAGTGTCTGTTGGCAATTTACATCCCGCCCATCAGCATAACAAGGCTCCCAGTTCTCCATGGCCTGTCCTGCCTTTCTGGATTTTACACTTTTTTCAGATGGCCCTTTTGACCGGGGGGAAGTGAGACTTCATTGTAGTGCAGATTTCCTTTGCAAGCTTCCTTGGTTGGCCAAAAAGGGCGTATGCGTTTTTTCCTGAATATATTCAGGAAAAAACGCATACGCCCTTTTTGGCCAAGTGCATCATTGTGGACGTTCTGCCTCTTTTCCTATGCTTTCAAAGCAATTCCAGTCTACCTCCTGAAATTGGTTTCCTGCAATTCTGCCCCGCTTTCAAGTCCTCTTGGCAGCCTTACTTCAGTATATTTTTGGATGATAGCTGTCATTTATAACTCTGCAGGTTTGTGAATTACAGTGCCCCTGAGCTCCTTTCTTCAACTCGCTTTCTTGTGACCTGGCCGCAACACCGCAGGATGGCTTCAGGCCCTAATCTGGTTCCGGCACGGCACGCTGAGCCTTTGGTTAATTCCTCTTCCTGGTGGGAAATGAGAGTTAAATTTGCCCGTCCAGACACCTCCAGCTAGTCTCTCATTGGTTCTCGCTATTCCTGTTCATCTTCCGCAGAAATTGCAAACTGGGCCAAACAGGAGGTTAAAGGGACTGATTCTCCAAGTCGGGAGAGTGTTAGTAAAGCGTCTGGAATGTTGCACCCGAGTACCAGGGTACGAAAACTGAGACATATTTGAACATGTCTCCCGATCACATAGTTGATCATACTCTAGGTTCCACATGCATGTTTTAGCTGAAGGAAGAATACCTTAAACCTGGGTAGTTGAAACCCGTGGAATGGGTACCATGCAGTATGACTTCAAAGGGTCTTCATTTGCTCACCGAACCTCTCCAATCCTATCACTGCTGCGTTTATGCCCCTGTACACATGCTTGATTCTCTTTCGGAGACATAGCAATCCATAGGTTTTAAGATACTTACTAGTCAGGTACATTCTTAGGCGTTTAATATGGGGTATTGAGTCCATTTCGTTGAGCAAGGAGTAGCTCTTGTCTATTCCATATTTGGCTTAAGGAACTTTATTTGTGCTCATTTCAATCTCTGGTTTTATGCAGCACCCCAACTCACCTTTACCCTTAAGCAAGCATAAGTTGGTTTTCTAAATTTGAGACCCTGTTCTGTTCTGTAATTCAGTTCCTGTGTAGCCAAGTTTACATTCCGTGTATTACTGATATCTTATGATGTTTCTTTTTCTGTGTGACTTATTTCAGTTAGAATCATCATACCTGAATCCACTCATTGTGCTGCTAAGGGCCTGATGACATAGATTTCATTGCTGAGTGATATTGCTTTGTAAGTAAATACCACAACTTCTTTATCCATTTTTCACTTTCTGCGATGTTGAACTTGTACTGTAAACGAGGTTCTTGTAAACAGAGGCGTCCCAAACTTTGGGGTGGCTGTGTCTTTTTGATTTTAATTTCCCTAAGCTATAGGACCATAAGTGGAAGTGCCCTAGGCTCTGTTGCTTTGTTTTTTAGATGTTTCAGGAAACACCATACACTTCTCCCGAGTGGCTTTTGGCAATTTACATCACGCCCATCACCATAACAAGGCTCCCAGTTCTCCATGGTCTGTCCTGCCTTTCTGGATTTTACACGTTTTTCAGATGGCCCTTTTGACCGGGGGGAAGTGAGACTTCATTGTAGTGCAGATTTCCTTTGCAAGCTTGCTTGGTTGCCCAAAAAGGGCGTATGCGTTTTTTCCTGAATATATTCAGGAAAAAACGCATACGCCCTTTTTGGCCAAGTGCATCATTGTGGACGTTCTGCCTCTTTTCCTATGCTTTCAATGCAATTCCAGTCTACCTCCTGAAATCGGTTTCCTGCAATTCTGCCCCGCTTTCAAGTCCTCTTGGCAGCCTTACTTCAGTATATTTTTGGACGATAGCTGTCATTTATAAGTCTGCAGGTTTGTGAATTACAGTACCCCTGAGCTCCTTTCTTCAACTCGCTTTCTTTTGAGCTGGCTGCAACACCGCAGGATGGCTTCAGGCCCTAATCTGGTTCCGGCACGGCACGCTGAGCCTTTGGTTATTTCCTCTTCCTGGTGGGACATGAGAGTTAAATTTGCCCGTCCAGACACCTCCAGCTAGTCTCTCATTGGTTCTCCCTATTCCTGTTCATCTTCCGCAGAAATTGCAAACTGGGCCAAACAGGAGGTTAAAGGCTCTGACTCCCCAAGTGGGGAGAGTGTTAGTAAAGCGTCTGGAATGTTGCACCCGAGTACCAGGGGACGAAAACTGAGACATATTTGAACACGTCTCCCGTTCACATGGGTGATCATACTCTAGGTTCCACATGCATGTTTTAGCTGAAGGAAGAATACGTTAAACCTGGAGAGTTGAGACCCGTGTAATGGGTACCATGCAATATGACTTCAAAGGGTCTTCATTTGCTCACCGAACCTCTCCAATCCTATCACTGCTGCGTTTATGCCCCTGTACACACGCTTGATTCTCTTTCGGAGACATAGCAATCCATAGGTTTTAAGATACTTACTAGTCAGGTACAATCTTAGGCGTTTAATATGCGGTGTTGAGTCCATTTCGTTGAGCAAGGAGTAGCTCTTGTCTATTCCATATTTGGCTTAAGGAACTTTATCTGTGCTCATTTCAATCTCTGGTTTTATGCAGCACCCCAACTCACCTTTCCCCTTAAGCAAGCATAAGTTGGTTTTCTAAATTTGAGACCCTGTTCTGTTTTGGAATTCAGTTCCTGTGTAGCCAAGTTTACATTCCGTGTATTAGTGATATCTTATGATGTTTCTTTTTCTGTGTGACTTATTTCAGTTAGAATCATCATACCTGAATCCACTCATTATGCTGCTACGGGCCTGATGACATAGATTTCATTGCTGAGTGATACTGCATTGTACGTAAGTACCACAAGTGCTTTATCCATTTTTCACTTTCTGTGATATTGAACTTGTACGGTAAATGAGGTTCTTGTAAACAGAGGCGTCCCAAACTTTGGGGTGGCTGTGTCTTTTTGATTTTAATTTCCCTAAGCTATAGGACCATAAGTGGAAGTGCCCTAGGCTCTGTTGCTTTGTTTTTTAGATGTTTCAGGAAACACCATACACTTCTCCCCAGTGTCTGTTGGGAATTTTCATCCCGCCCATCAGCATAACAAGGCTCCCAGTTCTCCATGGCCTGTCCTGCCTTTCTGGATTTTACACTTTTTTCAGATGGCCCTTTTGACCGGGGGGAAGTGAGACTTCATTGTAGTGCAGATTTCCTTTGCAAGTTTGCTTGGTTGGCCAAAAAGGGCGTATGCGTTTTTTCCTGAATATATTCAGGAAAAAACACATACGCCCTTTTTGGCCAAGTGCATCATTGTGGACGTTCTGCCTCGTTTCCTATGCTTTCAATGCAATTCCAGTCTACCTCCTGAAATCGGTTTCCTGCAATTCTTCCCCACTTTTAAGTCCTCTTGGCAGCCTTTCTTCAGTATATTTTTGGACGATAGCTGTCATTTATAACTCTGCAGGTTTGTGAATTACAGTGCCCCTGAGCTCCTTTCTTCAACTCGCTTTCTTGTGACCTGGCCGCAACACCGCAGGATGGCTTCAGGCCCTAATCTGGTTCCGGCACGGCACGCTGAGCCTTTGGTTAATTCCTCTTCCTGGTGGGAAATAAGAGTTAAATTTGCCCGTCCAGACACCTCCAGCTAGTCTCTCATTGGTTCTCGCTATTCCTGTTCATCTTCCGCAGAAATTGCAAACTGGGCCAAACAGGAGGTTAAAGGGACTGACTCTCCAAGTCGGGAGAGTGTTAGTAAAGCGTCTGGAATGTTGCACCCGAGTACCAGGGTACGAAAACTGAGACATATTTGAACACATCTCCCGATCACATGGTTGATCATACTCTAGGTTCCACATGCATGTTTTAGCTGAAGGTAGAATACCTTAAACCTGGGTAGTTCAAACCCGTGGAATGGGTACCATGCAATATGACTTCAAAGGGTCTTCATTTGCTCACCGAACCTCTCCAATCCTATCACTGCTGCGTTTATGCCCCTGTACACATGCTTGATTCTCTTTCGGAGACATAGCAATCCATAGGTTTTAAGATACTTACTAGTCAGGTACATTCTTAGGCGTTTAATATGCGGTGTTGAGTCCATTTCGTTGAGCAAGGAGTAGCTCTTGTCTATTCCATATTTGGCTTAAGGAACTTTACCTGTGCTCATTTCAATCTCTGGTTTTATGCAGCACCCCAACTCACCTTTCCCCTTAAGCAAGCATAAGTTGGTTTTCTAAATTTGAGACCCTGTTCTGTTCTGTAATTCAATTCCTGTGTAGCCAAGTTTACATTCCGTGTATTAGTGATATCTTATGATGTTTCTTTTTCTGTGTGACTTATTTCAGTTAGAATCATCATACTTGAATCCACTCATTGTGCTGCTAAGGGCCTGATGACATAGATTTCATTGCTGAGTGATATTGCTTTGTAAGTAAATACCACAACTTCTTTATCCATTTTTCACTTTCTGCGATGTTGAACTTGTACTGTAAACGAGGTTCTTGTAAACAGAGGCGTCCCAAACTTTGGGGTGGCTGTGTCTTTTTGATTTTAATTTCCCTAAGCTATAGGACCATAAGTGGAAGTGCCCTAGGCTCTGTTGCTCTGTTTTTTAGATGTTTCAGGAAACACCATACACTTCTCCCGAGTGTCTGTTGGCAATTTACATCCCGCCCATCAGCATAACAAGGCTCCCAGTTCTCCATGGCCTGTCCTGCCTTTCTGGATTTTACACTTTTTTCAGATGGCCCTTTTGACTGGGGGGAAGTGAGACTTCATTGTAGTGCAGATTTCCTTTGCAAGCTTGCTTGGTTGGCCAAAAAGGGCGTATGCGTTTTTTCCTGAATATATTCAGGAAAAAACGCATACGCCCTTTTTGGCCAAGTGCATCATGGTGGACGTTCTGCCTCTTTTCCTGTGCTTTCAATGCAATTCCAGTCTACCTCCTGAAATCGGTTTCCTGCAATTCTGCCCCGCTTTCAAGTCCTCTTGGCAGCCTTACTTCAGTATATTTTTGGACGATAGCTGTCATTTATAACTCTGCAGGTTTGTGAATTACGTTGCCCCTGAGCTCCTTTCTTCAACTCGCTTTCTTGTGACCTGGCCGCAACACCGCAGGATGGCTTCAGGCCCTAATCTGGTTCCGGCACGGCACGCTGAGCCTTTGGTTAATTCCTCTTCCTGGTGGGAAATGAGAGTTAAATTTGCCCGTCCAGACACCTCCAGCTAGTCTCTCATTGGTTCTCGCTATTCCTGTTCATCTTCCGCAGAAATTGCAAACTGGGCCAAACAGGAGGTTAAAGGGACTGACTCTCCAAGTCGGGAGGGTGTTAGTAAAGCGTCTGGAATGTTGCACCCGAGTACCAGGGGAGGAAAACTGAGACATATTTGAACACGTTTCCCGATCACATGGTTGATCGTACTCTAGGTTCCACATGCATGTTTTAGCTGAAGGAAGAATACCTTAAACCTGGGCAGTTGAAACCCGTGGAATGGATACTATGCAATATGACTTCAAAGGGTCTTCATTTGCTCACCGTACCTCTCCAATCCTATCACTGCTGCGTTTATACCCCTGTACACATGCTTGATTCTCTTTCGGAGACATAGCAATCCATAGGTTTTAAGATACTTACTAGTCAGGTACATTCTTAGGCGTTTAATATGCGGTGTTGAGTCCATTTCGTTGAGCAAGGAGTAGCTCTTGTCTATTCCATATTTGGCTTAAGGAACTTTATCTGTGCTCATTTCAATCTCTGGTTTTATGCAGCACCCCAACTCACCTTTCCCCTTAAGCAAGCATAAGTTGGTTTTCTAAATTTGTGACCCTGTTCTGTTCTCTAATTCAGTTTCTGTGTAGCCAAGTTTACATTCCGTGTATTACTGATATCTTATGATGTTTCTTTTTCTGTGTGACTTATTTCAGTTGGAATCATCATACCTGAATCCATTCATTGTGCTGCTAAGGGCCTGATGACATAGATTTCATTGCTGAGTGATATTGCTTTGTAAGTAAATACCAGAAATTCTTTATCCATTTTTCACTTTCTGTGATGTTGAACTGGTACTGTAAATGAGGTTCTTGTAAACAGAGGCGTTCCAAACTTTGGGGTGGCTGTGTCTTTTTGATTTTAATTTCCCTAAGCTATAGGACCATAAGTGGAAGTGCCCTAGGCTCTGTTGCTTTGTTTTTTAGATGTTTCAGGAAACACCATACAGTTCTCCCCAGTGTCTGTTGGCAATTTACATCCCGCCCATCAGCATAACAAGGCTCCCAGTTCTCCATGGCCTGTCCTGCCTTTCTGGATTTTACACTTTTTTCAGATGGCCCTTTTGACCGGGGGAAGTGAGACTTCATTGTAGTGCAGATTTCCTTTGCAAGCTTGCTTGGTTGGCCAAAAAGGGCGTATGCGTTTTTTCCTGAATATATTCAGGAAAAAACGCATACGCCCTTTTTGGCCAAGTGCATCATTGTGGACGTTCTGCCTCGTTTCCTATGCTTTCAATGCAATTCCAGTCTACCTCCTGAAATCGGTTTCCTGCAATTCTGCCCCGCTTTCAAGTCCTCTTGGCAGCCTTACTTCAGTATATTTTTGGACGATAGCTGTCATTTATAACTCTGCAGGTTTGTGAATTACAGTGCCCCTGAGCTCCTTTCTTCAACTCGCTTTCTTTTGAGCTGGAAACAACACCGCAGGATGGCTTCAGGCCCTAATCTGTTTCCGGCACGGCACGCTGAGCCTTTGGTTAATTCCTCTTCCTGGTGGGAAATGAGAGTTAAATTTGCCCGTCCAGAGACCTCCAGCTAGTCTCTCATTGGTTCTCGCTATTCCTGTTCATCTTCCGCAGAAATTGCAAACTGGGCCAAACAGGAGGTTAAAGGGACTGACTCTCCAAGTCGGGAGGGTGTTAGTAAAGCGTCTGGAATGTTGCACCCGAGTACCAGGGTACGAAAACTGAGACATATTTGAACATGTCTCCCGATCACATAGTTGATCATACTCTAGGTTCCACATGCATGTTTTAGCTGAAGGAAGAATACCTTAAACCTGGGTAGTTGAAACCCGTGGAATGGGTACCATGCAGTATGACTTCAAAGGGTCTTCATTTGCTCACCGAACCTCTCCAATCCTATCACTGCTGCGTTTATGCCCCTGTACACATGCTTGATTCTCTTTCGGAGACATAGCAATCCATAGGTTTTAAGATACTTACTAGTCAGGTACATTCTTAGGCGTTTAATATGGGGTATTGAGTCCATTTCGTTGAGCAAGGAGTAGCTCTTGTCTATTCCATATTTGGCTTAAGGAACTTTATTTGTGCTCATTTCAATCTCTGGTTTTATGCAGCACCCCAACTCACCTTTACCCTTAAGCAAGCATAAGTTGGTTTTCTAAATTTGAGACCCTGTTCTGTTCTGTAATTCAGTTCCTGTGTAGCCAAGTTTACATTCCGTGTATTACTGATATCTTATGATGTTTCTTTTTCTGTGTGACTTATTTCAGTTAGAATCATCATACCTGAATCCACTCATTGTGCTGCTAAGGGCCTGATGACATAGATTTCATTGCTGAGTGATATTGCTTTGTAAGTAAATACCACAACTTCTTTATCCATTTTTCACTTTCTGCGATGTTGAACTTGTACTGTAAACGAGGTTCTTGTAAACAGAGACGTCCCAAACTTTGGGGTGGCTGTGTCTTTTTGATTTTAATTTCCCTAAGCTATAGGACCATAAGTGGAAGTGCCCTAGGCTCTGTTGCTTTGTTTTTTAGATGTTTCAGGAAACACCATACACTTCTCACGAGTGGCTTTTGGCAATTTACATCACGCCCATCACCATAACAAGGCTCCCAGTTCTCCATGGTCTGTCCTGCCTTTCTGGATTTTACACGTTTTTCAGATGGCCCTTTTGACCGGGGGGGAGTGAGACTTCATTGTAGTGCAGATTTCCTTTGCAAGCTTGCTTGGTTCCCCAAAAAGGGCGTATGCGTTTTTTCCTGAATATATTCAGGAAAAAACGTATACGCCCTTTTTGGCCAAGTGCATCATTGTGGACGTTCTGCCTCTTTTCCTATGCTTTCAATGCAATTCCAGTCTACCTCCTGAAATCGGTTTCCTGCAATTCTGCCCCGCTTTCAAGTCCTCTTGGCAGCCTTACTTCAGTATATTTTTGGACGATAGCTGTCATTTATAAGTCTGCAGGTTTGTGAATTACAGTACCCCTGAGCTCCTTTCTTCAACTCGCTTTCTTTTGAGCTGGCTGCAACACCGCAGGATGGCTTCAGGCCCTAATCTGGTTCCGGCACGGCACGCTGAGCCTTTGGTTATTTCCTCTTCCTGGTGGGACATGAGAGTTAAATTTGCCCGTCCAGACACCTCCAGCTAGTCTCTCATTGGTTCTCCCTATTCCTGTTCATCTTCCGCAGAAATTGCAAACTGGGCCAAACAGGAGGTTAAAGGCGCTGACTCCCCAAGTGGGGAGAGTGTTAGTAAAGCGTCTGGAATGTTGCACCCGAGTACCAGGGGACGAAAACTGAGACATATTTGAACACGTCTCCCGTTCACATGGGTGATCATACTCTAGGTTCCACATGCATGTTTTAGCTGAAGGAAGAATACCTTAAACCTGGAGAGTTGAGACCCGTGTAATGGGTACCATGCAATATGACTTCAAAGGGTCTTCATTTGCTCACCGAACCTCTCCAATCCTATCACTGCTGCGTTTATGCCCCTGTACACACGCTTGATTCTCTTTCGGAGACATAGCAATCCATAGGTTTTAAGATACTTACTAGTCAGGTACAATCTTAGGCGTTTAATATGCGGTGTTGAGTCCATTTCGTTGAGCAAGGAGTAGCTCTTGTCTATTCCATATTTGGCTTAAGGAACTTTATCTGTGCTCATTTCAATCTCTGGTTTTATGCAGCACCCCAACTCACCTTTCCCCTTAAGCAAGCATAAGTTGGTTTTCTAAATTTGAGACCCTGTTCTGTTTTGGAATTCAGTTCCTGTGTAGCCAAGTTTACATTCCGTGTATTAGTGATATCTTATGATGTTTCTTTTTCTGTGTGACTTATTTCAGTTAGAATCATCATACCTGAATCCACTCATTATGCTGCTACGGGCCTGATGACATAGATTTCATTGCTGAGTGATACTGCATTGTACGTAAGTACCACAAGTGCTTTATCCATTTTTCACTTTCTGTGATATTGAACTTGTACGGTAAATGAGGTTCTTGTAAACAGAGGCGTCCCAAACTTTGGGGTGGCTGTGTCTTTTTGATTTTAATTTCCCTAAGCTATAGGACCATAAGTGGAAGTGCCCTAGGCTCTGTTGCTTTGTTTTTTAGATGTTTCAGGAAACACCATACACTTCTCCCCAGTGTCTGTTGGGAATTTTCATCCTGCCCATCAGCATAACAAGGCTCCCAGTTCTCCATGGCCTGTCCTGCCTTTCTGGATTTTACACTTTTTTCAGATGGCCCTTTTGACCGGGGGGAAGTGAGACTTCATTGTAGTGCAGATTTCCTTTGCAAGTTTGCTTGGTTGGCCAAAAAGGGCGTATGCGTTTTTTCCTGAATATATTCAGGAAAAAACGCATACGCCCTTTTTGGCCAAGTGCATCATTGCGGACGTTCTGCCTCTTTTCCTATGCTTTCAATGCAATTCCAGTCTACCTCCTGAAATCGGTTTCCTGCAATTCTTCCCCACTTTTAAGTCCTCTTGGCAGCCTTACTTCAGTATATTTTTGGACGATAGCTGTCATTTATAACTCTGCAGGTTTGTGAATTACAGTGCCCCTGAGCTCCTTTCTTCAACTCGCTTTCTTGTGACCTGGCCGCAACACCGCAGGATGGCTTCAGGCCCTAATCTGGTTCCGGCATGGCACGCTGAGCCTTTGGTTAATTCCTCTTCCTGGTGGGAAATAAGAGTTAAATTTGCCCGTCCAGACACCTCCAGCTAGTCTCTCATTGGTTCTCGCTATTCCTGTTCATCTTCCGCAGAAATTGCAAACTGGGCCAAACAGGAGGTTAAAGGGACTGACTCTCCAAGTCGGGAGAGTGTTAGTAAAGCGTCTGGAATGTTGCACCCGAGTACCAGGGTACGAAAACTGAGACATATTTGAACACATCTCCCGATCACATGGTTGATCATACTCTAGGTTCCACATGCATGTTTTAGCTGAAGGTAGAATACCTTAAACCTGGGTAGTTCAAACCCGTGGAATGGGTACCATGCAATATGACTTCAAAGGGTCTTCATTTGCTCACCGAACCTCTCCAATCCTATCACTGCTGCGTTTATGCCCCTGTACACATGCTTGATTCTCTTTCGGAGACATAGCAATCCATAGGTTTTAAGATACTTACTAGTCAGGTACATTCTTAGGCGTTTAATATGGGGTGTTGAGTCCATTTCGTTGAGCAAGGAGTAGCTCTTGTCTATTCCATATTTGGCTTAAGGAACTTTATCTGTGCTCATTTCAATCTCTGGTTTTATGCAGCACCCCAACTCACCTTTCCCCTTAAGCAAGCATAAGTTGGTTTTCTAAATTTGAGACCCTGTTCTGTTCTGTAATTCAATTCCTGTGTAGCCAAGTTTACATTCCGTGTATTAGTGATATCTTATGATGTTTCTTTTTCTGTGTGACTTATTTCAGTTAGAATCATCATACTTGAATCCACTCATTGTGCTGCTAAGGGCCTGATGACATAGATTTCATTGCTGAGTGATATTGCTTTGTAAGTAAATACCACAACTTCTTTATCCATTTTTCACTTTCTGCGATGTTGAACTTGTACTGTAAACGAGGTTCTTGTAAACAGAGGCGTCCCAAACTTTGGGGTGGCTGTGTCTTTTTGATTTTAATTTCCCTAAGCTATAGGACCATAAGTGGAAGTGCCCTAGGCTCTGTTGCTCTGTTTTTTAGATGTTTCAGGAAACACCATACACTTCTCCCGAGTGTCTGTTGGCAATTTACATCCCGCCCATCAGCATAACAAGGCTCCCAGTTCTCCATGGCCTGTCCTGCCTTTCTGGATTTTACACTTTTTTCAGATGGCCCTTTTGACTGGGGGGAAGTGAGACTTCATTGTAGTGCAGATTTCTTTTGCAAGCTTGCTTGGTTGGCCAAAAAGGGCGTATGCGTTTTTTCCTGAATATATTCAGGAAAAAACGCATACGCCCTTTTTGGCCAAGTGCATCATGGTGGACGTTCTGCCTCTTTTCCTGTGCTTTCAATGCAATTCCAGTCTACCTCCTGAAATTGGTTTCCTGCAATTCTGCCCCGCTTTCAAGTCCTCTTGGCAGCCTTACTTCAGTATATTTTTGGACGATAGCTGTCATTTATAACTCTGCAGGTTTGTGAATTACGTTGCCCCTGAGCTCCTTTCTTCAACTCGCTTTCTTGTGACCTGGCCGCAACACCGCAGGATGGCTTCAGGCCCTAATCTGGTTCCGGCACGGCACGCTGAGCCTTTGGTTAATTCCTCTTCCTGGTGGGAAATGAGAGTTAAATTTGCCCGTCCAGACACCTCCAGCTAGTCTCTCATTGGTTCTCGCTATTCCTGTTCATCTTCCGCAGAAATTGCAAACTGGGCCAAACAGGAGGTTAAAGGGACTGACTCTCCAAGTCGGGAGGGTGTTAGTAAAGCGTCTGGAATGTTGCACCCGAGTACCAGGGGAGGAAAACTGAGACATATTTGAACACGTTTCCCGATCACATGGTTGATCGTACTCTAGGTTCCACATGCATGTTTTAGCTGAAGGAAGAATACCTTAAACCTGGGCAGTTGAAACCCGTGGAATGGATACTATGCAATATGACTTCAAAGGGTCTTCATTTGCTCACCGTACCTCTCCAATCCTATCACTGCTGCGTTTATACCCCTGTACACATGCTTGATTCTCTTTCGGAGACATAGCAATCCATAGGTTTTAAGATACTTACTAGTCAGGTACATTCTTAGGCGTTTAATATGCGGTGTTGAGTCCATTTCGTTGAGCAAGGAGTAGCTCTTGTCTATTCCATATTTGGCTTAAGGAACTTTATCTGTGCTCATTTCAATCTCTGGTTTTATGCAGCACCCCAACTCACCTTTCCCCTTAAGCAAGCATAAGTTGGTTTTCTAAATTTGTGACCCTGTTCTGTTCTCTAATTCAGTTTCTGTGTAGCCAAGTTTACATTCCGTGTATTACTGATATCTTATGATGTTTCTTTTTCTGTGTGACTTATTTCAGTTAGAATCATCGTACCTGAATCCACTCATTATGCTGCTACGGGCCTGATGACATAGATTTCATTGCTGAGTGATACTGCATTGTACGTAAGTACCACAAGTTCTTTATCCATTTTTCACTTTCTGTGATATTGAACTTGTACGGTAAACGAGGTTCTTGTAAACAGAGGCGTCCCAAACTTTGGGGTGGCTGTGTCTTTTTGATTTTAATTTCCCTAAGCTATAGGACCATAAGTGGAAGTGCCCTAGGCTCTGTTGCTTTGTTTTTTAGATGTTTCAGGAAACACCATACACTTCTCCCGAGTGTCTGTTGGCAATTTACATCCCGCCCATCAGCATAACAAGGCTCCCAGTTCTCCATGGCCTGTCCTGCCTTTCTGGATTTTACACTTTTTTCAGATGGCCCTTTTGACCGGGGGGAAGTGAGACTTCATTGTAGTGCAGATTTCCTTTGCAAGCTTGCTTGGTTGGCCAAAAAGGGCGTATGCGTTTTTTCCTGAATATATTCAGGAAAAAACGCATACGCCCTTTTTGGCCAAGTGCATCATTGTGGACGTTCTGCCTCTTTTCCTATGCTTTCAATGCAATTCCAGTCTACCTCCTGAAATCGGTTTCCTGCAATACTGCCCCGCTTTCAAGTCCTCTTGGCAGCCTTACTTCAGTATATTTTTGGACGATAGCTGTCATTTATAACTCTGCAGGTTTGTGAATTACAGTGCCCCTGAGCTCCTTTCTTCAACTCCCTTTCTTTTGAGCTGGCCACAACACCGCAGGATGGCTTCAGGCACTAATCTGTTTCCGGCACGGCACGCTGAGCCTTTGGTTAATTCCTCTTCCTGGTGGGAAATGAGAGTTAAATTTGCCCGTCCAGACACCTCCAGCTAGTCTCTCATTGGTTCTCGCTATTCCTGTTCATCTTCCGCAGAAATTGCAAACTGGGCCAAACAGGAGGTTAAAGGGACTGACTCTCCAAGTCGGGAGGGTGTTAGTAAAGCGTCTGGAATGTTGCACCCGAGTACCAGGGTACGAAAACTGAGACATATTTGAACACGTCTCCCGATCACATGGTTGATCATACTCTAGGTTCCACATGCATGTTTTAGCTGAAGGAAGAATACCTTAAACCTGGGTAGTTGAAACCCGTGGAATGGGTACCATGCAATATGACTTCAAAGGGTCTTCATTTGCTCACCGAACCTCTCCAATCCTATCACTGCTGCGTTTATGCCCCTGTACACATGCTTGATTCTCTTTCGGAGACATAGCAATCCATAGGTTTTAAGATACTTACTAGTCAGGTACATTCTTAGGCGTTTAATATGCGGTGTTGAGTCCATTTCGTTGAGCAAGGAGTAGCTCTTGTCTATTCCATATTTGGCTTAAGGAACTTTATCTGTGCTCATTTCAATCTCTGGTTTTATGCAGCACCCCAACTCACCTTTACCCTTAAGCAAGCATAAGTTGGTTTTCTAAATTTCAGACCCTGTTCTGTTCTGTAATTCAGTTCCTGTGTAGCCAAGTTTACATTCCGTGTATTACTGATATCTTATGATGTTTCTTTTACTGTGTGACTTATTTCAGTTAGAATCATCATACCTGAATCCACTCATTGTGCTGCTAAGGGCCTGATGACATAGATTTCATTGCTGAGTGATATTTCTTTGTAAGTAAATACCACAACTTCTTTATCCATTTTTCACTTTCTGCGATGTTGAACTTGTACTGTAAACGAGGTTCTTGTAAACAGAGGCATCCCAAACTTTGGGGTGGCTGTGTCTTTTTGATTTTAATTTCCCTAAGCTATAGGACCATAAGTGGAAGTGCCCTAGGCTCTGTTGCTTTGTTTTTTAGATGTTTCAGGAAACACCATACACTTCTCCCGAGTGTCTGTTGGCAATTTACATCCCGCCCATCAGCATAACAAGGCTCCCAGTTCTCCATGGCCTGTCCTGCCTTTCTGGATTTTACACTTTTTTCAGATGGCCCTTTTGACCGGGGGGAAGTGAGACTTCATTGTAGTGCAGATTTCCTTTGCAAGTTTGCTTGGTTGGCCAAAAAGGGCGTATGCGTTTTTTCCTGAATATATTCAGGAAAAAACGCATACGCCCTTTTTGGCCAAGTGCATCATTGTGGACGTTCTGCCTCTTTTCCTATGCTTTCAATGCAATTCCAGTCTACCTCCTGAAATCGGTTTCCTGCAATTCTGCCCCGCTTTCAAGTCCTCTTGGCAGCCTTACTTCAGTATATTTTTGGACGATAGCTGTCATTTACAACTCTGCAGGTTTGTGAATTACAGTGCCCCTGAGCTCCTTTCTTCAACTCGCTTTCTTTTGAGCTGGCCACAACACCGCAGGATGGCTTCAGGCCCTAATCTGGTTCCGGCACGGCACGCTGAGCCTTTGGTTATTTCCTCTTCCTGGTGGGAAATGAGAGTTAAATTTGCCCGTCCAGACACCTCCAGCTAGTCTCTCATTGGTTCTCGCTATTCCTGTTCATCTTCCGCAGAAATTGCAAACTGGGCCAAACAGGAGGTTAAAGGGACTGACTCTCCAAGTCGGGAGGGTGTTAGTAAAGCGTCTGGAATGTTGCACCCGAGTACCAGGGGAGGAAAACTGAGACATATTTGAACACGTCTCCTGTTCACACCGTTGATCATACTCTGGGTTCCACATGCATGTTTTAGCTGAAGGAAGAATACCTTAAACCTGGAGAGTTGAGACCCGTGTAATGGGTACCATGCAATATGACTTCACAGGGTCTTCATTTGCTCACCGAACCTCTCCAATCCTATCACTGCTGCATTTATGCCCCTGTACACGCGCTTGATTCTCTTTTGGAGACATAGCAATCCATAGGTTTTAAGATACTTACTAGTCAGGTACATTCTTAGGCGTTTAATATGCTGTGTTGAGTCCATTTCGTTGAGCAAGGAGTAGCTCTTGTCTATTCCATATTTGGCTTAAGGAACTTTATCTGTGCTCATTTCAATCTCTGGTTTTATGCAGCACCCCAACTCACCTTTACCCTTAAGCAAGCATAAGTTGGTTTTCTAAATTTCAGACCCTGTTCTGTTCTGTAATTCAGTTCCTGTGTAGCCAAGTTTACATTCCGTGTATTACTGATATCTTATGATGTTTCTTTTTCTGTGTGACTTATTTCAGTTAGAATCATCATACCTGTGTCCACTCATTGTGCTGCTAAGGGCCTGATGACATAGATTTCATTGCTGAGTGATACTGCATTGTACGTAAGTACCAAAAGTTCTTTATGCATTTTTCAGTTTCTGTGATATTGAACTCGTACGGTAAACGAGGTTCTTGTAAACAGAGGCGTCCCAAACTTTGGGGTGGCTGTGTCTTTTTGATTTTAATTTCCCTAAGCTATAGGACCATAAGTGGAAGTGCCCTAGGCTCTGTTGCTTTGTTTTTTAGATGTTTCAGGAAACACCATACACTTCTCCCGAGTGTCTGTTGGCAATTTACATCCCGCCCATCAGCATAACAAGGCTCCCAGTTCTCCATGGCCTGTCCTGCCTTTCTGGATTTTACACATTTTTCAGATGGCCCTTTTGACCGGGGGGAAGTGAGACTTCATTGTAGTGCAGATTTCCTTTGCAAGCTTGCTTGGTTGGCCAAAAAGGGCGTATGCGTTTTTTCCTGAATATATTCAGGAAAAAACGCATACGCCCTTTTTGGCCAAGTGCATCATTGTGGACGTTCTGCCTCTTTTCCTATGCTTTCAATGCAATTCCAGTCTACCTCCTGAAATCGGTTTCCTGCAATTCTGCCCCGCTTTCAAGTCCTCTTGGCAGCCTTACTTCAGTATATTTTTGGACGATAGCTGTCATTTATAGCTCTGCAGGTTTGTGAATTACAGTGCCGCTGAGCTCCTTTGTTCAACTCGCTTTCTTGTGACCTGGCTGCAACACCGCAGGATGGCTTCAGGCCCTAATCTGGTTCCGGCACGGCACGCGGAGCCTTTGGTTAATTCCTCTTCCTGGTGGGAAATGAGAGTTAAATTTGCCCATCCAGACACCTCCAGCTAGTCTCTCATTGGTTCTCGCTATTCCTGTTCATCTTCCACAGAAATTGCAAACTGGGCCAAACAGGATGTTAAAGGGACTGACTCTTCAATTGGGGAGAGTGTTAGTAAAGCGTCTGGAATGTTGCACCCGAGTACCAGGGTACGAAAACTGAGACATATTTGAACACGTCTCCCCATCATGTGGTTGATCATACTCTAGGTTCCACATGCATGTTTTAGCTGAAGGAAGAATACCTTAAACCTGGGCAGTTGAAACCTGTGGAATGGGTACCATGCAATATGACTTCAAAGGGTCTTCATTTGCTCACCGAACCTCTCCAATCCTATCACTGCTGCGTTTATGCCCCTGTACACACGCTTGATTCTCTTTTGGAGACATAGCCATCCATAGGTTTTAAGATACTTACTAGTCAGGTACATTCTTAGGCGTTTAATATGGGGTGTTGAGTCCATTTCGTTGAGCAAGGAGTAGCTCTTGTCTATTCCATATTTGGCTTAAGGAACTTTATCTGTGCTCATTTCAATCTCTGGTTTTATGCAGCACCCCAACTCACCTTTACCCTTAAGCAAGCATAAGTTGGTTTTCTAAATTTGAGACCCTGTTCTGTTCTGTAATTCAGTTCCTGTGTAGCCAAGTTTACATTCCGTGTATTACTGATATCTTATGATGTTTCTTTTTCTGTGTGACTTATATCAGTTAGAATCATCATACCTGAATCCACTCATTGTGCTGCTAAGGGCCTGATGACATAGATTTCATTGCTGAGTGATATTGTTTGTAAGTAAATACCACAACTTCTTTATCCATTTTTCACTTTCTGCGATGTTGAACTTGTACTGTAAACGAGGTTCTTGTAAACAGAGGCGTCCCAAACTTTGGGGTGGCTGTGTCTTTTTGATTTTAATTTCCCTAAGCTATAGGACCATAAGTGGAAGTGCCCTAGGCTCTGTTGCTTTGTTTTTTAGATGTTTCAGGAAACACCATACACTTCTCCCGAGTGTCTGTTGGCAATTTACATCCCGCCCATCAGCATAACAAGGCTCCCAGTTCTCCATGGCCTGTCCTGCCTTTCTGGATTTTACACTTTTTTCAGATGGCCCTTTTGACCGGGGGGAAGTGAGACTTCATTGTAGTGCAGATTTCCTTTGCAAGCTTGCTTGGTTGGCCAAAAAGGGCGTATGCGTTTTTTCCTGAATATATTCAGGAAAAAAACGCATACGCCCTTTTTGGCCAAGTGCATCATTGTGGACGTTCTGCCTCTTTTCCTATGCTTTCAATGCAATTCCAGTCTACCTCCTGAAATCGGTTTCCTGCAATTCTGCCCCGCTTTCAAGTCCTCTTGGCAGCCTTACTTCAGTATATTTTTGGACGATAGCTGTCATTTACAACTCTGCAGGTTTGTGAATTACAGTGCCCCTGAGCTCCTTTCTTCAACTCGCTTTCTTTTGAGCTGGCCACAACACCGCAGGATGGCTTCAGGCCCTAATCTGGTTCCGGCACGGCACGCTGAGCCTTTGGTTATTTCCTCTTCCTGGTGGGAAATGAGAGTTAAATTTGCCCGTCCAGACACCTCCAGCTAGTCTCTCATTGGTTCTCGCTATTCCTGTTCATCTTCCGCAGAAATTGCAAACTGGGCCAAACAGGAGGTTAAAGGGACTGACTCTCCAAGTCGGGAGGGTGTTAGTAAAGCGTCTGGAATGTTGCACCCGAGTACCAGGGGAGGAAAACTGAGACATATTTGAACACGTCTCCTGTTCACACGGTTGATCATACTCTGGGTTCCACATGCATGTTTTAGCTGAAGGAAGAATACCTTAAACCTGGAGAGTTGAGACCCGTGTAATGGGTACCATGCAATATGACTTCACAGGGTCTTCATTTGCTCACCGAACCTCTCCAATCCTATCACTGCTGCATTTATGCCCCTGTACACGCGCTTGATTCTCTTTTGGAGACATAGCAATCCATAGGTTTTAAGATACTTACTAGTCAGGTACATTCTTAGGCGTTTAATATGCTGTGTTGAGTCCATTTCGTTGAGCAAGGAGTAGCTCTTGTCTATTCCATATTTGGCTTAAGGAACTTTATCTGTGCTCATTTCAATCTCTGGTTTTATGCAGCACCCCAACTCACCTTTACCCTTAAGCAAGCATAAGTTGGTTTCCTAAATTTCAGACTCTGTTCTGTTCTGTAATTCAGTTCCTGTGTAGCCAAGTTTACATTCCGTGTATTACTGATATCTTATGATGTTTCTTTTTCTGTGTGACTTATTTCAGTTAGAATCATCATACCTGTGTCCACTCATTGTGCTGCTAAGGGCCTGATGACATAGATTTCATTGCTGAGTGATACTGCATTGTACGTAAGTACCACAAGTTCTTTATGCATTTTTCAGTTTCTGTGATATTGAACTCGTACGGTAAACGAGGTTCTTGTAAACAGAGGCGTCCCAAACTTTGGGGTGGCTGTGTCTTTTTGATTTTAATTTCCCTAAGCTATAGGACCATAAGTGGAAGTGCCCTAGGCTCTGTTGCTTTGTTTTTTAGATGTTTCAGGAAACACCATACACTTCTCCCGAGTGTCTGTTGCCAATTTACATCCCGCCCATCAGCATAACAAGGCTCCCAGTTCTCCATGGCCTGTCCTGCCTTTCTGGATTTTACACATTTTTCAGATGGCCCTTTTGACCGGGGGGAAGTGAGACTTCATTGTAGTGCAGATTTCCTTTGCAAGCTTGCTTGGTTGGCCAAAAAGGGCGTATGCGTTTTTTCCTGATTATATTCAGGAAAAAACGCATACACCCTTTTTGGCCAAGTGCATCATTGTGGACGTTCTGCCTCTTTTCCTATGCTTTCAATGCAATTCCAGTCTACCTCCTGAAATCGGTTTCCTGCAATTCTGCCCCGCTTTCAAGTCCTCTTGGCAGCCTTACTTCAGTATATTTTTGGACGATAGCTGTCATTTATAACTCTGCAGGTTTGTGAATTACAGTGCCGCTGAGCTCCTTTGTTCAACTCGCTTTCTTGTGACCTGGCTGCAACACCGCAGGATGGCTTCAGGCCCTAATCTGGTTCCGGCACGGCACGCGGAGCCTTTGGTTAATTCCTCTTCCTGGTGGGAAATGAGAGTTAAATTTGCCCGTCCAGACACCTCCAGCTAGTCTCTCATTGGTTCTCGCTATTCCTGTTCATCTTCCACAGAAATTGCAAACTGGGCCAAACAGGATGTTAAAGGGACTGACTCTTCAATTGGGGAGAGTGTTAGTAAAGCGTCTGGAATGTTGCACCCGAGTACCAGGGTACGAAAACTGAGACATATTTGAACACGTCTCCCCATCACGTGGTTGATCATACTCTAGGTTCCACATGCATGTTTTAGCTGAAGGAAGAATACCTTAAACCTGGACAGTTGAAACCTGTGGAATGGGTACCATGCAATATGACTTCAAAGGGTCTTCATTTGCTCACCGAACCTCTCCAATCCTATCACTGCTGCGTTTATGCCCCTGTACACATGCTTGATTCTCTTTTGGAGACATAGCCATCCATAGGTTTTAAGATACTTACTAGTCAGGTACATTCTTAGGCGTTTAATATGGGGTGTTGAGTCCATTTCGTTGAGCAAGGAGTAGCTCTTGTCTATTCCATATTTGGCTTAAGGAACTTTATCTGTGCTCATTTCAATCTCTGCTTTTATGCAGCACCCCAACTCACCTTTACCCTTAAGCAAGCATAAGTTGGTTTTCTAAATTTGAGACCCTGTTCTGTTCTGTAATTCAGTTCCTGTGTAGCCAAGTTTACATTCCGTGTATTACTGATATCTTATGATGTTTCTTTTTCTGTGTGACTTATATCAGTTAGAATCATCATACCTGAATCCACTCATTGTGCTGCTAAGGGCCTGATGACATAGATTTCATTGCTGAGTGATATTGTTTGTAAGTAAATACCACAACTTCTTTATCCATTTTTCACTTTCTGCGATGTTGAACTTGTACTGTAAACGAGGTTCTTGTAAACAGAGGCGTCCCAAACTTTGGGGTGGCTGTGTCTTTTTGATTTTAATTTCCCTAAGCTATAGGACCATAAGTGGAAGTGCCCTAGGCTCTGTTGCTTTGTTTTTTAGATGTTTCAGGAAACACCATACACTTCTCCCGAGTGTCTGTTGCCAATTTACATCCCGCCCATCAGCATAACAAGGCTCCCAGTTCTCCATGGCCTGTCCTGCCTTTCTGGATTTTACACTTTTTTCAGATGGCCCTTTTGACCGGGGGGAAGTGAGACTTCATTGTAGTGCAGATTTCCTTTGCAAGCTTGCTTGGTTGGCCAAAAAGGGCGTATGCGTTTTTTCCTGAATATATTCAGGAAAAAACGCATACGCCCTTTTTGGCCAAGTGCATCATTGTGGACGTTCTGCCTCTTTTCCTATGCTTTCAATGCAATTCCAGTCTACCTCCTGAAATCGGTTTCCTGCAATTCTGCCCCGCTTTCAAGTCCTCTTGGCAGCCTTACTTCAGTATATTTTTGGACGATAGCTGTCATTTACAACTCTGCAGGTTTGTGAATTACAGTGCCCCTGAGCTCCTTTCTTCAACTCGCTTTCTTTTGAGCTGGCCACAACACCGCAGGATGGCTTCAGGCCCTAATCTGGTTCCGGCACGGCACGCTGAGCCTTTGGTTATTTCCTCTTCCTGGTGGGAAATGAGAGTTAAATTTGCCCGTCCAGACACCTCCAGCTAGTCTCTCATTGGTTCTCGCTATTCCTGTTCATCTTCCGCAGAAATTGCAAACTGGGCCAAACAGGAGGTTAAAGGGACTGACTCTCCAAGTCGGGAGGGTGTTAGTAAAGCGTCTGGAATGTTGCACCCGAGTACCAGGGGAGGAAAACTGAGACATATTTGAACACGTCTCCTGTTCACACGGTTGATCATACTCTGGGTTCCACATGCATGTTTTAGCTGAAGGAAGAATACCTTAAACCTGGAGAGTTGAGACCCGTGTAATGGGTACCATGCAATATGACTTCACAGGGTCTTCATTTGCTCACCGAACCTCTCCAATCCTATCACTGCTGCATTTATGCCCCTGTACACGCGCTTGATTCTCTTTTGGAGACATAGCAATCCATAGGTTTTAAGATACTTACTAGTCAGGTACATTCTTAGGCGTTTAATATGCTGTGTTGAGTCCATTTCGTTGAGCAAGGAGTAGCTCTTGTCTATTCCATATTTGGCTTAAGGAACTTTATCTGTGCTCATTTCAATCTCTGGTTTTATGCAGCACCCCAACTCACCTTTACCCTTAAGCAAGCATAAGTTGGTTTCCTAAATTTCAGACTCTGTTCTGTTCTGTAATTCAGTTCCTGTGTAGCCAAGTTTACATTCCGTGTATTACTGATATCTTATGATGTTTCTTTTTCTGTGTGACTTATTTCAGTTAGAATCATCATACCTGTGTCCACTCATTGTGCTGCTAAGGGCCTGATGACATAGATTTCATTGCTGAGTGATACTGCATTGTACGTAAGTACCACAAGTTCTTTATGCATTTTTCAGTTTCTGTGATATTGAACTCGTACGGTAAACGAGGTTCTTGTAAACAGAGGCGTCCCAAACTTTGGGGTGGCTGTGTCTTTTTGATTTTAATTTCCCTAAGCTATAGGACCATAAGTGGAAGTGCCCTAGGCTCTGTTGCTTTGTTTTTTAGATGTTTCAGGAAACACCATACACTTCTCCCGAGTGTCTGTTGCCAATTTACATCCCGCCCATCAGCATAACAAGGCTCCCAGTTCTCCATGGCCTGTCCTGCCTTTCTGGATTTTACACATTTTTCAGATGGCCCTTTTGACCGGGGGGAAGTGAGACTTCATTGTAGTGCAGATTTCCTTTGCAAGCTTGCTTGGTTGGCCAAAAAGGGCGTATGCGTTTTTTCCTGATTATATTCAGGAAAAAACGCATACACCCTTTTTGGCCAAGTGCATCATTGTGGACGTTCTGCCTCTTTTCCTATGCTTTCAATGCAATTCCAGTCTACCTCCTGAAATCGGTTTCCTGCAATTCTGCCCCGCTTTCAAGTCCTCTTGGCAGCCTTACTTCAGTATATTTTTGGACGATAGCTGTCATTTATAACTCTGCAGGTTTGTGAATTACAGTGCCGCTGAGCTCCTTTGTTCAACTCGCTTTCTTGTGACCTGGCTGCAACACCGCAGGATGGCTTCAGGCCCTAATCTGGTTCCGGCACGGCACGCGGAGCCTTTGGTTAATTCCTCTTCCTGGTGGGAAATGAGAGTTAAATTTGCCCGTCCAGACACCTCCAGCTAGTCTCTCATTGGTTCTCGCTATTCCTGTTCATCTTCCACAGAAATTGCAAACTGGGCCAAACAGGATGTTAAAGGGACTGACTCTTCAATTGGGGAGAGTGTTAGTAAAGCGTCTGGAATGTTGCACCCGAGTACCAGGGTACGAAAACTGAGACATATTTGAACACGTCTCCCCATCACGTGGTTGATCATACTCTAGGTTCCACATGCATGTTTTAGCTGAAGGAAGAATACCTTAAACCTGGACAGTTGAAACCTGTGGAATGGGTACCATGCAATATGACTTCAAAGGGTCTTCATTTGCTCACCGAACCTCTCCAATCCTATCACTGCTGCGTTTATGCCCCTGTACACATGCTTGATTCTCTTTTGGAGACATAGCCATCCATAGGTTTTAAGATACTTACTAGTCAGGTACATTCTTAGGCGTTTAATATGGGGTGTTGAGTCCATTTCGTTGAGCAAGGAGTAGCTCTTGTCTATTCCATATTTGGCTTAAGGAACTTTATCTGTGCTCATTTCAATCTCTGGTTTTATGCAGCACCCCAACTCACCTTTACCCTTAAGCAAGCATAAGTTGGTTTTCTAAATTTGAGACCCTGTTCTGTTCTGTAATTCAGTTCCTGTGTAGCCAAGTTTACATTCCGTGTATTACTGATATCTTATGATGTTTCTTTTTCTGTGTGACTTATATCAGTTAGAATCATCATACCTGAATCCACTCATTGTGCTGCTAAGGGCCTGATGACATAGATTTCATTGCTGAGTGATATTGTTTGTAAGTAAATACCACAACTTCTTTATCCATTTTTCACTTTCTGCGATGTTGAACTTGTACTGTAAACGAGGTTCTTGTAAACAGAGGCGTCCCAAACTTTGGGGTGGCTGTGTCTTTTTGATTTTAATTTCCCTAAGCTATAGGACCATAAGTGGAAGTGCCCTAGGCTCTGTTGCTTTGTTTTTTAGATGTTTCAGGAAACACCATACACTTCTCCCGAGTGTCTGTTGCCAATTTACATCCCGCCCATCAGCATAACAAGGCTCCCAGTTCTCCATGGCCTGTCCTGCCTTTCTGGATTTTACACATTTTTCAGATGGCCCTTTTGACCGGGGGGAAGTGAGACTTCATTGTAGTGCAGATTTCCTTTGCAAGCTTGCTTGGTTGGCCAAAAAGGGCGTATGCGTTTTTTCCTGATTATATTCAGGAAAAAACGCATACACCCTTTTTGGCCAAGTGCATCATTGTGGACGTTCTGCCTCTTTTCCTATGCTTTCAATGCAATTCCAGTCTACCTCCTGAAATCGGTTTCCTGCAATTCTGCCCCGCTTTCAAGTCCTCTTGGCAGCCTTACTTCAGTATATTTTTGGACGATAGCTGTCATTTATAACTCTGCAGGTTTGTGAATTACAGTGCCGCTGAGCTCCTTTGTTCAACTCGCTTTCTTGTGACCAGGCTGCAACACCGCAGGATGGCTTCAGGCCCTAATCTGGTTCCGGCACGGCACGCGGAGCCTTTGGTTAATTCCTCTTCCTGGTGGGAAATGAGAGTTAAATTTGCCCGTCCAGACACCTCCAGCTAGTCTCTCATTGGTTCTCGCTATTCCTGTTCATCTTCCACAGAAGTTGCAAACTGGGCCAAACAGGATGTTAAAGGGACTGACTCTTCAATTGGGGAGAGTGTTAGTAAAGCGTCTGGAATGTTGCACCCGAGTACCAGGGTACGAAAACTGAGACATATTTGAACACGTCTCCCCATCACGTGGTTGATCATACTCTAGGTTCCACATGCATGTTTTAGCTGAAGGAAGAATACCTTAAACCTGGACAGTTGAAACCTGTGGAATGGGTACCATGCAATATGACTTCAAAGGGTCTTCATTTGCTCACCGAACCTCTCCAATCCTATCACTGCTGCGTTTATGCCCCTGTACACATGCTTGATTCTCTTTTGGAGACATAGCCATCCATAGGTTTTAAGATACTTACTAGTCAGGTACATTCTTAGGCGTTTAATATGGGGTGTTGAGTCCATTTCGTTGAGCAAGGAGTAGCTCTTGTCTATTCCATATTTGGCTTAAGGAACTTTATCTGTGCTCATTTCAATCTCTGCTTTTATGCAGCACCCCAACTCACCTTTACCCTTAAGCAAGCATAAGTTGGTTTTCTAAATTTGAGACCCTGTTCTGTTCTGTAATTCAGTTCCTGTGTAGCCAAGTTTACATTCCGTGTATTACTGATATCTTATGATGTTTCTTTTTCTGTGTGACTTATATCAGTTAGAATCATCATACCTGAATCCACTCATTGTGCTGCTAAGGGCCTGATGACATAGATTTCATTGCTGAGTGATATTGTTTGTAAGTAAATACCACAACTTCTTTATCCATTTTTCACTTTCTGCGATGTTGAACTTGTACTGTAAACGAGGTTCTTGTAAACAGAGGCGTCCCAAACTTTGGGGTGGCTGTGTCTTTTTGATTTTAATTTCCCTAAGCTATAGGACCATAAGTGGAAGTGCCCTAGGCTCTGTTGCTTTGTTTTTTAGATGTTTCAGGAAACACCATACACTTCTCCCGAGTGTCTGTTGGCAATTTACATCCCGCCCATCAGCATAACAAGGCTCCCAGTTCTCCATGGCCTGTCCTGCCTTTCTGGATTTTACACTTTTTTCAGATGGCCCTTTTGACCGGGGGGAAGTGAGACTTCATTGTAGTGCAGATTTCCTTGGCAAGCTTGCTTGGTTGGCCAAAAAGGGCGTATGCGTTTTTTCCTGAATATATTCAGGAAAAAACGCATACGCCCTTTTTGGCCAAGTGCATCATTGTGGACGTTCTGCCTCTTTTCCTATGCTTTCAATGCAATTCCAGTCTACCTCCTGAAATCGGTTTCCTGCAATTCTGCCCCGCTTTCAAGTCCTCTTGGCAGCCTTACTTCAGTATATTTTTGGATGATAGCTGTCATTTATAACTCTGCAGGTTTGTGAATTACAGTGCCCCTGAGCTCCTTTATTCAACTCGCTTTCTTGTGACCTGGCCGCAACACCGCAGGATGGCTTCAGGCCCTAATCTGGTTCCGGCACGGCACGCTGAGCCTTTGGTTAATTCCTCTTCCTGGTGGGAAATGAGAGTTAAATTTGCCCGTCCAGACACCTCCAGCTAGTCTCTCATTGGTTCTCGCTATTCCTGTTCATCTTCCGCAGAAATTGCAAACTGGGCCAAACAGGAAGTTAAAGGGACTGACTCTCCAAGTCGGGAGGGTGTTAGTAAAGCGTCTGGAATGTTGCACCCGAGTACCAGGGTACGAAAACTGAGACATATTTGAACACGTTTCCCGATCACATGGTTGATCGTACTCTAGGTTCCACATGCATGTTTTATCTGAAGGAAGAATACCTTAAACCTGGAGAGTTGAGACCCGTGTAATGGGTACCATGCAATATGACTTCACAGGGTCTTCATTTGCTCACCGAACCTCTCCAATCCTATCACTGCTGCATTTATGCCCCTGTACACGCGCTTGATTCTCTTTTGGAGACATAGCAATCCATAGGTTTTAAGATACTTACTAGTCAGGTACATTCTTAGGCGTTTAATATGCTGTGTTGAGTCCATTTCGTTGAGCAAGGAGTAGCTCTTGTCTATTCCATATTTGGCTTAAGGAACTTTATCTGTGCTCATTTCAATCTCTGCTTTTATGCAGCACCCCAACTCACCTTTACCCTTAAGCAAGCATAAGTTGGTTTTCTAAATTTGAGACCCTGTTCTGTTCTGTAATTCAGTTCCTGTGTAGCCAAGTTTACATTCCGTGTATTACTGATATCTTATGATGTTTCTTTTTCTGTGTGACTTATATCAGTTAGAATCATCATACCTGAATCCACTCATTGTGCTGCTAAGGGCCTGATGACATAGATTTCATTGCTGAGTGATATTGTTTGTAAGTAAATACCACAACTTCTTTATCCATTTTTCACTTTCTGCGATGTTGAACTTGTACTGTAAACGAGGTTCTTGTAAACAGAGGCGTCCCAAACTTTGGGGTGGCTGTGTCTTTTTGATTTTAATTTCCCTAAGCTATAGGACCATAAGTGGAAGTGCCCTAGGCTCTGTTGCTTTGTTTTTTAGATGTTTCAGGAAACACCATACACTTCTCCCGAGTGTCTGTTGGCAATTTACATCCCGCCCATCAGCATAACAAGGCTCCCAGTTCTCCATGGCCTGTCCTGCCTTTCTGGATTTTACACTTTTTTCAGATGGCCCTTTTGACCGGGGGGAAGTGAGACTTCATTGTAGTGCAGATTTCCTTGGCAAGCTTGCTTGGTTGGCCAAAAAGGGCGTATGCGTTTTTTCCTGAATATATTCAGGAAAAAACGCATACGCCCTTTTTGGCCAAGTGCATCATTGTGGACGTTCTGCCTCTTTTCCTATGCTTTCAATGCAATTCCAGTCTACCTCCTGAAATCGGTTTCCTGCAATTCTGCCCCGCTTTCAAGTCCTCTTGGCAGCCTTACTTCAGTATATTTTTGGATGATAGCTGTCATTTATAACTCTGCAGGTTTGTGAATTACAGTGCCCCTGAGCTCCTTTCTTCAACTCGCTTTCTTGTGACCTGGCCGCAACACCGCAGGATGGCTTCAGGCCCTAATCTGGTTCCGGCACGGCACGCTGAGCCTTTGGTTAATTCCTCTTCCTGGTGGGAAATGAGAGTTAAATTTGCCCGTCCAGACACCTCCAGCTAGTCTCTCATTGGTTCTCGCTATTCCTGTTCATCTTCCGCAGAAATTGCAAACTGGGCCAAACAGGAAGTTAAAGGGACTGACTCTCCAAGTCGGGAGGGTGTTAGTAAAGCGTCTGGAATGTTGCACCCGAGTACCAGGGTACGAAAACTGAGACATATTTGAACACGTTTCCCGATCACATGGTTGATCGTACTCTAGGTTCCACATGCATGTTTTATCTGAAGGAAGAATACCTTAAACCTGGAGAGTTGAGACCCGTGTAATGGGTACCATGCAATATGACTTCACAGGGTCTTCATTTGCTCACCGAACCTCTCCAATCCTATCACTGCTGCATTTATGCCCCTGTACACGCGCTTGATTCTCTTTTGGAGACATAGCAATCCATAGGTTTTAAGATACTTACTAGTCAGGTACATTCTTAGGCGTTTAATATGCTGTGTTGAGTCCATTTCGTTGAGCAAGGAGTAGCTCTTGTCTATTCCATATTTGGCTTAAGGAACTTTATCTGTGCTCATTTCAATCTCTGGTTTTATGCAGCACCCCAACTCACCTTTACCCTTAAGCAAGCATAAGTTGGTTTTCTAAATTTGAGACCCTGTTCTGTTCTGTAATTCAGTTCCTGTGTAGCCAAGTTTACATTCCGTGTATTACTGATATCTTATGATGTTTCTTTTTCTGTGTGACTTATTTCAGTTAGAATCATCATACCTGTGTCCACTCATTGTGCTGCTAAGGGCCTGATGACATAGATTTCATTGCTGAGTGATACTGCATTGTACGTAAGTACCACAAGTTCTTTATGCATTTTTCAGTTTCTGTGATATTGAACTCGTACGGTAAACGAGGTTCTTGTAAACAGAGGCGTCCCAAACTTTGGGGTGGCTGTGTCTTTTTGATTTTAATTTCCCTAAGCTATAGGACCATAAGTGGAAGTGCCCTAGGCTCTGTTGCTTTGTTTTTTAGATGTTTCAGGAAACACCATACACTTCTCCCGAGTGTCTGTTGGCAATTTACATCCCGCCCATCAGCATAACAAGGCTCCCAGTTCTCCATGGCCTGTGCTGCCTTTCTGGATTTTACACTTTTTTCAGATGGCCCTTTTGACCGGGGGGAAGTGAGACTTCATTGTAGTGCAGATTTCCTTTGCAAGCTTGCTTGGTTGGCCAAAAAGGGCGTATGCGTTTTTTCCTGAATATATTCAGGAAAAAACGCATACGCCCTTTTTGGCCAAGTGCATCATTGTGGACGTTCTGCCTCTTTTCCTATGCTTTCAATGCAATTCCAGTCTACCTCCTGAAATCGGTTTCCTGCAATTCTGCCCCGCTTTCAAGTCCTCTTGGCAGCCTTACTTCAGTATATTTTTGGACGATAGCTGTCATTTATAACTCTGCAGGTTTGTGAATTACAGTGCCCCTGAGCTCCTTTCTTCAACTCGCTTTCTTTTGAGCTGGCCACAACACCGCAGGATGGCTTCAGGCCCTAATCTGGTTCCGGCACGGCACGCTGAGCCTTTGGTTATTTCCTCTTCCTGGTGGGAAATGAGAGTTAAATTTGCCCGTCCAGACACCTCCAGCTAGTCTCTCATTGGTTCTCGCTATTCCTGTTCATCTTCCGTAGAAATTGCAAACTGGGCCAAACAGGAGGTTAAAGGGACTGACTCTCCAAGTCGGGAGGGTGTTAGTAAAGCGTCTGGAATGTTGCACCCGAGTACCAGGGGAGGAAAACTGAGACATATTTGAACACGTCTCCTGTTCACACGGTTGATCATACTCTGGGTTCCACATGCATGTTTTAGCTGAAGGAAGAATACCTTAAACCTGGAGAGTTGAGACCCGTGTAATGGGTACCATGCAATATGACTTCACAGGGTCTTCATTTGCTCACCGAACCTCTCCAATCCTATCACTGCTGCATTTATGCCCCTGTACACGCGCTTGATTCTCTTTTGGAGACATAGCAATCCATAGGTTTTAAGATACTTACTAGTCAGGTACATTCTTAGGCGTTTAATATGCTGTGTTGAGTCCATTTCGTTGAGCAAGGAGTAGCTCTTGTCTATTCCATATTTGGCTTAAGGAACTTTATCTGTGCTCATTTCAATCTCTGGTTTTATGCAGCACCCCAACTCACCTTTACCCTTAAGCAAGCATAAGTTGGTTTTCTAAATTTGAGACCCTGTTCTGTTCTGTAATTCAGTTCCTGTGTAGCCAAGTTTACATTCCGTGTATTACTGATATCTTATGATGTTTCGTTTTCTGTGTGACTTATTTCAGTTAGAATCATCATACCTGTGTCCACTCATTGTGCTGCTAAGGGCCTGATGACATAGATTTCATTGCTGAGTGATACTGCATTGTACGTAAGTACCACAAGTTCTTTATGCATTTTTCAGTTTCTGTGATATTGAACTCGTACGGTAAACGAGGTTCTTGTAAACAGAGGCGTCCCAAACTTTGGGGTGGCTGTGTCTTTTTGATTTTAATTTCCCTAAGCTATAGGACCATAAGTGGAAGTGCCCTAGGCTCTGTTGCTTTGTTTTTTAGATGTTTCAGGAAACACCATACACTTCTCCCGAGTGTCTGTTGGCAATTTACATCCCGCCCATCAGCATAACAAGGCTCCCAGTTCTCCATGGCCTGTCCTGCCTTTCTGGATTTTACACTTTTTTCAGATGGCCCTTTTGACCGGGGGGAAGTGAGACTTCATT
Source organism: Pseudorca crassidens (assembly GCF_039906515.1). Taxonomy (NCBI): domain Eukaryota; kingdom Metazoa; phylum Chordata; class Mammalia; order Artiodactyla; family Delphinidae; genus Pseudorca; species Pseudorca crassidens. The sequence goes on along the minus strand of NW_027136328.1, from coordinate 622,952 downwards.
GTAGTGCAGATTTCCTTTGCAAGCTTGCTTGGTTGGCCAAAAAGGGCGTATGCGTTTTTTCCTGAATATATTCAGGAAAAAACGCATACGCCCTTTTTGGCCAAGTGCATCATTGTGGACGTTCTGCCTCTTTTCCTATGCTTTCAATGCAATTCCAGTCTACCTCCTGAAATCGGTTTCCTGCAATTCTGCCCCGCTTTCAAGTCCTCTTGGCAGCCTTACTTCAGTATATTTTTGGACGATAGCTGTCATTTATAACTCTGCAGGTTTGTGAATTACAGTGCCCCTGAGCTCCTTTCTTCAACTCGCTTTCTTGTGACCTGGCCGCAACACCGTAGGATGGCTTCAGGCCCTAATCTGGTTCCGGCACGGCACACTGAGCCTTTGGTTAATTCCTCTTCCTGGTGGGAAATGAGAGTTAAATTTGCCCGTCCAGACACCTCCAGCTAGTCTCTCATTGGTTCTCCCTATTCCTGTTCATCTTCCGCAGAAATTGCAAACTGGGCCAAACAGGAGGTTAAAGGGACTGACTCTCCAAGTCGGCAGGATGTTAGTAAAGCGTCTGGAATGTTGCACCCGAGTACCAGGGTACGAAAACTGAGACATATTTGAACATGTCTCCCGATCACATGGTTGATCATACTCTAGGTTCCACATGCATGTTTTAGCTGAAGGAAGAATACCTTAAACCTGGGTAGTTGAAACCCGTGGAATGGGTACCATGCAATATGACTTCAAAGGGTCTTCATTTGCTCACCGAACCTCTCCAATCCTATCACTGCTGCGTTTATGCCCCTGTACACATGCTTGATTCTCTTTCGGAGACATAGCAATCCATAGGTTTTAAGATACTTACTAGTCAGGTACATTCTTAGGCGTTTAATATGCGGTGTTGAGTCCATTTCGTTGAGCAAGGAGTAGCTCTTGTCTATTCCATATTTGGCTTAAGGAACATTATCTGTGCTCATTTCAATCTCTGGTTTTATGCAGCACCCCAACTCACCTTTACCCTTAAGCAAGCATAAGTTGGTTTTCTAAATTTCAGACCCTGTTCTGTTTTGGAATTCAGTTCCTGTGTAGCCAAGTTTACATTCCGTGTATTAGTGATATCTTATGATGTTTCTTTTTCTGTGTGACTTATTTCAGTTAGAATCATCGTACCTGAATCCACTCATTATGCTGCTACGGGCCTGATGACATAGATTTCATTGCTGAGTGATACTGCATTGTACGTAAGTACCACAAGTTCTTTACGCATTTTTCAGGTTCTGTGATATTGAACTCGTACGGTAAATGAGGTTCTTGTAAACAGAGGCGTCCCAAACTTTGGGGTGGCTGTGTCTTTTTGATTTTAATTTCCCTAAGCTATAGGACCATAAGTGGAAGTGCCCTAGGCTCTGTTGCTTTGTTTTTCAGATGTTTCAGGAAACACCATACACTTCTCCCGAGTGTCTGTTGGCAATTTACATCCCGCCCATCAGCATAACAAGGCTCCAAGTTCTCCATGGCCTGTCCTGCCTTTCTGGATTTTACACTTTTTCAGATGGCCCTTTTGACCGGGGGGAAGTGAGACTTCATTGTAGTGCAGATTTCCTTTGCAAGCTTGCTTGGTTGGCCAAAAAGGGCGTATGCGTTTTTTCCTGAATATATTCAGGAAAAAACGCATACGCCCTTTTTGGCCAAGTGCATCATTGTGGACGTTCTGCCTCTTTTCCTATGCTTTCAATGCAATTCCAGTCTACCTCCTGAAATCGGTTTCCTGCAATTCTGCCCCGCTTTCAAGTCCTCTTGGCAGCCTTACTTCAGTATATTTTTGGACGATAGCTGTCATTTATAACTCTGCAGGTTTGTGAATTACAGTGCCCCTGAGCTCCTTTCTTCAACTCGCTTTCTTTTGAGCTGGCCACAACACCGCAGGATGGCTTCAGGCCCTAATCTGGTTCCGGCACGGCACGCTGAGCCTTTGGTTATTTCCTCTTCCTGGTGGGAAATGAGAGTTAAATTTGCCCGTCCAGACACCTCCAGCTAGTCTCTCATTGGTTCTCGCTATTCCTGTTCATCTTCCGCAGAAATTGCAAACTGGGCCAAACAGGAGGTTAAAGGGACTGACTCTCCAAGTCGGGAGGGTGTTAGTAAAGCGTCTGGAATGTTGCACCCGAGTACCAGGGGAGGAAAACTGAGACATATTTGAACACGTCTCCTGTTCACACGGTTGATCATACTCTGGGTTCCACATGCATGTTTTAGCTGAAGGAAGAATACCTTAAACCTGGGTAGTTGAAACCCGTGTAATGGGTACCATGCAATATGACTTCACAGGGTCTTCATTTGCTCACCGAACCTCTCCAATCCTATCACTGCTGCATTTATGCCCCTGTACACGCACTTGATTCTCTTTTGGAGACATAGCAATCCATAGGTTTTAAGATACTTACTAGTCAGGTACATTCTTAGGCGTTTAATATGCTGTGTTGAGTCCATTTCGTTGAGCAAGGAGTAGCTCTTGTCTATTCCATATTTGGCTTAAGGAACTTTATCTGTGCTCATTTCAATCTCTGGTTTTATGCAGCACCCCAACTCACCTTTACCCTTAAGCAAGCATAAGTTGGTTTTCTAAATTTGAGACCCTGTTCTGTTCTGTAATTCAGTTCCTGTGTAGCCAAGTTTACATTCCGTGTATTACTGATATCTTATGATGTTTCGTTTTCTGTGTGACTTATTTCAGTTAGAATCATCATACCTGTGTCCACTCATTGTGCTGCTAAGGGCCTGATGACATAGATTTCATTGCTGAGTGATACTGCATTGTACGTAAGTACCACAAGTTCTTTATGCATTTTTCAGTTTCTGTGATATTGAACTCGTACGGTAAACGAGGTTCTTGTAAACAGAGGCGTCCCAAACTTTGGGGTGGCTGTGTCTTTTTGATTTTAATTTCCCTAAGCTATAGGACCATAAGTGGAAGTGCCCTAGGCTCTGTTGCTTTGTTTTTTAGATGTTTCAGGAAACACCATACACTTCTCCCGAGTGTCTGTTGGCAATTTACATCCCGCCCATCAGCATAACAAGGCTCCCAGTTCTCCATGGCCTGTCCTGCCTTTCTGGATTTTACACTTTTTTCAGATGGCCCTTTTGACCGGGGGGAAGTGAGACTTCATTGTAGTGCAGATTTCCTTTGCAAGCTTGCTTGGTTGGCCAAAAAGGGCGTATGCGTTTTTTCCTGAATATATTCAGGAAAAAACGCATACGCCCTTTTTGGCCAAGTGCATCATTGTGGACGTTCTGCCTCTTTTCCTATGCTTTCAATGCAATTCCAGTCTACCTCCTGAAATCGGTTTCCTGCAATTCTGCCCCGCTTTCAAGTCCTCTTGGCAGCCTTACTTCAGTATATTTTTGGACGATAGCTGTCATTTATAACTCTGCAGGTTTGTGAATTACAGTGCCCCTGAGCTCCTTTCTTCAACTCGCTTTCTTGTGACCTGGCCGCAACACCGTAGGATGGCTTCAGGCCCTAATCTGGTTCCGGCACGGCACACTGAGCCTTTGGTTAATTCCTCTTCCTGGTGGGAAATGAGAGTTAAATTTGCCCGTCCAGACACCTCCAGCTAGTCTCTCATTGGTTCTCCCTATTCCTGTTCATCTTCCGCAGAAATTGCAAACTGGGCCAAACAAGAGGTTAAAGGGACTGACTCTCCAAGTCGGCAGGATGTTAGTAAAGCGTCTGGAATGTTGCACCCGAGTACCAGGGTACGAAAACTGAGACATATTTGAACATGTCTCCCGATCACATGGTTGATCATACTCTAGGTTCCACATGCATGTTTTAGCTGAAGGAAGAATACCTTAAACCTGGGTAGTTGAAACCCGTGGAATGGGTACCATGCAATATGACTTCAAAGGGTCTTCATTTGCTCACCGAACCTCTCCAATCCTATCACTGCTGCGTTTATGCCCCTGTACACATGCTTGATTCTCTTTCGGAGACATAGCAATCCATAGGTTTTAAGATACTTACTAGTCAGGTACATTCTTAGGCGTTTAATATGCGGTGTTGAGTCCATTTCGTTGAGCAAGGAGTAGCTCTTGTCTATTCCATATTTGGCTTAAGGAACATTATCTGTGCTCATTTCAATCTCTGGTTTTATGCAGCACCCCAACTCACCTTTACCCTTAAGCAAGCATAAGTTGGTTTTCTAAATTTCAGACCCTGTTCTGTTTTGGAATTCAGTTCCTGTGTAGCCAAGTTTACATTCCGTGTATTAGTGATATCTTATGATGTTTCTTTTTCTGTGTGACTTATTTCAGTTAGAATCATCGTACCTGAATCCACTCATTATGCTGCTACGGGCCTGATGACATAGATTTCATTGCTGAGTGATACTGCATTGTACGTAAGTACCACAAGTTCTTTACGCATTTTTCAGGTTCTGTGATATTGAACTCGTACGGTAAATGAGGTTCTTGTAAACAGAGGCGTCCCAAACTTTGGGGTGGCTGTGTCTTTTTTATTTTAATTTCCCTAAGCTATAGGACCATAAGTGGAAGTGCCCTAGGCTCTGTTGCTTTGTTTTTCAGATGTTTCAGGAAACACCATACACTTCTCCCGAGTGTCTGTTGGCAATTTACATCCCGCCCATCAGCATAACAAGGCTCCAAGTTCTCCATGGCCTGTCCTGCCTTTCTGGATTTTACACTTTTTCAGATGGCCCTTTTGACCGGGGGGAAGTGAGACTTCATTGTAGTGCAGATTTCCTTTGCAAGCTTGCTTGGTTGGCCAAAAAGGGCGTATGCGTTTTTTCCTGAATATATTCAGGAAAAAATGCATACGCCCTTTTTGGCCAAGTGCATCATTGTGGACGTTCTGCCTCTTTTCCTATGCTTTCAATGCAATTCCAGTCTACCTCCTGAAATCGGTTTCCTGCAATTCTGCCCCGCTTTCAAGTCCTCTTGGCAGCCTTACTTCAGTATATTTTTGGACGATAGCTGTCATTTATAACTCTGCAGGTTTGTGAATTACAGTGCCCCTGAGCTCCTTTCTTCAACTCGCTTTCTTTTGAGCTGGCCACAACACCGCAGGATGGCTTCAGGCCCTAATCTGGTTCCGGCACGGCACGCTGAGCCTTTGGTTATTTCCTCTTCCTGGTGGGAAATGAGAGTTAAATTTGCCCGTCCAGACACCTCCAGCTAGTCTCTCATTGGTTCTCGCTATTCCTGTTCATCTTCCGCAGAAATTGCAAACTGGGCCAAACAGGAGGTTAAAGGGACTGACTCTCCAAGTCGGGAGGGTGTTAGTAAAGCGTCTGGAATGTTGCACCCGAGTACCAGGGGAGGAAAACTGAGACATATTTGAACACGTCTCCTGTTCACACGGTTGATCATACTCTGGGTTCCACATGCATGTTTTAGCTGAAGGAAGAATACCTTAAACCTGGGTAGTTGAAACCCGTGTAATGGGTACCATGCAATATGACTTCACAGGGTCTTCATTTGCTCACCGAACCTCTCCAATCCTATCACTGCTGCGTTTATGCCCCTGTACACATGCTTGATTCTCTTTCGGAGACATAGCAATCCATAGGTTTTAAGATACTTACTAGTCAGGTACATTCTTAGGCGTTTAATATGCGGTGTTGAGTCCATTTCGTTGAGCAAGGAGTAGCTCTTGTCTATTCCATATTTGGCTTAAGGAACATTATCTGTGCTCATTTCAATCTCTGGTTTTATGCAGCACCCCAACTCACCTTTACCCTTAAGCAAGCATAAGTTGGTTTTCTAAATTTCAGACCCTGTTCTGTTTTGGAATTCAGTTCCTGTGTAGCCAAGTTTACATTCCGTGTATTAGTGATATCTTATGATGTTTCTTTTTCTGTGTGACTTATTTCAGTTAGAATCATCGTACCTGAATCCACTCATTATGCTGCTACGGGCCTGATGACATAGATTTCATTGCTGAGTGATACTGCATTGTACGTAAGTACCACAAGTTCTTTACGCATTTTTCAGGTTCTGTGATATTGAACTCGTACGGTAAATGAGGTTCTTGTAAACAGAGGCGTCCCAAACTTTGGGGTGGCTGTGTCTTTTTGATTTTAATTTCCCTAAGCTATAGGACCATAAGTGGAAGTGCCCTAGGCTCTGTTGCTTTGTTTTTCAGATGTTTCAGGAAACACCATACACTTCTCCCGAGTGTCTGTTGGCAATTTACATCCCGCCCATCAGCATAACAAGGCTCCAAGTTCTCCATGGCCTGTCCTGCCTTTCTGGATTTTACACTTTTTCAGATGGCCCTTTTGACCGGGGGGAAGTGAGACTTCATTGTAGTGCAGATTTCCTTTGCAAGCTTGCTTGGTTGGCCAAAAAGGGCGTATGCGTTTTTTCCTGAATATATTCAGGAAAAAACGCATACGCCCTTTTTGGCCAAGTGCATCATTGTGGACGTTCTGCCTCTTTTCCTATGCTTTCAATGCAATTCCAGTCTACCTCCTGAAATCGGTTTCCTGCAATTCTGCCCCGCTTTCAAGTCCTCTTGGCAGCCTTACTTCAGTATATTTTTGGACGATAGCTGTCATTTATAAGTCTGCAGGTTTGTGAATTACAGTGCCCCTGAGCTCCTTTCTTCAACTCGCTTTCTTGTGACCTGGCCGCAACACCGCAGGATGGCTTCAGGCCCTAATCTGGTTCCGGCACGGCACGCTGAGCCTTTGGTTAATTCCTCTTCCTGGTGGGAAATGAGAGTTAAATTTGCCCGTCCAGACACCTCCAGCTAGTCTCTCATTGGTTCTCGCTATTCCTGTTCATCTTCCGCAGAAATTGCAAACTGGGCCAAACAGGAGGTTAAAGGGACTGACTCTCCAAGTCGGGAGGGTGTTAGTAAAGCGTCTGGAATGTTGCACCCGAGTACCAGGGTACGAAAACTGAGACATATTTGAACAGGTCTCCCGATCACATGGTTGATCATACTCTAGGTTCCACATGCATGTTTTAGCTGAAGGAAGAATCCCTTAAACCTGGGTAGTTGAAACCCTTGGAATGGGTACCATGCAATATGACTTCAAAGGGTCTTCATTTGCTCACCGAACCTCTCCAATCTTATCACTGCTGCGATTATGCCCCTGTACACATGCTTGATTCTCTTTCGGAGACATAGCAATCCATAGGTTTTAAGATACTTACTAGTCAGGTACATTCTTAGGCGTTTAATATGCGGTGTTGAGTACATTTCGTTGAGCAAGGAGTAGCTCTTGTCTATTCCATATTTGGCTTAAGGAACTTTATCTGTGCTCATTTCAATCTCTGGTTTTATGCAGCACCCCAACTCACCTTTCCCCTTAAGCAAGCATAAGTTGGTTTTCTAAATTTGAGACCCTGTACTGTTTTGGAATTCAGTTCCTGTGTAGCCAAGTTTACATTCCGTGTATTAGTGATATCTTATGATGTTTCTTTTTCTGTGTGACTTATTTCAGTTAGAATCATCGTACCTGAATCCACTCATTATGCTGCTACGGGCCTGATGACATAGATTTCATTGCTGAGTGATACTGCATTGTACATAAGTACCACAAGTTCTTTATCCATTTTTCACTTTCTGTGATATAGAACTTGTACGGTAAACGAGGTTCTTGTAAACAGAGGCGTCCCAAACTTTGGGGTGGCTGTGTCTTTTTGATTTTAATTTCCCTAAGCTATAGGACCATAAGTGGAAGTGCCCTAGGCTCTGTTGCTTTGTTTTTTAGATGTTTCAGGAAACACCATACACTTCTCCCGAGTGTCTGTTGGCAATTTACATCCCGCCCATCAGCATAACAAGGCTCCCAGTTCTCCATGGCCTGTCCTGCCTTTCTGGATTTTACACTTTTTTCAGATGGCCCTTTTGACCGGGGGGAAGTGAGACTTCATTGTAGTGCAGATTTCCTTTGCAAGCTTGCTTGGTTGGCCAAAAAGGGCGTATGCGTTTTTTCCTGAATATATTCAGGAAAAAACGCATACGCCCTTTTTGGCCAAGTGCATCATTGTGGACGTTCTGCCTCTTTTCCTATGCTTTCAATGCAATTCCAGTCTACCTCCTGAAATCGGTTTCCTGCAATTCTGCCCCGCTTTCAAGTCCTCTTGGCAGCCTTACTTCAGTATATTTTTGGACGATAGCTGTCATTTACAACTCTGCAGGTTTGTGAATTACAGTGCCCCTGAGCTCCTTTCTTCAACTCGCTTTCTTGTGACCTGGCCGCAACACCGCAGGATGGCTTCAGGCCCTAATCTGGTTCCGGCACGGCATGCTGAGCCTTTGGTTATTTCCTCTTCCTGGTGGGAAATGAGAGTTAAATTTGCCCGTCCAGACACCTCCAGCTAGTCTCTCATTGGTTCTCGCTATTCCTGTTCATCTTCCGCAGAAATTGCAAACTGGGCCAAACAGGAGGTTAAAGGCGCTGACTCTCCAAGTGGGGAGAGTGTTAGTAAAGCGTCTGGAATGTTGCACCCGAGTACCAGGGGAGGAAAACTGAGACATATTTGAACACGTCTCCCGTTCACACGGTTGATCATACTCTGGGTTCCACATGCATGTTTTAGCTGAAGGAAGAATACCTTAAACCTGGAGAGTTGAGACCCGTGTAATGGGTACCATGCAATATGACTTCAAAGGGTCTTCATTTGCTCACCGAACCTCTCCAATCCTATCACTGCTGCATTTATGCCCCTGTACACACGCTTGATTCTCTTTTGGAGACATAGCAATCCATAGGTTTTAAGATACTTACTAGTCAGGTACATTCTTAGGCGTTCAATATGGGCTGTTGGGTCCATTTCGGTGAGCAAAGAGTAGCTCTTGTCTATTCCATATTTGGCTTAAGGAACTTTATCTGTGCTCATTTCAATCTCTGGTTTTATGCAGCACCCCAACTCACCTTTCCCCTTAAGCAAGCATAAGTTGGTTTTCTAAATTTGAGACCCTATTCTATTCTGTAATTCAGTTCCTGTGTAGCCAACTTTACATTCCGTGTATTACTGATATCTTATGATGTTTCTTTTTCTGTGTGACTTATTTCAGTTAGAATCATCATACCTGAATCCACTCATTGTGCTGCTAAGGGCCTGATGACATAGATTTCATAGCTGAGTGATATTGCTTTGTAAGTAAATACCACAACTTCTTTATCCATTTTTCACTTTCTGCGATGTTGAACTTGTACGGTAAACGAGGTTCTTGTAAACAGAGGCGTCCCAATCTTTGGGGTGGCTGTGTCTTTTTGATTTTAATTTCCCTAAGCTATAGGACCATAAGTGGAAGTGCCCTAGGCTCTGTTGCTTTGTTTTCTAGATGTTTCAGGAAACACCATACACTTCTCCCGAGTGTCTGTTGGCAATTTACATCTCCCCCATCAGCATAACAAGGCTCCCAGTTCTCCATGGCCTGTCCTGCCTTTCTGGATTTTACACTTTTTTCAGATGGCCCTTTTGACCGGGGGGAAGTGAGACTTCATTGTAGTGCAGATTTCCTTTGCAAGCTTGCTTGGTTGGCCAAAAAGGGCGTATGCGTTTTTTCCTGAATATATTCAGGAAAAAACGCATACGCCCTTTTTGGCCAAGTGCATCATTGTGGACGTTCTGCCTCTTTTCCTATGCTTTCAATGCAATTCCAGTCTACCTCCTGAAATCGGTTTCCTGCAATTCTGCCCAGCTTTCAAGTCCTCTTGGCAGCCTTACTTCAGTATATTTTTGGACGATAGCTGTCATTTATAACTCTGCAGGTTTGTGAATTACAGTGCCCCTGAGCTCCTTTCTTCAACTCGCTTTCTTGTGACCTGTCCGCAACACCGCAGGATGGCTTCAGGCCCTAATCTGGTTCCGGCACGGCACGCTGAGCCTTTGGTTAATTCCTCTTCCTGGTGGGAAATGAGAGTTAAATTTGCCCGTCCAGACACCTCCAGCTAGTCTCTCATTGGTTCTCGCTATTCCTGTTCATCTTCCGCAGAAATTGCAAACTGGGCCAAACAGGAGGTTAAAGGGACTGACTCTCCAAGTCGGGAGAGTGTTAGTAAAGCGTCTGGAATGTTGCACCCGAGTACCAGGGTACGAAAACTGAGACATATTTGAACACGTTTCCCGATCACATGGTTGATCATACTCTAGGTTCCACATGCATGTTTTAGCTGAAGGAAGAATACCTTAAACCTGGGTAGTTGAAACCCGTGGAATGGGTACCATGCAATATGACTTCAAAGGGTCTTCGTTTGCTCACCGAACCTCTCCAATCCTATCACTGCTACGTTTATGCCCCTGTACACATGCTTGATTCTCTTTCGGAGACATAGCAATCCATAGGTTTTAAGATACTTACTAGTCAGGTACATTCTTAGGCGTTTAATATGCGGTGTTGAGTCCATTTCGTTGAGCAAGGAGTAGCTCTTGTCTATTCCATATTTGGCTTAAGGAACTTTATCTGTGCTCATTTCAATCTCTGGTTTTATGCAGCACCCCAACTCACCTTTACCCTTAAGCAAGCATAAGTTGTTTTTCTAAATTTAAGACCCTGTTCTGTTCTGTAATTCAGTTCCTGTGTAGCCAAGTTTACATTCCATGTATTACTGATATCTTATGATGTTTCTTTTTCTGTGTGACTTATTTCAGTTAGAATAATCATACCTGAATCCACTCATTGTGCTGCTAAGGGCCTGATGACATAGATTTCATTGCTGAGCGATATTGCTTTGTAAGTAAATACCACAATTTCATTATCCATTTTTCACTTTCTGTGATGTTGAACTTGTACTGTAAACGAGGTTCTTGTAAACAGAGGCATCCCAAACTTTGGGGTGGCTGTGTCTTTTTGATTTTAATTTCCCTAAGCTATAGGACCATAAGTGGAAGTGCCCTATGCTCTGTTGCTTTGTTTTTTAGATGTTTCAGGAAACACCATACACTTCTCCCGAGTGTCTGTTGGCAATTTACATCCCGCCCATCAGCATAACGAGGCTCCCAGTTCTCCATGGCCTGTCCTGCCTTTCTGGATTTTACACTTTTTTCAGATGGCCCTTTTGACCGGGGGGAAGTGAGACTTCATTGTAGTGCAGATTTCCTTTGCAAGTTTGCTTGGTTGGCCAAAAAGGGCGTATGCGTTTTTTCCTGAATATATTCAGGAAAAAACGCATACGCCCTTTTTGGCCAAGTGCATCATTGTGGACGTTCTGCCTCTTTTCCTATGCTTTCAATGCAATTCCAGTCTACCTCCTGAAATCGGTTTCCTGCAATTCTGCCCCGTTTTCAAGTCCTCTTGGCAACCTTACTTCAGTATATTTTTGGACGATAGCTGTCATTTATAACTCTGCAGGTTTGTGAATTACAGTGCCCCTGAGCTCCTTTCTTCAACTCGCTTTCTTGTGACCTGGCCGCAACACCGCAGGATGGCTTCAGGCCCTAATCTGGTTCCGGCACGGCACACTGAGCCTTTGGTTAATTCCTCTTCCTGGTGGGAAATGAGAGTTAAATTTGCCCGTCCAGACACCTCCAGCTAGTCTCTCATTGGTTCTCCCTATTCCTGTTCATCTTCCGCAGAAATTGCAAACTGGGCCAAACAGGAGGTTAAAGGGACTGACTCTCCAAGTCGGCAGGATGTTAGTAAAGCGTCTGGAATGTTGCACCCGAGTACCAGGGTACGAAAACTGAGACATATTTGAACATGTCTCCCGATCACATGGTTGATCATACTCTAGGTTCCACATGCATGTTTTAGCTGAAGGAAGAATACCTTAAACCTGGGTAGTTGAAACCCGTGGAATGGGTACCATGCAATATGACTTCAAAGGGTCTTCATTTGCTCACCGAACCTCTCCAATCCTATCACTGCTGCGTTTATGCCCCTGTACACATGCTTGATTCTCTTTCGGAGACATAGCAATCCATAGGTTTTAAGATACTTACTAGTCAGGTACATTCTTAGGCGTTTAATATGCGGTGTTGAGTCCATTTCGTTGAGCAAGGAGTAGCTCTTGTCTATTCCATATTTGGCTTAAGGAACATTATCTGTGCTCATTTCAATCTCTGGTTTTATGCAGCACCCCAACTCACCTTTACCCTTAAGCAAGCATAAGTTGGTTTTCTAAATTTCAGACCCTGTTCTGTTTTGGAATTCAGTTCCTGTGTAGCCAAGTTTACATTCCGTGTATTAGTGATATCTTATGATGTTTCTTTTTCTGTGTGACTTATTTCAGTTAGAATCATCGTACCTGAATCCACTCATTATGCTGCTACGGGCCTGATGACATAGATTTCATTGCTGAGTGATACTGCATTGTACGTAAGTACCACAAGTTCTTTATGCATTTTTCAGTTTCTGTGATATTGAACTCGTACGGTAAACGAGGTTCTTGTAAACAGAGGCGTCCCAAACTTTGGGGTGGCTGTGTCTTTTTGATTTTAATTTCCCTAAGCTATAGGACCATAAGTGGAAGTGTCCTAGGCTCTGTTGCTTTGTTTTTTAGATGTGTCAGGAAACACCATACACTTCTCCCGAGTGTCTGTTGGCAATTTACATCCCGCCCATCAGCATAACAAGGCTCCCAGTTCTCCATGGCCTGTCCTGCCTTTCTGGATTTTACACTTTTTTCAGATGGCCCTTTTGACCGGGGGGAAGTGAGACTTCATTGTAGTGCAGATTTCCTTTGCAAGTTTGCTTGGTTGGCCAAAAAGGGCGTATGCGTTTTTTCCTGAATATATACAGGAAAAAACGCATACGCCCTTTTTGGCCAAGTGCATCATTGTGGACGTTCTGCCTCTTTTCCTATGCTTTCAATGCAATTCCAGTCTACCTCCTGAAATCGGTTTCCTGCAATTCTGCCCCGCTTTCAAGTCCTCTTGGCAGCCTTACTTCAGTATATTTTTGGACGATAGCTGTCATTTATAACTCTGCAGGTTTGTGAATTACAGTGCCCCTGAGCTCCTTTCTTCAACTCGCTTTCTTGTGACCTGGACGCAACACCGCAGGATGGCTTCAGGCCCTAATCTGGTTCCGGCACGGCATGCTGAGCCTTTGGTTAATTCCTCTTCCTGGTGGGAAATGAGAGTTAAATTTGCCCGTCCAGACACCTCCAGCTAGTCTCTCATTGGTTCTCGCTATTCCTGTTCATCTTCCGCAGAAATTGCAAACTGGGCCAAACAGGAGGTTAAAGGGACTGACTCTCCAAGTCGGGAGAGTGTCAGTAAAGCGTCTGGAATATTGCACCCGAGTACCAGGGTACGAAAACTGAGACATATTTGAACACGTCTCCCGATCACATGGTTGATCATACTCTACGTTCCACATGCATGTTTTAGCTGAAGGAAGAATCCCTTAAACCTGGGTAGTTGAAACCCGTGGAATGGGTACCATGCAATATGTCTTCAAAGGGTCTTCATTTGCTCACCGAACCTCTCCAATCTTATCACTGCTGCGATTATGCCCCTGTACACATGCTTGATTCTCTTTCGGAGACATAGCAATCCATAGGTTTTAAGATACTTACTAGTCAGGTACATTCTTAGGCGTTTAATATGCAGTGTTGAGTACATTTCGTTGAGCAAGGAGTAGCTCTTGTCTATTCCATATTTGGCTTAAGGAACTTTATCTGTGCTCATTTCAATCTCTGGTTTTATGCAGCACCCCAACTCACCTTTCCCCTTAAGCAAGCATAAGTTGGTTTTCTAAATTTGAGACCCTGTACTGTTTTGGAATTCAGTTCCTGTGTAGCCAAGTTTACATTCCGTGTATTAGTGATATCTTATGATGTTTCTTTTTCTGTGTGACTTATTTCAGTTAGAATCATCTTACCTGAATCCACTCATTATGCTGCTATGGGCCTGATGACATAGATTTCATTGCTGAGTGATACTGCATTGTACATAAGTACCACAAGTTCTTTATCCATTTTTCACTTTCTGTGATATAGAACTTGTACGGTAAACGAGGTTCTTGTAAACAGAGGCGTCCCAAACTTTGGGGTGGCTGTGTCTTTTTGATTTTAATTTCCCTAAGCTATAGGACCATAAGTGGAAGTGCCCTAGGCTCTGTTGCTTTGTTTTTTAGATGTTTCAGGAAACACCATACACTTCTCCCGAGTGTCTGTTGGCAATTTACATCCCGCCCATCAGCATAACAAGGCTCCCAGTTCTCCATGGCCTGTCCTGCCTTTCTGGATTTTACACTTTTTTCAGATGGCCCTTTTGACCGGGGGGAAGTGAGACTTCATTGTAGTGCAGATTTCCTTTGCAAGCTTGCTTGGTTGGCCAAAAAGGGCGTATGCGTTTTTTCCTGAATATATTCAGCAAAAAACGCATACGCCCTTTTTGGCCAAGTGCATCATTGTGGACGTTCTGCCTCTTTTCCTATGCTTTCAATGCAATT